>NC_031967.2:81863251-82570751 GCF_001858045.2 Oreochromis niloticus | reverse complement strand
AAGGAGAGAAAGTCCAGCAGGGTCTAAACACACAACCACAGAGTACTTTAGGAATCAAGGAGCAGTAGGCAGCTACTTGCTGGTGAACTATTAAGATGTAGAACTTGACATGTGCAAAAACAGAATTGTTATGATGTGTCTTGTGATATTACAAAGGTTGTTAAGGTTTAATGATCATTTTGAAAGAAATAATATCTTGTTTTCTACTAGTGTGTCACCACCGTCAGATTTGTGTCACCACCGTCAGCACCTTGTCAACTCCATAATATGGAGTTTTTGTTTATTTTTCTCTTTTGGAGAACCATGTATTTTCCTCCCTCATGATCTTCCAATAAAAATACGTAATTTTCTCAATAAATGTGTAATTTGCATGCTGCTTAATATGATTGTTTCTTTTAGAGATTAAATACAAGCTTCTGAAAATATGTATGATTGTAACTCTAATAATAAAAAGCCAAAACAATCTTACTTTTAAATGTGATATAATTACTTTGAAAACATATGTGCATAAACAATAGAATAGAGAAGCTGCTAATAGTCAAAATAGCTGAAACAACTTAATTTAAAATATATATTTTTGCATTTCTTTGTGTCTGACGGTGTTGACAAAAACCTTGCACTTCTCCACCAAAAAATAAATTATTTAAAAATGTTACACCTGGGAGATTGTACCAAAACATGGTGAGACAGCCAAAACTTTGTGTAACAATTATATATAAATATGTTTTTGAAAAATCAAAAAATATATTTTAGAAAATTAAAACCTGTTTTGTCCCTAATCTCAAGAATCACTGATTTACATAAACAATCTTGGTCTAAATGTGCCAGATGCAAACTTGCACTTCTATGCTGATGATGCAGTTATTTACAGCTGTGCTTCAACTCTTTTCCAAACCACTGACTCCTTGAAGAAAGCCTTTATTGCTGACCAGCACTAATTACTTCAGCTTAAGCTTGGCACTTGGCCAGAGGTGGCGCTGGTTGATTCGAGTGCATGTTAGTGCACACAAAGTAAACTGCACGCTTTAGTTGTGAAGCAAAAATGCTGAAATCGGAGAAATAAAACGTACAAGGGGAACGATAACGACGACAAGAGTCTCCCAATCGTTTACTCTTGCTGTCCTGTGAACAGCATTGGCATGGTTTTAATTGTTTGCTGCTTTCGCGATCGCGTCGCACATGAGGATATCACCAGGTAAACTCGCAACATTTTTAAACATTTTGTTGTTCAACAGCATCAAGACTGACGGAGTGTGTTTGAGATAACCTCACAAGCGTCAAAGATGACACATTTGGCGTTTTTTTGCTGGTTTGTCGGTAGCAGCTCCTGAAACGCAAGACTGCCACACATCTGTTCGACCAAATCCAGTTAATCTGGAACACCGGCGCTGAAAGGCTCTGTTTTCAGAATCAACTTTTCTCTCCACCATTGTGAGAGGCTAACAGAAGTTTGACTTTATTGACGGGGGAATGTTCCCAGGTAGCCTAGCGTTCGGCAAGGAGGCTGCAGCGCTGCATTATGGGATATGTAGTTTGTGTGTTATTAGCGCCTCATATCGCCGGATATAAATGTACGCCGGGCCTGATTTGGCCCGCGGGCCTTGACTTTGACACATGTGCCTTACAGTAACTACATTCACCAGCAGAGCTTTGGTCACACTTCTCTCCACCACCACTAGATGTCTCCACACTCTGCTGACTCCAATGAATGATCAGAGCTGCTGAGTCTGAACCTCTTTACTCAGTTGTAGGCGGCCGCTGCGGCCTCACCCTGACACACACAAATCTCCACCTTTCAGTCCTGACACTGAAACATCCACTGTAGCTACACTGAAAAACAAATTTTCCACGTGTGGGACTAATAAAGGTTATCTTATCTTATCTTATCTTATGCAGATGTGACCCTCAGCATCTGGATTTCCTCTCCATAGATGTGTTTCCATGCCGATCATAACAAAGCAACAACTCAGACAGATCATTAGGTACAGCAGCAGTTTACTGTAACAATGTAATTGTAGAGTCTTTACAATATAATGTGCATGAAGGCAACTGTTGCTGTGATTTGATGCAATGTTAATAAAACTGAATGAATAAGTGATGATATTTATTCAGACTGTCTCTCTTACCCAACCTCATTAATAACTTCCAGCCAGCAGCCCCAACCTTGCAGATGTGCTCCCTGTCCCTCAGTGCTTTAATCATGAGTTTAAACTTTCTCTATTAACTCACTTTCATGGTGCCTCAGAGTTAAAGCCTTTATTTCACCCAGGTCTCTTAGCTATCACACACAAGCTTGGACGGGTGTCTGTGTCAGCTTCACCTGACAGACTAGGAGTGTCAAGGGAAAATTGTATTTTGTAGTCAGTATAAGCTTTTAATGATATAAGTTTGCATATGAAAGAATACTGCATGATGACCTTTTTATGATTTACACTGTTGTCCACTATAAGACTTGTTTCTGTTTTATAAATTCTTTCTCACAGCGATAATAGCTGAACAAGCTGTTATTATTTCACTCCTGCCAGGAAGAGGAGAGCTGGACACTTTTATCTGCGCTCCCTAACAAGAAGAGGGGCCGCGTCCTTCTGTATCCCACAACACACACACATACACCTGAACCACTCTTATCTTCACTCCCTTCTACATACGCACATACATACGCACCAACATTCCTCTGTCTATTCATTATTGTATTATTTTTTGTATATAAATAAAGACCAGAGCGGTAACAGAGCGCTGAGCACAGGGCCCCCACTCTCTGACGTGAGCGCTCTGTCACCGCCCTTGCAAGTAAAATCTGCAGCGTGTGTGTCTTCACTCTCTGACTCTCTCTGAAGAAGTGTCTTTAGAATAAATCTCTTGACAAGGAGCGAGAAGACAAGGACGCTGAGGATGGTGCAAGGTTAAATGTAAGGAGAAAACCAGAGCAAAGAGGAGGCCTCCTCCTTCTTCATGGGAAACATGGTGAGGTGAAGGGCACTCGATGAGAACCAAGCCCAGTCTTGAGCTCTGGGGTTTCAATGGATAACAGCACCTCTGTATTTCACAATAAAAGTAATAAAGACGATTCAGCCCAAAGCTGAACAGAACCATCAGAGTTCCTGTTTGTTATTATTTGTATTATTTTGATATTATTGAGCCATGATGGCGCCTTTTAAACTCTGCGTCTGCTCTTCTTCTGCTCTGCTCCATCCAGATCTTTGCATCACCTTATTTTACACACTGACTCCATCAGGTTACAGAGAGCTAAATGATGAATGATTGTTTCATGCCACAGACTGCAGATCAGTCAGTGTTTTGATGGTGCTGATCTTTCCACCCAATGACATCTGTCATCACAGTCACATGACTTCCCCTTGTGTGAATTAATGTGTTCTACTTTGTTCAGCAGTATTTTATTTCTAGAGTACCATGTGCATTTTATTCATTTCACACAAACTATTGATGTAATGTCATCAAATGTCCACTAGATGTCAGTGGTCATCAGTGGACAAAGTACATCAGCCCTCATGACTGAATACACAAGCATACAGTGGGATGCAAAAGTTTGGGCAACCTTATTAATAGTCATTATTTTACTGTATAAATCATTGGTTGTTACAATAAAAAATATGAGTTAAATATATCATATAGGAGACACACAGTGGTATTTGAGAAGTGAAATGAAGTTTATTGGATTTACAGAAAGTGTGCAATAATTGTTTAAACAAAATCAGGCAGGTGCATAAATTTGGGCACTGTTGTCATTTTATTGATTGCAAAACCTTTAGTACTAATTATTTATTTAATTATTTACTAATTATTACTAATTATTATATACTCAAATTGGCTTGGTAAGCTCAGTGACCCCTGACCTACATATACAGGTAAATCCAATAATGAAAAAGAGTATTTAAGGCGGTCAATTTTAAGTTTCCCTCCTCTTTTAATTTTCTCTGAAGAGTAGTAACATGGGGGTCTCAAAACAACTTAAATGACCTGAAGACAAAGATTGTTCACCATCATGATTTAGGGGAAGGATACAGAAAGCTGTCTCAGAGATTTAAGCTGTCTGTTTCCACAGTTAGGAACATATTGAGAAAATGGAAGACCACAGGCTCAGTTCAAGTTAAGGCTCGAAGTGGCAGACCAAGAAAAATCCCGGATAGACAGAACTGATGATTGGTGAGAACAGTCAGAGTCAACCCACAGACCAGCACCAAAGACCTACAACATCATCTTGCAGCAGATGGAGTGTCACATTCCATCTCACATCACTGTGTCACATTCAACCATTCGGCACACTTAACACAAGTAAGTAAGTAAGTAGTAAACTTTATTTATTAAGCGCTTTTCACAGACAGACAGTCACAAAGCGCTGTACACGAATATTAAATCAATAGACATTATACACAATGTAAAAGATCAAATGTAAATCATGTAAAAAATATAAAATATGTAGATCAACAAAAGGCTTGTTTGAACAGAAAATGTTTTTTAAAAGAATCCACAGAGTCAAGCAAACGTAATTGTAGTGATAAACTGTTCCACAGCCTTGGTGCAACAGACTGAAAGGCTCTGTCCCCTTTTGTCTAGGAGATGGAGATGCTGTATGCGAGTATATGTTTTTGGGTGTGTGCAAGCCTAAGCTCACTGTGTGTCACATTTTGTCGCCATCTGGTGGGCGATTATATCTACTGCAAAACACTTCTTAAATGTGCTGCTGTTAGAATCATGGGTCTGTTGAATGGTACTCTCTGTAGAATAGTATAGTACACTCTTTACAATAAAGTCAATGAGTCAGAAATGTGCAAACTGGAGCACACCCCAAACAGGAAGTCCTGAGGATGCAAAGCAGCCCCTCCAGACTGTACCACTCTGTGCCTGTCTCACAACCCAGTTTCAGAAAAGCTCAGTGTTATTTGGACATGAGTATGAACAAGGATCAGAAGATCAACTCTGTTTACTGGCATTAATTGACTAATGCTGTCAGTCATAGCAATAGTCGTGAAGGAAAACCTCTTCCTGATTCCTGATGCCACTACCTATTTTTTCTTCATATATGTGAGTGTTGATATATTTAATGATATATTTTTGACGATTTTACTGTGTTTGAATCTTGAGATGTGAATCTGTATCAGAGGTTGTGGGGGAGTCAAACACAATTCCCCTGCAATCATCTCTCCCAAATGCACAACTACCCAATTAAAGTCTATTCAGTACTGAAGATGTTACTTTTCAGCAATTAGAGCTACAAATGTCTTGATGCATGCTCAATCATCCAGGTAAGTAAATCCCCCAAAGACTTCGTCCAAATGAACAGAATCACGGAATACAGTCACAAATGTTCAAGAAACACGATGAGAATTGTGTTATCTTGTGTGTCAACTCCACTGAACATCTCCACCATTTAAATTGTTATGGAGGAGGTGAAGCGGTCAGAGTTGTTTGATGTTTTGCAAAGGATTTCACTGTCCTTCAAAATAAGTTACTCTTTCGACAAAACATACAAAACATGGTGACTTTACCATCAGGTGAACTAAAACAATTGAGAAGCCATCTTTAAACTGGCTTCCAAATGGACTGATTCTTATATAGCGCTTTTCTACTCTCAATGAGTACTCAAAACGCTCTATACCTTATTCACCCGATCACACCCATTCTCACAGGCACTTTATCTATACCTAGTGCTTTCTAAGTACGTCCACACTTTGATGGATGCATCGCCAAGTTGGGGTTAGTATATTGCCCAAGGATACTTGACATGCAGACTGGAGGAGCCAGGGATTGAACCACCAACCTTCCGATCAGTAGGTGACCAGCGCTACCTCCTGAGATACAGCCACCCCGTATGGAATATAGACGAAAGGGTTTTATCAACCAGGTCTTTTAAAACCTCAGTAAAGAATTCTTTATGGGTTGAGAGCTTAAAATCATAACATCTCTCCTACTTGATGCTGCAGTTCACAAACCAGTCTGCAGTCAGACACATGTAAGATATGAACATACAGCAACGTGGTGAATGTTTTATAAATGTTTAAATCATCCACCAATGATTCCTCTTAATTTTAATGAACTGACAAATGTACTGTTTTAAGAGTTTGAAAGAAAGTATCAAAAGATAAACATGCGAGATGCTCAAGTTTGGTACAACTGTGAGTACAACTGTGAGTGTATGTGGATGTGTGACAAGTCCTACTATGTCTGTGAAGGTTCTCAGTCACCCAGGTCATCCAGGTCATCCAGGTCATCGCAGAACTAAAGAAGCTTCTCGGATCAGAGGTGAAATGTCTTCAAGCAACTTAATGAAGTCCAGACGCTTTGCTTTCCAAGTTCCTTAGACTGACAAGTCCCAGTGTTTATTTTCTATGGTTCTCACTGTGAGTTTTAACCACAGGTTAACGTGCTGCGCCACAAAGCTCAGATCATTTCAAACTGGTTCCTTGATCGTGATAATGAAGTTTTTGCACTCAAATAGCCTCCACAGTCACCAGATCTTACTACAATAAAGTACCTTTTGGATATGGTGGAATGGGATATTTGCATCATGGACGTGCAGCTAACAAATCTGCAGCAACTGTGTGATGAAGTTATGTCAGTTCAGATCAACATGTGTGAATATTTCCGCAATGTGTTGAATCTAGAAAGAGATGTGAAGAATTAAGGTAGGTCTACACTAGCAAGGTGTACCTTATGAACTGGCCAGTGAATTTATATTACAGTATCTGAATTAAGCAAATAATTCAGATAAAATGGGTGTATTTTAAATATGGTAATAGTTCACTTTTTTTTAAAAAAATTCCTTTTTCCATCAGTGATTTTTCTTCTAGTTTGTTCATAAAGAGCAAAATATCGAGAGTGCATTTCATCATTTGCTCAGTAGTTTGTGCTATTGCTTTTTGGTTGCTCTAATGTTGCCTGGATTCAGGGGGAACATCATGAAAAGCAACAAAAAATCATGTTATTCCACACACATACTGTTGGACAAAATTTCTAAGTAGTTTAGAATAGATCAGGATAAATATAGTAAGAGTATTAAAAACTGAATGAATGAGCAAAAGTATGAAAGTAAGAACATTCAACAATCTAAAAGTAGAGACTCAAATGCTTGGAAGCTTTGACATCTAAAACCTCTAAAACATATGTGTGCCCTATACAAAGACAAACCTTTTTGAACATTTATCCCACACTTAGAAAGGTTACAGTAGATATTATCAGCATGTCCTTTTGTTAATCTATGAGGGGCCCTACAAGCCAAAATTCATTCTTTCACTCTCACATACATACATTCTTCTTTCACACACATATACTTTCACTCACACATACATATATTTTCACTCTCACATAGTTTTATTTTAATTTTTATATTTAGATATTTTTATTCTCATGTTTACACATATTTAACACACACATTGCAATACTGTGCTTTCATATACAGTTGTGGTCAGAAGTTTACATACACTTGTAAAGAATATAATATAATGGCTTTAGCAGATGTGATCACTTTTTTCTGTTAACCCATAATAAAGTCATAAAAGAACCAAACTTCATGAATGTTTTTTGTGACAAAGAAGTATCTGTTCTAATCACTCTATCAGAGAAAGATCAGAGTTTTAGAAATAATGGGACACTCAGTAGAGCCATTATATTATATTCTTTACAAGTGTATGTAAACTTCTGACCACAACTGTACATGTATTTTAATGTACATATTTACAAATTTTCACTCTAACATTAATGCATTTTCATTTATGCATTACTACATTTTGCTCTCATTTACATGCATTCAATATGCATTTAATCTCACAAATAATATATGTATGTAAGAAGAGAATATATGTATGCAAGAGAATAATGTATGTGAATGAAAAAGTATAGTGGAAATGGAAGGCTGGGTGTCTGAGCTGTGATTGGCTAAGAAGCACGCGCGGGTATGTGATGTGATGTCTTGATAAATCGAGCAGGTATTTGAAGTTTCCACAGCACCATTCTCGCATGAAAATATCTTAAAAGTTTATTTTGTGACCCAGAAAGAATAATATTTCAAACTCTGCCACTCTGTGCTCCTCCGCCACTGCCTCGTTTGAGTTTTGGACGAAATGGATTCTGGGATTTTGCATTTCGTCATTTCGAGCTGATTGGAGACCAGAACAGCCAATCAGATATTTTTGCATCCAAGTCTGTGATTGGCTGGTTTTGTGGCACAAATATAACGGCGTACACAGGGTTGAGCGCGCACGGGCAGAAATGTTGAGAGCGCGAGCAACACATTGCGAGCGAGCGCAAATGCAAAAACTGAGCGAGAGGGGCTGCTATTGTATGTGTGTGTGGATAATAGCAAACACTGAAATACATTTTTCAGAGCAGCAATGAATTTTGTTCACTCAAATTCAGCTTTTCTTCGCTCAAAATAAATTTATCCTCAAAATGCAACACTTGCACCTGCAAACTTTTTTTTACGTGCACTCAAATTTATTTTACGTGCGCTCAGAATAGTGGCACAAAAATAACGCCATAAAAAACTGCCCCACTCCAGTCGAACTCCATGTAGCTACTTGGCTCGTTGAAGCTACCCGGGTGTTAGCTGGTCTAAAAAGTTCCCTCATCTCACTTTCCACCGTGCTGTGGGTAACATTGGGTGCAGTTGAGCCGTCCCATCTCGATCAAGTGACGAGGCATTTGAAGCGTACTTCAAATGCATACTCCAAATGCGCCGTCGATTTCCCCAAATATCAAGCGTGGTCCGGTGCATGCTTCGTGGCCCCATATATCCCACAATCCATAGCGCGGCGGTGGGTGTGGATAATTTTGCCGCAAAATACGGCAGAAGGGAGCGGCCGAAGAGTGAACTGTCAAAAGTAAGTACTGAATATTATGTCACTTATTTATGTGCGAATGTTTAAGAACATTAAAACATTACTGTTGGCCACATGTCGGCAAAGTTATGTGACATTAGTGATGTTTGTACTTTCAGCGGTAACTTGGTTTTAAAGCCTCTACTTCCAAATATATATATAGTTGACCTTAATCTTACAGAGATGTGATGATTTTGTGGATAATTAAAGTCAGTCATATATCCACAAACACAACAAGCTGAAAGTCAGTGATGCTGCTCGGTTTGCAGTCCTGAATATGACGGCACAAGCAGGATTCACTGCACTGTTAATGTTAGCTATGTTATATTGCTGCCTCTGTTCGGTGGTGTCGAGCCAAACGGACTTTAACGTGTGTTTGAACGAGCTGACGGTTCACTCGTTAAGCTGAAAGAAAGATGCTTTAATGACAGGAGTCACACATGTGTCCACTGGACCATCTGGAACTCTTCTTGTTTAGCACTCGTAATAACACAAACACTAAATCCTCCTTCTCTTGTGCTGTTTTGTAGCAGTGTGTACACCTGAGACTGTCACCTGTCTGTCTGTCCTGCACTCTCTCTCTGTTTCTTTCTCTCTGACTGTGGAATAAAAGTATGAACATGTATTTATAAGTTACACTTGTGTTTGAATCCTGCAGCTTATCACACATTTGATTTCCATGTGTGACAACTGCAAGTGTCCAGAGTGAGGACAGACTGAGGGACCCACTGCTGCACATCATCTGTGAGGCTTTGCACCCCTGATGATCCACCAGGACAAACTCAGCAGTGTGTGAGGAAGAGGAGGAGGAAGAGCCAGCAGCAGCTGACAGATGGAGAGAATAGACAGACTGTTCCCTGTTTGTGAAGGACTGCTAGGAAAGTTTAACATAACTAATTGTCTGTCCTGAATCAGTCTTATTAGGTAATGTTCAAATAATGTTATCATCCCAGTGTTTTCAGTGTGGGAGAAAGTACTCAGGGCCTTCAAGTTACACACTATGAAAGGCAGCAACAAGTTTAATATTCAGAAACCTAAAGTATGTATCAGCAGCAGAATGGAGCTAAAAATAAATGTTTGTTTCAGTTCTATGAAGCTTTGAGTATTTTGGATTAGTAGCACTGCTGTGTTTGTTGCATCATATTGCTGTAATTGTTTATATGCTTTATATATTCTGAGGTAAGTTGATCTATAGTGTTACATCATATTCTATAAGGATGTTATGTGTTTGTTTACTTTCTGCCCAGTTTGACCCATTTAGCAGAAGTCAGCCTGTTTAAGGCTCTGATATCTATTCTGTATGACTTAAAGCAGTTATGACATGGTCTGATTTTCTCACCCAATAAAGGAATATTTCATATATCAGTCTACTCTTCATTCTATCAGAAACAGTTATCACAGCTCGTACATTTGCTTTTTACACATATATGTAAGCATTGAGCCAAATTTAGTAATGTCAACATATTGAAAGAACAACATTTGTCTCTTATATATAATACATCTGTATATACACTGTCAGAGATACTCGTCTTTGAGTGAAGATTTAAGGTGATAGGAAATATAATTAACTGCTACTTGCATCTTTGACCCAGAGTTCAAGCTCATATATATATATATATATATATATATATATATATATATATATATATATATATATATATATACTGACAATACATATAATATTGTCCATATTATATTAACATTACCACAGTGAGATGACTTTAGTCTCATGAATAACATTAGCTAATTATTATTTACTAACGAATCTTGAAATGACTGTTCAGTACAGAAATGAAGTCCAACTATCATGTTTTACAGTCCTGTGGTCTCAACTAATCAAAGTGATGTCATGACAAAAATGAATGACCAACAAAACATTTTTTCTCCTTCATTTCTGTCACACAAAGCTGTATGAAACATTTCTCGCGGTTAGTATCATGGTTGCTAGGCAACCTGAACAGCGCGACGAAGGCTAGACCGTCCCATTTCACAAGAATCTCACTTCCGCACTTCCCGTACTTGTAGTACGCACCGTACGTAGTACGCGTAGTGTGCGTACTTCAAGCGTGCATACCCTGAATTGGGACACAGCCACAGACACTAAATACAAGAGGTGAACGGAGCGAAGAGGAAACAGCTGGGAGACACGGCTGACGCTGATTACACTGACGAGACAGGGAGAGCACAAAGCTGAACGCACTGACATAGGACACAGACCTACAAAATAAAACAGGAAGCACACGACAGACAGAGACACAGACGCAGACTCATAAGCAGACATCATGGACAGACAGAGGGACAGGCAGAGAAGACTAAGCACAGGCAGCCTAAACTAAACATGAGGGCACGG
Source organism: Oreochromis niloticus (assembly GCF_001858045.2). Lineage (NCBI taxonomy): Eukaryota > Metazoa > Chordata > Actinopteri > Cichliformes > Cichlidae > Oreochromis > Oreochromis niloticus. The sequence continues at coordinate 82,559,567 of NC_031967.2, read as the reverse complement.
TAACGGAACCTAAACCAGAAATCATCATCATATAGCTAAAGAAACAGAATATATTTATAATCAAAACAGTATCACCAGAGAAGAACTAATGCAAAACTAAACCAAAACATAAGAAACACAAAATGCTGGGTCGAACCGACCCAGGACCGTGACAAGTAACCCAGAGCTACTTGTACTCTTTGAAGCCCGCTTAATTGGTTCTTAATCATGATCTCAAAGCAATAAATGAGTTAAATCCACTTTATTAACCTACATTTTTTTAAGATGAAGTGCAGCTGCGAGGAACTCTATGGCAGGAAATGAGGTGTGTTTAATGTGTTTGTGTTAATTTTAGGTTTCCATGAAACTGCAATAAACAGATTATAATGTTTCTACACTTTTATTTGCTGGGTTTATTTTGATAACAGTGTTATTAAAAACCATATCAGATGATGGTTGAAGTTATTTAATTTCACTGAATATGTGAGAAAAGCTAAAGTAAGATTATATTTTTATATGGTGATGTTTCTAAATGTGATGGCCTTTATGTTAATGAGTTCTCACGATGACGTTGTTGAGTGATCCTGTTGATGATTGTTACGTCCCCTGATTAGTCTAGGCGATTGAAGGGACGAACATAAAGGTGGATAGAGAAGAAGGAGCCAAGATGGTAATTTTAGAAGGTTTATTTAATGCTGGTGATGAGATTTGGGTTCAGACTGAGGTATAACGTCAGGGAGAGCCAAGGCCAACATAACAAACAAAACATCCCTGATGTAGAAATAAAAGAAACTTACCAAACTCCAAAGAAACAAAATATACAACCTACAACCATAACCTACCTAACAACACATAAACAGGAGAAAACGGTGTGAAAAACAAAAGGCAGCTCTCCCCTACAAGCAGTCCGAACATGAAACAACAATGCTCATACATGCTACAAAGGCATGCAAGCCTGCACAAGTATGGCAACCAAAATGGCCAGAGGGCCCAGAAGCACAGCTCCACAGGCCTTAAATAGTGCTCTGCTGATTACCAATTAGCCGGACTCTGCGCAGCATCCAATCAGGACAGAGGAGGTGGAGCCTGGACAAAACAAAGGGTTAGTAGGGAGAAGAGACATCCTCCTGGGGGATGTAACACCCCCACCCAGAAAAACAAACATATAAGTTTGTTAACCTTACACCATCACATTCTTGAGAGGGCATCTGCCACAATATTTTCACATCCTCTCTTATGCTTTATTTCAATATTGTAGTTTTGTGAAATTAAAGCCCACCTCATCAATCGCTGATTGTTGTTATACATACGAGAGAGAAACACGAGAGGATTGTGATCACTGAAGACCTCTACAGGTTGGGAAGTAGATCCCACATACACATCAAAACGTTGAAGAGCCAGAAGCACGGCTAGAGTCTCCTTCTCAATTGTCGAGTACCGTCTTTGATGAGTATCGAACTTCTTGCCAAAGAAGCAGACAGGATGACTCACTCCTTGTCCATCATCCTGAAGAAGAACAGCTCCAGCCCCCACCTCACTGGCATCCACTTCAAGCTTGAAAGGTTTAGAAAAGTCTGGAGCAACAAGAACAGGTGAACTCGACAGAAGACCTTTTGCACATTCAAAAGCATGTTGACACTCAGGACTCTAAATGAATGGTACCTTCGGGCTGCACAGGTTTGTCAGTGGTGTTACGACTTCAGAAAAATTCCTACAGAAACACCTGTAGTAACCAACCATCCCCAGAAATCAGCGCAGCTCACGGCGTGTTGTTGACACAGGAAAGTTGAGAATGACATTAACCTTTGCACTGATAGGGCGAACCTTGCCCTGCCCAACTTCCTTTCCAAGGTAGGTCACTGTAGCCTTACCAAACTCGCATTTAGCCAAGTTGAGGGTCAAGGAAGCATCAGCTAAACGCTTGAACACCGTGACTAAAGTGTCAACATGCTCTGACCAGTTGGAAGAATAGATGACCACATCATCCAGATAAACATTACAGTTTGCCACACCAGAAAATACAGTTGACATTAACCTCTGAAAGGTAGCAGGAGCATTTTTCATTCCAAATGCCATGACTGTATATTGTAAAAAGTGATCAGGTGTTACGAAAGCTGAGATTTCTGATGCTATTTCTGTCAGAGGTACTTGCCAATAACCTTTAAGAAGGTCAAGCTTACTCACATAAGCAGCAGATCCGACACTGTCAATACAGTCCTCAATACGGGGCAGTGGGAAGGAATCAGGTACTGTTACTGCATTTACCTTGTGGAAATCTGTGCAAAAGCGAGGTGTTCCATCTGATTTTGGCGTAACCAGGCACGGAGAACTCCATGGACTATAGCTTGGGATAGCCAATCCATGCTTCAGAAGGTAGTCTACTTCTTTGTTCATCATTTCCCTTTTTGCCATATTCACACGGTAAGCATGCTGCTTAATAGGCACTGCATTCCCAACATCAATGTCGTGCTCTATTACAGTAGTACGGGAAGGCATGTCCCCAAAGAGTTTTAAATGAGATGAGATTTGCTCTGACGGAGATGCCACAGACTTATCTGCAGGGCCACAGAAAGAGTCAGCTCTAGAATGAAAAGATTTGAGCATATTGAGATGGCACAAGCGTGTTTTACGCTTCCTGTCTGGTGTTTTAATCACATAGTCAGTGTCATTTACTTTCTTATCCACCTGGTATGGTCCACAGAAGCGGGCAGACAATGCAGAGCTAGCAGTTGGTAGAAGAACCAAAACCTTGTCACCTGGATTGAAAGATCGAGGAACGGCTTTCTTATCATACCAACGCTTCATCTTCCCCTGAGCAGAGGAGAGGGCTTCTGCAGCTGCCAACCTGGCCTTATGGAGGCGCTCTCTGAACTGTGAAACATAATCCAGAACATTAGTTTTCACAACATGGTCTGTTGACAAGAACTGATCTTTCAACAACTTCAAAGGTCCCCGAACAGAATGACCAAACACTAGTTCATTTGGGCTAAACACAAGGGATTCTTGCTTAGCTTCGCACATGGCAAACACCATCAGGGGTACTCCCTCATCCCACTCTTTTGCAGTATCCAAGCAGTATTTCTGCAACGTTGCCTTGAGTGTCTGATGCCAGCGCTCTAATGCTCCTTGAGACTCAGGATGGTATGCACTTGACACAACATGCTTAATCCCCAGAGTCTGCATGACCTGCTTGAAAAGTTTAGACAGAAAGTTAGTTCCTTGGTCTGTCTGGACTACTTTTGGTAGACCAAAAGTAGTGAAGAACTTTGTCAAAACTTTAATCACCAAAGGTGCAGTTATTCTTCTGAGTGGGACAGCTTCTGGAAAACAAGTCGAAGTACACATTGCAGTCACTAAAAACTGATTACCATTCTTTGTCTTGGGCAATGGACCAACACAGTCCACAATGACACGTTCAAAAGGTTCACCAAGTACTGGTATAGGATGAAGAGGAGCTATGGGAACTGTGTGGTTTGGCTTTCCTGCAATCTGACATGTTTTACAAGTGCGGCAAAACTCAACTACAGCAGCCTTCAATCCTGGCCAAAAGAAATGGTTGAGTATCTTATTGTATGTTTTTGTAACTCCTAAATGACCAGACAGGGGGTGCTCATGTGCAAGGGAGACTACGTAGTGACGATACTCAAGAGGCACAACAATCTGATAAGTAGTGCTGCAGTCACAGTCATCAGAACAGCTTCCCTCTACGTCTGCTGTTAAACTTGGGTGTGCAGTCCACTTGCGCATCAGGACCCCATCTTCCAAGAAATAAGAAGCCTTTTTATTTCCTGTTTCAGCAAGATAAGTAAAGCATTTAGTCAATGAGGGATCAGACTTCTGAGCGGCAATAAGGCTTTCACATGTGGCTGGCAAGTCTAACTGTGAGAGATGGAGATCCTTCCACTTCTCAGTAGTATCCTTTGAGCCACTTTTAAGATCAATCAGGGTTTGCAAATCATCTGTAGCCAGAGCCTGAGCTAACGAAGAGTCTGACAAATCAATTTCTGCAGCTTTACGTCTTGTTTGAGCCCTGGTGAGAACACAAGCAGGAAAAACAGATGGGAAACATGTTACTAGGTCGTTGCTCTTCAAATTTGATTCTGGATCATTTGTTACTTCGGGAACAGGTTGCACTTTTCCAGCAGCAATATCATTTCCCAAAATGAACTGCACCCCTTTTATGGGAAGTGAGGGGCGTACTGCCACAGAGAAAATGCCATTAACCAACTTTGACTCGATGTGTACATAATGCAAAGGAGCTTCAACATAGCCCATTTCAACTCCTTGAATCAGAATGCTACCATGACAAGAGGAACGGTCACTCAAGGGTAATACATCAGATAAAATCACAGATCGTGACCCTCCCGTATCTCTGAGAATTCGAATGGGTTTTTCATCCTCAGGCTTCCCAGTCAATGACACAGTACCATCTAAGAGGAAGGGTTTGAAGCAGGGATCAACTCCTTCACTTTGGACCCCTCTCTCAGCATGAATGGTTTTAATTAAACCTACTCCTTTTGGTGACTGGTTCTTGCGCTTCAAAGCAGGACATTCAACAACAACATGGCCAAGTTTATGACAATAGAAACATTCCCTTTCAGTCCTTGAAGCAAAAGTCTGTCGTGGGCTTGAAGGATCCTTTCGTGGGGGAGGTTCTCTGGTGGTAACTTCACGTTTCTGCACAAAAACAGTTTTATGAGTCAGCACAAATTCATCAGCTATCACAGCTGCTTCTTTCAAAGTGGAAACCTTCTGTTCATTAAGGTGTACAACAATGCGTTCTGGCAGGCCATTTTTGAACTCTTCCAGCAGTATCAGTTCACGTAAGGAGTTGTAGTCAGGAACTTTACTTGCCGTTATCCATCTATCAAGAAGAGTAGCTTTTTCACGAGCAAACTCTACAAAAGTCTGATTTGCTGTTCTTTTGTGATTGCGAAAGCGTTGCCTATACGCTTCGGGAACAAGTTCATAAGCAGCAAGGATAGCAGACTTCACTACATCATATTTCAAACTTTCTTCCAAAGACAAAGCAGAACAGACTTCTTGTGCTTTGCCTACCAATTTGCACTGAAGAAGCAATGGCCAAACTTCTCTCGGACAGTGCAATGAGGCAGCAACACGTTCAAACACATTAAAATATGTATCAACTTCTCATTCACGAAATGGAGGTACCAACACAATGTTTTTACTCACATTAAAACCACCTGGGTTTACATGGGAGGAGGTTGTTTCACCAACAGATGAATTTGCAGAACTTGGTTGAGTAGTAGTGCTTCTTGAAGTCTGTGCCTGTAATTCCAACTGACGCAGTCTGACCTCCCTTTCAGTCTGCAACTCCAGCTCCAACCTTTTCAGCTTTAAAACTCTTTCTGTCTCTGCTTCCAACTCCAACCTGCGAAGTTCCAACTCTGCCTGACGAGCTTGGGCTTTATCCTGAGCCTCCAATTGTAATTTAGCCAAACGTACCTTGAGTAATACTTCTTGTCTTGAACGAGGAGAAGATGGAGTAGCAAAAGAAGGTGAGCCATTAGTGCTTAAATTTTCCACCGTTTGTTGCTCCACAGCAGCAGGGTTTTGCCCTTCTTCCTTTAACACAGCAGGCTTCACTCCTTCATTAGGGGTCCTGTTAAGAGGAACTGGCAAACGAGGTGATTTAGAAACAGAAAGCAGGCCCTCTTCCACAAGTTTGTTTGAAACAGCAGTTTTCAAGTCCTCTTTCACCATTTGTCTTGTTACATTCAAATCAAAGTGTGCTGCTATAGAAAACAAATCTTGTTTTCTACACAAAGCTAACTCCTCCCAAGAAGGACTACCCAAAAATGCACTCAAATTGAAAACACCAGTTGCCATACTAACTACCTCTGCCAAATACACCAGCAGAAACAAACAACTCCAAACCTTCACCATGGAGTAAACAGGATAATATCCTGGACGAGCCCCCAATTTATGTTACGTCCCCTGGTTAGTCTAGGCGATTGAAGGGACGAACATAAAGGTGGATGGAGAAGGAGGAGCCAAGATGGTAATTTTAGAAGGTTTATTTAATACTGGTGATGGGATTTGGGTTCAGACTGAGGTATAACGTCAGGGAGAGCCAAGGCCAACATAACAAACAAAACATCCCTGATGTAGAAATAAAAGAAACTTACCTAACTCCAAAGAAACAAAATATACAACCTATAACTAGTGATGGGTCCAGCAACACTGACGCACCGGCGCATGTATCAAGCTCACAGAGCGAAGCCTGTATCGGTGCGTGCGTCGCTTTAAGAAAAAGTCACGTGATCGATACAGCTACTGTATCGCTCATTGCCAACGCACCAAACTGTCTTTAAAAGGTACCGTGTCCGCATCTGTCAACGGAACGAGTCGCCACCAAAAAAACACAAAATTACTCTCGCAAAGACAAAAAAACAAACAAAACACACATCTCTCTATAACAAAATGGAGCCCGAAAGAAAAAGAAATGTTTCTGCTGTGTGGGATAATTTTGATCTTTTAACTGCAAATAAGGTCACTGTTTGTCTGTCTTTGTTTCAGTGTAATCTATCAGAATAGGAAAAACAGCAATGTGACTTGCAGTGTAAATTATTTACTTCATTTAATGCAGGTTAAATGTCGCATCTGTTCTGCAGAGCTTTCTTACACAAACAAAAGCACCTTGTGAAGAATAGAAATATTTTACTGCTATTATTTGCTGCTATTTTTATAATCATCATTACCATTTCATGATTAATAGTGATGTTGCATTTCGGATGCATTCAGATGTTCAAATATATGGGTATTATATTAGTCTTTATTACAAGTCCAAGAAGAACCACTTTAAACTGTTGAGTTGAATCTATAATTTTAAATGTTTTTAATGCTTCTATAATCTCAGTTTTTCTGTGTAGACTGCAGGGACAGGAAATACACTCTGTGCCAAAATGAGACAGGAAACACTTCTGCAGGGACAGGAAGTTACAGGTGTTTGAAGTTGCATGCTTTTGCAGAAGGGAAACTGAAAGCAGAGTGAGTGCAAGTTAAGAGCAGGGTGTTTTGATGCATTTATGGCGGATTAAGCTTTAAGTAGTTGTGTTAGATTGAAACAGTTGTTTTATATATTTTACATATAAGTCAAGATCAGTACACACAGGATGGCCTTAGCCTGGTTGCCTAAGTTGAGGTCAACTAAGGTTCAGAGAGCACATGCAAACTCTGCACGCACAGACAGACGAGACATACACATACAGACACATATAGTGAGAAAGGTCACGACACGTACACAGTACACAGCATGCACGCGCCCTCGCACGTGCACGCACACACATATTAGATCGACTCATTTAGGTAAGAGTTTATAACTGCAAAGTTTGGGTGCGTACGTGGTAGTCTGTTCCAGGAAGTACACCAGATGTCCCAGAAGATAAGCGACAGCGAAGGCGGGCTGAGAGGAAGCACCGACCCGAAGACAATGTTCTTTTAAACTATGTTAAAAGTTATTGTGGTTTTGGAGTGACGTATGCTTTGTTTGAGTCTGCCTGGTAACAGGAAGACTGCCAACCCTATAAAACCTTTGTTTGACGATTGTAAGTTTAGTTCGACGCTGAAATCTGCACAGCGGTCGGACTCACACATGTGTATTCATTAAAATGCCGTCAAATTGCACACGCCCGGATCAGTGCTTATTTATGGATTCCTCCTCAACATTTTTGAACCTTGACAACCTCCTCAGTGTTTAGGCATTACAGAGCCAAACATGAAAATGAGGAGACAAACACACCAAGAATGAACACAGGTAGGCCTATATTGACACTGAACAGCTTTATCATCATTTTTTTTTTTTATTAATTTGTGTTTTATTATTTTGAAATCAAGCATCTAGGAAGACTGTTCTGGACCAGGCAGTCCTGAATTTTATTATAAAGGACTGCCAACCCCTTAGTATTGTGGAGAGTGTGGGAGAGAAACATTCCAAGATCAGAGGATCCTTTAACGTACTGGGGGAATAGGAAGACATCTTATCGGAACCTTTTCCACCTGGCTTTACAGTTTGTGTGTACCCCAGCTTCATCTGTGCCTGTGAGCGTGTTTTCCAAAGCTGGGGAAATGGTGTCAAAAAAACGCAACAGACTGAATGCAAAAACATTGGATAAACTTATTTTTCTGAATAGAAATTTTTAATAAACTCTGAGTCAATTACATTTAAATGGGTAATAATACATTCACAATACTTTCATTTTAATTTTCACTTAATGTCATTCACAATGTATTTTAAAGATGTCCACAATATTGTGGCGAGCTCAGACACAGAGGAGACAGAGGTTCCTTTGGGAGCACCCGTTTATTTAACTCCGCTGAGAGCTCTGCTGCTAGCCCACTGCTCACCGCGGCAAACACCCGAACAACAACAAAAAAAAACACAAAAATGGCGCTCTCTCACCGGAAACACAACAGTCGCAGAGGGAGCGTCACCCGTAACCATGACAACATAAACATAACTGTAATAACAAAACATAAATGTCCATAACAAATCCCCTAACAGCCCAGCCCGCTACATAGCCCCCACCTAAGGGGTCAGTCGTCCCCGACAGCCCCGTTACCCCACACAAAGTCCTGTAAGTGTCCGGGTGCCTTCTTCTGGCGCACCGGCCGGTCTCGACTGGCGGGGGAAAAGTCACTTGGATCAGAACCTGGGGTGTCACCAGCATCCCGGAGCGAGCGGCCGGTACGGTGCAAGCCTGTCCCGGTGCAACACCACCAGGCGCCCTGGGCCCGGCATGCGGATACGGTACACCACTTCCGTTAGCCGCTCCACGACCTCCGCCGGCCCTTGCCAGTGACTGCACAGTTTGGGGGACACTCCTCTCTTGCGAACCGGGCAGTACACCCAAACCTTGTCGCCAGGCACAAAAGCCTCCCCCCGGCACTTGGTGTCGTAGGCCCTTTTCTGTCGTACTCCGGCGCTGGCCTGGGCCTGGCGGGTGTAGTTGTGAACCACCTGCAGCCGCTCCCTCAGCCTCCTGTAGTAGTCCATCTCTGGCCCACCGTCAATCTCTGGCTCGGGGGGGGCCCAAACATCAGATCCACAGGCGTCCGGAGCTCCCGCCCAAACATCAAAACGGCAGGCGTGCACTGGCTTGACTCCTGAACCGCAGTCCGATATGACCAAAGGACCAGGGGCAGATGTCGGTCCCAATCCCGCTGGTGGCGGCTGGTGAGAATGGCGAGCTGGGTAGCCAGTGTGCGGTTAAAACGCTCAACCAAGCCATCGCTTTGTGGGTGGAGTGGTGTGGTTCTTGTCTTTTCCACCCCCAGCCGCTGGCAAATCTCCCCGAAGACCTTCGATTCGAAGTTGCGCCCCTGGTCCCTGTGGAGCTCAGCCGGGACCCCAAAACGGGCGAACATCTCCTCCACCAGCCTCTCTGCCGTCGTCGTCGCACTCTGGTCCGGCACCGCGTAGGCCTCCGGCCACTTTGTGAAATAGTCCATCGCCACCAGCACGTACCAGTTCCCTGACTCCGTAATGGGGAACGGCGCTAGGACGTCCACTCCCACTCGCTCCATCGGGGCCCCCACCAAGTACTGCTGAAGGGGGGCAGTGGAGCGTTGAGTGGGGCCCTTCTGCGCCGTGCAGGTGTCACAGCAGTGCACGTGAAGTTCCACATCCCATCGACAGCCAGGCCAGTAGAACTGTCCCCTGAGGCGGCGGAGAGTTTTGGCGGTCCCATAGTGAACTGCCCCCACCGAGCCGTGGACAAGCTCAAGCACCTGCGACCACAGCGACCGAGGCACCAACAGCTGCAGGAGATCTCTGCCCTGATCAGAGGCCCGCCATCTCCGGTACAGGAGACCGTTGTGGGTCTCCAGGTTGTTGTGCTGGGAGTAGTAGGCCTTCACCTCGGGCTCCTGACCCGACACCCCCGTCCAGTCTGGGCGTTGCGTAGCCTCCAGCCAGGCCCCCACCTGACCCAACGTCGTGTCGGCCTCCTGCTCCCGCTTCAGCTGCTGCGTTGTCAGTGGGAGCCACCCCCCTCCGCTGGCTGTGGCCTGAGCAGTAGCCATCCCCAGCGCCTCCTGAGCCCGCTCCTCCTGTCGCAGACAGTAGCGGCACTCGACGGCCATGCAGGGCCGTCTGGAGAGGGCATCAGCGTTGCCATGCTGCCGACCTGCCCGATGCTGGATCTCAAAGTCGTAGCCCTGAAGGACCTCAAGCCAGCGGGCCACCTGACCTTCTGGGTGTTTGAAGTTCAGGAGCCAAGTCAGAGATGCATGGTCAGTGCGCAGGAGGAACCGGCAACCGTGCAGGTATGGCTGGAAGTGCCGCACCGCTAGCACTACGGCCAGCAGCTCCCGTCGGGTCACGCAGTAGTTCCTCTCGGCTCGCCTCAGAGCACGACTGAAGTATGCCACCACTCGTTCTCCAGCCTCGCCCTACTGGGAAAGGACCGCTTGCTTTCCAAGTTCCTTAGACTGACAAGTCCCAGTGTTTATTTTCTATGGTTCTCACTGTGAGTTTTAACCACAGGTTAACGTGCTGCGCCACAAAGCTCAGATCATTTCAAACTGGTTCCTTGATCGTGATAATGAAGTTTTTGCACTCAAATAGCCTCCACAGTCACCAGATCTTACTACAATAAAGTACCTTTTGGATATGGTGGAATGGGATATTTGCATCATGGACGTGCAGCTAACAAATCTGCAGCAACTGTGTGATGAAGTTATGTCAGTTCAGATCAACATGTGTGAATATTTCCGCAATGTGTTGAATCTAGAAAGAGATGTGAAGAATTAAGGTAGGTCTACACTAGCAAGGTGTACCTTATGAACTGGCCAGTGAATTTATATTACAGTATCTGAATTAAGCAAATAATTCAGATAAAATGGGTGTATTTTAAATATGGTAATAGTTCACTTTTTTTAAAAAAAATTCCTTTTTCCATCAGTGATTTTTCTTCTAGTTTGTTCATAAAGAGCAAAATATCGAGAGTGCATTTCATCATTTGCTCAGTAGTTTGTGCTATTGCTTTTTGGTTGCTCTAATGTTGCCTGGATTCAGGGGGAACATCATGAAAAGCAACAAAAAATCATGTTATTCCACACACATACTGTTGGACAAAATTTCTAAGTAGTTTAGAATAGATCAGGATAAATATAGTAAGAGTATTAAAAACTGAATGAATGAGCAAAAGTATGAAAGTAAGAACATTCAACAATCTAAAAGTAGAGACTCAAATGCTTGGAAGCTTTGACATCTAAAACCTCTAAAACATATGTGTGCCCTATACAAAGACAAACCTTTTTGAACATTTATCCCACACTTAGAAAGGTTACAGTAGATATTATCAGCATGTCCTTTTGTTAATCTATGAGGGGCCCTACAAGCCAAAATTCATTCTTTCACTCTCACATACATACATTCTTCTTTCACACACATATACTTTCACTCACACATACATATATTTTCACTCTCACATAGTTTTATTTTAATTTTTATATTTAGATATTTTTATTCTCATGTTTACACATATTTAACACACACATTGCAATACTGTGCTTTCATATACAGTTGTGGTCAGAAGTTTACATACACTTGTAAAGAATATAATATAATGGCTTTAGCAGATGTGATCACTTTTTTCTGTTAACCCATAATAAAGTCATAAAAGAACCAAACTTCATGAATGTTTTTTGTGACAAAGAAGTATCTGTTCTAATCACTCTATCAGAGAAAGATCAGAGTTTTAGAAATAATGGGACACTCAGTAGAGCCATTATATTATATTCTTTACAAGTGTATGTAAACTTCTGACCACAACTGTACATGTATTTTAATGTACATATTTACAAATTTTCACTCTAACATTAATGCATTTTCATTTATGCATTACTACATTTTGCTCTCATTTACATGCATTCAATATGCATTTAATCTCACAAATAATATATGTATGTAAGAAGAGAATATATGTATGCAAGAGAATAATGTATGTGAATGAAAAAGTATAGTGGAAATGGAAGGCTGGGTGTCTGAGCTGTGATTGGCTAAGAAGCACGCGCGGGTATGTGATGTGATGTCTTGATAAATCGAGCAGGTATTTGAAGTTTCCACAGCACCATTCTCGCATGAAAATATCTTAAAAGTTTATTTTGTGACCCAGAAAGAATAATATTTCAAACTCTGCCACTCTGTGCTCCTCCGCCACTGCCTCGTTTGAGTTTTGGACGAAATGGATTCTGGGATTTTGCATTTCGTCATTTCGAGCTGATTGGAGACCAGAACAGCCAATCAGATATTTTTGCATCCAAGTCTGTGATTGGCTGGTTTTGTGGCACAAATATAACGGCGTACACAGGGTTGAGCGCGCACGGGCAGAAATGTTGAGAGCGCGAGCAACACATTGCGAGCGAGCGCAAATGCAAAAACTGAGCGAGAGGGGCTGCTATTGTATGTGTGTGTGGATAATAGCAAACACTGAAATACATTTTTCAGAGCAGCAATGAATTTTGTTCACTCAAATTCAGCTTTTCTTCGCTCAAAATAAATTTATCCTCAAAATGCAACACTTGCACCTGCAAACTTTTTTTACGTGCACTCAAATTTATTTTACGTGCGCTCAGAATAGTGGCACAAAAATAACGCCATAAAAAACTGCCCCACTCCAGTCGAACTCCATGTAGCTACTTGGCTCGTTGAAGCTACCCGGGTGTTAGCTGGTCTAAAAAGTTCCCTCATCTCACTTTCCACCGTGCTGTGGGTAACATTGGGTGCAGTTGAGCCGTCCCATCTCGATCAAGTGACGAGGCATTTGAAGCGTACTTCAAATGCATACTCCAAATGCGCCGTCGATTTCCCCAAATATCAAGCGTGGTCCGGTGCATGCTTCGTGGCCCCATATATCCCACAATCCATAGCGCGGCGGTGGGTGTGGATAATTTTGCCGCAAAATACGGCAGAAGGGAGCGGCCGAAGAGTGAACTGTCAAAAGTAAGTACTGAATATTATGTCACTTATTTATGTGCGAATGTTTAAGAACATTAAAACATTACTGTTGGCCACATGTCGGCAAAGTTATGTGACATTAGTGATGTTTGTACTTTCAGCGGTAACTTGGTTTTAAAGCCTCTACTTCCAAATATATATATAGTTGACCTTAATCTTACAGAGATGTGATGATTTTGTGGATAATTAAAGTCAGTCATATATCCACAAACACAACAAGCTGAAAGTCAGTGATGCTGCTCGGTTTGCAGTCCTGAATATGACGGCACAAGCAGGATTCACTGCACTGTTAATGTTAGCTATGTTATATTGCTGCCTCTGTTCGGTGGTGTCGAGCCAAACGGACTTTAACGTGTGTTTGAACGAGCTGACGGTTCACTCGTTAAGCTGAAAGAAAGATGCTTTAATGACAGGAGTCACACATGTGTCCACTGGACCATCTGGAACTCTTCTTGTTTAGCACTCGTAATAACACAAACACTAAATCCTCCTTCTCTTGTGCTGTTTTGTAGCAGTGTGTACACCTGAGACTGTCACCTGTCTGTCTGTCCTGCACTCTCTCTCTGTTTCTTTCTCTCTGACTGTGGAATAAAAGTATGAACATGTATTTATAAGTTACACTTGTGTTTGAATCCTGCAGCTTATCACACATTTGATTTCCATGTGTGACAACTGCAAGTGTCCAGAGTGAGGACAGACTGAGGGACCCACTGCTGCACATCATCTGTGAGGCTTTGCACCCCTGATGATCCACCAGGACAAACTCAGCAGTGTGTGAGGAAGAGGAGGAGGAAGAGCCAGCAGCAGCTGACAGATGGAGAGAATAGACAGACTGTTCCCTGTTTGTGAAGGACTGCTAGGAAAGTTTAACATAACTAATTGTCTGTCCTGAATCAGTCTTATTAGGTAATGTTCAAATAATGTTATCATCCCAGTGTTTTCAGTGTGGGAGAAAGTACTCAGGGCCTTCAAGTTACACACTATGAAAGGCAGCAACAAGTTTAATATTCAGAAACCTAAAGTATGTATCAGCAGCAGAATGGAGCTAAAAATAAATGTTTGTTTCAGTTCTATGAAGCTTTGAGTATTTTGGATTAGTAGCACTGCTGTGTTTGTTGCATCATATTGCTGTAATTGTTTATATGCTTTATATATTCTGAGGTAAGTTGATCTATAGTGTTACATCATATTCTATAAGGATGTTATGTGTTTGTTTACTTTCTGCCCAGTTTGACCCATTTAGCAGAAGTCAGCCTGTTTAAGGCTCTGATATCTATTCTGTATGACTTAAAGCAGTTATGACATGGTCTGATTTTCTCACCCAATAAAGGAATATTTCATATATCAGTCTACTCTTCATTCTATCAGAAACAGTTATCACAGCTCGTACATTTGCTTTTTACACATATAAGATAAGATAAGATAAGATGGCCTTTATTAGTCCCACAGGTGGGAAATTTGTTTTGTTACAGCAAAAGTGCAAAGTTATGTAGCAGAAATTAGAAAACACTGGAATGCAATAAAATACAATAAAATAAAATAAAATACTATATACAATAGAATAAAATAGAATAGAATAATATATACAATAGAATAAAATAGAAATACAAATACTATATACATGTATATATGTAAGCATTGAGCCAAATTTAGTAATGTCAACATATTGAAAGAACAACATTTGTCTCTTATATATAATACATCTGTATATACACTGTCAGAGATACTCGTCTTTGAGTGAAGATTTAAGGTGATAGGAAATATAATTAACTGCTACTTGCATCTTTGACCCAGAGTTCAAGCTCATATATATATATATATATATATATATATACTGACAATACATATAATATTGTCCATATTATATTAACATTACCACAGTGAGATGACTTTAGTCTCATGAATAACATTAGCTAATTATTATTTACTAACGAATCTTGAAATGACTGTTCAGTACAGAAATGAAGTCCAACTATCATGTTTTACAGTCCTGTGGTCTCAACTAATCAAAGTGATGTCATGACAAAAATGAATGACCAACAAAACATTTTTTCTCCTTCATTTCTGTCACACAAAGCTGTATGAAACATTTCTCGCGGTTAGTATCATGGTTGCTAGGCAACCTGAACAGCGCGACGAAGGCTAGACCGTCCCATTTCACAAGAATCTCACTTCCGCACTTCCCGTACTTGTAGTACGCACCGTACGTAGTACGCGTAGTGTGCGTACTTCAAGCGTGCATACCCTGAATTGGGACACAGCCACAGACACTAAATACAAGAGGTGAACGGAGCGAAGAGGAAACAGCTGGGAGACACGGCTGACGCTGATTACACTGACGAGACAGGGAGAGCACAAAGCTGAACGCACTGACATAGGACACAGACCTACAAAATAAAACAGGAAGCACACGACAGACAGAGACACAGACGCAGACTCATAAGCAGACATCATGGACAGACAGAGGGACAGGCAGAGAAGACTAAGCACAGGCAGCCTAAACTAAACATGAGGGCACGGTAACGGAACCTAAACCAGAAATCATCATCATATAGCTAAAGAAACAGAATATATTTATAATCAAAACAGTATCACCAGAGAAGAACTAATGCAAAACTAAACCAAAACATAAGAAACACAAAATGCTGGGTCGAACCGACCCAGGACCGTGACAAGTAACCCAGAGCTACTTGTACTCTTTGAAGCCCGCTTAATTGGTTCTTAATCATGATCTCAAAGCAATAAATGAGTTAAATCCACTTTATTAACCTACATTTTTTTAAGATGAAGTGCAGCTGCGAGGAACTCTATGGCAGGAAATGAGGTGTGTTTAATGTGTTTGTGTTAATTTTAGGTTTCCATGAAACTGCAATAAACAGATTATAATGTTTCTACACTTTTATTTGCTGGGTTTATTTTGATAACAGTGTTATTAAAAACCATATCAGATGATGGTTGAAGTTATTTAATTTCACTGAATATGTGAGAAAGCTAAAGTAAGATTATATTTTTATATGGTGATGTTTCTAAATGTGATGGCCTTTATGTTAATGAGTTCTCACGATGACGTTGTTGAGTGATCCTGTTGATGATTGTTACGTCCCCTGATTAGTCTAGGCGATTGAAGGGACGAACATAAAGGTGGATAGAGAAGAAGGAGCCAAGATGGTAATTTTAGAAGGTTTATTTAATGCTGGTGATGAGATTTGGGTTCAGACTGAGGTATAACGTCAGGGAGAGCCAAGGCCAACATAACAAACAAAACATCCCTGATGTAGAAATAAAAGAAACTTACCAAACTCCAAAGAAACAAAATATACAACCTACAACCATAACCTACCTAACAACACATAAACAGGAGAAAACGGTGTGAAAAACAAAAGGCAGCTCTCCCCTACAAGCAGTCCGAACATGAAACAACAATGCTCATACATGCTACAAAGGCATGCAAGCCTGCACAAGTATGGCAACCAAAATGGCCAGAGGGCCCAGAAGCACAGCTCCACAGGCCTTAAATAGTGCTCTGCTGATTACCAATTAGCCGGACTCTGCGCAGCATCCAATCAGGACAGAGGAGGTGGAGCCTGGACAAAACAAAGGGTTAGTAGGGAGAAGAGACATCCTCCTGGGGGATGTAACACCCCCACCCAGAAAAACAAACATATAAGTTTGTTAACCTTACACCATCACATTCTTGAGAGGGCATCTGCCACAATATTTTCACATCCTCTCTTATGCTTTATTTCAATATTGTAGTTTTGTGAAATTAAAGCCCACCTCATCAATCGCTGATTGTTGTTATACATACGAGAGAGAAACACGAGAGGATTGTGATCACTGAAGACCTCTACAGGTTGGGAAGTAGATCCCACATACACATCAAAACGTTGAAGAGCCAGAAGCACGGCTAGAGTCTCCTTCTCAATTGTCGAGTACCGTCTTTGATGAGTATCGAACTTCTTGCCAAAGAAGCAGACAGGATGACTCACTCCTTGTCCATCATCCTGAAGAAGAACAGCTCCAGCCCCCACCTCACTGGCATCCACTTCAAGCTTGAAAGGTTTAGAAAAGTCTGGAGCAACAAGAACAGGTGAACTCGACAGAAGACCTTTTGCACATTCAAAAGCATGTTGACACTCAGGACTCTAAATGAATGGTACCTTCGGGCTGCACAGGTTTGTCAGTGGTGTTACGACTTCAGAAAAATTCCTACAGAAACACCTGTAGTAACCAACCATCCCCAGAAATCAGCGCAGCTCACGGCGTGTTGTTGACACAGGAAAGTTGAGAATGACATTAACCTTTGCACTGATAGGGCGAACCTTGCCCTGCCCAACTTCCTTTCCAAGGTAGGTCACTGTAGCCTTACCAAACTCGCATTTAGCCAAGTTGAGGGTCAAGGAAGCATCAGCTAAACGCTTGAACACCGTGACTAAAGTGTCAACATGCTCTGACCAGTTGGAAGAATAGATGACCACATCATCCAGATAAACATTACAGTTTGCCACACCAGAAAATACAGTTGACATTAACCTCTGAAAGGTAGCAGGAGCATTTTTCATTCCAAATGCCATGACTGTATATTGTAAAAAGTGATCAGGTGTTACGAAAGCTGAGATTTCTGATGCTATTTCTGTCAGAGGTACTTGCCAATAACCTTTAAGAAGGTCAAGCTTACTCACATAAGCAGCAGATCCGACACTGTCAATACAGTCCTCAATACGGGGCAGTGGGAAGGAATCAGGTACTGTTACTGCATTTACCTTGTGGAAATCTGTGCAAAAGCGAGGTGTTCCATCTGATTTTGGCGTAACCAGGCACGGAGAACTCCATGGACTATAGCTTGGGATAGCCAATCCATGCTTCAGAAGGTAGTCTACTTCTTTGTTCATCATTTCCCTTTTTGCCATATTCACACGGTAAGCATGCTGCTTAATAGGCACTGCATTCCCAACATCAATGTCGTGCTCTATTACAGTAGTACGGGAAGGCATGTCCCCAAAGAGTTTTAAATGAGATGAGATTTGCTCTGACGGAGATGCCACAGACTTATCTGCAGGGCCACAGAAAGAGTCAGCTCTAGAATGAAAAGATTTGAGCATATTGAGATGGCACAAGCGTGTTTTACGCTTCCTGTCTGGTGTTTTAATCACATAGTCAGTGTCATTTACTTTCTTATCCACCTGGTATGGTCCACAGAAGCGGGCAGACAATGCAGAGCTAGCAGTTGGTAGAAGAACCAAAACCTTGTCACCTGGATTGAAAGATCGAGGAACGGCTTTCTTATCATACCAACGCTTCATCTTCCCCTGAGCAGAGGAGAGGGCTTCTGCAGCTGCCAACCTGGCCTTATGGAGGCGCTCTCTGAACTGTGAAACATAATCCAGAACATTAGTTTTCACAACATGGTCTGTTGACAAGAACTGATCTTTCAACAACTTCAAAGGTCCCCGAACAGAATGACCAAACACTAGTTCATTTGGGCTAAACACAAGGGATTCTTGCTTAGCTTCGCACATGGCAAACACCATCAGGGGTACTCCCTCATCCCACTCTTTTGCAGTATCCAAGCAGTATTTCTGCAACGTTGCCTTGAGTGTCTGATGCCAGCGCTCTAATGCTCCTTGAGACTCAGGATGGTATGCACTTGACACAACATGCTTAATCCCCAGAGTCTGCATGACCTGCTTGAAAAGTTTAGACAGAAAGTTAGTTCCTTGGTCTGTCTGGACTACTTTTGGTAGACCAAAAGTAGTGAAGAACTTTGTCAAAACTTTAATCACCAAAGGTGCAGTTATTCTTCTGAGTGGGACAGCTTCTGGAAAACAAGTCGAAGTACACATTGCAGTCACTAAAAACTGATTACCATTCTTTGTCTTGGGCAATGGACCAACACAGTCCACAATGACACGTTCAAAAGGTTCACCAAGTACTGGTATAGGATGAAGAGGAGCTATGGGAACTGTGTGGTTTGGCTTTCCTGCAATCTGACATGTTTTACAAGTGCGGCAAAACTCAACTACAGCAGCCTTCAATCCTGGCCAAAAGAAATGGTTGAGTATCTTATTGTATGTTTTTGTAACTCCTAAATGACCAGACAGGGGTGCTCATGTGCAAGGGAGACTACGTAGTGACGATACTCAAGAGGCACAACAATCTGATAAGTAGTGCTGCAGTCACAGTCATCAGAACAGCTTCCCTCTACGTCTGCTGTTAAACTTGGGTGTGCAGTCCACTTGCGCATCAGGACCCCATCTTCCAAGAAATAAGAAGCCTTTTTATTTCCTGTTTCAGCAAGATAAGTAAAGCATTTAGTCAATGAGGGATCAGACTTCTGAGCGGCAATAAGGCTTTCACATGTGGCTGGCAAGTCTAACTGTGAGAGATGGAGATCCTTCCACTTCTCAGTAGTATCCTTTGAGCCACTTTTAAGATCAATCAGGGTTTGCAAATCATCTGTAGCCAGAGCCTGAGCTAACGAAGAGTCTGACAAATCAATTTCTGCAGCTTTACGTCTTGTTTGAGCCCTGGTGAGAACACAAGCAGGAAAAACAGATGGGAAACATGTTACTAGGTCGTTGCTCTTCAAATTTGATTCTGGATCATTTGTTACTTCGGGAACAGGTTGCACTTTTCCAGCAGCAATATCATTTCCCAAAATGAACTGCACCCCTTTTATGGAAGTGAGGGGCGTACTGCCACAGAGAAAATGCCATTAACCAACTTTGACTCGATGTGTACATAATGCAAAGGAGCTTCAACATAGCCCATTTCAACTCCTTGAATCAGAATGCTACCATGACAAGAGGAATGGTCACTCAAGGGTAATACATCAGATAAAATCACAGATCGTGACCCTCCCGTATCTCTGAGAATTCGAATGGGTTTTCATCCTCAGGCTTCCCAGTCAATGACACAGTACCATCTAAGAGGAAGGGTTTGAAGCAGGGATCAACTCCTTCACTTTGGACCCTCTCTCAGCATGAATGGTTTTAATTAAACCTACTCCTTTTGGTGACTGGTTCTTGCGCTTCAAAGCAGGACATTCAACAACAACATGGCCAAGTTTATGACAATAGAAACATTCCCTTTCAGTCCTTGAAGCAAAAGTCTGTCGTGGGCTTGAAGGATCCTTTCGTGGGGGAGGTTCTCTGGTGGTAACTTCACGTTTCTGCACAAAAACAGTTTTATGAGTCAGCACAAATTCATCAGCTATCACAGCTGCTTCTTTCAAAGTGGAAACCTTCTGTTCATTAAGGTGTACAACAATGCGTTCTGGCAGGCCATTTTTGAACTCTTCCAGCAGTATCAGTTCACGTAAGGAGTTGTAGTCAGGAACTTTACTTGCCGTTATCCATCTATCAAGAAGAGTAGCTTTTTCACGAGCAAACTCTACAAAAGTCTGATTTGCTGTTCT
This sequence comes from Oreochromis niloticus, assembly GCF_001858045.2. Classification (NCBI taxonomy): domain Eukaryota; kingdom Metazoa; phylum Chordata; class Actinopteri; order Cichliformes; family Cichlidae; genus Oreochromis; species Oreochromis niloticus. The sequence goes on along the minus strand of NC_031967.2, from coordinate 82,539,189 downwards.
TTTGTGATTGCGAAAGCGTTGCCTATACGCTTCGGGAACAAGTTCATAAGCAGCAAGGATAGCAGACTTCACTACATCATATTTCAAACTTTCTTCCAAAGACAAAGCAGAACAGACTTCTTGTGCTTTGCCTACCAATTTGCACTGAAGAAGCAATGGCCAAACTTCTCTCGGACAGTGCAATGAGGCAGCAACACGTTCAAACACATTAAAATATGTATCAACTTCTCATTCACGAAATGGAGGTACCAACACAATGTTTTTACTCACATTAAAACCACCTGGGTTTACATGGGAGGAGGTTGTTTCACCAACAGATGAATTTGCAGAACTTGGTTGAGTAGTAGTGCTTCTTGAAGTCTGTGCCTGTAATTCCAACTGACGCAGTCTGACCTCCCTTTCAGTCTGCAACTCCAGCTCCAACCTTTTCAGCTTTAAAACTCTTTCTGTCTCTGCTTCCAACTCCAACCTGCGAAGTTCCAACTCTGCCTGACGAGCTTGGGCTTTATCCTGAGCCTCCAATTGTAATTTAGCCAAACGTACCTTGAGTAATACTTCTTGTCTTGAACGAGGAGAAGATGGAGTAGCAAAAGAAGGTGAGCCATTAGTGCTTAAATTTTCCACCGTTTGTTGCTCCACAGCAGCAGGGTTTTGCCCTTCTTCCTTTAACACAGCAGGCTTCACTCCTTCATTAGGGGTCCTGTTAAGAGGAACTGGCAAACGAGGTGATTTAGAAACAGAAAGCAGGCCCTCTTCCACAAGTTTGTTTGAAACAGCAGTTTCAAGTCCTCTTTCACCATTTGTCTTGTTACATTCAAATCAAAGTGTGCTGCTATAGAAAACAAATCTTGTTTTCTACACAAAGCTAACTCCTCCCAAGAAGGACTACCCAAAAATGCACTCAAATTGAAAACACCAGTTGCCATACTAACTACCTCTGCCAAATACACCAGCAGAAACAAACAACTCCAAACCTTCACCATGGAGTAAACAGGATAATATCCTGGACGAGCCCCCAATTTATGTTACGTCCCCTGGTTAGTCTAGGCGATTGAAGGGACGAACATAAAGGTGGATGGAGAAGGAGGAGCCAAGATGGTAATTTTAGAAGGTTTATTTAATACTGGTGATGGGATTTGGGTTCAGACTGAGGTATAACGTCAGGGAGAGCCAAGGCCAACATAACAAACAAAACATCCCTGATGTAGAAATAAAAGAAACTTACCTAACTCCAAAGAAACAAAATATACAACCTATAACTAGTGATGGGTCCAGCAACACTGACGCACCGGCGCATGTATCAAGCTCACAGAGCGAAGCCTGTATCGGTGCGTGCGTCGCTTTAAGAAAAAGTCACGTGATCGATACAGCTACTGTATCGCTCATTGCCAACGCACCAAACTGTCTTTAAAAGGTACCGTGTCCGCATCTGTCAACGGAACGAGTCGCCACCAAAAAAACACAAAATTACTCTCGCAAAGACAAAAAACAAACAAAACACACATCTCTCTATAACAAAATGGAGCCCGAAAGAAAAAGAAATGTTTCTGCTGTGTGGGATAATTTTGATCTTTTAACTGCAAATAAGGTCACTGTTTGTCTGTCTTTGTTTCAGTGTAATCTATCAGAATAGGAAAAACAGCAATGTGACTTGCAGTGTAAATTATTTACTTCATTTAATGCAGGTTAAATGTCGCATCTGTTCTGCAGAGCTTTCTTACACAAACAAAAGCACCTTGTGAAGAATAGAAATATTTTACTGCTATTATTTGCTGCTATTTTTATAATCATCATTACCATTTCATGATTAATAGTGATGTTGCATTTCGGATGCATTCAGATGTTCAAATATATGGGTATTATATTAGTCTTTATTACAAGTCCAAGAAGAACCACTTTAAACTGTTGAGTTGAATCTATAATTTTAAATGTTTTAATGCTTCTATAATCTCAGTTTTTCTGTGTAGACTGCAGGACAGGAAATACACTCTGTGCCAAAATGAGACAGGAAACACTTCTGCAGGGACAGGAAGTTACAGGTGTTTGAAGTTGCATGCTTTTGCAGAAGGGAAACTGAAAGCAGAGTGAGTGCAAGTTAAGAGCAGGGTGTTTTGATGCATTTATGGCGGATTAAGCTTTAAGTAGTTGTGTTAGATTGAAACAGTTGTTTTATATATTTTACATATAAGTCAAGATCAGTACACACAGGATGGCCTTAGCCTGGTTGCCTAAGTTGAGGTCAACTAAGGTTCAGAGAGCACATGCAAACTCTGCACGCACAGACAGACGAGACATACACATACAGACACATATAGTGAGAAAGGTCACGACACGTACACAGTACACAGCATGCACGCGCCCTCGCACGTGCACGCACACACATATTAGATCGACTCATTTAGGTAAGAGTTTATAACTGCAAAGTTTGGGTGCGTACGTGGTAGTCTGTTCCAGGAAGTACACCAGATGTCCCAGAAGATAAGCGACAGCGAAGGCGGGCTGAGAGGAAGCACCGACCCGAAGACAATGTTCTTTTAAACTATGTTAAAAGTTATTGTGGTTTTGGAGTGACGTATGCTTTGTTTGAGTCTGCCTGGTAACAGGAAGACTGCCAACCCTATAAAACCTTTGTTTGACGATTGTAAGTTTAGTTCGACGCTGAAATCTGCACAGCGGTCGGACTCACACATGTGTATTCATTAAAATGCCGTCAAATTGCACACGCCCGGATCAGTGCTTATTTATGGATTCCTCCTCAACATTTTTGAACCTTGACAACCTCCTCAGTGTTTAGGCATTACAGAGCCAAACATGAAAATGAGGAGACAAACACACCAAGAATGAACACAGGTAGGCCTATATTGACACTGAACAGCTTTATCATCATTTTTTTTTTTTATTAATTTGTGTTTTATTATTTTGAAATCAAGCATCTAGGAAGACTGTTCTGGACCAGGCAGTCCTGAATTTTATTATAAAGGACTGCCAACCCTTAGTATTGTGGAGAGTGTGGGAGAGAAACATTCCAAGATCAGAGGATCCTTTAACGTACTGGGGGAATAGGAAGACATCTTATCGGAACCTTTTCCACCTGGCTTTACAGTTTGTGTGTACCCCAGCTTCATCTGTGCCTGTGAGCGTGTTTTCCAAAGCTGGGGAAATGGTGTCAAAAAAACGCAACAGACTGAATGCAAAAACATTGGATAAACTTATTTTTCTGAATAGAAATTTTTAATAAACTCTGAGTCAATTACATTTAAATGGGTAATAATACATTCACAATACTTTCATTTTAATTTTCACTTAATGTCATTCACAATGTATTTTAAAGATGTCCACAATATTGTGGCGAGCTCAGACACAGAGGAGACAGAGGTTCCTTTGGGAGCACCCGTTTATTTAACTCCGCTGAGAGCTCTGCTGCTAGCCCACTGCTCACCGCGGCAAACACCCGAACAACAACAAAAAAAACACAAAAATGGCGCTCTCTCACCGGAAACACAACAGTCGCAGAGGGAGCGTCACCCGTAACCATGACAACATAAACATAACTGTAATAACAAAACATAAATGTCCATAACAAATCCCCTAACAGCCCAGCCCGCTACATAGCCCCCACCTAAGGGGTCAGTCGTCCCGACAGCCCCGTTACCCCACACAAAGTCCTGTAAGTGTCCGGGTGCCTTCTTCTGGCGCACCGGCCGGTCTCGACTGGCGGGGGAAAAGTCACTTGGATCAGAACCTGGGGTGTCACCAGCATCCCGGAGCGAGCGGCCGGTACGGTGCAAGCCTGTCCCGGTGCAACACCACCAGGCGCCCTGGGCCCGGCATGCGGATACGGTACACCACTTCCGTTAGCCGCTCCACGACCTCCGCCGGCCCTTGCCAGTGACTGCACAGTTTGGGGACACTCCTCTCTTGCGAACCGGGCAGTACACCCAAACCTTGTCGCCAGGCACAAAAGCCTCCCCCGGCACTTGGTGTCGTAGGCCCTTTTCTGTCGTACTCCGGCGCTGGCCTGGGCCTGGCGGGTGTAGTTGTGAACCACCTGCAGCCGCTCCCTCAGCCTCCTGTAGTAGTCCATCTCTGGCCCACCGTCAATCTCTGGCTCGGGGGGGCCCAAACATCAGATCCACAGGCGTCCGGAGCTCCCGCCCAAACATCAAAACGGCAGGCGTGCACTGGCTTGACTCCTGAACCGCAGTCCGATATGACCAAAGGACCAGGGGCAGATGTCGGTCCCAATCCCGCTGGTGGCGGCTGGTGAGAATGGCGAGCTGGGTAGCCAGTGTGCGGTTAAAACGCTCAACCAAGCCATCGCTTTGTGGGTGGAGTGGTGTGGTTCTTGTCTTCTCCACCCCCAGCCGCTGGCAAATCTCCCCGAAGACCTTCGATTCGAAGTTGCGCCCCTGGTCCCTGTGGAGCTCAGCCGGGACCCCAAAACGGGCGAACATCTCCTCCACCAGCCTCTCTGCCGTCGTCGTCGCACTCTGGTCCGGCACCGCGTAGGCCTCCGGCCACTTTGTGAAATAGTCCATCGCCACCAGCACGTACCAGTTCCCTGACTCCGTAATGGGGAACGGCGCTAGGACGTCCACTCCCACTCGCTCCATCGGGGCCCCCACCAAGTACTGCTGAAGGGGGGCAGTGGAGCGTTGAGTGGGGCCCTTCTGCGCCGTGCAGGTGTCACAGCAGTGCACGTGAAGTTCCACATCCCATCGACAGCCAGGCCAGTAGAACTGTCCCCTGAGGCGGCGGAGAGTTTTGGCGGTCCCATAGTGAACTGCCCCCACCGAGCCGTGGACAAGCTCAAGCACCTGCGACCACAGCGACCGAGGCACCAACAGCTGCAGGAGATCTCTGCCCTGATCAGAGGCCGCCATCTCCGGTACAGGAGACCGTTGTGGGTCTCCAGGTTGTTGTGCTGGGAGTAGTAGGCCTTCACCTCGGGCTCCTGACCCGACACCCCCGTCCAGTCTGGGCGTTGCGTAGCCTCCAGCCAGGCCCCCACCTGACCCAACGTCGTGTCGGCCTCCTGCTCCCGCTTCAGCTGCTGCGTTGTCAGTGGGAGCCACCCCCTCCGCTGGCTGTGGCCTGAGCAGTAGCCACCCCCAGCGCCTCCTGAGCCCGCTCCTCCTGTCGCAGACAGTAGCGGCACTCGACGGCCATGCAGGGCCGTCTGGAGAGGGCATCAGCGTTGCCATGCTGCCGACCTGCCCGATGCTGGATCTCAAAGTCGTAGCCCTGAAGGACCTCAAGCCAGCGGGCCACCTGACCTTCTGGGTGTTTGAAGTTCAGGAGCCAAGTCAGAGATGCATGGTCAGTGCGCAGGAGGAACCGGCAACCGTGCAGGTATGGCTGGAAGTGCCGCACCGCTAGCACTACGGCCAGCAGCTCCCGTCGGGTCACGCAGTAGTTCCTCTCGGCTCGCCTCAGAGCACGACTGAAGTATGCCACCACTCGTTCTCCAGCCTCGCCCTACTGGGAAAGGACCGCCCCGACTCCTACATTGCTAGCGTCAGTGTCCACAATGAAAGGTTGCCGGGCGTTGGGGTAGGCCAGAACTGGGGCTCTGGTGAGGGCCTCCTTCAGCTGTGCAAAAGCTGCAGCGCAGGCATCACCCCAGCCAAACGGTTGGCCCTTGTCAGTCAGGCGGTGAAGGGGGCTGGCTATCGTCGCGAACCCCTTGATGAACCGACGGTAGTAGGAGGCTAGGCCCAGGAAGCTCCGCAGTTCTTTGACGTTCGAGGGAGTCGGCCAGTCCCGGACCGCAGCCACCTTTGCGGAATCGGTGGCGATACCTTGAGCGCTGATCACATGGCCCAAGAACGTAGTCTCTCTCGCCAACAGCCGGTACTTCGCAGGGTTGAGCCGCAGCCCAGCTTGACGGATGGTGCTGAAGACCTCGCTCAGGTGAGACAGCGCACTGTCGAAGTCGCCACCGTGCACCAACAGGTCATCCAGGTACACAACACAGCGGCTACGAGGGATGTTCACGAGCACCCTCTCCATCAGCCTCTCAAACGTCGCTGGCGCATTGCAGAGCCCAAATGGCATGACCCTGAACTGCCACAGCCCCTGTCCAATGGTGAATGCAGTCTTAGGCCTTGCTTCGGGGGCTAGCTCCACCTGCCAGTAGCCGCTGCGTAGGTTGAGGGAGCTGAACCAGCTGGAGCCGGTAACGTAATCCAGGGCCTCATTGATCCGTGGAAGCGGGTACGAGTCCTTCTTGGTGACTGCATTGAGACGGCGAAAATCCACGCAGAACCTCAGGCTGCCATCCTTCTTCCCCACCAGGACCACGGGTGCCACCCATGGGCTGTTGGACGGCTCGATCACCCCAGCCGCAGCCATCTCACGGATCTTTTCCTCTGCCACCTGCTGTTTGGAGAGGGGCAGCCGGTGTGGGTGCAGACGGATGGGTTGAGCAGAGCCGGTGTCGATGGTGTGCTGGACCAGCCCCGTCTGCCTGCAGTCTTTGTCACTGGCGGCAAAGATGTCCACATTCTCGTCCAGGAGGCACCTCAACCGCTGGCGCTGGTCAACATTGAGACCTACGCTGCTGCGCTGCCACAGGTCACCAACAGCCTCGGTTGTCTCAGTCGAGGGAGATTTATCGGGCTGAGAGGCCGGGGCTGAGGTGCGTAGAGATGACCCAGAGCCACCGGCACCCGAAATCTGCTGAGCAGCAGCCGCCCGACGCCTGTCTCGTCTGGCTCGGGTTCCCTCCGCTCCCTGCTTTTGACCGCACTGGAGGGCAAGAGTCTCTGTGCCAAGAGTGATAGCCCGCTTTGCGGTGTCGACGCAGGCCCCCCAGCGGGTCAGCAGATCAAGGCCGATGATGCACTGGTCTTGAATGTCAGCAAGCCAGAAGTCGTGCACCAGCTCCAGGTCCTTCACTTGGACCCGCAACGGTTTCTTCCCGCGCATATCAGCCCTCTCACCCGTCACCGTCATCAGCTGGGTGTCGGTGGGCGACCAACCCTTCACCAATGGCCCGGACGTTCCAGGGAGCACACCAGGTCACTACACCGCTCCCTCCCCGTTTCCCTGAGGCTGCGTAGTCCTGGTCTTCGGGGCAGGTGCTGGGCAGTCACGCGCCACGTGGCCAGGCTCCTCGCACTGGTAGCAGTGGTCGGTCGGTCGACGGGGACGCCTCCAGGGCACCGAGGGTTGCAGCTGGCAAATCTTGGCGACCTCCCCCTCCCCGTCGCAGTCTGCGACTCTGATTTGGGGGCAGTTTTGGGGGGGCACCTGCTGGTTAGGTTGCGAGATGAACACCAGCTCGGCCCTCTCAGCCTCAAGGAGCGCCTCACGGAGAGTTTGAGGCATGGCCAGGCAGATGTGTTGACGTAGTCGCTCTGGAAAAAGTCCTCGCAGAAAAGCATGCAGGCTAAGCTCCTCACGGGCTGCTGCTGGGAACTCTGGGTAGCCACGACGAGCATGCAGCAACACGTCCGCTGCAAAGGTGCCCAGGCTCTCCCCGGCCGACGGCTCCGGTTGGTCAGCTGCTCTCTGCTCTGATCAGTGGAGTGCCGCTGCCCGAATCGCCTCTCGAGTGCTATGGTGAGGGTCTGGAGCTCATGCTGCTCTGACGGGGCTAGGTCAAGGAGTACCTGCAGTGCATCTCCTTCCAATGCTAGCACTAAGTGTGTAGCAGCCTCTTCGTCGCTCCAGCCATTATGCCTTGCAGCTAGCCGTACTTGTGAGAGGTAGGGCTCTAGCGGGGTTAGCCCGTTGTATTTCGGTACCTTAGCTGGCGTTACAGGCGTCACCGCTCGCTGTCGGGGGCTCGGTGTGTCGGTCGACCGATGCAGCCCATGAAGCATTGCCCTAGCGTCTGTTGCGACGGGCCGCCGCCGCGGTGCGCTCGCGCCGTCGGGACCCGTCGGGGGACTTACATGGCCGCTCGCTTCCTCTCTCCTCGATCGCCAGCTTCCCAAGCAGCGGATGCTCTCCTCGACAGCTTGCTCCAGCCTCCGAATGTCTCTCTCCATTATGGCGAGGGTGAGCAATCCCACTTCTGACACCAATGTGGCGAGCTCAGACACAGAGGAGACAGAGGTTCCTTTGGGAGCATCCGTTTATTTAACTCCGCTGAGAGCTCTGCTGCTAGCCCACTGCTCAGCGCGGCAAACACCCGAACAACAACAAAAAAACACAAAAATGGCGCTCTCTCACCGGAAACACAACAGTCGCAGAGGGAGCGTCACCCGTAACCATGACAACATAAACATAATTGTAATAACAAAACATAAATGTCCATAACAAATCCCCTAACAGCCCAGCCCGCTACAATATTTTCAATGTAAAAGATATAAAATGATTCCATGGAAAGCACAATACCTCACAGTGTATACAAGTATGACTAGGTCATTGAATCAGTGTCTGTTGTAAGTTGCAAGTAAGTTGCCTGCAATGATATTCAAGGTCCAGCAGGTGTCAGTACAGAGCAAAACAGCAACACTGTGTCGACACAGTATCGATACAGTTTGGGGAATGTGCTGAAACGCTTCACGAGGCCTCATCTACCCATCACTACCTATAACCATAACCTACCTAACAACACATAAACAGGAGAAAACAGTGTCAAAAACAAAAGGCAGCTCTCCCCTACAAGCAGTCCGAACATGAAACAACAATGCTCATACACGCTACAAAGGCATGCAAGCCTGCACAGGTATGGCAACCAAAATGGCCAGAGGGCCCAGAAGCACAGCTCCACAGGCCTTAAATAGTGCTCTGCTGATTACCAATTAGCTGGACTCTGCGCAGCATCCAATCAGGAGAGAGGAGGTGGAGCCTGGACAAAACAAAGGGTTAGTAGGGAGAAGAGACATCCTCCTGGGGGATGTAACAGTGATCTTGGAATAAGTCGTCTGTAAACAAAGAACTTGTCCATGTGGTGGCTGACAGGAGTAACAGGGACCAGTGAGATAATTGACAACTAAATAAATACATCTTTATTTGTACAGTCAATAAAGGACTCGGCCATTGTTCTTCTCACAGTTTCAATCTGAAGTGTTTCTTTCTTGATCCCATAAGCACCACTGTGAGTCTGTCTGCTGCACAGAGCTGACAGGAGGACCTGTGTCATCTGTCAGACCCGGCACAAAACCACGCCCAGCTTTAAACTCTGTACTCAGCAGTTTCCTCATTTCATATATACTGATGTAGTCACAGCAATTCTGCTAAAGATTATTTACTTTTGTTACATTAAAGAAAGAGGTTTGTCGAGCTTGGCCGATGAGAAGCCCATATCAAAAAGACTTGGATATCGATGGATCTGTAAGAGTTTTTGGAAAGAGAAGCAGGAGACTGTTGTTGTAGAGAGCAGAGCTGTTCAGATGCAAACAGAGTTCAGTTCCTTGCAAAACAAAGAAGCTTAAACAAGAGAAAATGTTTTAGAATTTTAGGAAAAGACATGAATTGTTTTTTATTACTATACCAACTAGGGGTGCACCGATACCGATACTGGTATCGGGTATCGGGGCCGATACTGTAAAATGTGTGCGTACTCGTACTCGTAAAAGTTAACCGATACCATGAACCGATACTAATGTAGCCCGAATTTGGGAGTAGATACTCATAATTCCCATGGACTTGAACGCCACGGTAACATAAAGTGTTCACAGTTATGTGATGTAACTGTACCCTGAATTTAATTTGCCCTGTAATATGTCACAAGGTAAATACAGGTAATTAGAGCAATCAAACTGTTATGTTAATCATAAAGTATTATTTTATGGTATGTAACTCTGAAGGGAGTTAAAATATTGTTCAGAGTTCTAATTTTCTGGAGGCCCGTGAAGGTAGCATAAAACGGGACCTGTGTATCTGTTGCAATGGAGGAGGAGAAGAGAACGGCATGGAGAGATGCACGAGGTTAGCTGAACCAAAGTGAGAGACTCGGCTAGTTTTACTGAGGTTAACTAGCACAAAAGAGTGTGTGACTAGAAAGCTAACCGTGTGGGAGCTTCGCAACAGAGTGTGGGTGAAGTGACTTTTTGTTTCAACGGTTGCACCACCGTGGAAAACTGTGTTTCCAGCTACGATCGCCGAGGCTAAAGGCTAGCCCGGACTGCTTGGCTGCACCACGGAGGCAGCCGCTATGGACTGTCGGAGAGCTGGACAGTGACGGGCTAACGTGCTGTAGCAGAGACAGCATCGGGTCCGCAGGGAGTGGATTTAGTGTGGGATTGGTGAACGGCGACCTACCGAGCAACGGAACTGTAAGTCAGACTTTTGTGCTCTTACTGGGGAGAAGAGGATTTTTCTCCATCGTCCAGCGTGAGCAGCAAACAGGCCTGCAACAAGTGTGAATGTGAGTGTGTGTGGGGCCCATGTGTGAATATTGTATGTTTAGTGGATTTATATAACGTGTTTTGGAGTGTATATTAGTGAGTCACTTACCAAAAGGTGATAACATAAGTTGGGTTGTTTAATATAATTTGAAAGGGAATTATTTCATTTATACAGTGTATTTCATTTGGTTAAGGAATTGGAATATCAATATCATAAAAAAGGGATGTGTTGTACAGTATTTGTCTCTGCCCTTACGTTCAGTAAACGTTTCGTTTGTGTTAAAGAGTTGTCTGGGGTCGTTTCTTTACTACTGGTTAAGTTTAACTTGTGTGTGTGGTAGAAGTATCGGATTTTGTACTCGGTATCGGCAAGTACTTAGATCCAAGTATCGGTATCGGATCGGTTTGAAAAAATTGGTATCGTTGCATCCCTAATACCAACCCTGTTCAGTTTTGTTAATATTTCGGTTGTAAAGATCTGGATGGATATTTTATTTTATTCTTTATTTTATTTTTTTATTCTTTTTTTTAGTTTTATTTTTCAAGACTTGGTGAGAGAGTTACTCCATAATAGCTTGCGTCACTTAGTAATGTGAGTTTGATTGATGGCTTTGACCTCAGGACTTTCCACAAGTCATGTGACTGGGACTGTAACACTAACTGGAAGCGTGCAGGGATGCGTCCCAGGTGTGTGACCGGGACATGGCCTCTCTTCTCTTCTCTTCTCAGACTGATGAAGTAACATTCAAGACCTTGAATCTTGAATTCAGTTTGCTAAAACTCTGAAGTGCAGATGTTTGCTTTGATGCAGGTACGTCAGATCAAAGCACACCTGAAACATTGTTGCAGGAAGTGTAAAGTGCTGTGTAATACAGCAGATCAGTGATGCATTAGAATCTCCAGCCAAAGCACACATGGCTGTATAGAGACAGATCGATCACAGTAGTTAGTTTACCTGCTGCTTTGAATTCTGTTTAATATAAAAACACAGTTGTAAAAAAAACAAAGACTGGTCTTACAAACAATTGCTTTAGCCGAGTTAAATGAATCAGTAATTTAAGCTTCTTACTGCAGAGAGTAATGTGGTATAAGGCACACGTCTGTGCCTCTTACAATTACCGGCTTACAATTATATATCTGTTAACAGGGGGGTGAATGAAGAGAGCATGTTATCACATTAATTTATAACCTGGTGTAGCCGCTAAAAAAATAACTTGGTATGTTGTTTTGTCTCAACTATCTGTATTTTGACAGGTTGCAAGGCTCTGAGACAGAACCTGCCACTGTGTGCGTGAATGAATTTTGTTTTTTGTATTGATTCAAAGTCCATGCAAAGAACTTCTTTTCATACATGTGCAGTTGCTTTGGCTCTACATATAGCGGGCAGCAGGTTCTTCATGACTCTTTTTAAAACAGCAACGTCCATATTCAAAGAATACTCACTGTTGACCCCTGTACTCCTTTGTTTTTCTAAATTCAACATTTTCCAATATTTCCCTGTAACAACCCCCGGGATGCCATTTATTTAGGATGACATTGTTGTGGATTCTATTTTTTATGTTTTCTGCTTTTGGAGTGAGGGTATCTAATACACACGTTGTCACTGTGTTTTGTACTACCAGCTGTTAAAGGAGCACACAGAGGGCTCTGCTTTTACTTTGGCAAGTCTGTTTTTATTATGTCTCAGGGTTCAGACTGTTGAACACTTTAACGTACTGCTGATGTTTCACATCACAGTCTTTATGATGAAAAACATGTTCTCTCATTAACAGATGTCTGTGCGGTCACTTCTTATGAAAATGGACAGAATCTGGGTTCAAGCTTGCTCTTCTTTCTCTGCAATTAATTTTATTAGGGACCATGAAAGATTTGTAATATTGTCCCCATAAACAACATGTTTTTATAGAACTCATTGTGACACAGAGATTTATATTCTTTCACAATGAACATGAACTCAAAATCTTTTGAGTTTCATATTTATAAAATATGAAAAGAAGACTTTTATTACAATGTATGAGCTACACCTCTTGTTAAAAAAAAAGCTGATTGGATGCATTTAAAAAGGCTCCTGTCGAGACTTCTATGAGCACACACACACACACACACACAATTTTTTTCCTTTGCTTCCATTAAGATGTGTGTTTAAATCTAAGATACCGTTCTTATTTAAATAGTTTACTGATGTATTAAAGATGTAGCTCAGTAATTATGAACAGAATAAAGTGGATTTCATCATCTGCAGTTTGTGAAAAATGGTAACAAATTAAAAACAATTACAATTGCATATCCAGAGGAATGAGTCATGTTTTAAACACGGATTGAATAATCAGGACTGACAGACATTTATTGAGCTCTACAAACTCAACGATGGATGACAACCTGATGATGAGTGAAGCTTGAACAGGATTGACTGCTGTGGCAGTACATGCAAAAGTCTTTGACAGGTTTTTAAGATCATGTCAGCATCAGAGCGATCCAGCGATATTGATCAGTACAGGCAGCGTTATGTTTGTATTTTCAAAATCCAACAGACTCCTATTCATGTTTCTGTCACAGAGAGGTGACCTGTCCATGTGCACCTCTGCTGTCATATTTGGATATTAGAAACTTCCTCTTTCTGCTTGTTGGACAGTCCAGTGTTTCTTCTTTCCATAGCTTAATGTAAATGAGTCCCTTTGTAACTGATATCTACACTGCATCTTTGAGCCAGTGGGAAAAACTATTTGTTCATATTGAAATACTGAGTATAAAGAGAGTGTATGTTAGTCCAGATGGTTATTTACTGCAGAGCTGTCTGCATGAACACCAGAGAAGAACCAGATTCAAACCTGCAGGCTCATTTCATGTCTGTGTACAGAGGTGCTGTGTGGACCACATTTGAACTCTTGCTTTTGTCTTCATGGGTAATTTTAAACAGATGATCATTTATTAAGAATAATCATATATTTCTTACAGCAGTGTGTGATAAACTAGATATCTGTGTTTAATATAAAGTGCTGTGTGTCCATCAAACAGTGAAGAGCTGCTGGATTCATTGTTTCCTCCAAATGAAAGAAAAGTCATTTTCATGTGACAGAGCGACGATGCAGTGGAGTCTGTTTCTGCTTCTTCTGATGGGTGAGTGATCATTTTACCAGGGCTCCTGATGGTTTCCACCTAAAATCCTTCAGTTTGATCAGGAGTCATTAAACAAATGAACTCTTACTGATCAAATCAAGGATTCACCTGTAAACTGGACAGTTTGATGGGAACATGAGTTTCCTGCTTGTATCAGCAGATATTCAACAGTATTTCTTCTGTTTTAGGTCAGTGTGTCTTCATCACATGTCAGCTGTATGAGTACCACTTTATTAAAGAAGAGATGAGCTGGGATGAAGCACGAGCATACTGCAGAGAGAACTACACAGACCTGGCCAAAGTGTTTGACCTGACAGACATGAGAAGACTTCAAGACTCTGCACAGAGTCAAACAGAAGCCTGGATTGGACTGTACAACATCACAGGAGGAGCCAACAGGAGGTGGCACTGGTCTCTGCCGGGGGAGGAATACACTGAAAATGAGACCTGTTGGACAGCTGGAGACCCAAATGATTATAGTGCAAACCCTGAGAACTGTGTGATGACAGGAGACACGTGGGAAGATTATCCATGTACCCACACATTTCAGTTCATCTGCTATGGCGGTGAGAATATGTGGACAGTAATGTGGCGATATAATATTTAATAATGTTATAATCTAGTTCATAATCTGTGTTATATGTTCCTGAATGAGACATTTTGAAGAATGAGACAAATTAGTTGATAAAGATGTTTTTGTGTTTTTCTGTTGACTCGACAGAAATGATGAAAGACAATAAAACCTTTCATTTAAATGATAACTCTGTGACCTGGACTCAGGCTCAGAGCTACTGCAGACAGCATCACACCGACCTGGCCAGTGGACTCGATCAGATATACAGTGAAGAGTTTAAGAAGCTGCAGAACTCTACAGCTTTGTGGATCGGCCTGTTCAGAGACACCTGGAGGTGGTCAGATGGGAGTAACTTCTCTTTCAGATACTGGGACATGGACTCATTTAATGATGGACTAAACAACAGGACATGTGCTACGACTCTGTTAGAGAGATCAGGAAGATGGAGCTCTGCTGGATGTGACCAAAGAAAGCCTTTCTTCTGCTATGATGGTGAGTTTACACAGATTTATCTCAGCTGTTTGTCCAATAGATGAACTGCTGGAGTCACTGAGAGGCTTCCTTGATTTTTATGGCAGATAAACTGATTCTGATCAGGGAAAACAAAACCTGGGAGGAAGCCTTGAATTACTGCAGACAGAAACACCATGACCTGGTTTCAATCAGCAACCCTGAGGAGCAGCGATGGGTCCAGGAAAGAGCCAAAAACGTCTCGACTCCTTTCGTGTGGCTGGGACTGCGCTACTCCTGCTTTCTGGATTTGTGGTTCTGGGTCAGTGACGAGCTAGTGTGCTATGAGAGGTGGGCTTCCGGGGGAAGGACTGAAGACTGTGACATGTCTGCAGCCATGACCACAGGAGGGCAGCACGAGTGGGTCAGTCAGAGGGAAAATGAGACATTTAATTTTATTTGTATAAAACACTGAGGTTTAAACCTAAAGTCACTTCTTAGCTGCACATGTAGATTTTCTGGGGTGAACTCTGTGTTTCTGCTCAGTGTTTACAGTCTCTGGGTTTGAAATGGGAGAAAAATGACCAACAGATTATTACCTGCAGGTTAGATATGTGCAGAGAGCAGTCTGTGTTTCATTTCCTCTCCTTTACCAGAGTCAGGAACATCTTGGTTTCTTCCTTCATTGTTGCTGGATTGGTTCATTATTAAACTGTAGCAGGATATTTGTTTAGACTTAGTTCAGATATGTTGATGGTTTGAATATTTCTGCTTCATGTGCTGTAAATCTTTGTATCACATCATTGTATCCTCAGCTTGAATTACAAAGCCTGTCACTAAAAGCAGGTAAAACCATGTTTGTGTCATGATTCTATATGAGCTCTAAAGTAATCACGTGGCTCCATGGCATTTCCACAAACGTAGATATGCAGAAACTGGAAATAAGTCTTTCACATCACTGTGGAGGAGTTTTGGTCGTGTCTATTTTAAAGAATTGTTTGAATTCAGCCACAATGGATGTTTTTCAAGTTCATCCCAAAGCAACTTGATCTGATTCAGTCTGGTTTAGACTCGGACACTCCAAAACCTTCAATTTCTATTTCAGCCATTCATGTGTGGACTTGCTGGTTTGTTTAGGACCTGAGTGCTGAGTTTCAGGACATAAACTGATGTTTGGACATCCTCCTTCAGGATTTCAGAGAGCAGAATTCATGTTGGCCTGAAGCAGCAGAGCAGCCCAGACCATCACACCACTTTTTATGAAATGCTGTTAGTCTGATGTCTCATGTAACAGGACTCAAACCTTCCATAAAATTCAGCTTTTGTCTCATCAGTGGCATTTTGGCAGATGTGAGATGAGCCTTTGTGTTGTGTTTGCTGAGCACTGGTTTTCTCCTTTTCTCCACTCAAATATAAATCCTAATTTTTCAACTTCAAATAAATTGATTTGAATATTTTATGGATCTCAATGTTCACTTTCAGAGGGATGTTATGAGACAGTCCAACTGATAATAGCTTTAATTTCATGGTAAACTATAAATCCATGACTTTTCAATTTTTTTAATGTCTTTGATGGTTCTGGTTGTTGTTGTGTGACCCGGTCTCTTTGGAGCTGTGGCTGTACTGCAGACTACAGTTTATCTTAAAAATGCTTTTCCATAATAAAAACCAACATGACAGGACAGTGTGCACTCCTCAATTTTTACTTTGTCGACTCCTCAATGCACATGGCACAAAGAGCACCATACCATAAACACTTCCTCCGTAAACAGGAACCAAGTATACTTTGCAAAATGATATAAAAATAATTTTAATTTTAGACATAAAATTATATCAGATGAAATCGGGCGCGCACAGGGTGGTATGCCCATATATATTGCAGCAGGGTGGCACGGTGGTTAGCACTGTTCCCTGACAGCAAGAAGGTCCTGTTCAATTCCACTGTTAGGCTGTGGTCTTTCTGTGTGGAGTTTGCATGTTCTCCCAGTGTTTGCGTGGGTTCTCCCCACGTCCTCCGGCTTCCTCCCACAGTCCAAAGACATGGTTAATTCAAAACTCTAAAAATTGCCCATAGGTGAGAATGTGGAAATGAATGAGAGTGTGAATATTTGTCTGTTTCTCTGTGTTAGCCCTGCGACAGACTGGCGACCTGTCCAGGGTGTACCCCGCCTCTTGCCCTAAGACAGCTGGGATAGGCTCCAGCGCCCCCCAAGACCCTGAGAAAGGATAAGTGAGAGTGGTGGTCGCAAATTTGGAAGCCAACATGTTAGCCTTTTTCCACCAACGATGTGGAGATCCAGCTTTTTTAGATTCAATTAAAATCAAGGCACTCATAAGAATTCTTGAAACAGAGTTTCATCCACCGAATCATATGAGCAGCAAGAAAATACATACAATCAGTCTTGTCTTTGAACATGCTCTAAAATCTCCATCAGCAAATTAAAACCCATCCACCTGTCATGATGTCTTAGGTACCCCCGTGAGTGCACCTGTTTAACTTCAGAGCAAACATTAACCTGAGAATCTAAATACGGTTCTCGATGAAGCTGGGCTGAGCCTCTGCTGCTGTTCAGTGTCATAACCAAGATCTTATTGATTATTAATATTGTTTCCCACAAGCTCAGAGAACGTTTTATTTTGAAGGTCCTGTCAGGGTTCAGTAATTTGTAGTTTGGAGACAGAGCAGGACTAGAGCTGAATCCGCCTCTCAGAGCCTGTTGATGGTCCCCACTGAGCTTAGAGCAGAAGGATGAAGCCATCACAGCTACTCCACCTTCATCCCTTTGAATAATGAGGCAGGAGGAGACTATTCTTCCTCTCAGAGCATCAAAGAGGTTTGATGAGATCACCTCTGCAGTTCTCCACCAGGTGTCCTCAGTGTACCAGCACTCCCAGATCACCTGACCACCTTTTCCATGTTTCTTTATCAGATCTTCAATTTCCACACCTGTGATCGTCATCACGGTCTGATCAAAATGCGTTTTATTATAATGTAATTATTAATCTCAGCTCTGTGTTCATGTCCCTGGTTCCTCTGTCTGCCTGGAACGTGATGATATCATGTGGTCCCTGCTCTGTGATTGGCTGCTGCGTGTGTTCGCCCTCATTTAGAGAGTGTGAGAGTCACAGAGCTGCTGCTGCTAATGAAGATGAAGGTGTGGGTGCTGCTCCTTGTCCTCTCCTCGGTCCCCTGTGTCTCTGCTGATGGTGAGTCTCTGATTCACTCATGAACTCTTGTATTTTTACCCTTTCATGCATTAGTTACTAAAAAAAAAGAACTCGGCTTGCACATTTAATATATGACCGTAACTTCACCAGCTGATTACTTAAGACATATGTAACTGGGACACTGTATGTCTAAATATGAGCTTTTCCACAACAAAAACATATTTGCTCCGCAGAGTCTAACAAAAAAAAAAAAAAAAAAAAAAACCCTGAGAAAACACAAATATAAAATGTATATATTTAACAAAATATATGTTGTTTGACTAATAGGTTAAAAAAAGACTTTAATGAACTATATATTTAAGGATTAAAGCATCATGGTGATGGATGGTTCCTGAGAGACTCACATTTGCTTTGAGTCAGGACTGAATAACAGACACTGAATGAGCTCTCTGATCTCCTCAGGTCTCCACGAGACCAGCTCAGTCAGTGGCTGTTCAGATAGTGATGGAGAGGATGTGCTGATCCTGGATGATGAGGTGGTCTGGTACGCAGACTTCTACAACCAGAAAGGAGTCGATTCTCTGCCAGCCTTTGCAGATCATCCACACTGGAAGGACGGAATGTATGAACAAGCTGTGGTTAATCAACAGATCTGCAGATATAACCTGAAGATGGCTCGTACGGCTATGAAGGACTTCCCCAAACAACGCGGTAAACACAAATCATCAACCACACAGTCCACATGTAAAGAGCAAAAATACATTTCCAGCTTGGGAGTAAATACTGTGAACATTTCACTCTGTTAAAAAGATAAAGGAAAAAAAAAACCAAGAGCTTTATGGCAGATAAATCACAGGCTGACAGGTTAGATCAGTGAGGAGTAGTGACTTAAACATGCTTTAGTCAAACTACTGTGGGACATTCAATCCATGGAGGAACTGTTTGGTTTTCAGGATCCGACCGTGTTTGAGTGTTTAACGTTGGCTAATTCTTCCAAAGGCTGCTCTGGTATCTCAGTTTTTCATTTTCAAATGACTTTATCAGCTGATGTTACTGTCACGGTTCTGGGTCATTTTGACCCACTACTGCACTAATTACCTACGACCGACAAACTCTTTTAAATCTTCGACCTTTTTACCATCAAAAATTGGATTCATACCGGAATTTAGGATACTTTTCCCATACTCGAACGGACTCCTCCGCCTGTGCGTACTATTCGCCGTTCTTTCCATTACACAAAAAACGGCATAGAAAGCGGGGCAGACGGAGTGGTGTTCGCGTTCGAATCAAAGCCCATTTAAAAGCACTTGGAGTGGTTAATTGCCGCTCCATCTCAGAAGCTTTTTGGCTTTCTCAGTATACCCTCAGACAGAGTCGCTATCGATGGATTCACTATGCCGGTCAGCTAGCCCCAATGGTACAACCAGCAGAGTTTCCACTCGGTTGGAGTTTGAAGCGGGACACTGGAAGAGGAGTGGATTACACCAATCTCCGCCAGCTGGGACGTGCATCTAGGAGTGACACAATCGACGTTCTTCGGATGGCACTACTGAATACTAGGTCACTGGCGAACAAATCCTTTATTGTTAATGACTTTTTCCTAGCCTCAAAGCTGGATGTTTTGTTTTTAACGGAGACCTGGATCCGCCCCGGTGAGTCCTCTCCCTTTTCGGAACTTCTCCCACTAGACTGCGCCTTCTTTAACACTCCTAGGACTGTGGGCAGGGGTGGCGGAGTAGCCTCGGTTTTTCGAACTAAACTCAGAGTGCGACTATTGCCCTCTGCCTCATATTCCAGCTTCGAAGTACAACTTCTGGAGCTGCTTGGTTCCTCTCGGACTCTCTGTGTGGTAGTGTACCGCCCTCCAAAATGTATTAAGGATTTCATCAGTGAATTCGCTGGCCTTCTAGGATCTATCCTCACGCTTAATGATCGTGTTCTTATTTGTGGTGATTTTAATATTCATTTATGTTGTGAGGCTGACCACCTCGCCAAGGATTTTTTATCCCTCATTGACTCATTTAATATTACCCAGTGGGTTAGACAACCAACTCACACTAAAGGGCATATGCTGGATTTGGTTCTGTCGTATGGCCTGGATATTTCCATCACTGACATTAAAGATGCTGGGATTTCGGACCATTTCCCAGTTATGTTTAGCGTCCAGTCATGTAACCTGGACCTGAACTTTGAGGGCCCACAGTGCCTAACACGCCTGATTAATTCGGAGTCTGTTGCCCTCTTTTCCGAGGCTTTTGCTAACACTGTTTGCTATGATGACCTTAGTAATGCTTCCCTCTCGGTTGATGGTTTAGTAAACTTTATTTCCTCTACATGCTCCTCCATTTTGGACACTGTAGCCCCAGTTAAGACCAAACGCCGTAAAATCTCCCGTCAACCCTGGTTAAATGAATCTACCAGTGCCCTCAGACGTGATTGTCGCCGAGCCGAGAGGAAATGGAAGAAAGATCAACTCCAAGTGTCTTTAGACATCCTGCACATGAGCCGGTCCAAATATCAGAAGGCCGCTAAAATGGCTAAAACGTCTTTCTTGTCAAATATTATTGCAACTAACAGTCATAACCCTCGAGTTCTATTTAAAATTTTCAACTCAGTGGTTAATCCCTGCCCTGACGTCTTGATAGATGCCTCCCTGGCCCTTTATGAGAAATTTTTGAACTATTTTGTAGATAAAATCTCACTGCTAAGGGCTTCACACCCCCTGATTGTAAATCATGCCCCAATCCCAGTATGTTCAGCTGCCTTCCATCAGTTTGAACTGGCATCACTCACGACGTTAAAAGAATTAATTAATACCCAGAAAAACTCTAACTCTTTGCTTGACACCATCCCTTCGCGTATAATTAAGGAGGCGTTCGATACTATTGGGCCCTGTATCCTAGCTTTAATGAACTTATCACTGTCATCTGGCTGTGTTCCGACTGCCTTTAAACATGCAGTCGTGCAACCAGTTATAAAGAAAGCTAGCCTTGATCATAATACGCTAGCGAATTACAGACCGATTTCTAAACTTCCTTTCTTGTCAAAAATCCTAGAGAAAATAGTGCTTCAACAACTTCAGACTTATTTAGAGAGAAATGGTCTATATGAAAAATTCCAGTCTGGATTTAGACAGCGTCATAGTACTGAAACTGCTTTATTAAGGGTTTTTAATGACCTGCTCCTAATTACTGACACGGGGCATCCCGCAATCTTAGTCTTACTGGATTTGACGTCAGCATTTGATGCTGTTGACCATGATATTCTTTTGACAAGGCTTGAACAAGTAGTTGGCCTAAAAGGAACTGTCCTTACTTGGTTTAAATCGTATCTCTTTGATAGGTCATTCTCAGTCATGATAGGAAAATATTCTTCCACACCTGCTCCCCTTCGTTGTGGTGTCCCCCAGGGCTCGGTGTTGGGCCCTGTGTTGTTTTCCTTGTATTTGTTGCCATTGAGTTCAATATTTGCTAAACATAATGTCTCTTTTCATTGTTATGCGGACGACATTCAAATTTATCTTCATTTGACCGGACCTGCGTCCTCCCCATTACATCTTCTGCTTGACTGTTTAAGGGATGTTAAGGAATGGCTATCACAAAATTTTCTTACACTAAATGAGAAGAAGACAGAAATTATTGTCTTTGACAGAGATACATCTTCAGGACGGCTAAATGACATATTTGGTCCTGTTGCTAGTCATCTTACTGACGCCGTTAGGAACCTTGGAGTCATTATGGATAGCTCATTTAAATTAGACAAACAGGTATCTAGTGTGGTTAAATCCAGCTTTCATCAATTACGTCTAATTTCCAAGGCTAAATCTTATATTCCCTACAAGGATTTGGAGAAACTTATTCATGCCTTCATTACTACAAGGCTAGACTACTGTAACTCCTTGTATATGGGCCTACAACTCTCCCTCCTTCAACGACTGCAGCTAGTTCAAAACGCCGCAGCTCGCCTTTTGACTGGCTCAAGAAAGTATGACTCTATTACTCCTGTCCTGGCAAACTTACACTGGCTCCCCATTAAATTTAGAATTGATTTTAAAGTTTTACTGTTTACTTATAAAATTTTAAATAATATGGCACCTGATTACCTAGCTGATCTTCTCTGCCTATATAGCCCCACAAGAGCACTAAGATCATCAGACCAACTGCTCTTAGTGCAACCCAGGTCTCGCTTGAAAACCAGAGGTGATCGTGCCTTCGCCGTTGCAGCACCTAGATTATGGAATACACTTCCTTTCCATATACGCGCATCGGATTCTATTCAGTCTTTTAAATCTCGTTTAAAAACATACATGTTTGACATTGCATTTAAGGTCAATTAGGGCAAACTGCATCCGGATTGCATTGGATTATGTAACTATTTTATTGTATTTTCATATTTATAGTTTTATTATACTTGATTTTATCTGTACTATGATCTTATGGAAAGCACTTTGGTGTACTTCGGTCTTGAAATGTGCTATATAAATAAACTTTGATTTGATTTTGATTTGATTTTTCTGTTTCTCATGTTTTGGTGTTTTTCTAGATTATTATGTATGTTCTGATTAGTCAATGATACTGTTTTGATTATGATTATGATTATTATTTTAGTAGGTTTTGGTCAGTGTCAAGTCTGTCTCTCTCTGTCTAGTCCGTGTCTTAGTAAAGTGTGTTCTGTTTCCTGTTTTACTTTGAAGGATCATGGTCTTGTGTGATGTCAGTGTGTTCAGTTTTACTCCTTCCTTGTCTCGCCAGCCTAATTTCTCCCAGCTGTGTCTCCCTCCTGTTTCCCATTCCTTGATTGTCCTGTGAGTATTTAAGCCCTGTGTTTTCTCCTGCTGTTTGCTGGTCTGTCTGTGTTTTCTCCCCGAGTCTCTCTGTGCTCCTCTGTGCTTTATGTACCTCCGCTCTCTGTCTCCTTGCGTTCAGGTTTGTTGTTTAATTCTTAGTTTTTCCCGGTTTAGGTTTTCTCAGTTATGTTCTCGCCACCCTCACCTTTCATCGTTTGTTCTTCTCCACAATAAAACTCAATTGTTTCATTAAAGTCAGTGCCTGCCTTTGGGTCATTACCTCACCGCCACACGTCTGCCCTCGCAGCCGTGACAGTTACAGACTTTCCATCACCACTGCTGTCTCCATTACATCAGCTTTGCTGTCATTATCCTGACACTCAGGTGTATTTGGCTTATTATTGCCCCCCAACAAAGTCCAGGGAGGTAGCCAATCAGGTCAGCTGTTAGTACTGATTAGGGCTATTGCCCTGTTGTAAAAGCTGTCCTTGAGTCTGTTTGTCCGCAGCCTCAGCAACCTGAATCTCCTGCCGGATGGCAGCAGCTTAAACACCTGGTTTAAAATGCTGCCATCTGGCAGCAGCTTAACATGATCAACCTATCTCTAAAAATCGGCTATATACCACAGGCATTCCAGCTGACAGTAGTTAGACCGTACTTAAAAAGCCAACTCTAGACCCAGTGTTCTTAGCTAATTATAGGCCAATCTCCAACCTTTCTTTCATATCAAAAATTCTTCAATGAGTACCGCATTTTTCGGAGTATAAGGTGCACTTAAAATCCTTTAATTTTCTCAAAAATCGACAGTGCGCCTTATAATCTGGTGCGCCTTATGAATTCTGGTTTTGATTACTGACCTCGAACTGATTTTATGTGGTACATGGTGCTCAAAAATCTGTCAAAAAATGTTTTAGTATGACTTATGTACGACTTACGTTAGCATTACGGCTAGCATAGTCAGGAGCCTGGCGGAGTAATCTGGGTCCAAAACTCCGCCCGCTTCAGGTCCCAAAGTCAAATGAACACTGCGGCATCACTGAAAGTTAAAAACAGTCTAAATTCTTTCATCTTTAATAAAATGATCAGTGTTGCTGCTTTACCAGGTGTAAAAATTAAGTTTAACATTCAGGCATCCATGAAAACAGAATTTATTAAATTTAACAAAGTTAGAAGTTAGCAGGAATTTAGCTCACTAGTTTCCACTTAAATATGATATACCATGTTCTAACTGAGAGATATCTAGAAAAAATTAAAACGTACAGCTCTGCTATCACTTCCAACATAAATGAAGACAGAAAACTAAACAGCAGTGATGTTTGTAGGGTTACTGAAGTTGGACTAGCTGGTATATAATGATGTGCCACGTGATCGCTAGTAACACAGTTATGTTAGCATAACAGAAACACAGTGAAGCTGGTTGATGAACGCTAACTTTTTTCCACTGGATAAAAGTTAACGCAAGGCTTTTCGATGGTTAGGGACAAATGCAATCCCACGTCAGGATGCTGTAAACGGGCCACACTTCAGTCAGGAGAACAACTGAGATAATCCATCCACAATACGAGGTTAGTCATTAAAATACTGCAACAACATGGGAATAGAGCAGCTGCGAGAGAATTCAACATTACTGAAGCAATGGTACGGAAGTGGAGGAAGCAAGAAGAATGAGTAAAGTTTGACTTATCTGACTGTTTTGTTTCGCTTAATGCACCTTATAATCCAGTGTGGAATGGAATGGTTTATTTGAAGAGTTTCAGTCAGGTTTCAGAGCTCATCACAGCACAGAAACAGCTTTAGTGAAGGTTACAAATGATCTTCTTATGGCCTCTGACAGTGGACTCATCTCTGTGCTTGTCCTGCTAGACCTTAGTGCTGCGTTTGATACTGTTGATCATAATATCCTATTAGAGCGATTAGAACATGCTGTAGGTATTACAGGTACTGCACTGCAGTGGTTTGTATCATATCTATCTAATAGACTCCAATTTGTACATGTAAATGGAGAGTCCTCTTCACACACTAAGGTCAATTATGGTGTTCCAGAGGGTTCGGTGCTAGGACCAATTCTGTTTACATTATACATTCTTCCCCTAGGCAGCATAAATTTTCACTGCTATGCAGATGACACCCAGCTCTATCTATCCATGAAGCCAGGTAACACGCACCAATTAGTTAAACTGCAGGAATGTCTTAAAGACATAAAGACCTGGATGGCCGCTAACTTTCTGCTTCTTAATTCAGATAAAACTGAGGTTATTGTACTCGGCCCTGAAAATCTTAGAAATATGGTATCTAACCAGATTCTTACTCTGGATGGCATTACCTTGGCCACCAGTAAGGCTGTGAGGAACCTTGGAGTCATTTTTGACCAGGACATGTCCTTTAACGCACATATTAAACAAATATGTAAGACTGCTTTCTTCCATTTGCGCAACATCTCTAAAATTAGAAATATCCTGTCTCAGAGTGACGCTGAAAAACTAGTTCATGCATTTATTACTTCCAGGCTGGACTACTGTAATTCTTTATTATCAGGAAGTCCTAAAAACTCCCTGAAAAGCCTTCAGTTAATCCAAAATGCTGCAGCAAGAGTCCTGACAGGGACTAGAAAGAGAGAGCAGATTTCTCCTGTTTTGGCTTCCCTTCATTGGCTTCCTGTTAAATCCAGAATTGAATTCAAAATCCTGCTCCTCGCATACAAGGTCTTAAATAATCAGGCCCCATCTTATCTTAATGACCTTGTAGTACCATATCACCCTATTAGAGCACTTCGCTCTCGCACTGCAGGCTTACTCGTTGTTCCTAGAGTATTTAAAAGTAGAATGGGAGGGAGAGCCTTCAGTTTTCAGGCCCCTCTTCTGTGGAACCAGCTTCCAGTTTGGATTCGGGAGACAGACACTATCTCTACTTTCAAGATTAGGCTTCAAACTTTCCTTTTTTGCTAAAGCATATAGTTAGGGCTGGATCAGGTGACCCTGAATCCTCCCTTAGTTATGCTGCAATAGATGTAGGCTGCCGGGGATTCCCATGATGCATTGAGTTTTTCCTTTCCAGTCACCTTTCTCACTCACTATGTGTTAATAGACCTCTCTGCATTGAATCATATCTGTTATTAATCTCTGTCTCTCTTCCACAGCATGTCTTTATCCTGTTTTCCTTCTCTAACCCCAACCGGTCGCAGCAGATGGCCCCGCCCCTCCCTGAGCCTGGTTCTGCCGGAGGTTTCTTCCTGTTAAAAGGGAGTTTTTCCTTCCCACTGTCGCCAAAGTGCTTGCTCATAGGGGGTCATATGATTGTTGGGTTTTCTCTGTATTTATTATTGTGCGATCTACTGTACAATATAAAGCGCCTTGAGGTGACTTTTGTTGTGATTTGGCGCTATATAAATAAAATTGAATTGAATTGAATTCACTTCTTACTGGGATATGATATGATGATAATGATCTTCTTATGGCCTCTGACAGTGGACTCATCTTTATGCTTGTCCTGCAAGACATCGGTGCAGCATTCGATACTGTCAATCATGATATTCTTCTAGAACGATTAGAGCATGCTGTAGTTTCACGGTCACTGAACCACTCTGAACCAAACCCTCACTCTCACACCGCTTTAGTTGTAGGAAGGCATACAAAATGTTCTGTTACTGTAGGGTCTACCTTACAATACAAAGCGCCTTGCGGCGACTGTTGTTGTGATTTGGCGCTGTAATACTGAAATAATACTGAATTGAGCTGAACTGATGAAGTGTAGGCTTACCTGGACAGCTCTGGGTTCACCAGGCATAGACCCTCAGTGTGGAATCATGAATCCAGACTCTAGTCTCCCCGTCTCTGCTGCAGAGATTTGGTCCAGGTCACGCAGCCCGATTGATCTTGAGTCACAGTTACCCACTCCACAAACAGATCAATATTTAATAGACAAGATAATTGATAATTTACAAATAGCAAGTGGGAGGAAGTAAAAACTGCTGATACTTGAGTGGCCTGTTCTTTCAAATCTCGTGCATCTCACACCTCTGCCCTGTCATTCCATTGAGGACCAAAACCTTGAGTGGGCGGTACCATGACAGTGGGTGTTTGATCAAACCTATTAAAATATTTATTTAGGTCATTCACCCACCCCAAGTCTCCTGCAGCCTGGGGGGTTGGTTTTTGTCCTGAGATTGTCTTCAGGCTGTTCCAAACCCCTCTGATGTTTTTCTGTTGCAGCTGCTCTTTCATCTTTCTCCTTGAGGAGAGCCTTTATTTCAGGATTTATCCATGGCTTGTTGTTAGAAAAACACTGGACCTTTATGCTGGGTACAGTGTTGTCCACACAGAAGTTCATGTAATCCGTAATGCAGTCTGTGATGCTGTTGACGTCATCCTCCAAAGGGCTGCAGAGGTTGTCCCACACAGTAGAACGGAAACAGTCCCTCAGGGCCTCTTCAGTCTCTGCCGACCATTTCCTTACTGTGTGTTTCGGTTCTCTGTGTACTAGAGGTTTATACACAGGCTGGAGATGAACCAGGTTGTGATCTGAGCCCCCAAGGGGAGGGAGACGTGATGAGCTGTATGCCTCCTTGGTGTTGGCATACAATACGTCCAATGTTTTATTGTCTCTGGTGTGGCAGGTGACATACTGGGTGAAGGTGGGGAGAGTGGAGGACAGGGAGATGTGATTAAAGTCCCCAGAGATCAGGAAAAGGGCCTGAGGGTGCTGTGTTTGTAGTCTGCTGGTTACAGTCTGCAGGACCTTACAGGCTGCTGCAGCGTTAGCAGAGGGCGGGACATACACAGCTATCACGCGTGGGATATTGGCTCACTCGGCAGTAGGCAGAACAGCGGAGGCCCCAAGGGCTAACAGCTGATCCCTGCTGTATTATTATTACTATTATTATCTAAGTATTATTATTATCTTACTATTACTATCTCACTCTTGAGACAGGGCATAAACAGGAAAGCCTGTTTATGCCCTGTCCTTATCTTCAACGCCATCCCCCGTTCTCTGCTGGCCATCGGGGCAGGGGGACTGGGAGGAGGTGTTGGCCGTCCAATTGGGATCTGGGATGCGGGGCCTCCCTGCTGCTGCGGAGCCGGGGGCGGTCTGCTTGCCTCCACCCTGATCAGTGCTGAGTATTTGTATATGTGTGCATGAGGGTGGGAATGCATGTTTGCGTCTGTGTGTGCCTGTTTGTCTGTGTCTATATGTCAGGTCGGGTCTTAGACTCCACCTCTCTGGGAACTCCCAGGCCCTCCAAGTATGGAGGCCTATCTCCCCTCACCACACTCCCTGCCGGTGGCTGATGCCCTCAGGGGTTGGTGGTTCTTGGTGTCCAGGGCTGGGCGCTCAGGTATGTACCAGCTCACTCCCGGTGGCTACTTGGCGGGGCCTGGTGCCTGTTGCTCGGTCAGGCCTCTAACGGGGCGTAGGGGACCCTCGGGCCTCCGGCCTCTGGGCCTGCGGCTTGGTTCACTCTGGCACAGCTGGCTGCCGGCAGAGCCGGCGGGCACGCCAGTGCAGCCCCCTCTGTCTTCTGCTCCGTGGCTGCTGGGTGACCCCTCATCTTGGGCTCTCCTCAGCTCTTCCCAGGAGGGTGGCACGGATGCCCCTCCGGTGGTACTCCTTGGGCTCTCACACTCTGGAGCCTCTGGATGTCTGGAGCCTGGATCTCCTCCATGCCTGCTTCATGCCCTGGGGGACAGGGCTAAAACTCTCTACACCCTCTAGCAGACCGTTACATGGGGAAACCTTTTGAATACAAGCGCGCTGAGCCACACAGGTGTGCACACGGGTGTACACTGTTCATAGACATAAACTACACCTTACTTTCCTGCTACCTCAAAGCACATTGTGCGCTGTCGGTCCTGCGTGCTGCACAACAACATTCAATATTTAGTATTTACTGCTGTTTACACTTAGCTAGATTAATACGATGGTGTTGTGTTCATTATGTTGCTCTCTTTTTTTGCTTGTTTTCCCTTCTTTTTCTCTCAACAGGTGATCCAGGAGGGTTTTTTTTGTTTTGTTTTGTTTTTTGTTTTTTGCTTTTTTAAGTGCCCTTCTCACTGTCCCTCTTTCCCTCGGTTTTTCTTTTCCTTCATCCTTTATTTCTCCCTTTCCTATCCCCTAGTCATGTCTGTCCCGTCTGTAACAACTGAAAATAAAATAAAATAAAGAAAAAAAAAATTGCCCCTTGGGGAGAAACAAAGTCTTTCTGATTCTGATTCTAAAACAATGGGAGGTTGGATCTCCATGGACTTATATAGATTGATACTAAGATTTATACCTTTATTGTTTCACAGTGGGTTAGAAAGGGAATGCTCACAGTTTAGACTTTAATTGCAGATTATAAAATAATAATCAAATCACATCAATTCTAATTATTTAATTAACCCACTCTGAGCTAATGCTGAAGTTGTTCTTATCTCCGGGGGAGAGGTTGGTGGTGAGATAGGCACTTCCAGTAGTGTAGGTATGTTCCACCTCAGTGTTCTGTGTTAATGGAAATAATCAGGAAGCTATGATTCCCTGATAGATCTCACATCTTTTCAAAGTTACAATCCACGGGGAGAACAATAAAAGGCTTAAGAACCTACAGTAAATGATGGACGTCCAACTCTTATGCTTCCTATAGAATGAAATACCGAACCTACAGAATATATATCCTCTTTAAATCTTTCCTGATTTCATAAATCAGTTCTTGCACATTTGTGTTTGTTCCATATTCTGGAGAAAGTGCAGGTCATCAGCAGAATCTTCTGTTTTTTCACACTTTCTTTGTTTTCTCATCTTGTTGTTTATAAGCTCATTATACATTTTATTCAGTTAGTATTTGTTTATTATTTAGATCCAAAACTACAACAACACTCATGTCAAAAAAGTTTTTCATTGTAAGGTTACAAACTAATAAATACTGGAGTTAAAACAGAACTACCACAGAGTCCGTGCAGGTCCAGTACATAGTGACTCCTCTTCGTCGTAACGCTGGTGTATGTTGAGTGCAGTGTGTCTAGTGGTGTTGTGAGTAAACTGTATGTGTTTGTGCACAGATGCTCCTTCCAGCGTGAACATCTACACTACACTAAATGTGGAGATTGGAGTCCAAAACACTCTGATCTGTCATGTGACTGGTTTCTATCCTGCTCCCGTTAAAGTCACCTGGAAAAAAAACATAAAGAAAGTGGTTGAAGGAACCAGCATCACTGTTCCCTTATCCAACAAGGATGGTTCCTTCAGCCAGACGTCCAAACTGGACTTTGTTCCAAAGGGAGGAGATGTGTACGCCTGCATAGTGGAACATATGGCCCTGACCCAACCAATTACCAAAGTCTATGGTGAGTATATTGTTAAAATCTCCCAATTCTTTTAATCTTTGGGCTGAAGGAAGGACAATACTCGGTGTATAAATGCTCAATCAACAATATTTTATTTCCATATAATTCAACACTTAAGAGCATAAGAACCATCATGATGGGGAGACCTGCCTGCAGAGGGTCACAGCAAGTCTCAAAATGGTGACGGGTTACTCAGCTTCTTATAGCCTCTAGTAGCCCCCACCTAGTCATAAAAAGCCTAAACATTCACATTCTTTCTCTCTTACGGCGCCTAAGTTATGACCTCGGCTCCCTGTCTTTCTGCTCTCTGTAAAGGTGGGGGTATGGAATGTGGTCGTCTCTTCTATTCTAGACACAAGGTCTCCTGCACACAACATTCTCTTCATGATTCAGCAGTATGAAATGTCAAGAAACAGTGTAACACATTCAACAGTGTCGAGTAATACAGGTCAATCAAATAGATCTAATGATTTTCACACTCTTTTAGGTCAGAAGTATAATGCAAACTAAAACTACATACTGATCACACACTCTATATTAAGGGGTATAATATGATCTACAGCAGTATCATAATTCAACTACTTTGATTACAGATATAAGGTAACATATGATAACAGAATAATCTCACAATATCAAGTTCAGTTTACTTTACAATGTACCAATTCACAACAACAGTGATCTCAAGGTGAGTTATATTCTAAGGCAAAGGCTCAATGTCTGCAAAGCATTGGAAGTGTGCTCAATGATCTCTAATAATATCATCTGAAGTTAAAAAACAAGCAAAAGCAGAAACTGTTGGTCCCAGCACAGAGCCCTGTGAGACTCCATGACTGAGTGACTGTTTCCAGATGTGAAGGTTGACGTCTCTCTCTGTCTCTGCAGCTGTGGAGGACGTTGAACCCATTCTGGGACCCATTCTGGGACCTGCAATATTTTGTGGAGTGGGTGTGACTGTCGGGGTCTTCGGCGTGGCAGCAGGAATCTTCCTCTTCATCAGAGGGAAAAAGTGATGCTGATTGGTTCATGCTAATGTTTGAATAGAGGTAGACACTGTCCTCTGATGAACTGATTTTTATATGATTCATTACAAATGAAACCTCTGGAAGAAAACTGTGGCAGCAGGTCACAATGATCTCAGACCCTCCTCATCCTCACTGGGACTGATTATTGATGTGAACCAGAAAGAGTTTCATGGCATTAAAGATTTACTGAGGAAGCTTTGATTTCATTCTTTATTCTTTCAGTTTGTTTTTTTGAATGTTTTTTTTTGGAATGGTTTCATGCTGTTTGCATTTAGTGAGCTGATTTTTCTTGTGTGCAGAATGAAATGGTAAATGGCCTGTATTTGTATAGCGCTTTACTAGTCCCTAAGGACCCCAAAGCGCTTTACACATCCAGTCATCCACCCATTCACGCACACATTCACACACTGGTGAATGAAGATGAAGCTCATGGGTTTTTGAATTAAAAAACTAAATGTTTCTTCTCGATGTTAAATTATTTCTTTTTTATAGAGCAGCAAAATTGAAAAACAAAATAAAAATCTGGTTTAAAAGAAGGCTGATAAAAGTAATGTAAGGCACGGGAACCTGAAGAAACTCCTTAAGGGAACAAAGGACAGCTCCTGTAACATCAGGAAATACTCTGATTACATTTTAAGAAAAGACTCATAACAAGTCACTGACTGAGCCTGAACCATATTCACATTGGCAAACTTCCTCAGAACCCTCTCAGAGAGGAATAATTCAACATAAGTTAAATCACACTTTAATTAATAAACAGTGTGACAATAAACAGTGTAAGCGCAAAACATAAACAATAACTGGGCACATTTTTGTTGTGTGGGGATTTTTTTTTTTTCATTTTTTGATATAGATTCTTTTTAGCATGTTGTGATCTGCTCAGCGTTTGCATTAAAGCTGAGATGTATTTTAGAAAAATGCAGAGGAAGATAAGATAAGATAAGATAACCTTTATTAGTCCCACACATGGGAAGTGGACAGTGCAAAGTTCAGAAATTGAAGGAGGAATACAAAATAATGGTAAAAATGGCCTGTATTTATATAGCGCTTTCTAGTCCCTAAGGACCCCAAAGCGCTTTACATATTCAGTCATTCACCCATTCACACACACATTCACACACTGGTGATGGCAAGCTACGTTGTAGCTTAATAATGACCACTGATCCAGCCGGGTGAAGTTAGACGAAGATTTAATGACACACGTGCGGAGAGATCCAACCCTGTTCGCAGACAGCATCAGATCCCTGTCTACCAATACTCAAACAAAGGTTTTATAGGGTAGGGGTAATACAGCCCCCCCCCCTTCATGCATAAAGCAGACACAATACAGCGTACGTCAACCCAAAACCACAAACGTTCAGTTGACTTTTGACACAGTTTAAAAGAACATCGCGTCTTCGCCTCCATGCAGGTGTCTTCCCCCACAGCTCGTCTCACCGCTGTCGCTTCTCGCTGGAATCAGCAGATCGGTTTCCTGAAACAGCTCGGTCGCATACGCCGGCACTCTTGCAGTTATAGCAAAATTAAATCTGACCTCTTTACCACAAAATGAGCCTACTACTATGCGTATGTATGTGTGTGGTTATGTCATAACCACAGTTGAACTCTGTCTCACCTCTCACCTCTGCTCATAACCTTTTCCCCAGACAAAGGCCAGCACGTACACAACTGAAACTGATATGTGTAATATATTGAATAAATGTCTTCCTTAAATGGTACTACTTAAAACTTAATCAAAGAATGTAAACAAATAAAAGATAATAAAAATAACCTGATATACATGTCTTGTAAGCGTGTGTTGCAATCCTTCCACAGCTCCAATCAAACTCACAGTAGATTGGCTGATCATAACGCCAACCAAAAGTTTCTGACCCTCACTTGACCAAGGACCGACAGCTCTTTAATAAGCACAAAATGCAATTGTGTATAAATGCTTATAATCATTTTCATAACCAAAGTTTCAAAGGTTGCCAATATGTTTGCTCATCCTAATATAGTCTAAAAGCAACCCCAAGCAAAACAGATTAAACTTTCACCTATAAATGATTCCCCCTAACTAAGTGTGTGTGTGTGTGTGTGTGGTTACGTGTGTCTATGTGCTAACCACAATTGCACCCCATTTCACCTCGCCGACTAGCTCCTGACCTCTCACCAGACAGAGAGACAGAAGCCGCTCTCATGTATGTAATAACCGAACCGAAACTATGTATGTGTACTCTACTGAATAAATGTTTTAATCAAGAACCTCTACTAAAAGCTTAATCAAAAGATATAAAAGTATAAAAGATAATAGCATCATCGAAACTGCTCCTCAGACTAACTTTCACTCAGATTCTGGTTTCGGTTTCACTTCCTGCAAAGCATGTAACTTCAAAAACATGTAACTTCCTGTCTTATTTTGGCACAGAGTTACTCTTTCACAATGCAGTCTGCATATAAACATTTAAGATTATAAATTCAACTCAACAGTTTAAAGTGGTTATAACTGCACCTGTAATAAAGCTTAATTGGGTGCCAATATGTTTAAACATCTAAATGCAATATCAATATTAATAATTAATGGAATGGTAATATGATTATAAAAAATAGCAGCAAAAATAGCCGTAAAATATCTTTCTACTCTTCACACAGTCTTTTAGGGTATGTCTCTACCAGCTTTGCACATCTACAGACTGAAATCCTTGCCCATTCTTCTTTGCAAAACAGCTCCAGCTCAGTCAGATTAGATGGACAGTGTTTGTGAACAGCAGTTTTCAGATCTTGCCACGGATTCTTGATTGGATTTAGATCTGGACTTTGACTGGGCCATTCTAACACATGGATATGTTTTGTTTTAAACCATTCCATTGTTGCCCTGGCTTTATGTTTAGGGTTGTTGTCCTGCTGGAAGGTGAACTTCCGCCCCAGTCTCAAGTCTTTTGCAGACTCCAAGAGGTTTTCTTCCAAGATTGCCCTGTATTTGGCTCCATCCATCTTCCCATCAACTCTGACCAGCTTCCCTGTCCCTGCTGAAGAGAAGCACCCCCAGAGCATGATGCTGCCACCACCATATTTGACAGTGGGGATGGTGTGTTCATAGTGATGTGCAGTGTTAGTTTTCCGCCACACATAGCGTTTTGCATTTTGGCCAAAAAGTTCCATTTTGGTCTCATCTGACCAGAGCACCTTCTTCCACATGTTTGCTGTGTCCCCCACATGGCTTGTGGCAAACTGCAAACGGGACTTCTTATGGTTTTCTGTTAACAATGGCTTTCTTCTTGCCACTCTTCCATAAAGGCCAACTTTGTGCAGTGCACGACTAATACTGTAGATCTCTGCAGCTCGTCCAGAGTCACCATGGGCCTCTTGGCTGCATTTCTGATCAGCGCTCTCCTTGTTCGGCCTGTGAGTTTAGGTGGATGGCCTTGTCTTGGTAGGTTTACAGTCAGTGGCGGTCCTAGCATGTTTGGCGCCCTGGGCGAACATTCCCTCTGGCGCCCCCCACCACACACACACACACACACACACCAACACACACATAAAACATATTAAGGATTGTACATTAACATAAAACTGTTGTTGGAACCATACTGAATTTCACCAGAGAAACACACACACATATGAAGAGAGAGAGAGTATGCATAGTATGCAAACAGCTACCGGACAGCCATCATAATTCGTCATACAATGACAACAGGACAAATCAACAATGGACAATGACTACTTAATATTAAAATCTGTAACATAATGTATTGTTTGGAGTTTAGTCTGTTACTGTTACTATTTTTACCATTTCTTCTTGGAGCAACTGTAATCCACATAATTTCCTTAGGGGTTGATATTAAAGTATTCTGACTCTGATTCTGTTTGTGTCCGGATACATGACCTGCCATTATCCAATGACACATCTGCTTACCTCTATCTTGTGCTCGTTTCTCCTCCTCTTCTTTACTATTTTTTCTAAACTGAGCACCTGATGGCTTTGAACTTTTCTTGTCCATCTTGGTTTTAATTTTGCACTCCAGTATGAACACAAGTCCCCGAACTCGAGGATCACCACAAAATAACCTAACAGACCTACACCTTAGTTCACAGATTCACTTTGTCTAGGGTTTATTTCTGGGATTTCACACAACCCAGGATTCAAATCATGAATAGATAATGGGCTTGGATTTACATCATTATGAATGAAATGTGCTCTATTTGGAAGCAGCCGGCCCCCTCCCCTTTTGATGGGTTATGTGTGAGACTTTAAATCATCAAACTGTAAATTTTAAATTATTATTGATCCCTTTACCACGAGTCCTAAAGTGTATATTTATTTTCTTACTCTTCTCATATTTATTGTTTGTTTACTTGCACTGCTGTAACTGGAGCCTCGTCGTCTCGTCTCTCTATATACTGGACTGTATGTAGCGGAGAAGACAATAAAGTTTACTTTGACTTCAGCAGCGCGCAGGCGCACCGAGGGCTCTCGTGCTCACTTTTCGCGTACAGAATTTCGAAAAAACATCGGTGCAAATTATAAGTCTGTATCATGATGTCTGGTGTTTTCGTGTTTGTTGGTTTGTTTTTATTTTGTTTTATTTTGCGAGTTGGTTATTAGATGCTGCTCCAGCCACCCGCCCCTCTCCTCCCTGTGCCGCAAGCAGCAGGTGCACCTCGCAAACGGAGGGCGCCCTTACTCCCAGCAAATGGGCGATAGAAAACCGATCGGTGCCTATGCCATTCCCAATTGGCTGATGTCGGGGCAGCATGAGCATTTTTTTTGTTTTGTTTTTTTTTGGCTATGCCCTTGATGCCGCCCCCCACCACGATGCCGTCCCGGGCAACCGCCCGTGTTGCCCGTATCAAAAACCGCTACTGTTTACAGTTGTGTACAGTAGTTGTTAACTACTGATTTTATCTACTGTTCTGATTTAATCGACTGTTTTTTTTTTAAAATCAATTTCAAATCATGCTTTTTAATTGTTTTTATTTTTTAATGTCTCTGTAAAGCACTTTGAATCACCTTGTTGTTGAATTGTGCTATATAAATAAACTTGCCTTGCCTTGCCTTGCCTTGTGCAATACTCCTTTAATTTCTGAATGATGGCTTGAACAGTGCTCCGTGGGATGTTCAAGGCTTGGGAAATCTTTTTGTAGCCTAAGCCTGCTTTAAATTTCTCAATAACTTTATCCCTGACCTGTCTGGTGTGTTCTTTGGACTTCATGGTGTTATTGCTCCCAATATTCTCTTAGACAACCTCTGAGGCCATCACAAAACAGCTGTATTTGTACTGACATGATGACAGGTGCACTCTATTTACTCATTAGCACTCATCAGGCAATGTCTATGGGCAACTGACTGCACTCAGACCAAAGGGGGCTGAATAATTATGCACACCCCACTTTGCAGTTATTTATTTGTAAAAAATGTTTGGAATCATGTATGATTTTCGTTCCACTTCTCACGTGTTCACCACTTTGTATTGGTCTTTCACGTGGAATTCCAATAAAATTGATTCATGTTTGTGGCTGTAATGTGACAAAATGTGGGAAAGTTCAAGGAGGCCAAATACTTTTGCAAGCCACTGTAGTTTGGACACCGGCAGTACTGCTGCGGGACGCAGCGCTAACAGCTGATCCATACGGTAAACAAAGGATCCCTGCACTGGGTCCCCAAACACGGGTTTTTCTCTGTTTTTTTCCAAAAGTGGAAAAAAACAGAGAAAAACAACCAAGACTAGCACAAAATGGTAGAACATGATTGCAGAGTCTAATTGCTAATACTTTAGTTATGAAAAATTCCGAGAAAATAAAGATGAGAAAGAAAGAAAGAAACTCAGAATGAGCGGAGCTGCTGTAACAGGCTGCCACACGGGGGGAAGGGAACCAACAAAACAAAAACAATAAATTAAAACAACAACGACAACAAAAGGGAACAAAGTGCACAATGTTAGCTTACAAATTACAAGCTGAGTAGCAGGGATGTTGAACTCCAGGCCTTAAGGCCCAGTGTCCTGCAGGTTTTAGATATCACCCTGTTTCAACACACCTGAATCAAATCATTTGTTCATTTACAGGCTTCTGGAGGACTTCAAGACATGTTGAGGAGGTAATTTAGCCATTTGGATCAAGTGTTGGATCAAGGACACATCTAAAATCTACAGTTCGACACCTGTGGTGTAAGGTGTTCTCAGCTTCCACAACAACCAGCCAGGCTCCAAAGACTACCTGATTCAGTTTTGTGTTACTGAGTGCTGAAAACCCGCGTCAGCAGCTGGTTGGTCTGTCTGAGCTCAGATACTGAAAAGTCCTTTTGTTGACTTCACATTGAGAGTTCAGAATATAGCCCCCAGACTTCAAACTACAGTTTATTTAATCACCTTCAGGCCATGACACTGTTAATTATTGGTTTTATAAATTCATTGTTGGGTCGCAAATTTTGAAGCCAATATGATAACCTCATTCTGCCAATGATGTGGAGGTCCAGCTTTTCATATCCAATTAGATCTTCTGGGAAAGAGTAGAATTTTTAACAAAGAGTTTATTAAACAATGTCATATGAACAGCAAAATGGATTACATACATTAAAGCAAAACAACACTTAGCAAAGCAAGCAAAGCTAACCCTGGTGTAGAGCCTTTTAGCACAAACAGCAGAGACACCCAAAGTGAAAGACAGGAAAAAAAAGCAGGTCTGGCATGTCTGACCCTCCTTTATAGGAGGCCCCAACCGCTCCTCAAGCTGCTATGTAACGTTCCATTCCTTGCTTTTTACTTCGACTGTATTAATTTTAAACTAATAAGTATTTTCTCAACTCTACAAATGTCAAGATTACCCCAATTATCAATGTAAGATGTTTGTTAATACTTTTCCCCAATCAGTTATCAATCCTTCCTGTACTTTGTTCCTTTTTTAATCTGTGACACTTAAATAACTTTCCGGGAACTACTCCACAAATTTCCGTGCACTATTCCCAGCATCCAGCATCTTTAATTGGGTCCCTTTGACAGTTTTATGGCCAAAGTGAGTCCAAAAGTCTGCAAATCTACAGATATCAATCCAAGTGTGGAACAAAAACAATTAATCCTCCTGACAACTTTGTTGGGTTTGCTGCCAGAAGTAGGCTACTTTATCTGTTAAGAAAGTTTTTTGTTTTTTTTACAACTTTTGGCAGCCAAGACAGGCAGTGCCAAGGCCAAACCCTATGTTTGGACTTGTGACCATTGGCCATAACACAAAGGTTAGTCATTGATCCTGATTACTAAATTTCAAACAGTATGGATCAACAGGTGCTCATACAAGTGGCACAGACTTCATTAATATAATTGCAGATAATATTTGACCTAAATATGTGGGTCCTGTGATTTTTAGCTGTAGGTTAAATGCTTAACACAGTGATTCCAACACATAAAACACCCCAGTGTAAGTGTATGTAGTGTACACATAAAAATACTCCATTGTAAGTATATATATATTGTATACAAGAATATATAATTACATATTATATATGTGAGTATATACCAGGGGTGTCAAACTCAAATACACAGTGTGCCAAAATTCAAAACTGGAACAAAGTCGCGGGCCAACATTAATATTTATTGAAAAAAAATCTTCCTCCAGATATAAGAATGAATCTTTTCTTATGGACTCAAACAGGTTTTGCTGAAAAACTGAATATGGAACAAGCAAAGCTTAATACTAAACAATATATATATATTAGCTGTATAATACCAGTAGGCCAGCATTAATAGTAATTTGGTATGGCTTCGCGGGCCAAATGTAATTAGGCTGCGGGCCAAATTTGGCCCGCGGGCCAGAGTTTGACACCTATGGTATATATCATTATATTATATATGTGAGTGTATGTCCAGTGTATATATGTACAGTTAAGCCCATAATTATTCATACCCCTGACAAATTTTGACTTAAAGTTACTTTTGTTCAACAAGCAAGTTCTTTTTTGAGCAGAAATGACACAGGTGTCTCCCCAAAGATAATAAGACGATGTACAAGAGGCATCATTGTGGAAAAAAATATTTCTCAGGTTTTATTTATATTTTAGCAAAAAGTATCATGTCCAGAATTATTCATACCCTTCTCAATAATCAATAGAAAAAAGCCTTTATTGGCTATTACAGCAATCAAACGCTTCCTATAATTGCAGACCAGCTTTCTGCATGTCTCCACAGGCATTTTTGCCCATTCATCTTTAGCAATGAGCTCCAAATCTTTCAGGTTGGAGGGTCTTCTTGCCATCACCCTGATCTTTAGCTCCCTCCACAGATTCTCAATTGGATTCAAGTCAGGACTCTGGCTAGGCCACTGCAAAACGTTACTGGTGTTGTCTGCTAACCATTTCTTCACCACGTTTGCTGTATGTTTTGGGTTATTGTCGTGCTAAAATGTCCACTGGTTCCCAAGGCCAAGTTTTTCTGCAGACTGCCTGATGTTGTTGTTGAGAATCTTCATGTATTGCTCTTTTTTCATGGTGCTGTTTACTGTGATTAGGTTCCCTGGTCCATTGGCTAAAAAACACCCCCAAAGCATTAGGTTCCCACCACCATGTTTGACAGTGGGGATGGTGTTCTTTGGGTTGAAGGCTTCTCCATTTTTATGCCAAATGATCACAATGATGCCAACATCATTGTGACCAAATAATTCAATTTTTGTTTCATCTGACCATAACACTGAAGACCAGAAACCTTCTTCTTTGTCCAGATGAGCATTTGCAAAGGCCAAATGAGCTTTTGCATGCCTTAGAAGTGCCTGGAGAAGTGGCGTTTTCCTTGGTCTGCATCCGTGGAACCCAACAGTGTCCGTTGGACTGTCTGGCTTGAGACATTGCCACCAGCAGAGCCCAGATTCACCAGAATGGCCTTGGTGGTGATCCTTGGATTCTTTTTCACCTCTCTCACTATCCTCCTGACCAGCACAGGTGTCACTTTTGGCTTCCGACAACGTCCTCTGAGATTTTCCACAGTGCGGAACATCTTGTATTTTTTAATAATACTTTGCACTGTGGCCACTGGAACTTGAAAACATTTGGATATGGCCTTGTAGCCCATTCCTCACTTGTGAGCAGCCACAATGCGCAGCCGCAGGTCCTCACTGAGTTCCTTTGTCTTAGCCATGACTGTCCACAGACCACCTGCAGAGAGCTGCTGTTTTTCACCTGTTGAGTTGATCAAAACAGCTATTTCCAATTAATCAGGGTAATTAGGATGCTTTAGAACAGCTTTGACTATTTGGAATGGTATGGAACTTTGGATTTTCCCAGAGACTGTGACAGTTTGTAAAGGGTATGAATAATTCTGGACATGATACTTTTTGCTCAAATGTAAATAAAAGCTGAGAAATATTTTTTTTCCACAATGATGCGTCTTGTACATCATCTTATTATCTTTTGTGAGACGCCTGTGTCATTTCCAGTCAAAAAATAACTTGCTAGTTGAA
The DNA here is from genome assembly GCF_001858045.2 of Oreochromis niloticus. Lineage (NCBI taxonomy): Eukaryota > Metazoa > Chordata > Actinopteri > Cichliformes > Cichlidae > Oreochromis > Oreochromis niloticus. The sequence continues at coordinate 82,499,032 of NC_031967.2, read as the reverse complement.
TAAAAGTAACTTTAAGTCAAAATTTGCCAGGGGTATGAATAATTTTGGGCTTAACTGTATATATTTCATTAAAAAATCCCCAACACCATCAAAGTCTTGTGTAACTTCCTTCTGAAAGAAGGCACTTGCTGAGCTGTTGTTATGTCTGCTCTTGCTCCTCACTCCTCTCTTTCTTACATCTTTGTGACATTATCATTTTTTCTCTCCCTGGGAAATAAAGCAAGTGTACCTTTAGCTAACAGGACAAACTGAAAAAGCACAAACACTTTGCGTGTGTGTTGATGTTTATTGAGCTATTAAAAGTTTCATTTGAAACTACATGCCTTAAAAAAAAATGTTTACGCTCTCTCCACTTCTGCAGAACCAGCTTGATGCCGAGTAATGTGACCACATCTTTATTGACATCTGCACCATGAACCCATGACTGATATTAGAAGTGAAAAAATGTGCTGAGGGTGTAAACTGTGAGCTGTGGGATGTTTCGGCGTTCTCTGACTGACGCACACAAAACGAAAGAAAAAAGTTCTACACATATTTATTTTTTATCTAGACTTCATAATATGTTTAAGTCAGTTATTACATGATTTTCAAGTTAAATGAATAGAATGATTTTGGTCTTTTTTGGTATTTTAAAGGAAGTCTGTACGTGTTAGAGTAGTTCCAGCTGAATAAATTAAAGATCACTTCCTGGTTTCCTGTCAAGGAGTTCCTCCCGCTAACAGATGATGCTGGAGATCATGTGACATGTCCTCTGGTTTTTAGCGCTGTGCTCAGTCAGACTGTCAGAGTTTATCAGAAGAAATCAAGATGGATTCATTTTATTTCTGCTTCAGCCTCTTCTTCATCATCCTCTGCAGAGCAGGTATTATAAATACACTCATCGATAATCTGATCACATGTATAAATAAAGTTAAGTCTAAATGAGTAAGAGATGAAATGAAAATAACATATGAGCTGGGATGAGTTTTTTTAGCCACAGGAGCTTTTTGTCTGTGACCTGTGATGATCCTCCTCTTCCTTTCAGAGCTGGTTCCACTTCTTCAGTGATCATTTAGTTTCACAGAGTAACAGCTGGATCCATGAAGGCATCCAGTGCATAAATCACACGGGAATATTTCACATAATTTATTTAACTGTCAAATGAGATCAAATACAAAGATCATCCCAGCACTTTAACTTTTTTTACATTTTCAGAAAATAATAATAATCAATACAACAGTCAGCTGATTAATCAGTCATTGAAAGTAACTGTTAGCCTTAGTGCATTGCAAAATTATATGCTCCATCTAGCTAGCTAACTAGCTATATGCTATATGATATACATGGGTGTGTGTTTATGTGTATTTATACTAGAAGCTGGAGATACGACCATGACATAAGAATTAATTAATTTGAATGGCTGCAACTGCCAGGAGTTAGATTGTGTAGTCATTGTTAATACGATTATTTTAATCAAGAACTCTGAATAGCAATACCTGAAACTCTGATTGGTATCACCTTAGCCTCCAGTAGTACTGTGAGGAATCTTTGCATGTGTTTATACAGCACGACTGCACTTAACCATTAGCAGTCATTACGTTTTGTCTTGTCTCCCTCCTCTCATCCCCCAATGGTCTCAGAAGATGGCCCCGCCCCTCCCTGAGCCTGATTCTGTAAGAGGTTTCTTCCTGTTAAAAGGGAGTTTCTCCTTGCCACTGTTACCATGTGCTGCATATAGGGGGTCATATGATTGTTGGAGTTTGCTGTCTAACATTTAACATTGTTTTGAGTTTTTACAATGCAAAGCACCTTAGCAGACTGCAGTTGTGAAATGGCACTATATAAATAGTGACATATTGTATTTGAAGTTATGTAACAGTGATGATGTTACTGTTGTGGTGCTCCAACAGTAGCTGTGTGTAACTCCTGACAGTAGAGATGTGTGATGTGTGTGTGGGAGGAGCAGCTCAGCCTGAGTGATTCTCTGATCTTTGTGTTTCAGATGGATACGAGTATTACACTTCATCCCGCTGCCTGTTTAACTCCACTGAGCTGCGGGACATAGAGTACATCAGATCTTACTATTACAACAAGACAGAGTATGTCAGGTTTAGCAGCAGTGTGGGGAAGTTTGTTGGATACACTGAGTACGGTGTCAGGGAGGCAGACCAATGGAACAAAGACCAGGGACAAGGATCCTGGACAAGAAAGGGACAGCTCGCTGCAATGAGAGCTCAGAAGGAGACGTACTGCAAGCCAAAGATTGACTTCTGGTACCAAAGTGTTCTGACAAAAGCAGGTGTGTCAGTGTTTCTGTGACATCATCATGTAAACATCATCACACTGATGTCGTCATCATCAACACAACTCCTGACTGGACTCTCTGCACAGTTTACAGTAACACTGCTGAAGGTTTAATGTGACACATTCATTAAAGCTACATGATCTCTGCTCCACATTAAAGATTCGGCCTATTTGACGTCACACTGGAGTGTCTGTGGTTTGTGGAGACCTGCTTTAAATTATTACAAAATTTATCTAAAAGAGTAATTTTCATTTTCATGTTCCAGTGAAACCCTCAGTCAGACTTCACTCCATACCCCCTGTTTATCTTAATCCGGCCATATTGGTCTGCAGCGTCTATAACTTTTACCCCAAAGAGATCAAAGTGAGCTGGTTGAGAAACGGACAGCAAGTAAGCCCTGACATCACTTCTACTGTAGAGTTTGCAAATGCTGATTGGCTCTACCAGACCCACTCCTACATGGAGTACACACCCAGGTGAGTGTAGTTCAGGCCTGCCAACAGGACTTTCTGATTCTTATTTATTCTTGTTATTTTTCAATGTCTTCCGTCACCTGGTCAGCAGAAACTGCAATCAGTTTTTCCCTCATGTTGAGGAGCTTCGTGATCATATGTCACTCTCTCTCTTCAGTCTCACCATGTCCACTTTCTCCACGATAGTTCCACTGTCAGCACCAAAAACCCTCCCTATTCAGTTTTCAAGAAAACAGCTCTGGTCTGATCCTTGGTCGCCCCTGTATCAGACTTATTGAGCTCAGGCTGTTCTGTGACTGCAGCTCACTGACTTTAGTTTGAATAACAGCGACATCATCCACAAACAGAGATGTTCACAGCTCAGCCTGTGAAGCCTGTTCCCTCTTCTCCTTTCTAATTCCTGCTACAAATAAATCCATCAATGTTCCCGTTTCTGCAGAGCCGAATGTTGCAGCAGGGACAGTTTGAAAATTCAGAAGAGTGAAAACAGGAAGTCCCCAAGATTGTTTTTAACAAAGCTATAAACATGTAATGACAATTTCTTTGTTTTCACTTAGTGAATATGAACATTTCCCTACGTTACCGTTCCATGTGTTGATATCATGTCATAAATTTCAGAGAATTCCTCAAACTGAGCCTGTGACGGACATGAGCTAAAACATCATGAACCTCCTGTTTAAGGACCAGTGCTAAAGACTAAGCCTTTACACCTGGATGACTGAGATAGTCGAGTGCTTGGAAAACAGTTCTACAAGATGTAAAATGATGAAATTATCAAATCTTACAACTCCATAAAAAGCATGAAGTGTATAAGTTCAAAATAATCAATGCAGCCATGCTAACTAAACCTTCCTTTCGATACTTCGGAGTACTAGAGCAGGAAATAGAATTAGGCTGGAAAACTAAAGGGAAACAAGGTCGAAAGGTACTTCAGTAACTGCAGTTCTGTGTGAGAGTCAGCGATGCTGGTTTGTGTTGAAGGTCTGGAGAGAAGATCTCCTGTATGGTGGAGCACGCCAGCCTGAAGGAACCTCTGGTTACTGACTGGGGTAAATACCTGTCTGTATCTACACACCTGTACACCTGACTGTGTGTCTGTCCACCTGTGTGACTCTCACCTGTGTGTCCTCAGTCCCGTCCATGTCTGAATCCAAGAAACTGATGATCGTTGGAGCCTTTGGGCTGATCCTGGGTCTGCTCTTTTTCCTGGCTGGAGTCATCTACACAAGGATGTGCAGCAGAGGTCAGAGCAGCACTCACACAAAGCACCAGCTCACACCAAACTACAACAAACTCCTCGAAAATGTTGCCTGCAGACAAGGAAAGAGCAGCCAGCAGCAGCTTTGGTAGACCCACCATTGTGGGTTGCACATGCCAGGCGTCTCTAGAGTTTGTGCTTTTCCTCACTGGATGCTGGGCTGTGGTTGCCGTCATGCCCCATGTTGTCAGCTATAATACTAGATCCCGTAGTTGTTTGTTTACCAGAACATTTACAAGTGCTTAATAATCACGCTTTTATTGTTGTCTGGTGTTCAGCCTAACACTGGGCCCCTGGCTGTATGTGGCATACCAACTGCCTGGTTTCCACATTCCACAACGCTCATAGCTCGCTGCCTAAGATGGATATACTTAGAGTCTGGACCCGTTCAACTGGTGCTGACATACCTGTCATTTCTGAGAGTCAGGTATCTAATTCTCTAGTGATTAAGATAAAGATGTGGCAGTTAGTGGATTAAACATTCATCACTCTGCTGTCCCAGAAAAGATGGTGGTGTGGGGGTCAATGTGAAGGTCTGTGTTCCTGCTCAGGTCTTGTAGTGCAGTTGGGCATCTTCTTGTTGCTACCACCTTTTAGCCCTCCTGGATTCCAGTGATATAATTCACACGAACTCCTCTGCTTATTCTCTCCATCTGTTGGAGTCTGTTTATCACGGGGCAGTAAGATCTAACACACCACTGTACTTTATACTCTCTGGTTGACAGCTGAGTAAAGCTCCCCGCCACTTTCAAATCAGACAAAACTGATGTCAAACATTTGAGCCCCTGAAGTTTAATACAATAACTCCAAAAATAATAGCTACTTTACCAAAAACTAGCACAAATGTAGCACAAATGTTTGACACCAATTTTGTTTGATTTGAAGAAGGTGGGGGGGCAACTTCACTCACATCTGGTTGACTGGTTCTCATGGGCCTTACACAGGATGCTTCAGTCATACAGAGTTCGGAAAGAAGTTCACCTTTTATCTGCCTTCGTGGAACACAATACGGGACTTTGAGCTGTCTCAGTTGATTTCACTTGCAGACTTTAAAAGACATATAACTGACTCATCAGTGGAAACAGACTATTTTAGCTATACGACTGTTTCTTTTATTGCAGTAATTTTAATGTTCGTCTGAAGCAGGTCTCTCTTTAAATGATACATCAGGTCTCAGTGGGACTACCTGTATAAACAAAGCTTAAATAAGATAAATTATAACTGTGAATTATCAGTGAAACATTGAAGAACTATGAGGGTGACAGGTCAGCAGTTTAAATCTTTGAAAGGTTTTTTTTAGATGTCACCAAATTGTTTTGGCTCCTGAACAATAAAATATTTGGTTAAAAATCCTCTAAATGTGAAGGTTTGGTAACGGATCCATAAAAACACACTGACAGTAATCACATGTGATGACAGTAAACTGACTGAATGTGGGAAACCGTGATAAGATAGATCTTTATTGTCACTGTTATCAGAACAGTGAGACATAGTTTGGCATCTCTCCATTGGCAGCTTGTAGGTTTTTAAATTCAGACTCTTTGGATAAGAGAAAAAGATAAATAACGATAAAACAAGTTTAAGAGGTACCTACACAGAGAATATACGTAATGCACAATAAGTGAGTGTCCAGGGTGCGAGGGGTCCTTGATGATGACAGTGCTTTTCCACTTAAGTCTGCCAGTATAAATGTCTCTGAGGGGAGTTAGTGAAGTGCCAATTGCCCGCTCTGCTGCCCTCACCATCCGCTGTAGTTTCCTCTTGTCCTCTACAGTACAGCAGTTGAACCAGAGTGTGCAGCAGTAGGTCAGAAGGCTCTCGATGGTGGAGCAGTAGAAGTTGAGCTTAACTTTTTATAAAGTTTGCTGTGCTGCAGGTTTAAATTGTCAATATTACGTTCCAGTGATGCCGCTGATTGATGTTCATGCCATGACGCCCTCTGGTGGTCATCATCCTGCCATGCTGCTCTACAAAGTCTATGACTTCTACACCAAAAAGGTCGCTTCTGCTAAAGTGATAGCAGCAGCTGATTTGCTTGAGAAGACTTTACCAGATGAGCTGGAGCCCAGGTGAGTCCACAGCTCTGAGTGCAGGTACAAAGGATGAGGAGTGTTAAAATCTCCCAGTTCTTTTAATCTTTGGGCTGAAGGAAGGACAATACTCGGTGTATAAATGCTCAATCAACAATTATTTATTTCCATATAATTCAACACTTATGAGCATATGAACCATCATGATGGGGAGACCTGCCTGCAGAGGGTCACAGCAAGTCTCAAAATGGTGACGGGTTAGTCAGCCTTTTATAGTCTCTAGTAGCCCCCACCTAATCGTAAACGCCTAAACATTCACATTCTTTCTCTCACACGGCGCCTAAGTTATGACCTCGGCTCCCTGTCTTTCTGCTCTCTGTAAAGGTGGGGGTATGGAATGTGGTCGTCTCTTCTTCTATTCTAGACACAAGGTCCTCTGCACCCAACATTCTCTTCATGATTCAGCAGTATGAAATGTCAAGAAACAGTGTAACACATTCAACAGTGTTGAGTAATACAGGTCAATCCAATAGATCTAATGATTTTCACACTCTTTTAAGTCAGAAGTATAATGCAAACTAAAACTACATACTGATCACACACTCTATATTAAGGGGTATAATAATCTACAGCAGTATCATAATTCAACTACTTTGATTACAGATATAAGGTAACATATGATAACAAAATAATCTCACAGGAGGCAGATAGTTTATAAAGACACACTCTGGCTTAAGGTTTTATTCATATGTGCAAGTTCTGTGGTATTTAACGATGATTATTTTCAGAATCAGAATCAGAAATACTTTATTAATCCCTAAGGAAATTATGGGTTACAGCAGGCAGCAGGGAATGAAAGTGCCAGAAACATTCAGGGCTGGATCTCTGTGTGTAACCACACGTGTGCCTCTATGGTGATTTCCTGTATGAATTACATCACAGTAAGAACTACAGTAAATACCAGTTTACATCAGGCTCAGTGTCAGGATTGTGATGTGGATGAGTCATTCGGGGCTTTTAATTACAAAAGTTCATGTTTCTACATATTAGCATTGGGCACATTAACAGTTTATAAAAGTGCAGTGACACTTTTATAAACTGTGATAACTGTGAAAGAGACCAGACGGGACTAAGAGACAGAAACAGGACTGCTGGATGAGCTACACTCACTAGTATGAGCAGAGACAGAGCGATGCCCTGTATCATCATTAGCTAAGCTCAGTATGAGTCGTCTGTGAGGAGAACTCCTGTCTCAGCTGATGTTCTTCAGTTTCTTCATTACTTTTAATAGAAAATGTTTCTGATTCTGTGCAGCCAAAAAATTAAATATCATTCCTACTGTGGAAAAAAACCTATTGTTTGAAAAGCTAAATAAAAAAAACAGGAAAGCAGGTCACACCTATTTATCTACAAATTCATGACACAAGATGAGAGCCGGGGCCCTCAGCCCCCCCACACCTGATTTGGTTTGTATCTGATACTACAAACATACCAGATAAACTCAGCAGAGTCCTGAACCTGCTCAGTCTTGCTGCTACACACCAGCAGACTCTGGGACCAGTGTTGGTTAAAGCAGTACAGGTTTGTACAGCTCCTGGTTCAAAGCAGTCAGACCTGTTCTAACAATGTTTCCTCTCTCTGTGCCCCAGGACTGATGCTGGGTCCCAGTAGCTGATCCTGATTGTGGACCTGGACCTGGTTCTGCTTCTGTCCGTCAGCTGGAAGCTAAAGCAGCAGCTGCTGGAAGCTCTGTGTTTGATCCAGGCTCTTTATGTCAGGCTGAATGTGGACTGTGGTGGATCTGCTGGAGCCTCAGTGTAGTGTTCATCATTTGTGTGTGTGTGCAGTGTTTACACCTGTCTGAACCGCTCAGGCCCAACCAAGTGAGCTGCTTCCTTATGGACCTGAGCTGGAGGACAGCCGGGTGTGTGCTGGGAAACTGAGTCTCTCATTGCTTTGTTTGGCTGTCAGGCTGGAGGGGGGGGGCTCTGTGGGTGTTTGTGTGTGTGTGTGGGACTTTCCAGTGTTGGCACACACACACACACACACACACACACACACACACACACGTAGAGATGATGCTCAGACTCACACTGTCAGCTGTTTGCTGGATTTTTACTTCCTCATTCTTTTCTCAATAAATCTGTTTCCACAGTCATGTGATCGTTTTCTTCTTTCAAACCCTGTTATGACAGAGAGCTGTTTTGGCTCTGCAGTGTGGGTGTGTGTTTACTTTGCTGTTAATAAAGTTAAGCAGATCAAACAGACAGCACACGCTGACCTCTGACCCCTGTGAGCAGCCAATCACAGCAGGCTGAGGAGTAAAAAAAAACAAAAAAAACCGAGCTCATCTTGACCCTGTGAGTGGATCCATGATGAAGCTCTGGATCCTGAACTGAGAGCAGTCGGGTCCAAACAGAGAGTCAGAGGTGAAGGTGAGAAGCTCCTGAGTGTGTTTGTGCTGCAGACTTCATCAGGTTCAGATCCTGTGGTGCCGTCACTCACTGCTGTCTTTCTGCAGATGTTTCTCAGCTTAGTATCAGAACAAATCAGTGTGTTGAGTTCTGGATGCTGGGTTGTGGTTTGATGGTCAGTTTTCTCAGCTTGTGACTTCCTGAAGTCTCTGTGGACACAATCACAGCTGGACAATGTTTTAAAAACAAGGAAAGAAACTCCAGTGCTTCCTTTATCACCTCCTTTAGGAGAAGACACACTGGACCATCCTTTATCAAAGGAGAGCAGATAATCCTGTCCCATAATTCATTGCTACACACACTGACTCAGATCATCATGTAAGTGGTGGCTGTGGTTTCCATGTTTAGTGTGCTGATGTGTTTGAAACACCTCTTGTAGCGTTGGTCTTTATTAACCTCAAGATATCCTGCAGCTCAGCAGGAAACCACCCAGGGGGGGCTTAGGTTGGATTTTAGCTGCATGCTGAATATGATGAATAAGATTTTGAAGCTTCACCTGCCTTCAGCAGGTGCACACAGTAACTCTCTCTGCTGAAACTGTGCTGCTGCCTTGCAGACCTTTGATAAACAAGGAAGTGGTGGGAGCAGTGTTTCTGGCATCTAATAAACTCACTTGGTGCTTTTAATAACAGCATAAATCTCATCTGTTGGACTGAACCCAGTGAAGCACTTCTTTATGGAGCTGAAGATGAGTGTTGTTTACATATACTGAGTGTGGTTAACAACACCATTAATAACTATACAAATGTCACATCATTCGTGAGGAACTCGTATACATTCTCTTTTAACTGGATCAGCACTGGGCCCTCCGTGTTTCTACTTGCACATCTATGATTTTCTGTGCTGACATTTTTGCAAAGCAATGAGAAACTAGTGCCATGATTTGGTTCAAAGTGGGCTCAGTAAGCAGACTGGGGCATCTGTCAGTGAGTTTGTATGATTTATGGAAAAGTGTGGAAATGTTTCAAAGCAGCTGGAGTTGAGAGTGAGAGAGTGGGCACAGATGAGCTCTGTGAGAGGGTTCATGTTCAGGTGAAATAGCTGATTGGACAGCAAGCCTGATTTGCTGCATTGCCAAGTGAGAAGCTTGGAGGGGGGATCTGAGATGGAGCTGTGAGCAACCTTCCCTTACAGCTGTCAACGAATAGAGCGATGGAGCATTGGTGATGGTGTCCACGGTCCACAGGTCAGTATGATTCTGAACTAATGAGTCTTTGGTCTGGAGGCGCACCTGGTTGCTGAGAGGTGAAACTCTCTGGTATGACCAGCTCAAACACTGTAAAATCTAATTAGTTCCCAGAACTCCAAACAACTGAGTGTAGGTGTAGCCAAGTGGTGGAAGGCTTTCACTTGGGTGGTCTCAGAATCTCATCTCTGCTTTTGATGATGTGGTTCTGTTGGCTTCATCGGCTCATGGCCCCCAGCTCGCACTGGAACGGTTCGCAGCCGAGTGTGAAGCGGTGGGAATGGGAATCAGCACCTCCAAATCTGAGGCCATGGTCCTCAGCCGGAAAAGACCTGTACTGCTATAACCAGCGCTGGTCCCAGAGTCTGCTGGGGTGTAGCAGCAAGACTGAGCAGGTTCAGGACTCTGCTGAGTTTATCTGGTATGTTTGTAGTATCAGATACAAACCAAATCAGATGTGGGGGTGCTGTGGGCCCCGGCTCTCATCTTGTGTCATGAATTTGTAGATAAATAGGTGTGTAAATAATTTACACTGCAGGTCACATTGATGTTTTTCCTATTCTGATAGATTACACTGAAACAAAGACAGACAAACTATTCCCTTGTTTGCAGTTAAAAGATCAAAATGATCCCACACAGCAGAAACATTTGGGGTGGCTGTGGCTCAGGTGGTAAAGCAGACCAGCTACTGATCGGAAGGTTGGCGGTTCAATCCTTGGCTTCCCCAGTCTGCATGCCAAATATCCTTGGGCAAGATACTAACCCCGAGTTGCCCTCCGATGCGTTCATCGGAGTATAAATGTGTATGAACGTAGTTTACGTTGCACTTGAGTTTAGAAGTGCTTGTATGTATGTGTGGGTGTGAATGAGGCATGTTGTATAGAGCGCTTTGAGTACTCCAGGGGAGTAGAAAAGTGCTATATAAGAATCAGTTCATTCCATTTACCAAACATTTCTTTTTCTTTCGGGCTCCATTTTGTTATGGAGAGATGTGTATTTTTATTTGTTGTAGAGAGACATGTTTTTTTTTTTATCTTTGCGAGAGTAATTTTGTGGGGTTTTTTGGTGGCGACTCATTCCGTGTGCAGATGCGGATGCGGTACCTTTTAAACACAGTTTGGCGCGTTGGCAATGAGCGATACAGCAGCTGTATCAATGACGTGACTTTTTCTTAAAGCGACGCACGCACCGATACAGGTTTCGCTCTGTGAGCTTGATAGATGCGTCGGTGCATCAGTGTTGCTGGACCCATCACTAGGCGCAGATCCTATTTCCCCACCAGAAAACACAAAAAGCTTGTCCCCAAGGCAGGCAGAGGTGGTGTGGTATGTACTGGGACTGGGGGGTATCCCATTTGTCAGTACAGTATTCCAGCGAGGGTTACTCTCTTGACCGACACAGAATGGAAAAGATTTGTGGGTATTCATTATATCGTGTAATGCAATGGTAGGCAACTCCAGGCCTGGAGTGCCGGTGTCCTGCAGGTTTTAAATATAATCCTGGGTAAACACACCTGAATCAAATGATTAGTTCATTACCAGTTCTCTGGAGAACTTCAAGACATGTTGAGGAAGTAATTTAGCCATTTAAATCAGCTGTGTTGGATCAAGGACAGATCTCAAAGCTGCAGGACACTGGCACTCCAGGCCTGGAGTTGCCTACCGTTGGTGTAATGTATTTATATAACATGTGTGGTTACCAGTGATGGAAATAACTGTGTTACAAGTAACGGCGTTACCAACGCCATTACTTTTTTCAGTAACGAGTAATCTAACTAATTACTATTTCTATCCTTACAACGCCGTTACCGTTACTGACAAGAACATGCTGTGTGGATGCATTACTATTTCAACACACACACAAGGCTGAAGCTGTCTTCTGCTAGCCAGGAGCAAGGAGGGCAAACAAGGAGGCATACTTGGATGGATGTTCACATACAAACAGATAAGTAGCCCAGATAATTCGAAGGTAGCATTTTTTAAGTGGAGGTACAGACATTATTTTTCACTCAAAGAGATGAAAGACAAGAATCTATATGTGACCGGTAACTTATGCCCTGGAACAAAGTGCTATTCAACATCAGTTGTAAGCAGTTCGAATCTTACAAAGCACTTCTCAGTATCACATGCTTCAACAAAACTGGTCACCAAGAACGACGGTCTTGATGCTAGCAGGCGCAGCCCAAACCCAGGTGAGGCTAACGTGAGCTCAGCATGCAATTGAGATGGAGCGACACAATCCAAGCAGTCTAAGCTTGATTTCTCTTCTCCACAAACATTTTTGACACAGACTGAATGTAACAGATTGATAGCAGGTATGTCGTTGAGAACATGCTGCCTTTATAAACAGTTGAGTCGGATTCCTTCAAGTGTCTTATTGCCAACATACTAGCAAGAGGAGGGGTCGGCCCGCCATGCAGAAAGACTTATTCCAAATACAAAGACACCGAGTATGCTAAAATGAATGTCAATCTCAAAAAGACATTTAATGTCTTCCACTACATCAGGCATATGGACAGCACAAGCTATCTTGGTCTAACAGTACATTGGATAAATTCACACAGCATGCAGAGAGGGAAAGTAGCACTGCCATGCAGAAGATTCAAGGGTCGTCATATGCATGATATTATTGCTGTTGAGTTGGACAACATTCACTTACACTATGGCATATCCCACAAATAAATCTATGCAAACAACTTGGTGAAAAGATGACACGAAAAGCCCTTTACACTTTTGTTAAATTAAACAGACACAATGTATGCGCTGCTCTGGATTACAGTGATGAAAAGAGAGTGACTGACACAGACAGCAGTGACAATGTCAATGACAATGCTTTTGAACCAAGTAGCTCTCCTTTTCAAATCAAATACTACAAGACTTTCAATGTGGAGCTCCCATTTGAACAGATACATATGATTCCAGATAAAGTCACATACAAGACGAATACTTTCAAACAAGGGGAATGCACTATTTTGAAGCCAGGTACATGGACTAACATGTACAAAAGCAAGGCTCGCAAAATTTAAAAATCTCTGGTAGCCCTTCGGGCAGGCCCTCTTCAGTTTTTGGTAGCCCAAAATAAATGTAAGTAGCCCGAATAAAAAAGAGAGCAATTTTTTAATGTTTTGTTTCCTTTACAATATTATACATTAAAGTATAATATTGTAACGGAAACAAAAATTAATCAGAAAGTTGTTAAAATACAAATCACAACAACTGTATAAAAATCACAGTCATCAACTCAAATACTTGGTTCTAATTGAACAGAAATTTCTATGAACTTGTAAGAACTGTGTAGAACATGAATCAGTCTGTATCAGATCCTGAATCTGAAATTTCCACTGAAGTCACACGTAAGGGGTAAGTGGAACCAAGATCGAGGCCATTTGCTTTTTGAAGTTTGCAAAGACTGCTAAATTTGGCCAATGGTAGTTCACTCTTTGCAACATAGTACGCTTTTGAAAGATTTTTCAGGACTTCTGCTTGTGCTTGGTTTATTTTTAGTATGTTTTTTGCAATTGCTGTTTGTTCTGGGAAAGATATTGCAGACTGAGCAATAATGCATTTCTTGCATTTCTCATGGGTTCTGATGGGGTCTTTCTTAAAATTACTGGTCCCAGTTACAAAGGCGCTTGTCGACTCAAATGAAATGAAACTCACGACACACCTGGCAGAACATGATGTTATTTAGCTCGTAATATTCCAGCCACAGAAATTCTTTTGTCCATGAAACCAAAAAAGCTGAGCTTTCTTTTTGCCTCATAGTCTGATTTGTCATAACTTTTCCGTTTTGTGGTAAGCTTTTCTTTGGCTGTCACTTCTTCACCCTGACCGGTCTTATTTGGCTCAGCAGAACTAAAATACCGGCGTAAATCCTGCTGCTTTTACACAGGTACTTACATAACGGTCAGCAATTCTCTGCGCAATCAACCTCTCACATGTTTAAGCTTGCTGTGGGAGATTTCACTTGTCACGTTTAAATAGTAAGCTAATGAGTGATAAGACGATGTCAGAGGAATTGGTGCGCAATTAATCGTCACTCACCAATCAGTGCTGCCGCTCTCTACACACCGTTCGCGCGATCGCAAAGTGAAAGTGAAAGCAAAAACAAGCGCAAATTCAAACGCGATTTCAATATGTCGTATATCGACAGTGGCTCATCGATGCCAATAACATACTTACTGAGCTACATTTGCGAAAGAATGCAAAAGCATTGACATATATTTTCCCCTCCTATGATAGCCCGACGGGCAGGGCTGAGATAGATTTTGGTAGCCCGACTGGAAAAATCGCTAGCCCCGGGACGTCGGGCTAGCGATTTTGCAAGCCCTGAAAAGAACTTTGTGAAGGCAGACTGCAGCCCCATGTGTGGAGAGTGTTGTGGAAGTTTTCCACTTAAATAAAGCCTGCAGATGAGCGGTGAGCGGTAGCTAACATTCTTTAATCAAAACACACAGAACAGAATAACCAAGCTTGGTGGAGAGCCTGCATGACCACGGGGCAGGGTCAGCAGAGTCTCACTGAGCCTAGTGTGGCTCTCAGTTAAATACCTTCTCCAGGAACAAAAGGCAGTACACAGCTGTTTCACACCTTAAGGTTCACACTCCCTTGCTACCTCCCAGAGTCCTCGAAGAGACAAAAGACTCTCCCTCCTGTGGAGTTGTCTGCTTCCCCCAACTTCCTAAATAGACCCCCACCATTTGTCTTACAGTATGAGTGTCAGACATGTTAAAATCACCAAGGCATTACAATAACGTGATTAATACATAAGTGAAAGAAATTCCATTACAAGAGCATCAGAAGCAGCAAAGCTGATGGACTTGGGTGATCCAGAGCCAAGCCATCTACCCAATTTGACAACTCTGCACAAAGCCAAACATGAACAAAATCAACTAGAAGTGGATCATAAAAACCCAATACTGTCACTCCACTCATTAAAATATTGGTTCCCCTCACAGTGGAAGCTTTGGGGACATTGGATTAGACAAGTTCTTCTGTCACTACTGGAGTCAAACTCAAATGCTGATGTACAAGACGGTGAAGCAGCCCATAGTCGCCTTTGATACGACTGGCTCAGTTGTAAAAAAGCTTCTCAGGCCTAATGGTTTGTCTTGAAATATGTTCCTGTCTCAAGGTGTTTTAACAGGAAGCAACAACTCTCATGTTCCAGTGGTGCAAATGTTGTCAGAGAGACATGATGTCCAGACAATCACAAGATGGTTATCAGAATGGATTTGTGCTGGAGCACCAATCCCAAAGGAGGCCATCTGTGATTTCTCTTTAGTTTTACTTTAGTCAAGGCTTTAACACATCATTCAGATTTGAAGAGCTACATTAATGAATGCTTTGGTGTTTTGCTTCAGAAAAAATCCTACAAACTACCACCATGTTTCATCAGAGTGGATATGGCACACTTCATCAAAATGATTTGCCAGCAGGACTGTTTGAGAAAAAAGCCTCATCGGGTAAAAGATTTCTACGTGCTATCAATAGCACAACTTGTCAAGTCCCAATCCTTGGAAGAAGCAAAGGTCCTAATACGCAGCATTGCTATTGTGGCATTAAGTGAGACAGAAGGCAACAACAGTTTTGGAAACCCCATTATGTCAGAAGTGTCCAAATCAAATTTGAGAAGAGAAATTGCAGACATGCATTTCTGATGACAAGGAAGAAGGCATTAGATTGGCTCCATGCACAGAAATAAACACTGACTTAAGGCAGTGAGTGGTGGATATTTGTGAGGAGAGCAGGTGCCCTGCTGAAGTTAATGGTGATCGAGACAATATGCACTATCTACCTGAGCTCGTCCCACACCTAATAAGATTGGGAGGATACCTACCACTCTGGACTGGAGTAATGGTTTCCCCGTTTCAGAGGAACCATTCAGTTACTCCTCTTTCAAATGTTTTAGTTTTATTATACAGTGTACTTTTTCAGTGTTACATTGAAATCCATCCATCCATCCATCCATTCGCTTCCGCTTATCCTTTTCAGGGTCGCGGGGGGCGCTGGAGCCTATCCCAGCTGTCATAGGGCGAGAGGTGGGGTACGCCCTGGACAGGTCGCCAGTCTGTCGCAGGGCTAACACACAGGGACAGACAACCATTCGCACTCACATTCACTCGCACATTTACACCTAGTGGCAATTTGGATTATCCAATTAACCTATCCCCACAAGCTGCATGTCTTTGGACGGTGGGAGGAAGCCGGAGTACCCGGAGAGAACCCACTCAAACACGGGGAGAACATGCAAACTCCACACAGAAAGACCCCGGCCTGATGGTGGAATTGAACTCAGGACCTTCTTGCTGTGCGGCAACAGTGCTAACCACCGTGCCACCGTGCTGCCTACATTGAAATCACGTCAACTATTTATTTTTGTGTGGAGGAAAATACTTTTTTAGCCAGAGTTGTCTAAAGCTGTTACAATTTGGCTCATTTATTGGCTTCATTTCCTCCTTTAATCCTTTTGCCACTACCAATAAAACTAGCCTTTAATTGGCACGTACAGTTCTGACACATCTGTTGTGTTTTTTGTATTATTTATTACAAATAAAAATAATTCTCTCTACAATTATAAAATATTATCTGATTGGTGTTTTGTCATATTATCACAGGAACATATGGATAGGTTGTATACCTATATATTAATGTTTCCTGTTAGTTCCTTCTTTTAAGTGTCCATTTTCTTCAATTTTATATTTAGTTTTATAACAGACAGTTGCATATATGTTTTAGTATGTTCAAGTATACTAAGACTGACACCTGCTGATACCAGGTGTCAATCTCAAATGACACCTGGTATCAGCAGTGTGCCTTTCAGTGGAGAATTTCTAGTTCTAATAGATGGAGATGTTTTGGTTGGAAGAGTCTCTGTAGGTTTTTTATTACACCTGCACAAAGTAAACATTATTCTAATTACTCCAGCTGCTGGAGAAACTGAGGGGCCCCAGGAATAAAACACTTCCACTTGTTTTGGTCCTGTCCATTGATAAACACTTTTTGGGCTTCGTTTCACTCTGAATTACAGACTATTCTCAGTATACAACTTCCCTTTAATTGGGATGAACTTTTGTTTGGATATTTATACTCCGTAAATGTGGATAAAGTGACCAAGCTGTTATATGGCATTTTGAGTCTGGCTGCCCGAAAGACTATCACTAAGAAATGGTTAAGTGCAAAAATTCTCTCACTAAATGATTGGCACGAGACTGTCAATGGGTTGTTTAAAGTGGAAAAAATTACCTTCTCTGAAAGATTTCAATATGGCACATTTATTGAGATTTGGGATAAATTGTGAAGGCGACCTGAATTTGTCTGAGCCTCTTTAATCCTGTATCTCTTATTTTTGAATTGCTATATATATATATATGCGTTTTCTAGATGGTACACCCGTTTGTTTACCTTTGTTCAAGCAAGTTGTGTCTTGTTTTATTTTATGTTCCATATTAAAAAAAATTTATATTTTTGTTTTTGGTAAATTCTAAATAATAATATAAAAAAGGAAGCCTTGATAATCCTTCAGTCAGCAACTGTATATCTATCTCTAATAACTATTTATTGAACAAATTTTGATCTAAAAAAAAAAAAGAAAAGAAAGAAATGATCAGCGATTGGACTGTTAACTGCGGCAGGTTGTAGTCATGGTCCCTGAATTAAGCTGGAGAACAAGATGAGCACAAATACTAGCAAAAGCAAACAACATGGCAGATTTTTTTACTTAATACAAGATATTTTAGCTTGAAATAAGTGAAAAAAAAATCTGCCAATGAAACAAGTGAAAATTGTCTAGTTTTTTTCTAGTTTTAAGATTTACTGTCTTGAAACAAGTTCCTTTAGCTTACTGAAATGTTGCCCTTTAGCTGATTCTGTCTTATATTAAGTGTAATGAGATAATTTTGACTAGAAATAAGACAAATACTCTTGGTAAGATTTTGAGTTTTTGCAGTGAAGCACCTAGGTGTTCCTGTGACTACAGTTGCACATGTCATTCAGAAATTTAAGATCCATGGGACTGTAGCCAACGTCCCTGGACGTGGCCGCAGGAGGAAAATTGATGACAGATCAAAGAGACGGATAATCCGAATGGTAACAAATGGTAACAGAAAGACTTCTAAAGAGATCCAAGCTGAACTTCATGCTCAAGGAACATCAGTGTCAGATCGCACCATCAGACTGTCTCAGAGTGAACAAACTGATCACAGCTCGTCTCTGACACTTCAAACTATACAAGTATGGAGGACCACAAGAGCCACGCAAAAAAAAAAAAACATAGGTATACGGCTTGTATCACTCAAGAATGTGAGTTTGATTGATGACCTTTTGACCTTATCGGAAGTACTTTAGAAGTGAGATGCATGACGAATTGCATCCAGTGGGGAAAACAATTATGTTTGTCCAGAGAAGGAGGGAAGGGGTCGTACCTGTTAAATTCAATTGACTTTTTTAAGCAGAGTTGTTAGATGCTGTGCTCATGAGGACAATGTTTTTTAACTTGCAGCACAACACAAAGCTGCCATATTGGATCAACGATCAAAACAATTAATTGAGCAAATCTAAGTCAAAATGTAATATCCTCATATGATGACACATCACACATGACCCAGCATTGTTCTAAGAATGCAAACTTTCTTATTGGAAGTTTCCACAGCTGCCAGAAAGGGACAGATTTCTGGCTGGTCTTAATGAGTGATCGTTGCTCTCTTGTTCTCTCTGGGATTGCTGCACAGAGGCTCTAACACCCATGATAAGCGCTGAGGTGTGTGTCCTTAGTATGTGGTATGAGTCCAAATCGTCATCAAACAGCCCTACAGACACAAAAACGTGAAAATATAAACAACCAGACTATCAGCAGTGATTTAAGTACTTTAAGACCTCTGTGAAAATCATTTACAGTATATATCACAGAATTTAAGGCCTTTATAATCACAGAGCATACAGAGAAAAGTACTAAACTGAATCAATTTCAGCTTTCGTTTCTCATGCTGTATATTGTATTAATAATTAAATTTCATTATCTGTATCTTTACCACACATTTGCCACACAGGTGTAGATACTGTAGGTTCAGTGAATGCTTACATTGCACTGATTAGAATATACTGGACATTCAAAGCTAAGATTCAGCGCACTGTGTTAGAGGCTGGGATTAGATGACTTCATCATATATACAACCTTTGATCATCATTTATGTCCAGTTGAGAATGAATCTGTGCACTGTGCAGTACAGAATTGTTTATTTCGATGCGCGTGGCTCTTATGGTCCTCCATACTTTAGTGACAAAAAGCTCCTTTAAGGTTATTTTTATCTTTGGCTCAGTCTAATTCTGCAGTGAGTAATGCTTGAATACTGTGGAGAGCGGTTTGCTTGTAAGTGTGCTTTCTCACTACAATAACTGACAATAACCGGTTTTACTTACATACCTCACTCTCGCCATCACGTTTTGAGTACTAGCAAGCGCAGGGATGCGCGTGCCCTTTGTGCAGTCTAGAGAACAAGTCTTAAAGTCAAAACAAGTCTTAAGTCTTGTTTTCAACCCAACCAATTGGGTACATTGAGACTGTTGTGACCACTGTCGCTCCTTTGATTCTGAGCTGTAAAGACACACACAACTCGAGACAGAATACTTCACTTCCAATCTCCCTTTATTTACCCATGCGCATGGGGAGATGTGCAGCGTGAAGCTTCTTGCAGATCTGAAGGGCGCTCCTCCAGTCTGTTACATTTATACTCACAATACATTGCAGAGGTGTTTTTTTCTGTTCCCAAACTGATCTCCCTGTTGGAGCTCAGTCTGGGGGGAGTTATTTTTTTCTCCTTATCTTTCCTCGTGTTGTGCTTTTCCATGTATACCTCTCTGACCTGTCTTCCCCATGTGATGTTTTTGTGTAATGTATGTATGGTTGGAGGGTAAGATGGCGCCGCCATTGCGTGCAATAGGTCGGCAGCCTTAACATGAAATTTCCCCTTGTGGGACTAATAAAGGTATATCAAACATTTAAACACTTTGACCTGACTCCCCGCATGTGACTATGTTCATTTAATGCATACACCCTATCCCATGACTGCTGGTATGTATAGCTGTCTTGTCTCTTTACCTACATACATCCTGACTCCTTCTGCTATTCTAACAAATGGAAAATGTCAAATTGCCCTATTTTCCTCCTCCTTGTTTCCTGCTTAAGGCCAGGGCAGAGAGCTGTCACCCTCTAGACATATATGGACACATCCCTGATGTCTCCCTTCCTAATTTGTCAACCTCTACAGTTTCATATGATTCATAGTTTCACATGATCTTACCCCCAGCTCAAACTACTCACCTTCTGCTGCATTTCAACAATAGAGGCCTATCTTTTTATCATACCCTATATATTTATCCACAAGACCCAATATTTGATCAAAGCTACCCAACATGACCCAACAGAATTAGTCAAGCTGTGGTGTTAATTGAAGAACCCAGCAGCAAATCACCTACCCAACTCCCGAGTCATGACTTTTGAACCAATATTTGGTCAGACTAACTTATGAACCAACAGCTTTTACCCAGAAGTTAAGCTATGAAACTAATCCAGCATTTTTAGTGTGTGTATAAATATAGTCTATAACTTATTTTCTTTAGCCAACATAATTAAACATTTCAGAACAATTCATGAAAAATTAGGTTTTTACTTTTGTTCATGACACTGCAGATTTCTGACACTTTTTGTAAATTTAAGCAAAAATTGGATTATTATAAACTGTGTGAAACATGGTTAACTCTCTGAGGTCCAAAATATAACTGGCCATTTTTTACTACTTTTCAGTTGCCCCAGGGTGGCTGTGGCTACAATGTAGCTTGCCAGCACCAGTGTGTGAATGGGTGGATGACTGAATGTGTAAAGCACTTTGAGGCCCTTAGGGACTAGTGAAGCGCTATACAAATACAGGCCATTTATCTTATATATCTATCTTATATTTCACCTTTAAACATATTTTTCCTTACCTTGTTTGGCATCATTCTTTTTGCTAAACCTCATGTCTGAATATACAGTTACTTTTCTCCATTGACATAATGTAGTATCACAACTGATTAGAAATCACACAAAAACATACAACACAGCATTTTTTTGTACAACCATTTAAAAATATTACTATAACTAAAATGAGAGAACAATCAGTCGTCACAATAAGATGCCCCATAAATGATTTGTGCCAGTAAAATAAATAGTTTGTCTGCTACAACAGAGAGGAGAACACCACAGGGATAAACCTGCAGGCCTGATGGCAGGAGGTGTATCACTGACACACAAAACACAACAATGAATATATAACACACTATACACTCCAAGCTAAACATCAGAATTTTCTCACATTTCAATATTCTATCTCTCTCTCTCTCTCACTGCCATTACTCCCAAAACTTTCTCGTCTTTCTAAACAACCAAATCACACATGTTGCCTTATTCTTTTTGTTTGTTTGTTTTTTTGGTCGACATGGTACATTTATCACCAATAAGAAAGAGGTGGCTGTTTTTCTTTCTTTATGTTTTTCACATTTTCCTTGGAAATTTGTAAGTCTTAGTTCAAACTATATGATCAAAGACATTCTTTTGTTTCTGCTGTCCTCCACAGCCTGTTGAACCGTGGGGGAGGCTTTAGTGTTTTATTATAGGGACACATCCTATGTGAAGGTTCTGTTGTCTTGTTTTGTAAGCTTCCTGCCTTTATGATCCTTTTGTGGGCAGGTCACACAAACACACACAGTCTCGCACATGCATACACACACACCTGCTTACACGTGCAGACACATACACACATAGTGGCTTATCTTTTAGAACTATAGGGGGTTTACAATGGGTGGTGCTTGTGTGTACTGTAACTGTTTTCAATAAAATGCGGCAAGCGGAGGCCGGGGTCGGAGTCAGTTTGCGGTTGGATTCAGAGTGCTTTTCTGAGGCACCCACCGGGGCTTCCTTGCTCAAGTAAAATCGATCGATTACTGTTTGTCTTGCTTCCTTGTCGTTAACGAGAATACGTTTCTAAACCAACTGTGGCCTGTCATTAAAATGTAAAAACTGGTGTATACTCTCATTGAAATATGTCAATAAAAGCTCATCTCTGCTTTCAGGGAGAATATATAACAGCAAGAGGTTTCAGCTTTGACTCTGTTTGAGCTCTACTTTCTTCTACTTTTAACAGAAAATGTCAACTACTGTATTAAGTGACGTCATCCTCATTCTAACCTGTTACTCACACACTGCACCGCCGTAAAGAAAATATTTATACTGTAAAAATAGAAAACATGTCATTAATTATTTACAGGTGATCTCTTTCTTTTTAATGTTCATGACAGATGAGTTTTCCCTTTTTTTATTCCCACTGAAGCTTCTGTTGTGAATATCTAATAAACAACAGGAGTCCTGCAGGTTCACTGCGACCTAAACTCCAGACTCAGTGAACATCACTTCACTGTTACAGGATACAATGTCCACAGCAGCAGGAAGTTTCTCCTGGGTTCAGAGGTCGCTCATCAGAGGATGCCTCAAAGGTGTGTGTGAAATGGACTGTTGCGATTGGTCTAACCTGTGAAAATGTGATAAATGTTCACTTCTTATAGTGAAGGAAACTTAAACTTTTTCATTTAAAAATATATTTTAAGTTAGTTTAATCCTTCCAGCTTTGCTGAACAGTGTGTGGAACAAACCTGATGACAGGAAGTCAAAGAAAACTTAAACATCAACCAGACGAAGCTGACTGAGTCCAAGGAAAACTGTAACCCTGTGTGCTTATTACAGTAAACACAACAGTTTTTCTTCTCTGTGTTTGACTTTATAAAGTTTATTGTGATCAACACGAATGTTAACAGAGGAAGGATTTTACTGACTGATCATTACAGTCACAGCTTTCTGTGTGTGTGAGGATTTCTTCAGAGCACATGATGATCACAGTTATTAACAGTCTGGTTTAACTAGTCTGTCCCCTCACTGTTTCACAGAACAGCATCATCAAATGCTTCAGATGTTTCACAGTTTCACGAAGCTTCGCTCTAGAATTGAAGTAGTGTCCCTTCGCAGGTTTCTGTCAAAAGTCTGTTTGGGTTCAGTGCTCCGTTTATTTTTCTGCAACAAAGTCAAACACAGACGAGTGTCAAAGGGCACACTCTGAAACTGTGTCAGAGCAGCAGAGAGTGGGTGGGTGAGAGTGGGCAGATTGTAGTGACTAAACTGTTTTAGGTACTGCAGCTGATTTTCTGACAGGAAGAAGGAGATGAGGCCTGAGCTCTTCAACCCTAATAATAGATGACAACCTGGTGATGAGTGATGATGGAGGGTGGGCTTGCTGCTGCATCACTACACATAAAAAGTCTTTGACATGTTTATTAAGATTACGTCAGTGTTTTTTTTAAAGTTATGTTTTTAATGTTGGGCATATCATAGGCATTTCTTATGGGAGTGCCTACGTGCTTATCTAAACTCTCATTCCCACCTTGACTCTTGGTCTTCTTCACCTTCTTCTCTTTGGAGCTTAGATGTCTGCGACAAAAAAAAAAATTACAAACCGAGATTAAGAATAACCCAATTATTTTATACTCTTCTATAGACTCTCAGTAGCAGCACACTGAGCTCTATTTATAAATGGGAGAGAGATCTTAATATTCATTGTACTGAAGACGAGTGGAAAGCAGTCATTAACATAGCTAGATCCATTTTTACTTGCAACCGCTTGCAAGAGACTGTAAGTGTTTGAAACGAACTCAGGCGCAGACCAGAAATCTTTGGCAAAATAGAGTGTGTTTATTTACAGTGAAACACAAGGTAGAAATACATATAGTGTGGCAGGGAGAGGGATCCGGTGCTCCGGGGGAAACAGGGATTAATGTTATACAAGCTCCTCTCCTCAGCAGATTCCAAAAACACACAGGCTCGCTCGGGTCCAGGGCAGATCTATACACACACACAGAGAAAGTCCAATGGCTCAACAATCCAGAGAGAGAGCAAAAAAACCCCAAACAAAACATGTTGCTTATCACAGAGTCAGACAGCGAGGCACGGGGACCATGACAGAAACCCAATACAAAATCCTACACTGCCTATACATCGCCTAATGTTTTACATAAGATCACACCTCATGTTTGGCAAAGGGATCCCGGATATTTTCTTCTTGGCCTACCCTCAAAAGAATTAACATTAAATTACTTGCAGCACAAACTATGTATTAAACTATTGCTGTCAGCTAGGAAATGTATTCTCATGTAACTTTATGGTAAATGAGGATCTGCTTCTCCATGTTTGGTCCTCTTTGCTTTTTTATTTGCCAAATGATTTGTCCCAACTGTTGAGGGGGAGGTTGTTGCTTTTAAGATGTCGGGTAAATAGGAAGTGAGCGTAAAGGACAACAGTTCACTCTTGTAGTTTTTTTTCTAAATCTGTGGGTAAATGGATGAAAATATATTTTTCTTTTTTTTCTCCTTGTTTTGTTTCTTTTTCTTCTTTCTGTTTCTTTCTTCTTTTCTTTTTTCCCCATATGTGTTTTTGCAAAGGTATGTAATGACTTTAATGTGACTTTTATGTGATTTCCTTTTGGGGGGGGGGGTTTCTCTTGTTTGTCTGCTTTGTTATGTTTTTATGCTTTTCCTGATGATGAATAAAAACTGTTAAAAGGGGAAAAAAAGGATTACGTCAGCATCAGAGTGATCCAGTGCAGTTCAGTACAGGCAGCGTTATGTTTATATCCTCAAAAATCAACAGACTCATATTCATGTTTGTGTCACAGAGTGGTGACCTGTCCATGTGTACCTCTGCTGTCACAGCCCTCCCCTGCTCTCACACCAACAAACAAATAAGGAAGTCATATTTAGATATTAGAAGGTAACTTCCTCGTTCTGCCTGTTGGACAGTCCACTGTTTGAAGTTTCTGTCCTTTTTCCAGAGCTTAATGTAAACAAGTCCTTTCATAACTCATATCTACACTGTGTCTTTGTGTCAGTGGGGAAGTCTGTATCTTAAAATTCAAATACTGAGTACAGAGTGTGTGTTAGTCCAGATGGTTATTTACTGCAGAGCTGTCTGCATGAACAGCAGAGAAGAACCAGATGTAAGTTTCAAACCTGCAGGCTCATTTCATGTCTGTGTACAGAGGTGCTGTGTGGACCACATTTGAAACATTGCTTTTTCTTCATGGACAATTTTAAACAGATGATCATTAATTAATAGTAATCATATATTTATTATAGCAGTGTGTGATAAGCTAGATATCTATGTTTAATATAAAGTGCTGACGTGCATGTCATGGTCTGAGTGAACAGCTGGAAATTTCCATCAGTGCCTGAGCATCCTTGGCTCCGCCTGTGGGCAGGACTACCTCAGCTTCACGCATCTGGAGCTAACTGGGGCAATCAGGCCAGAGGGGATTTAAGCTCTGCGCTGTTATCTCCTCCCTGCCAGTTCGTCAGCTACCTGATGTTGTCAACTGGCTCTCACGTTCATATTTCTGCTCTCACTGAGATTGACTTACCTTGTTTCTTGTGCTTCAAGACTTTTTTCCAGTGCCGACTGCCACTCCACCACTTGGATCTCAGTTCGTATCCACTCACTGGAAAATATCTCCAAACCTCACCTGCCTGCCCTCCTGCTCGCTCACCACTTTGGATCCAACGGACCCCAGGTCAGCCGTTTCACCTTTTTCAAACCCTAAAGAATTACATCACCTCCTCCTCAATACTGCACCTCCACCTCCTGCAAGTAAGCTGGAAAGACTGTTATACTCACCCTCTCTGGCAATCCACTTGAACACAGCTCTAACTCTGCCCTCCTCTCTCCCCAGTATGACCATTACTTACCTGCCCAAGATCCAGTTGGGTTACGCTTTTGCCACTCTGATTGTTTCACGGCCACGTTTCCACGCCACAGTTTGCAAAATCCCGGTGTATTCACCTTTGTCACATATATTGTTCATTCAGCAATAAATTGTGTTAAAACACTCCCTTGCATCTGCTCTGGGTGTCTGCGCTTGGGTTCTGTTAAAGTTGCCGGCCTCGCTGGCAGTGTGGTGTCCATCAAACACTGAAGAGCTGCTGGATTCATTGTTTCCTCCAAATGAAAGAAAAGTCATTTTCATGTGACAGAGCGACGATGCAGTGGAGTCTGTTTCTGCTTCTTCTGATGGGCAGTGTTGGGAAGGTTACTTTTAAAATGTATTCCACTACAGAATACATGCCCCAAAATGTATTCTGTAACGTGTTACGTTACTTAATGACAGTAACGTATTCTGAATACTTAATATATTATCATGCTTTTTACAACTACGTGAATGTACTGTTGCTGTGTGATTTATTACTGTTACTGAAGGTCCGCGGCTCCGAACCGTAGTAAAGGGACCCCTGGCTAATACGGTGGGTTCCGTGTCGGGCTGGTAGCTGAAAATTGCTTTACTTTGTTGTCTGGGTCAACTTTGGTTGCGAGAGACAGAGAGAGGCATTGAAAGGCTGCTCCAACGGAACTTATTGTTTCGGAGGAAAACACGAACACAGTGTACAGTCGAGTCTTAATAGCGTACTTACAACTGGGCTCGTCAGGCACTCTTCTTGGCTGCAGTGGTTATTATTATATTTACATGCTTCCAGCTCCCGTTTCTGCTCGGTGACAGTTCGGACTTTTCCTTTCTCTCCCTCCCTCGCTCACAGACACATAACGGGTATGGTAGTCCATTCTCCCTGCAGCACGGACTACACTGCCCATGAGGCTACATTCTTTAGACCTATACCTGTAGCATTCTGCCTGTTAGCTTAGCACAACAACAACAAAACGGCGCTCTCTCACCCAGGAAACACACAGTCAGTAGCTGTGTCCAAATTCATGGGCTGCATCCTCCTGAGGCCGCATTTGTAGGCCGATTACGTCACAGTGACGCGCCGAAGGCTGTTCAAATTCGTAGACTCCTCCGAATGCAGCCGACAAATGCGTCCTCCTTTTCCCCAAATTTGAAGGATGGGTCGGGTGTGTCCTTCGTGGCCCACTATATCCCAGAATTCATAGCGCGGCCCAGCCAAACTCTAGTTTCCGGCAATGGCGGCCGCTACTAAGTTTTAAAATTACTCGTATTAATCTTTCTGGGTCATAAAATAAACTTTTAACATATTTTCAGGTGAGAATGTGGGTGTGTAAACTTCAAATATCTGCTTTGTTTATCAAGATATCGCATATTTGCAAAAAAAACGTTTTCGGAGACGTCTGTTACCCACCAGCTTGATAGCTAGCCGAGAGCTCGAGGGTCACTAGAGCCACAGAGAACGGCACAACTCCCGGCACATCATTTTCAGATCACCGCGGACTTTCGCTACTCAAGTTAAACGTAATATATAAGTCACTTAGACAACCTAAAAATCTTATTGTTGGGCTTTTTTCAGTGTTTTATTTGTTCGTGAGTAAATCGGTTTGGCTGAGATTAAAGTGATTAGATTAGATAAAATAAAACTTTATTAATCCATCGGGGTGGGTTCCTCTTTGGTTTTCACACAGCTGAATAAACGTCAAACAGAAAACTGATTAAACAGAAGTATGAGATGTTCAAGAACTTACGTCAGTGTCCTGTTATATTTTAGATAGCAAGGAGCAGACGGCCGAGTTTATTAATTATGGTTACTGGTTCGAGCCCCGGCTCGGACAGTCTCGGTCGCTGTGTCCTTGGGCAAGACACTTCACCCGTTGCCTACTGGTGGTGGTCAGAGGGCCCGGTGGCGCCAGTGTCTGGCAGCCTCACCTCTGTCAGTGCGCCCCAGGGTGGCTGTGGCTACAACGTAGCTTGCCATCACCAGTGTGTGAATGTGTGTGTGAATGGGTGGATGTCTGGATATGTAAAGCGCTTTGGGGTCCTTAGGGACTAGTAAAGCGCTATATAAATACACGCCATTTACCATTTACCATTAAACTCCACCGAGACTGCGGTGACGCTAATCTGAAGGCTAGACCGTCCAATTTCACAGCCGTTTACTTCCAGCCTACCTGACCTCCTGAGGACCTGGCCCTCGCGGTCTACGTGGGTCGGGTCCTCAGGAGGATGCAGCCCATGAATTTGGACACAGCTACAGAGAGAGAGAGAGTGAGAGAGAGTGAGTCGCCCTGTAACCATGGCAACTGTAACGCTGCCGCCTGGAGCAACAGAACATAGCTGTCAAACAAATGGTAAATGGTAAATGGCCTGTATTTATATAGCGCTTTACTAGTCCCTAAAGACCCCAAAGCGCTTTACATATCCAGTCATCCACCCATTCACGCACACATTCACACACTGAACTAAACAAAACAAACAAAAAAACAAAATCCAAACAGTCCTGACCCACCACAATATGAAACAGGAAAGTACCGCAGTGTAATCCATTTATTTCAACAAAGTAACTGTATTCTAAATTCCACCTTTTTAAACGGTAACTGTAACGGAATACAGTTACTCATATTTTGTATTTTAAATACGTAACGGCGGTACATGTATTCCGTTACTCCCCAACACTGCTGATGAGTGAGTGATCATTTTACCAGGGCTCCTGATTGTTTCCACCTAAAATCCTTTAGTTTGATCAGGACTCATTAAACAAATGAACTCTTACTGAGAAAATCAAGGATTCACCTGCAAACTGGACAGTTTGATGGGAACATGAGTTTCCTGCTTGTATCAGCAGATATTCAACAGTATTTCTTCTGTTTTAGGTCAGTGTGTCTTCATCACATGTCAGCTGTATGAGTACCACTTTATTAAAGAACAGATGAGCTGGGATGAAGCACGGGCATACTGCAGAGAGAAATACACAGACCTGGCCAAAGTGTTTGACCTGACAGACATGAGAAGACTTCAAGACTCTGCACAGAGTCAAACAGCCTGGATTGGACTGTACAACATCACAGGAGGAGACAACAGGAGGTGGCACTGGTCTCTGCCGGGGGAGGAATACACTGAAAATAAGACCTGCTGGGGAGCTGGAGAGCCAAATGATCAACCATATCCTGAGGACTGTGTGAGGACAGTAGACAAGTGGGTAGATGTTCCATGTACTAACACTCATCAGTTCATCTGCTATGACGGTGAGAATATGTGGACAGTAATATGATGAAACAATATTTAATAATGTTATAATCTATTTTATAATCTGTTTTACATTGTGTGTTCCTGAAAGAAACAGTTTGAAGAATGAGACAAATTGAAGATATTTTTGTGTTTCTGACTCAACAGAAACAATAAAAAAAACAAAACCTTTCATTTGATTGAGACGTCTGTGACCTGGACTCAGGCTCAGAGCTACTGCAGACAGCATCACACCGACCTGGCCAGTGGACTCGATCAGATATACAGTGAAGAGTTTA
Source organism: Oreochromis niloticus (assembly GCF_001858045.2). NCBI lineage: Eukaryota > Metazoa > Chordata > Actinopteri > Cichliformes > Cichlidae > Oreochromis > Oreochromis niloticus. The sequence goes on along the minus strand of NC_031967.2, from coordinate 82,469,998 downwards.
AGAAGCTGCAGAACTCTACAGCCTTGTGGATCGGCCTGTTCAGAGACAGCTGGAGGTGGTCAGATGGGAGTAACTTCTCTTTCAGATACTGGGACATGGACTCATTTAATGATGGACTAAACAAGAGGACATGTGCCACGACTCTGTTAGAGAGATCAGGAAGATGGAGCTCTGCTGGATGTGACCAAAGAAAGCCTTTCTTCTGCTATGATGGTGAGTTTACACAGATTTATCTCAGCTGTTTGTCCAATAGATGAGCTGCTGGAATCACTGAGAGGATTTAGGTCAGTATGTTTCTTCAGCCACTTATTTCTGCATGTATGTTGAACTTCTGTCAGAGGTGAAGATGTTTAGCTGATGGTTGGAACAGAGATTTCTCTGTAGAGCGACTGATTCATCTGAAGAATCACTGAAATGTTCTCAATGGTTTCCTTGATTTTATGGCAGATAAACTGATTCTGATCAGGGAAAACAAAACCTGGGAGGAAGCCTTGAATTACTGCAGACAGAAACACCATGACCTGGTTTCAATCAGCAACCCTGAGGAGCAGCGATGGGTCCAGGAAAGAGCCAAAAACGCCTCGACTCCTTTCGTGTGGCTGGGGCTGCGCTACTCCTGCTTTCTGGATTTGTGGTTCTGGGTCGGTGACGAGCTAGTGTGCTATGAGAGGTGGGCTTCAGGGGGAAAGACTGAAGACTGTAGCATGTCTGCAGCCATGACCACAGGAGGGCAGCACGAGTGGGTCAGTTAGAGGGAGAATGAGGCATTTAATTTTATTTGTTTAAACCTAAAGTCTTAGATTGACATGTACTGTAGATTTCCTGGGGTGAACTCTGTTTGAAGTGGGAGAATGACCAACAGATTATTATGTTCAGGTTAGATATTTGCAGAGAGCAGTCTGTGTTTCATTTCCTCTCCATCTTGGTTGCTTCCGTCATTGTTGCTGGATTGGTTCATTATTAAACTGTAGCAGGATATTTGTTTTATTTAGTTCAGTTATGGTGAAGGTTTGAATATTTCTGCTTCATGTGTTGTAAATCTTTGTATCACATCATTGTATCCTCAGCTTGAATTACAATGTCTGTTACTAAGAGCAGGTAAAACCATGTTTGTCATGATTCCAGTTCTACATTCTGATCATATGTGTTGATGAAGCAAATAAACCACTGTAAGTGCAAGAAGCTACATGACTTATACACTTTCATTTGACCAAGTCTGTCACTGTTACAGCTTTCACAAGAACAAATACAAACAGCACCACATAATGGTAAAACCAGCATAGTAAACATGTAGCTCGACGGCATTTCCATAAACATAGAAGTGCAGAAACTGTCAATGAGTCTTTCACATCACCGTGGAAGACTTTTTGGTCTTGTCTATTTTAAAGAATTGTTTGAATTTGGTCACAATGGAAGTTTTTATCAACCTCATCCTAAAGCAACTTGACCTGTTTCAATCTGATTTAGCTGAGCAGTGGTTTTCTCATTTTCTCCACTCAAATATAAATCCTACTTTTTCAACTGTAAATAAATGGTTTTTTGGCAGAAATTCTGTGTCAATTGTAAATCAACCTCATTTCACTAATTTCCCAGTCAACCATAGATCAAAGACTTTTCAATGGTGGACAGGCAGGATGTACCATTTTCATAGTGGTGCGATTGAACAGTCCAATTCATAAAAGCTTTAATTTTTTGTTCAATTATAAATCCATGACCTTTCAAACTCGATGTTGTCTGGTAAACTATAATATCTATCTATCTCATCAGTGCACATGGCACAGGGGTCATCACATCATAAACACTCTCTCTGTAAACACAAAGAACCAAGGTTACCTTGCAAAATAGAAGAGCCGCTAGTATGCTCCACCACAGGAGCTCTGAAGATGAATATATCCAGCACTTCATGAACACCGTGATGGAAACCTTTGCTTTGTGTAACGTTAGAAGTACTCAGATAACCCTCAGAGGCTCTAGACTTTTACATGAAGAGATTATTCCCTCTGCGAATTGCTACCTTATCGTGGTGGAGGCATTTGTGTGATCCTAGGGGCTTGTCCGGGGCCTTTTGCCCCCTGGTAGTGTCCCCCATGGTAAATTGATCCTGGGTGAGGGACCAGACAAAGAGCGATTCAGAAGACACTTGTGGGAATATCACCGAGGGAACAGTTTACCCTACCCGGGGTAGGGTGCCCCAGGGCGAGCGTCCGGTGGCCGGACCTTAGTCCATGGGGCCCGGCCGGGCACAGTCTGAAAAGGGGACATGGGCCCATCCTCCTGCAGGCCCAACACCCACAACACCCACAGGAGGTGTCGTAGGGGTCGGGTGCATTGTTTCCCTGGTGGCGGCCAGCAGCAAAGGCCCTGGAGGACTGATCCCCAGCTACCAAGACTGGTGATTGGGATATGGAATGTGAACTCTCTGGTGGGGAAGGAGCTGAGATGGTGCATGAGGTTGAGATGTACCGGCTAGATATAGTCGGGCTCACCTCAACGTATGGCTTGGGCTCTCGAACCAGTCTCCTGGAGAGGGGCTGGACTCTGTCTCAGTCTGGAGTTGCCCCTGGTGAGAGGCGGTGGGCTGGGTTGGGTTTTCTAATATCCCCTCGGCTTGCTGCCTGTACTTTGAGGTTCTTCCCGGTGGATGAGAGGGTTTGTTCCCTGTGGTAAATACAGTTATATAGAGAGAGGTGGGAAGGTTAGTTGCAATATAGTATAATAAATATAATACCACTTTACTCTCCACAGTAAGAAGCTTCAATTACTGATCGATTACTTGATTCATTTAGCTCAGCAAAAGCGATTGTTGTCTTTACTTTTTTGTCATCTGTTTTTTATTAAACAGAATTAAAGTAGAAGGCAGGTAAACTAACTACAGCAATCAATCTGTGTCTATACAGCCATAAGTGCTTTGACTGGAGATTCTGATATATCACTGATCCGCTATATTACCCAGACCTTCCTGCAACATCACCTCAGGTCTGCCTTGCTGTGACTTACCTGCATCATAGCAAACATCTCCTCTTCACAGTTTTAACAGCTGATTTCATTATCGCTCTTTTTCATTTGTATCAGTGAGTTTTTTAGTGATGCAAGCAGTCAAATGTGTCTGTATGTTGTGCTTCACTTAATTAGCAGCCCAGGTCTAGAGCTTTTTTTTTCTTTTGTACCTCAGGCATCATCACAAACCTGCCTTTCATTCATTTATTATGCACAGCTAAGATGCACAGAGATTGTACTTCATCAGTCTGAGAGGAGAAACCATGTCCCGGTCACGCGCCTGGCACACTTCACTGCACACTTCTGGTCAGTGGGAAAGTCCTGGTCATGCGCTTGGCACACTTCACTGCACATGTCCCTTCACACTTCCTGTAACTGGGAAAATAATGGTCATGTGATAGAACAGAAAGTGCTAGTCAAACATCAAAGCCATCAATCAAATTCACATTTTTAAGTGACACAAGGTGTAATGGAGTAACTCTCTCATCAAGTCTTAAAAAAATAAAGCTGAAAAATAGAATAAAAAATAAGGAAAGAATAAAACAAAAATATCCCTCCAGATCTTTACACCCAACACAAACAAATTCATCCTTGAATTGCCTACTGCAAATTAATGGGCAAAATAAAGTAAAAATAAAATAAATCCTCTCAATATAGCCAATAATTACAAAACTAAAAAGGGTTAGCATAGTGGTTAAAAAATTCACCATGTCTTTTTTAAATTCTTAAACTAATTTGCAGAACACAACAGATTTTGTCTGGTTTTTGTTGGTCAGTCTCCTGCTTCTCTTCCCCAAAACTCTCCTACTTTCCTTGCTAAAAACTAGAGATTTAACCATATCTACGTTATTTGTTTTAGACTTCTCATGGGCCAAGATAATCAAATTCTTCTTTTTTTATGTAATGAAAGTGAAAGAATTTTACTAAAATTATTGTGATAGCATCAGTATGTGAAACGAGGAACCTGGTGACTGCAGAGTTGAAAAATAGGGCGGGTCTGAATGACACAGGTCCTCTAGTGTGGCAGACAGGCTCACAGAGAGAAACATTTCTCTACCAAACTGAAACTGTGAGAAGAACAATGTATTAGTCACCCACTGACTGTACACATATAGATGTATTTTTGAGTTGTTATCTCACAAGTCGCTATGATTTTGATGACAGAGATTTGAAGTTTCATTTTGCTCTACACCGCCTACTAGGAAACCTGACACTGGTTCTCTGCTGAGTGCTGCCACAAACAGAGCACGAAGGGAAAGAGGTGTGGACTGGAACTTCTAGAGGTTATCGCTGCTCATACTATTTTATTTTCTAAAAGAGAGGATTCAAGACTTCAACAACGAAGTCAAGCAGGTGAGACTCGAACTGGCGCCGATTGTCTTAAATTGGGGTCTAGGTTGGTGCATAGTGAGCTAAACTGGCAAAATCATAAATTTGCATTTTCTTCAACCCTTTTTATCATTAAGTAGTCGGTGTTTAAGAAATAAGAAAGGCTATTATTTTAAAATGTTGAGTGACTTAAAAGTCACTCACTCAGTCAAACATTTTATTTTTACAAATTGCAACAAATGTTGCACAGTTTTGTTTAAGTTGGTAAAAGAGGACTGGACTGATTCTGCTCTAGGTACAATAACACAGTCAAAAAAATATTTATAGTATTTATTCTTTAAGAACAACTTCAAGTCTGCCATGGTTCGGGGACTCACCAAATCACAACTGTACCATTGGCTTTTTGAAATTGGGAGGCTTAGTCCACTTATTGATCTCAAGGCCACATTGATTTATGATGTATTTCTTTTCTACATTTCTCCTTGTAGACTGGAGAGGAAACAAACAAAGATGAAGCTGTTGTGGGTTGTGATTCTGTTAGTCGGCACAGTGTTTGGCGCCACCGATGATGACGAGAACACTGGGACTGTGATTGGGATTGATCTGGGGACCACATACTCTTGGTAAGTCACTTCAGACTCTTTAAATAATGACACGATACCACTGTTGAAAAAAAAAAGTGAGATTCAGACTGAATTCAAGCTGTTATCTTGCAGTGTTGGAGTGTTCAAGAATGGGCGCGTGGAGATTATTCCCAATGACCAGGGAAACCGAATCACCCCCTCCTACGTGGCCTTCACCAGTGAAGGTGAGCGTCTGATTGGTGATGCTGCCAAGAATCAGCTGACCTCTAACCCTGAGAACACCATTTTTGATGCCAAGAGGCTGATTGGTCGCACATGGGGTGACTGGTCTGTGCAGCAGGACATCAAGTACCTGCCCTTCAAGGCGAGATTTCAAACTGAAAATAAAACTTGTTGGTTCTTTGGGTCATGCTTGAGTGAAATTCTTGTTAAATTAATATTGGTGTGTATTTGTATGAAGGTTACTGAGAAGAAGAGCAAGCCCCATATCCAGGTTGATATTGGTGGTGGCCAGATGAAGACCTTTGCTCCTGAGGAGGTCTGTGCGATGGTGCTGACTAAGATGAAGGAGACTGCTGAGGCTTACCTGGGCAAGAAGGTACAAAAATGTCAGACATTCTAAATGAGTGATAAAGCTAATCTTAATTAAATGGTCTATCATAATATTAACTTTATCCTTTTTCTTCAGGTCACACATGCTGTGGTCACTGTCCCAACCTACTTCAATGATGCCCAGCGCCTGGCAACTAAGGATGCTGGTACCATTGCTGGTCTGAATGTTATACAAGTCATCAATGAGGCGTAAGCATCCAATCAAAATGAATTTGATCATCTGAAATTAGTAACTGCAAAACAATGTCCCTGTCCTCCCATTGAAAAATAAATAAATTAAAAAAAATTCACTGTATTCTTTAGAACTGCTGCTGGTATTGCTTATGGCCTGGACAAGAAGGACGGAGTGAAGAACATTCTTGTGTTTGATCTGGGTGGTGGCAGCTTTGATGTTTCTCTTCTGATCATTGACAATGGTGTGTTCGAAGTGGTGGCCACTAATGGTGACACTCATCTGGGAGGTGAGGACTTTGACCAGCGTGTCATGGAGCACTTCATCAAGCTGTACAAGAATAAGACTGGCAAAGATGTGCGCAAAGACAACCGTGCTGTGCAGAAGCTGCGTCGCGAGGTCGAGAAGGCAAAGAGGGCGCTGTCTGCCCAGCACCAAACCCACATTGAGATCGAGTCCTTCTTTAAAGGAGAAGACTTCTCTGAGACCCTGACTCGTGCCAAGTTTGAGGAGCTGAACATGGTAAGATATTAATCTGGTTTTGAAAGTATTGCAAAAAGTGGAATCCTAATGAAGAAGCGGTAGGACAACTTGTGTTTTCTTTAAAACCCAGGACCTGTTCCGGTCCACCCTGAAGCCTGTACAGAAAGTGCTGGAAGATGCTGACCTAAAGAAGTCTGACATTGATGAGATTGTCCTGGTTGGAGGCTCCACTCGTGTCCCCAAAATCCAGCAGCTGGTGAAGGAGTTCTTCAATGGCAAAGAGCCATGTAGAGGAATCAACCCTGATGAGGCTGTGGCATACGGAGCTGCTGTGCGGGCTGGTGGGTTTTCTGGAGAGGAGGACATTGGTGAGTCATGACTCTTAGAAAAAAATTATTGAATAGGCTTGAGCTTTCAGATATGATCCTTACTAAACCTTTTCCTTCACTTGCAGGTGATGTGGTTCTTCTGGATGTGTGCCCCATGACCCTTGGTATTGAGACTGTTGGGGGAGTAATGACCAAGCTGATCCGCAGGAACAGATTGGTGCCCACCAAAGAAGCACGGATCTTCTCTACAGTGTCTGATAACCAGCACACTGTCACGATCAATGTCTATGAAGGTAAGAGTTTAGATATCGTTCTTTAAAGTTTCCAAATAGTGTTATTATAAAAAGAATCCAATGACAAGAAACACTTGATAATGAAATTAAATGTTCCACAAGTGTAACCTTTTTTTTGGTTTTTTTTTTTTTTTTTTCAGGTGAGCGTCCTTTGACCAAAGACAACCATTTCCTGGCTACCTTTGACCTGACTGGCATCCCCCCTGCTCCTCGTGGTGTACCGCAGATTGAAGTCACCTTTGAGATTGATATCAATGGCATTCTGCGTGTCACTGCTGAGGACAAAGACACAGGCAACAAGAACAAGATCATAACTAACCAGAACTGGCTAACACCTGAGGACATCAAACGCATGGTGAACGACGCCAAGCGCTTTGCTGAGGAAGACAAGAAGGTGAAAGACAGGATCAATGCTCACAACGAGCTGGAGGGCTACGCGTACTCCCTGAAGAACCAGATTGAATCCATTGAGAAGGCAGTGGAGGAGAAGATTGAGTGGTTGGACTCCCACCAAGATGCTGACCTGGATGACTTCCAGGCCAAGAAGAAGGAACTTGAGGAGGTGGTTCAGTCCACTATCAGTAAGACCTGTGGTAGTGCAGGTAGTCCATCAGCAGTTGGCAGTAAACAAAATGAGAAGGATGAGTTGTAGGCAGGTCTGAAGTCTTATCACTCCTTGGCCCTCTGAAATGTTGGTGTACATATTGGACTGATGGTACTCAAATTGTGAGAGTAGTGGTGGCGAAGGGGCTGACCATAACAAGTGACCATACTAAATTTTCTGAGAGACTTTAAAATACGTTTCAGTGTGTGATTCTACTCAGGTGGTAGAGCAGGTCATCTACCAACCAGAAGGTTGGTGGTTCGATCGCAGTCTGCTCCAGTCTGCCATGCCAAATATTCTTGGGCAAGATACTAACCCCATGTTGGTGATGATGCATCTATGTGTAAATGCTAGATAGTAAGAACTTAGATACAGCTTGGAAAGAAAGTGCTTGGGTAAAAGTACAAGTTGTGTAAAGTGCTTTGAGTGCTCACATAGAGTAGAAAAGCGCTATTTAAGAACCAGTCCATTTACCAATACAAATAACAGGTTTGTTGCCTTAGAGGGTGCCGGTCTGTTGGCTTTCTCCTCCTGTGGATTTCCCTCATCACACACTGTCCAGGCAAATATGCACATAGATGTTTTGGTAGTAGAGCTGCTTTGAATTCCAGAAAACAAAAAATATTTAAAAAAAAATCATACTTAGATGAATGTAAAGAACTAAAATACTACATTTACATAGGGTTCACAAAACATAAATAATGACTGGCTTAAAGGCAGCGTATCTGTGTTAAATCTGTACATTTGTTCCATCTGCTGTCATCCCTCCAAACATGTAAATGGTCTTACCCAGCACGACAGCTGAGTGGGCAGCTACTCCTGGTGGAATATCTCCTTTGGCCTGCACTTTCTCCCACTTCATGCTCCCTTTAAAGATAATTTAACAGATATTTTTATATCGTCCCAGTGCAATGCAGTGATACTCTGAACACTTATGCTGCATGTGCGTTGAAATACCAAGTGTTTAATCTTCTCAATCACAATCTCAATCACAGACAAGAAATATGTTGAACAGTGACATATCGTATTTCCCCAGCACTAGATCTTTTTGTACCTACCAGTGAATGAATAATTAGTGCACACATTCACTTAATTGTTTGTGGGTAACATAAATAAGCAATGTCTGCTATGTGGGGGTTTTTAATGGTGTATAATGCGCATATTGAGGTTTTGTCATATGAGGATCTAAAACTCCTCAAGTGATGAAAACCAAAGAATTATTATTAGAAATTACAAAGACATTTTTGAAAAGCTACCAGGTTTTTCATCATTTCCTCACATGATTCAGTGAAAATGAAATTTGACCCAAAAGCCATTCCTGGCTGTGTTATTTAACCATAACGAGCCAAGTCGAAGTTACAGCTAATTAAAAAGGCCTCCAGCCAAAATGTTACAAAAATAAACTCAAACTTGAGTAAATATTAGTCACTAAATCAAGAAAACTGACACTTAAAACTAGTGTTAATGAACTTCTACTTCTGAAAAAACTGGGCTGAATGAGAAATGATTCACTTATGAAAGTCAACGATCAAAGTTCAAATGTAAAGACATTATGTGATCTCATGACTTTTACTCTGAATTCACATTTGACTTTGTTAGAGGAACACATATTTTGCAATGCTGTAAATTAAACGTAGACATTTTTGAAGTATAATTTTTTTTTATTTTCAATTGCCTTTTTACATATTAATTCTTTTACACATTTTAATCTGCAGTTGAATACAACCTTTGCATCCAATTTATTGGTGACATCCACAGATAGATATGTAACCTAATAATGAAAGCAATATATCTACATGACCTAATATCCTGGGTAGTTGAAATTGACATTTCTCAGTGTCACAAATTATGTCACAGGCCTGGCTTGGAGGACTGGACTCTAAATAAGCTTTGAAGTGATATGTATTCTAATAGAATGTTTCACATTACGTTTTCTCTTTATATATATCTGGGTGAATGCAATAAGGCATAGAGTGAGCTCAGTCTAAGCTTTGAATGTGCTCTTCATGTCTGAACAAAATCATCTTACTCGGTTTTTGCTCTATCCACACAAATTATACATTAAAACACAGGTTTTCAGAAAATGTCACTGTCATTATGGTAGGAGTTAAGTTTCTCTCGCAAATGGCCTTGAAGCAACAAAGTTGGAAACTCCCCATTCAAAGTCTACTGAGACTTGAGTGAAAATCAGAGCTGAAATTCTGAAACGGGAGGCATTTTCAACTCATCATATCTCCTAATTGTAGGATGCACAGACATGAGCCTTGTGCCAATACATTTTTGGACACTCCTGATGCTCATGCTGAAATAATTTTTTTGATACCTTTTAATTTTTTTTTCATGAATTTGTTTCAGGATAGGAAATCTTTCCTTGTCTCAGATTTCAAACTCTGGAAATGAAGTCGTTTTTCCTCTCATCATATCTGGTAGGTGGATTTGCATTGAGACCAGAAAATTGCCTTGATTGGTCACCAAAGCTTGCTGATTCTCAGTAAAAGAATGCCATTGATAGTCCGTCTACTTGTCAAGTTAGAGAACATTTTCCAACAGCAAGAAACAGTGGTTTTCACTTCTCGTCCATTCTCTTTAGAGTCTGGTTTAGCTCACTGGGACGAGCTGTTTTCACAGCATATGGCACTAATTCAACATGCACACAGCTCCTTTGGCTTATTTCCACTACACTCATTCACCCTGCATTTTTGGGGGACATGCAACTTTTTTCAAATTTTTCCTTATTTTTAAAACATTATTATATAAAGTGACCATCAATGATTGAGAGGGCATAAGATTCCAATTTATTATGAAAATTCAAGAGCTTACATAGAAATAAATCAATAAATATCTTAGATTCAGCACCCAATTAGCTCTTTCAGTTTTCACATCACAACCAAATAGTATTTCATTAAAATAAAATACCAACATTTCATCTCTGAAGCAGATAACTTCTGAAATACTGTCAGGTGATGTTACTGTAAAGCACTGCAATAAGACACAGGGTTATTTGACACAAACCCTTATCAAAGTCATGAAGTTTGGAGTATGAGGCAGGTGCAGATCCTATTTCCCGACATGAAAACACAAAAAGCCGGTCCCCAAGGCAGGCTGAGGTGGTGTGGTATGTCCTGAGACTAGGTGGTGTCCCATTTGTCACTACATTCCAGCGAGGGTTACTGTCTAGACACACACAGAATGGAAAAGATTTGTGGATTTTCATCTATTTATATAACGTGTGGTTACAGACTACAGGTTTTCACAGCCATTGTTTCACAGGGCAACAAGAAATCTGAGTGAAACCTTGCTCATCTGTGAAAACCCATCAGATTATTCTGTGAAGTTAAATGTGATTTACCTGCCAGTTGTACATTTTGGATACAGTTGCGATCTCCAGTCTGCTGTGCACCCCCAAACACCCACAGGCTCTGGAGGCAGCTCTTTGTTACAAATCTGCAGTGTTCATACCTTGCCTTCAAAACCTCCGACTCAGCCATGTCCCATTCATGATTATCTGGCCCATACAAAAAAAGAAAAATGCAAAGAAAGTTATACAATATCAGTCTGACAGCTCATGATATCTTTAGATTCCTGTCATAATTAAAAAAGATGTCTCTCAAGGGTGCACAGTTGCTGTGTGTCGGATATCCAGTAAATCATTAATTATTAAAGATAATCTTAAGTTACAAAATGAGTGCTCTGCTTTCATATATGTGTCTGTAAGCCTCAGCTCACTGTGTGTCACATTTTGTCGCCATCTGGTGGGTGATTATATCTACTGCAAAGCACTTGCTAAATGTGCTGCTGAAAGACAGAATCATGGGTCTGTGGCAAGGTTATTATCGTTAACGAAAACTAACGAAATAACGAATAAAAAACAGTTTCGTTAACGGAAATAAAAATAAAAACGAGACTTTGCAATAAAAGGAAAACTAACTAAAACTGAAATGACCGTTCACAAAACTAACTAAAATTAACTGAATTTATAGAGAAAATGTGTTTAGTTTTCGTTGATGTGTATGTGTCATACGTTAGTCTAGGGTGAGAATGAAGTGTATTTTCCAGGTTACGTTCTTGCTGTGCCTTATTATGCCTGCAGGTGGCAAGTACCTCAGTCGGGTCGTCTGTGTTGCCGCTCCGTCCACGCGTAGCATCATGTCAACAAAAGTCGGGAGAAAGCGTCAGAGTCCAATTTGGGATTACTTCGAATATGATAGTGTTTTAGATAAAAGCAAGTGTCTTGTAATGGAAAGAGATAAAATATGTGGGACATTTTTAAAGGGGAAAAATCCCACAAACCTTAAAGTGCACTTGAAAAGCTCACACAAGAAGGCTAACCTAGCTTACCTGGAGAAGGTAAGGGAGCACGCCCAACCCTCATCCCCAGAAACAGAAGCTAACCCCAGGCAAGGCAGCGTGATGCATCCCGAGACAACAGGACTGGGATATCTACATAACTGTGTGAGTCAATTGCCTTAACACCCGGTGCTGCAAGAGTTAATAGTCTCATTGGGGCCAAGATATACATTTTATAGTTGCCTGGTATCAATGGTTGTTCATCTGCCTTTATTTATTTATTTAAAGAACCCATAGGTGGGAATGTGAGTTGTCTGTCTCTGCGTGTTAGCCCTGCGACAGACAGGCGACCTGTCCAGGGTGCAGGGTATGGTAGCTGGAATAGCAACATACCCAAGGATAAGCAGAAGAGAATGACTGATATGATGAAACTGGGATTTTGTTACACTTTATTGCAAACACAACTAAAACTATAACTGAAACTAATCAAAACTAAACTGAAACTAAGGATTTTCAAAAAAATAAAAACTAAACTAAACTAGCAAACAATTGGTAAAAACTAATTAAAACTAATATAAAATTGAAAATCTGAAGTCAAAACGAAATAAAAATAAAAACTAATGAAAATTGCAAAACTATTAAAACCCTGGTCTGTGGAATTGTTATCTCTGTAGAATAGTATACTATACTCTTTACAATACAGTAAATAAGTGAGATATGTGCAAACTGGTGCACACCCCAAACAGGATGCAAAGCAGCCCCTCACCCTTCCTCAGACGACACCCGACTGTACGATGCCTGTCTCACAACCCTGTTTCCAAAAAGCTCAGTGTTATTTGAACATGAGCATGAACAAGGATCAGAAGAGCAACTGTGTTTGCTCGCATTAACTGACAATGCTGTCAGTCAAAGCAGTAGTCATCAAGCCCACTGCCTGCTTTTTGTTCATATCTGTGGCATTGATCTATTTTTGTGTTTGCCGATTTTATTGTGTTTGAATCTCGAGATGTGAATCTGTCTCAGAGGTTGTGGGACAGTCAAACACTATTCTCCTGCAGTCATCTCTCCCAGCAGTGAGAGTTCAAATGTTCCAGGAAACACAATGGAAATTGTGTTGTCTTGTGTTTCAACTCCACTGAAGATCTCCAGCATTTAAATTGTTTTGGAGGAGGTGAAGCGGTCCGAGCTGTTTGATGTTTTGCAAAGGATCTTGCTGTCCTTCAAAATAAATTACTCTTTTGACCAATCATACGCGCATGTGATGGTGACTTTGGAGGCCAGTTTAAAGATGGTTTCTCAATTGTTTCAGTTTACCTGATGGGATCTAGACAGAAAAGGCAATTATGTTTCAAAAACCAGGCCTTTTAAAACCTCAATAAAGAATTCTCGTTAAGATGGGAGCTTAAAATCCTAATAAAAATCCATAAATGATTTCTCTTAATTTTACAGATGTACTTTTTAAGAGTTTAAAAGAAAGTATCAAAAGATAAAGATGTGATATGCTCAAGTTTGGTATAACCGTGAGTACAACTGTGAGTGTATGTGGATGTGTTTATTTTTATACGGTTCTCATTTTGAGCAACGGTTTTAGCCATAATTTGACATTTCACCCATGAATTTGACCTCTTTCAAGCAGTTTTAAATTTAAGCTGCAGAATTTAAAATATTTGACCAACAAAAGAAGGTAAATATTTCATGGTCCACTGAGTCTTGATTTCTACTGTAACATTAAGATGTTAAGGTCAGAATTTGGTATAAAGAACATAAAAGCATGGTTCCATCCTGTCGTATATCAACAGTTGAGGCTGATTGTGGTGTAATTGTGTGGAGGATATAACAAGCATTATTTAAATAACATTGCTGTCAACCAGGTTGATCCCTTAATGACCAAAGCGTATTTTCTAATGCTCCTAGGAGGTTAATGTGCTGCATCACAAAGATCAGATCATTTCAAACTGGTTCCTTGATCATCACAATGGATTTTTTGTACTCAAATGGCCTCCACAGTCACCAGATTTTCATCCAATACAGTTCCTTTTGGATGTGGTGGAATGGGAGATTTGCATCATAGATGTGCAGCTGACAAGTTGTTAATCTAGAAAGAGATATGAAGAATTCGGTAGCTCTGAAGACCTTATGAACTGTCCGGTGAATTTATATTACCATATCTGAATTAAGTAAATAATTCAGATAAAATGGGTGCTGTTGCATTTTGTTTGCTTTAATGCCGCCCAGATTCAGCTGGAACAGCATAAAGAAGCAACAAAAGTTCATGTTATACCACACACATACCGTTGAACAAACTTTTTAAATAGTTTAGAATAGATTAGGATAAATATAGTAAGAGTATTAAAAACATCTTCCAGTGATTCTTGAGATGAGGGACAAAACATGTCCACCAAATAAAACCCAATTTTGGGGTTAAAAATATTGTGAGATTATTATATCATCTTATGCCTAATTAAAGACTGTGAAATTATTATGTAGTTTTAGTTTGAATTATTCTCCTGACTTAGAAGAAGATGATAACTATTACATTTATTACACTGATTTGTATTACATTAGATTGCTGATTTCTTGTGAATCAATTACATTGTTTATGATGCATTATACTGCTGATTCATAAGAAATACTTCTTGATGCATTCTGATTCATCCAGGAAAGTAAATCTCCAAAAGTTGAATCTGTTCATCTGGACGTAGCGTTTTGTGGGAGAAACGTTTCGTCACTCATCCAAGTGACTTCTTCAGTCTCAGCTGACTGCAGGTTTCCCCAAACCTTATAAACAGTACATTTGCATAATGACTGAAACCAGCCCACTGAAGGAACAATGGGCTGGGAGGTCAGTTCCTTAATCATAATTATGCAAATTCTCATAACCATTGATCAACAATCACTGACCACTTCTGAGACTATACATCACTGATCGGTTAGTAAGCCTTTTCTGGGATCGATTAGTAGTGTCACTATTCTCCACTAGGGGGCTTTCACGCGCTCTCCTCATTGCAATAAACAACTGCATGAGCGATGCAAGTCAAAATCACTCTTGTGATTCTTTTCCCCCTGTTTTCAGGTAAAAGTGTTTAAAAGTTCATATATAGGCAATCTGTACATTGTTAAGATATTTAATAGGTAACCCTTCATTGTTTTGTAAGCTTTAGAAGCATTATATCACAGTCGTTTTGTGCACAGAGACACGGTGGTTTTGAGCCTCAGTTTGGTACTGTATAATGTCCATTAAGCTAACGGCAGGAGATAGAAACGTTGCTATTGTCAACCATCTTGTCAGGAAACATGTTCAGGTATATGTATAGTAAGCACTTTGTCATTTTGGTTTATTATTTAGCTTTTCCTTCCACCATGTGACATTAAGCAATACAGAATGTGAAACATTTATGTTCATTTTGATTGCAATAAAGAACTGCATGAGAGACGCAAGTCAAAATCACTCTCGTGATTCTTTCCCCCTGTTTTCAGGGATGTAACATTAGCTGCTATGCGCCCATCTCAGTGTGGAGTCTGTCTGTACTGGATCTGGATTCATCGTTGTTCCTCCAACAGCGACACAGCGATCCGGCTAACCAATTGGTGATAATGACCTACTGAGTCTGCTAGCAGGTGCAGGAGGGCCAATCTCAGCCACAGTTATGGAGCTGATAACTGCTAATAACGCCCATTGATGGACTACAGATAACATGAATATTACATGTCAATTCCATCCAAAGTAAGAGCTTTTTTAAAAACTCAGACTGAGGTCTTATTTTGAAAGCCCGAGTTTGTTGAAACTGTTTCCTGGAGCAGGACCCTGAACAATTAGAAAAAGCAGATTTAAAAACACTTCATCTCATAAACTGACATCATGCAGTTCATCTTCTCACCAGCAGAGGGCCACAAATCACCATCAATGAAGAGTTCAAGGAGTTGTTAGTGACATCAGAGCTGTACGTACTGATCTGATCAATATGGAAGTTCATGTTTCTTTGATTGGATCAGTTTTTAAAGCAGCTGTTTTTATAGAATGACAGAAACATGAGAGATGCTGAATATATTTAATATTTGATACACTGAGTACTATTGGATGTCCACTTATTCAGTCATGATGGAAACAAGTCTGAGCTCATTAAAATGAATCCAAATGTTTGATTTCTCTTTCTTAATGGGATGAAAATGCAGAGGAGCTGGTTGTGAACTGAGCTTCAGAGAAACACAACATACTGATGTTCACTGTGAAGCTCTGAGTGGAAAAAGACAGAAAAACAACATGTGGATCCTGGAAAAATGGGAGCTTCCATCTTTAAAGGACTGAAGAGGAAGGAAAGTTTACAAGGAATGAATCCATGAATCTAAAAAATGTTTGTGAGTGAAAGAGACAGACATGTACAGACTGAACTATCTGTTCAACAGTCAGAGTGTTTCTCTAACAGGAGACACTCTTTACAATCAGCTCAACAGAAGCAATGATGAACCATATCCAACTGCAAATCCAGGATAAAGAGTTTCAGTGAATTTGGTTTCGAAGGTGTAGACGTGGATCAGAGTGTCAGAGAAGACTCTGTAGAAGGACAGAGTGCCAGCAGGACAGTCCACATACACTGCTGCTCTGTTAGAGGTAGAGGAAGAGGAGGAGGAGGAAACAGATGTTAATCTGTTATTGTGAAATACACCTTGAGTGTCATCATTAGAGCAGATCAGACACCAGGAAAGATCATTCCCTCCAAACGTAGAGTCCTTACTAATTCCTTTCCTTTTGATTCTTCCATAACTAACTGATACATGCACCTCTCCTTTCCATTCAACCTCCCAGTAACAGTGACCAGTCAGACCATTTCTACACAGCAGTTGAGGATCACCATCAAATCTGTCGGGATTATCAGGATACGACTGAACCTCATCAAATTTACATGTCACCCTTCTGTTGTTGTCAGACAGTTTGAGGTATTTTTGTGCTGTCATTGTGTCGATTGTGAGTTGACAGGAATCTGATGGAGAGAACAAACACAATCCAGCAGCAGTTATTGATCCATCATGTGTTCATTGATTGACTCCTGACAACAGAGATGTGAATGAGTGATGATGACAGTTTGAAGATGGTTGAATGTGTGCTGCTTTGTTTTATGAATCACATTAAAAACACACTTACACTTCCTTAGACTTTGTCTGAGCGATAGGACTCCAGCAGGCTCCACCCTGAAAGGAGGAGGGGGGTCAAACCAGCACAGTCTCTTTCAGCATGCACACATGGACATTACATGGCTCTCATACACATACTGTTAGTCCCTGATAAAGGAACAGTCCAAGATTTTCACAAATACACTTCAATCCATATGTGGCTCAAACTGCTAATGATCTGCACTCAGTACAGCACTGTATTGAATGAAATATAACTGATTCAAACTGTCACCTCCATTATTTTTATATTCCTCTTCTGTTTAGCTGGAAAGGATACCTCCCTGCCTTTGCTTTTATTAATGACCTTTCATAGTTTCCTGTAGCATCCAGCGATCTGAAATGTGTTTCATGCTTTCTAACATACAGTATAAACTCAAAACATAAACTCAATAGTTTTAGAACACCCTTTTCAACATATTTATTGCAGTTTAAGTCCTGTTAAGCACCCACACCCCAAAAAATTAGGGGAAAAGGGAGGAGATCACATTTAATCCATCATAACACATGTTTAGAAGTATAAGTCCAAACATGTGTGGTATCCAAAGAAACAACGAAAACAAGTGATGATTAAAAGAGCAGTTATGTAAAAGTCCACTAAACAAACAACTGAACCAGAAATTCTCATGTAACCAGCTAAAGAAAGGCTAGCTAGCCTTCAGAGCTATCACAGATTCCAAATACCAATGTTCATCATGCTCAGACCATAATTCACTGAAAGAGCTGCAAAGGAAGATCACATAATCACATAGCGGTTCAAATGCACTAAGACAGAAGTTGGCTTACCATCCTGAGTTTTTTTTTTTTTTCCATTATTTCTGCGGTAGCCAGTAGCCCTGTGATTATCAGCAGCTACCGTGGCTAACTAGGCACATCAGAGCCACTTCTGTCCAAAACCATCATTTTAGACCCTGCTACAGACACGTCACTGGACAGACGGCGCATGCTGTAAATCTGGGCCCATGTGGGGTTTGGCCTTGCAACTTCTGATTGGTTGGAGTTACGTGAACATGGCATTGTTACTGTGATTCTATTTGCTCAAACAATTAAAAACAGGTGTTAACAATGCCAAAAAGTTTCAGCCTCTCAAAGTTTAAAAGGCCAGACGCCATTTAAACTACATGTGTGTGGCAGAAAGGGCCAGTAGCCTGTGAATATGTGATTAATTCTTCAGAAGAGTTCTCTCTCAAAGAAAATCATCGACAAGCATGTTAAAGGTAAAAGCTATAAGACCATCTCCAAGAACCTAGATATTCCTGTGACTACAGTTGCACATGTTATTCAGAAATTTAAGATCCATGGGACTGTAGCCAACGTCCCTGGACGTGGGCGCAGGAGGAAAATTGATGACAGATCAAAGAGACTGATAACCCGCATGGTAACAAAAGAGCCCAGAAAGAATTCTAAAGAGATCCAAGCTGAACTTCATGCTCAAGGAACATCAGTGTCAGATCACACCATTCGTCGTAGTTTGAGCTAAAGTGGGCTACATGGGAGATGACCAAGGAGGACACCATTGTTGAAACCAAATCATACAAAGCCAGACTGGAATATGCCCAACTACATGTTGACAAGCAGCAAAGCTTCTGGGAGAATGTCCTATGGACAGATGAGACAAAAATGTAACTTTTTGCCAAGGTACATCAGCTCTATGTTCACAGACGGAAAAATTAAGCATATCAAGAAAAGGACGCTGTCCCAACTGTGAAACATGGGGGAGGCTCAATTATGTTCTGGGGCTGCTTTGCTGCATCTGGTACGGGTTGTCTTGAATCTGTGCAGGGTACAATGAAATCTCAAGATTATCAAGGGATTCTAGAGAGAAATGTGCTGGCCAGTTGTAGGTACCATCATTTTTGTCCAGGCCTGTTTCATGCATTTTAAGTAATTCAGTTGAAGCATGGTTGAAAAGTAATGTCTGACTTTCATTGGTTAACATTCATATAATTTTTTATTTATTATTAGTTTTGTCAGATTAAAGGTATTTCTGTGACCACTGTGAGTTTTTCTTTCATTGACTGAAGGGTACCAACAATTTTGTCCACATCTGTATCTGAAAGGTTTATTGAGTGACAGAGAAAATGGATTTTTGAACTTTACTTACAGTTTCTGGGTCACTTCACTGCCCTGAGTGAGACCACTATTCGGCACTCGTTCTTAATTTTTAAATTTAAAAAGAAAATAGAAAGGAAAACATTGAGTCAGTGGGTATCAACTACAAAATGTACTTCAATTGAATTGCTATCTATGTACAGCACAGAGAACTGCAGTAGTAACTAACTGTTTTATAACTTTATTTAAGCTTAATAATAAAAGTAGACAAAGAAAAAACATAACATTGGGTGTAGCGTGTTTTCTACAAAAGTCAGTTTATGAAAATGAAATTAAAAGATGAAAGCAAGATGAATTGCTTGAAAATCAGTAAATTAAAAGCGTACATTTCTTCATGCAATTTTTGGAGAGGTAAAGGTAAAACAGGCATAACAGGATAATCTTTTTAGAAATTTTATTATTTAACTAAAAATTTGGCTTGACAATTAACAAATTAATGGCATGCTATTTATTAAGGGAGTAACTGGGGAGAAAAATAAATAAATAAATTATAAATAACCTGAATGGCTTAAACAAAAAACAAACAAAAAATACCTTTAGGATATTTCCTCAAAGTAATTTAAGGAGAAACGTGAGAAATTTAAAAACATAAACTGACACAACCTGACTCTCACCATGCTTAATAAAATAAACCTTTGTATTTATTTTGTTGTTTTCATGTCTTTTTTTCACTTACTATTATTCATCATCATAATAATCAACGTTGCCACCTCCATTGCATGATCTGAATAGCTCTGTATCATCACATCTACCGTTTTCAGCCTGTCTGCATTCTCCAGACGACTCTTTTTGATAGTTTGGAAATCACCTACAGGTTCATTCTGCAGGTAAAAGTGGAAACGTTTCAGCTGTTCCTCTCCCAGATCATCCAGCATTTCCAGGAGTTGCAATGGAACAGACTTCGCCATCATTGATCTGTAAAATATGAGAGGGCATATCAGTCGCCTTGAGGCGACTTTTGTTGTGATTTGGCGCTATATAAATAAAATTGAATTGAATTGAATTGAATCAGTTAACTGTGGATACAGGAGGAACGACTGAGTTTTCGTCCCAGTCACTGGACCAGCTCATTATTCTCTCAAGGATAATTCGGTGCATGTGAGTTTCACCAACCAGTCTACATGTGTTTTGTGGCCTTTTTGCTGCATTTCTGGCAAAAAGTCAGACTATTTCCCAGTGGGTGATGGACTCCATCAGTGTTGCCTTTTGTCACTGATTGTCCTCTTAATTTCTATAGACAGAATTTCTAGGTGTAGCCATGTGGCAGAAGTTTTCCACTTGGGTGGTCTTAGAATCTCATCTCTGCTTTTCACAGGTAGTGTGGTTCTGTTGGCTTCATCAGGTGGTGGCCTTCACCTCTAATTTGCAATGGAAATGAGATTCAGCACCCGAAATGGTGGAATACCCACTCTGGGGGAGTTACTACCCCAAGTGGAGGAATTTAAGTGTTTCAAGTCTTGTTTACGAGTGAGGGGAGGACGCAGGAGATCGGCAGATGGATTGGTGCTCAATATCTGAGTGACCCAGCCAGCTGGGAGAAGAGGGAGTGAGAGGATTTTTCCGCCCCGTGTTGGTATTCTCAAAAAGCCAGAGAATCCTCTCAGAGAGCTCTGAGCTTAGCCTCCAAATATCAGGAAGGAGTCCAGGAACATAATAAGAGCTGAGTTTTTTCAACATGTTTTTGACTGTCTGACTCACACCTGAAAAATGAGGCTTTGCCTCATCTGGGCCTATCAGTGTGGAGCAACTTTGTCTTTGTTTTCAGATTTTCAGAGGTTAATACTGCAGTTGGTTGTCTAATTCTTTTATGCGAATCAAACAGGAACACAAATGGATTCTAAGATCAATCAAGGAAATATGAAGTTTATAACTTGACTGCAATCAAACACATTACAACTAACATTAATGCCATTTTAATTTTAAAGGACTGACAGAAAACAGTTGGACACTGATGTATGTGATTTAATGGTGAGACAATGTTTTTGTTCCAAGAAATAAAAAGGCACAGTTTGTTTACGAAGTAATCAATCAAACATGAACTGTTTGTAAAACTGTTTATTTCAAGTCAATCAATAATTTAGAATCATGTGGATTTGTCTTCAAACACAACAGTGATCAAAGTTTATCCTGAAACATCACAGAAACAAAGAGTCAAACTGTTAAAGGAGGAAAAAAGCAAACTTACAGTTTCTTCACACACACACCAACAACAAGCTCCACTCCACACCTGGACACTAAACACAGACACACAGGTGAGCTGCTTCCTGGAAGGAGGCGGAACTCCACCTGAAGAGTGTGAGAGGGTGACACCTTCATGTGCTGATTTACAAATATGTTGTCTGACTGGCTCAGAGGGAACAAACTGATCACTGCTTGTCTCTGACACTTCAAACTATAAAAGTATGGAGGACCACAAGTGCCATGCTAAAAATAAACATATGCATATGGCTTGTGTCACTCAAGAATGCAAGCTTGATTGATGACCTTTTGACCTGGGTGGGTCATTTATATGGATACACCGTAATAACATGGAGAATGGTTGGTGATATTAAAGTCCTGTTTGTGGCACATTAGTATATGTGAGGGGGCAAACTCCTCAAGATGGGTGGTGACCATGGTCACAAGAAAAACAATGGTGTGCTTGGTCTCAATGACCCAACCGTGGCCTGTCATTAAAATGTAAAAACTGGTGTATACTCTTGTTGAAATATGTCAATAAAAGCTCATCTCTGCTCTCAGGGAGAATGTGTAACAGCAAGAGGTTTCACTCTGACTCACTCAGCTCTGAATCTTTCTGGGCTCTACTTTCTTCTACTTTTAACAGAAAATGTCAACTATTGTATTAAGTGATGTCATCCTCATTCTAACCTGTTACTCACACACTGCACCACCGTGAATAAAATATTTATACTGTAAAAATCAAAAAACATGCCATTAATTAATTAAAGGTGATCTATTTCTTTTTAAGGTTCTCCCTTTTTTTATTTCCACTGAAGCTTCTGTTGTGAATATCTGATAAACAACAGGAGTCCTGCAGGTTCACTGTGACCCAAACTCCACACTCAGTGAACATCACCTCACTGTTACAGGATACAACATCCACAGCAGCAGGAAGTTTCTCCAGGGATCAGAGGTCGCTCATCAGAGGAAGGTTCACAGGTGTGTGTGAAATGGACTGTTGCGATTGGTCTAACCTGTGAAAATGTGATAAATGTTCACTTCTTATAGTGAAGGAAATCACATTTTTCAACCTTTACATTTAAAAATATATTTTGAGTTAGTTTAATCCTTCTAGCTTTGCTGAACACTGTGTGGAACAAACCTGATGACAGGAAGTCAAAGACAACTTGAACATCAACCAAACTAAGCTGACTGAGTCCAAGGAAAACTGTAACCCTGTGTGCTTATTACAGTAAACACAGCAGTTTTTCCTCTCTGTGTTTGACTTTATAAACTGATTTATTGTGATCAACACAGATGTTAACAGATGTTAACAGAGGAAGGATTTTACTGACTGATCATTACAGTCACAGCTTTCTGTGTGTGTGAGGATTTCTGCAGACCAGGTGATGATCACAGTTATTAACAGTCTGGTTTAACTAGTCTGTCTCCTCACTGTTTCACAGAACAGCATCATCAAATGCTTCAGATGTTTCACAGTTTCATGAACCTTCGCTCTAGGATTGAGCTAGTGTGTGTCTCGTGATGGAACAATTCAAAAGCCTAACTGACCACAAAGCACGTTTCCACGTAACCTATGACTACAGACTGTATGTATATTATCTCCTTTAATAAGTCGAAGAAAATGGATGGGTGGGCTATGACATAGTCACACAAAGAATGAAGGAAAGCATGTAAGCAAACCCAACTGAATAAAAGTCATACTTTGCTGGTTTTGCAGTAGAGCAGGACCGACCACGGTCACCTCGTTCAGTTTGCTGAGCATGTGTGGAAAACCTCGACTAATGGAAGGACACAGAGTTTGGGTTCTAGTATTCTGAGCCACAGAATCACTGGACTCCAAAACTAAATCATCATCAGTTACTCTGACCTGCCGTCAGCAATGAGACAACGCATTCAGGTGAAACACCAGCTCCCGTTTTTACTGGCTGAGCTGATGATGTTTTCTTCTCATACTGTGATGATGAAGACTTTGAAGAGCTCATTGCTCCCTCAGAGTTACATGTCTGAGGTCTGGATCTTTAAATGAATTAGGTTCCTCTGCAGAGAAGCAGAAGTGTCATGTATGGATTCAGGTGGTGTTGCTGAAGAGCAGAGGTAATCATGAGCCTATAAGAAACACACCATGCAGTGTTCTTAGCAGGTATCTGCCACCACCTCGTCAAAGACAACCTGAGTAATAAAAATGTTGTTTTTAAAAGATGATAATTTTATTTAGGGAAAATGTTATCCAAACCTACCTGTGTGCAAATGTCTGTACCTTGTGTCAACCTTGGCATCGAGAACTGCAATCAAGCATGTGTGGATTTTCGTCTTGTCTTCTTTGAAGGATGGTTTGAATTCTGACAAATTGGAGTTTGTTTTTTTTAGCACGAATGGCAGTTTAAGGTCAGGATGAAGCATCTCAGACTTAAAGTCTACACTCAGCCACTGGTTTTTCTCTGCCATTCAGAGGTGGACTTGCTGCTGTGTTTCAGATCATTGTCTGAGTGCTTTGACCTTCAGACCATGACCTGATGGTCAGACATCATCTGATTTTCTGGTGCAGAGCAGAATTCACAGCTCCATCAGTTA
Organism: Oreochromis niloticus; assembly: GCF_001858045.2. NCBI lineage: Eukaryota > Metazoa > Chordata > Actinopteri > Cichliformes > Cichlidae > Oreochromis > Oreochromis niloticus. The sequence goes on along the minus strand of NC_031967.2, from coordinate 82,446,275 downwards.
CAGCGAGTCACCCTCGTCCAACCAAAAAGTTGAAGTCTGAGTCACCCACGAGGAACACAGATGTGTTTAAACAGTCAGGCTGGTGGACTTAAAGGTGTCGTTTGTAGTTATGGGAGTTGTGGAGCTAACCTGCTGACAGATGAGCAAAGATTGTCTCCACACAGTGAACATAAAGGAGCCGTTATCATTATTTATGATGGACTCATGCCTTCGCAGGTTTCTGTCAAAAATTGCCTATTGAATGAAGCCCATTGTTCCTTCATTGTTCCCACTGAAGGAACAATGGGCTGTGAGGTCAGGTCCTGGGCTGGGAGGAACTGACCTCACAGCCCATTGTTCCTTCAATGTGCTGTTATCTCGTCCCTGCCAGTTTGTCAGCTATCTGATGTTGGTAACCGACTCTCATGCTCATGTTTCTGCTCTCAAGTAGCTTGACTTGCCTTGTTTCTTGTGCTTCAGGACTTTTCTCCAGTGCCGACTGCCACTCACCACTTGGATCTCGGTTCGTATCCTCTCACTGGAAAATATCTCCAAACCTCACCTGTCTGCCCTCCTACTCGCTCACCACTTTGGATCCAGCGGACCCCAGGTCAGCCGTTTCACCTTTTTCACACCCTAAGGAGTTACATCACCTCCCCCTTAGTACCACACCTCCACCTCCTGCAAGTAAGCTGGAAAGACTGTTATACTCACCCTTTCTGGTAATCCACTTTAACACAGCTCTAACTCTGCTCTTCTCTCTCCCCAGTGTGACCATTACTTGCCTGCCCAAGATCCAGTTGTCCTGACGTTTTTTGCCACTCTAATAGTTTCAAAGTGGTCAGATGGGAGTAACTTCTCTTTCAGATACTGGGACATGGACTCATTTAATGATGGACTAAACAACAGGACATGTGCTACGACTCTGTTAGAGAGATCAGGAAGATGGAGCTCTGCTGGATGTGACCAAAGAAAGCCTTTCTTCTGCTATGATGGTGAGTTTACACAGATTTATCTCAGCTGTTTGTCCAATAGATGAACGGCTGGAATCACTGAGAGGATTTAGGTCAGTTTGTCTCTTCAGCCACTTATTTCTGCATGTATGTTGAACTTCTGTTAGAGGTGAAGATGTTTAGCTGATGGTTGGAACAGAGATTTCTCTGTAGAGCGACTGATTCATCTGAAGAATCACTGAAATGTTTTCTTTTGTTCTTCCAGTGAAACTGGACCAAACATCCAGATTTAATGTTTGTTCAGATAAACTGATTCTGATCAGGGAAAACAAAACCTGGGAGGAAGCCTTGAATTACTGCAGACAGAAACACCATGACCTGGTTTCAATCAGCAACCCTGAGGAGCAGCGATGGGTCCAGGAAAGAGCAACAGATTATTACCTGCAGGTTAGATATTTGCAGAGAGCAGTCTGTGTTTCATTTCCTCTCCTTTACCAGAGTCAGGAACATCTTGGTTTCTTCCTTCATTGTTGCTGGATTGGTTCATTATTAAACTGTAGCAGGATATTTGGTTTGGTTTAGTTCAGATATGGTGATGTTTTGAATATTTCTGCTTCATGTGCTGTAAATCTTTGTATCACACCTTTGTATCCTCAGCTTGAATTCAGACACGAGTTTTGGTCCTGAATTCAGCCACATTTGAGGTTTTTCAAGTTCATCCCAAAGCAACTCAATCTGATTTAGACCTTCTTACTTGAATGTTGGTGGTTTGATCCCTGTCTGCTTCAATCTGTCCTGTGGCAAGATACTAACCCTAGGTGCACCCCAATGCATCCACTGAAGTGTGGATGTGTATTTTAGGTGGCACTAAAAAAATCTTGGAAAATGAACAAGTTGTATAAAGCGCTTTGAGTGCTCAGAGTAGAAAAATGCTATATAAGAACCAGTTCATTCTTTTTTCTTTGAGCCATTCAGAGTTGGACTTGCTGGTCTCTCTGCGTAACCTGAGAGCTCTTGAGTTTCAGGACATAAACTGATGTTTGGACATCCTCCTTCAGGATTTCTAAGAGCAGAATTCATGTCGTCCTGAAGCAGCAGAGCAGCCCAGACCATCACACCACGTCTGACTGCTCCTGTGATGTTCTGTTTATAAAATGCTGTTACGCTTATGTCAGACTTAATGGGACTCAAACCTTAAAGTTCAGCTGTTGTCTCGTCAGTCTGCAGAATAGTTTCTGACCAGGATCATCGTGGTGGTTTTGGCAGATGTGAGATGAGGGTTTGTATTGTTTTTGCTGAGCAGTGGTTTTCTCCTTTTCGCCACTCAAATATAAATTCTAACTTTTCAACTTTCAAAAATTGGTTTCATGGCAGAATTTCTGGGGCAACATCATTTCACTATAATTTTCCAATCAAAACAGATCTGCAGGTCCTTCCTCCCTGCAGCTGTCAGACTGTAAAATCAAAACCGCTCCCAACAATCATAGATGTTTACATCTGCGCTATAACTGCAATTTAATCAACCAATTCGCACTACAACCTGGGTTTGCCTCTTATCTGTAGTTCATTTTATTTACTTTAATAACTGTACATCGTGTGATCAAGAGTTGGGAGGTTGCCTTGTAATCGCAAGGTTGCCTGTTTGAGTCCTGGCTTGGACAGTCTCGGTCGTTGTGTCCTTGAGCAAGACACTTCACCCGTTGCCTACTGAAACACTATTTTCTCTTTTTGTTTTTGACATGAAGGGGAGTTTAGAAATCAGCCCGTAATTTGCTAGAGTTTTATCATCAAGGCTGCTTTTCTTGATAACAGGTTGCACGACTGCACGTTTAAAGACAGTTGGAACAAAGCCAGATGAGTTCATTAAAAATAAGATACAGGACCCGATTGTATTCAATGCATCCTTAATGATACGAGAGGGACTAATGTCATGCAAAGAATTTGAGCTTCCCAGTTTATTAATTGTTTCCTTTAAAGTAGAGAATGACACAGGTTCAAACTGTTGAAAAACCATTGAACATTCGGACACTGGGGCTTGATTTACTGCAGGAGAATTTGGAGCCCTTAACACTGAGATTTTATCTATAAAATGATTTAGAAATTTTTCGCAAAGAGCCGGAGAGGCCTCCCTCGAAACATCAGAGCAAGGATTAATCACTGAGTTAAAGATTTTAAACAGAACTCGGAGATTGTGACTATTAGTTGCAATGATGTTCGACAAAAAAGAAGTTTTTGCCATTTTGGCAGCCTGCCATAAGCCAAAGACTTTTCTCAAGGGATGTACCACTTTCAGATGGGTGATATAAAACAGTCCAACTGATAATAGGTTTAATTTCATAAATCCATGACTTTTCAATATCTTTGATGTTGCCTGGTCAACTGTAAGTATGTAACCTTCTGGTTTCTGCTTTTTGTTGTGTCTCTTTGGGCTGTGGCTGTACTTCAGACTACAGTTTATCTCAAACATGCTTTTCCATAATAAATACCAACAGGACAGTGTGCAATCAACTTTTACTTTGACTCCTCAGTGCACATAGTACAAAGACCACCATACCATAAACACTATCTCTCTAAACAGCAACCAAGGTTACTTTTCAAAATGCCATAAAAATCATTTAAATGTTAGACATAAAATTATAAAGTGATGCAAATAACCATAAAGTTATTACATATATATTAAACAAATTGTGTGTAAAATCACAAAATAATATTGCATCATAGATTTATATTATGAACTACACAATTTAAACATGGCCAAAAAAAATAAATACATGTGCCATAACTACAGTTACAAACAGGTCGTCAGTTATGAGAGAACAACTGTAAGGCTTCACCGGTATTTTAACATTGATTCAACATTTATTTAACACTTAGATTTCAGTCTTGAACCTTAATGAGGATTTGGATGAAAAATCAACATGAATTCAATTTCAGCTTTTCCCAAAAGTCCCTCGGATTTTTAAAGTCGTCTCAGGGTTCAGTAGTTCAGAGACAGAGTAGGACTGGAGCTGATTCAGCCTCTCAGAGACTGATGATGGTCCATCTAAGCTCACAGTAGAAGGCTAAAGCCATCACAGCTGCTCCACCCTTCACAGGAGGAACCCCGACTCCTCCTGGACTAAACAAGGTTTGAGCAGATCACCTCTGCAGTTCTTCATCCGTCCACCAGGTGTCCTCAGTGCGCCAGCAGTCCCAGATCACCTGACCATCTGAGTCACCTGACCACCTGCTCCGTGTGTTTGTTTTTTTTTTTGTTTTTTTTTATCAGATATTTATTTTCCATCCATGTGATCTTCATCTGGCTCTCATCAATATAAGTTTTATTATAATGTCATTATTAATTTCAGTTTTTTGTGTGTCTGTGTGTGTTTGTGGTGCCTCTGTCTGCCTGGACACTGATGACATCATGTGGTCCTTGTTCTGTGATTGGCTGCCGTTTGTGTTCGAGCTCACAGACATTCAGAGAGAGTCACAGAGCTCTTGCTGATGACAATAAAGATGAAGGTGCGGGTGCTGCTCCTCCTCCTCTCCTCGGTCCTCTGTGTCTCTGCTGATAGTGAGTATCTGAGTCACTCTAATTAACTCTTGTATTTTAATTAACTTGTTAAAAATCCTTGTGAGCAAATGAACTCTGTCAGAAGTCAGAAACAGATGAGAGGAGCACGCACATTCATTTATCACGTGATCGTTAAACTTCACCAGCTGATTACTGGGACACTGTTTGTCTAAATATGAGCTTGTCCACAACACAAACACTCTTCCCCAGTCTGACAAAAAATCAGAAAAACACAAATATTAAACACATATATAAAAGATCTATTTTGTGTGACTAATAGGTTAAAAAAAGAGATTTTAATGAACGCTGTATTTAAGGACTAAAGTATCAGGCTGATGGTTCCTGTGTGACTCACATTTGCTGAGAGTCAGGACTGAATAACAGACACTGAATCAACCCTCTGATCTCTTCAGGTCTGTACGAGATGAACTCCGTCAGCGGCTGTTCAGACACTGATGGAGAGAATGTGCTGATCCTGGATGATGAGGTGGTCTGGTACGCAGACTTCAACAAACAGAAAGGAGTCGATTCTTTGCCAGCCTTTGCAGATCATCCAGGCTTTGAAGGAAAGTATGAAGAAGCTGTGGCTAATCAACAGATCTGCAGACAAAACCTGAAGATGGCTCGTTTAGCTATGAAGGACTTTCCTAAAGAACACGGTAAACATAAATCATCAACCATAAAGAGCAGAAGTACATTATCAGTTTGGGAGTAAATACTGTAAACATTTCACTGTGTTAAAGTGATAAAGAAAAAACAAACAAACAAAGAGCTTTATGGCAGATAAATCGCGGAGATCCAGTTGTCACAGGCTGACAGGTTAGATCAGCTTTGCTGTCATTATCCTGACACTCAGGTGTACAGTATGTAGTTGGCTCACTCTAGTTTTAAATAACATATAAAGCAAACAACAGAATGATGGTGTTATTATCAACAGTGGTTTTCTGAGGTTACACCGAGCTCAGAAAGCTTCAATATTCACCAGATCTACAGATGTAAAATAGGACAAAAACGCACAAAGATAATCCAGGTAGAAAGGTTTTCATCACAAAGTTCGCAAATGCTGTTAGTGATTTCTTTAAAAAAAAAAAAAAAACATGAACATGTGAGGAATGATTGTTGGAAAATCTCCAAAGTCATGTGAAGAAACAGAAAATATGTTCTAAAATTATCTTTCTGAGTTAACTTCAGTAATTAGTTCCTGCAAAACATTAATGTGTTTTTTAGAGAAAGATATGAACAAACCTGAGTGGCCTTGCAGTCAGTTCCTAATAATCACTTATGTTATGACAGCCTCGTCTAGATCGTGGGACTTGTTAACTAGAGATGGTTTTAGAAGCCCAGACCACAGGCTTCAGGGGAAGACATAACTTTAAAAGCTCAAGGAACCAGTTAGAGCTATTTGGACTTAAATAGATTTATACTCAGATTTACACCTTTTGCTCACAGTTTAGACTTTAATTGCAGATTAAAGAAATTATAATCAAATCGATTCTAATGATTTAATTAACCCACTCTGAACCAATTCTGATGCTGTTCTTAGCTTTGGAGGAGAGAGGTTGGTGGTGAGATAGGCACTTCCAGTAGTGTAGGTATTTTCCACCTCAGTGCTCTGTGTTAATGGAAATAATCAGGAAGCTACGATTCCCTGATAGATCTCACATCTTCTCAAAGTTACAATTCACAGGGAGAACCTTAAAAGGCTTAAGAATCTGCAGTCCACCTGTAAATGATGGACGTCCAAATCCTTCTCAGAATTATAATCCAACACAGCGATAATAATGAGCAGAAATAGACTACATCATTCTGCTAAGATCAGGGGCGATTTTAGTCCATTTTTGGGGGAGCTTCAGCACCCCCAAAATGAATCAAAGCACCCCCAAAGATTTTTTACTTTTTTGACAATATTTGCTGTTTGTGTGACACACTACTAAAAATATAAAAAGCATACAGTACTTGGTTGAGACGTAACATTTTAACAACAAAAGTATAGATAACCCCCCTCCCATAATGGTTTGTTCCAGCTCGGCTCTCCCCTGCTCTGGCTCTAGCGCCGTTGCTGCCAGAGCGATGGCGGCTGAGATGCAGCGGAGCGGAGTTGTAAGTGCCTGGCTTAAAACAGGACATGTTAGCTGCATTTAACCTTCGGTTACTCTTTATATAGTTAGGTAGGAGTCAGACCATGTTTCTTTTTAGCTGAAAAACATTACACCAGGTAACCTGCAGTGTTGGTGTTTCTCAACTATGTTTGCTACCCTACAATCCGTCCTACACTGTAGTAAAATAAGCGACATTTGACCGTCCTGTTGCTCCCATTGAAATTTACATCCTATTTAAAATCTAAAACTTAAAATTGTCCGTAGCCTGCTGTTGTTACCACTGTCCTGTTTGAAATGGATACTAACTAGCTAACTGACTGAATGCCCATTAACCTTATAACTCCTGTTGTGTGTTTGTGTACAGAGAGACAGCCAGGTTCATAATGGATATAAGGAAGTTTTTTTCAAAAAAAGGAGCCACATTCAGGTAAAAGTGTAAAATCAAATGATCCGTCAATCAAAAATAATGTTGGATCAGTGTTTCAATATTTATATCTTTTATTCGATGTTCATGTGGTTTGGTTATTTGCCTTTTGGTTGAAAGTACACTGAGAGAGGACTTTTTGTTAGTGATCTTAATAGTATTTTTTAATATTAATGTAACTTTTCATCTAATTGAATACAATCTATTTGTGTATGATTGTCAGTCTGAAGAGGGAGAGAGGAAAGAGGAGAACGTGAGGAGAAAGTACAAGGTCAGGAAGAACCAGGTAAGAAAACAGACAGGGAACAGTGACAGGCAAAACAGAAACTATGAAACTGACAAAGAGAAAAAAAACTAATTTTGCTCACACAATCTGTAAGTTGTGTTCTCCCTATATTAAAGCTGCTATACAGAATCTGCTGAACAAACTGGGTTGAAACATTTTTGACCTTCTTTAACAACATTCCAACATAACATTGTAATTGATCGGGGAGATTAAAATTAATTATATATTTTTATGTAGTTCAGCCACAACTCTACTAAAACCTCAGCCAGTAATAGGTAGGCCAACTTTTGGACCGTACAGTTGTCTGTATGACTGCCGCAGTACGTACATCACATTTGCGCACTATCAGAAAGTGCCAAACAGCCCTGGTGGAGTGAGGAGCTGTAAAGAGAAGCAGATGCTCTGTTTATATTCTAAAAATGTTTTAAGCTAGCTTCTTGATGCATTCTCAATCATCCAGGAAAGTAAATCTCCAAAAGTTGAATCTGTTCATCTGGACGTAGCGTTTTGTGGGAGAAACATTTCGTCTGAAGAAGTCACTTGGATGAGTGACGAAACGTTTCTCCCACAAAACGCTACGTCCAGATGAACAGATTCAACTTTTGGAGATTTAAGCTAGCTTGTTTCAAAGATTCTGTACAGCAGCTTTAAATGTTTTCCAAAAGCACACATACACTTATCAGTGTTTCTTAAACTTTTTACAGTGTGTACCACCTGATAAAAATGTCAAGCTCTCCTAAGTACCACTATGAAAGCATGAAACTCATAAATCTTACAGCACAAAATTAGTATTATTAAATTAGTAAAATTAGTGTCTGCAGTAAAGATTTTTTCATGCATGGTATACATTCTACCACAGGCAAAGTTGCCTCCATTTTTATATATATTTTTTAATATTTTGTAATAATTTATTCTGTTTTGGGAGTGTTTTTGTAATGCATCTGTATTATATTATACATACACATTAAAAGTGAGTCTCTGTCCAAAAAATGCACTCAGTTTACTTCTTACTCACTGTGAGCATCATTCATTATTCTCCCGCAGTAATTAAGATTAGGATATGTATTTTTTTTATTCCAATCCATTCTTCTTTTGCAGCATTTAAATAACCTTTATCAGATTTGATGGTTTTGTTACAGACTTTTCAAAAAAAGTGTTTTACTTTTCTTTCACAAATGTGGGGATTAGATTGTGTTAAAATGCACAAAACAGTGATGTCATGTTTTGTGACGAGGACCGAGGCACAGAGAGACTTGATGAATTTAACAATCTTATGATTTAATAAAGAAATTTGCAGACTTGCACAGAGATGGTAAAATTATGATGACTGATAACGGAGACGAAGACAACAGACGATGAGGACAGGGAGGAACAGGGGTTTAAATGCACCAAAGAGACAGTCAGAGAGGACTCGAGACAACATTTAAGGATGCAGGGACTGACAGAGACAGGGAAGAAGTCTCATTGTGACAAGTAAAGTTGATCTTGCCTGGATGGGCAGCTCTCCTGGTGCTCAGCACCCCCAAAGCCCTGATCCTAGAATCGCCCCTGGTAGAAACATTGATCGGCAAACCTTTGATTGGTCGGCGAAGATGTCGAAGGCGCGTGCTCAGTATTTCACGGCAGCAGAGCAAGAATTCTTGATTGAGGGATATCAGGAGTTTCAGAGTTTAATTAAAACGCAGGAGAACACCGCAAAGTACGCGAGCAACCCATTGCGGAAGGTGCAAGATTGATAAGGAGAGTCTTCAGAATTCAGCGTATATTGCGGGATAGATGGGATTGACAGGATCCTTCCTGTCCTTCCTCCTCCTTATATGTGTGTATATATATATAATATATATATGTATATTTATATCTATATATATATATCTATATATATATAGATATATATATACACACACACACACATACACACACGAGGGGGTGCAGGACCACCACCTGTCTTTATTTGCTCTGCCCTTTTCTTGATTGCTGTTATAAACAAACAAAAAGATTTTTTCAGGGTCTCTTTTCAAGAGACTAAAAGCAATATAAGTGATAAATATTACCATTCTGTGGAATATTCTTATATTTCACTTTTACTTGTTCCCATGTTCTAGTGGGTCCTGTTGTGGCTCTAATGTGAAAGAGGATATAATGTAATATAATATAATAAATTATTTACGAGTTTAATTTGTCAGCAACTTTCTGCCAGCCCTCTCTCCTTGCTTTTGCAGCCTTTGCGGTGTTCCCTTGCGTTTTCATTAAACTCTGAAACTCCTGATATCCCTCAATCAAGAGTTCTTGCTCTGCTGCCGTAAAATACTGTGCGCGCGCCTTCGACATCTTCGCCGACCAATCACAGGGTTGCCGATCAATGTTTCTACTATCGATGCGTAGCCCCTTTTAAGCCACCCAGTGATCTCGCATTACTTCATCCAGCTATACTAATCGTCAACAACAGGTGTGTTCGGAGAACCGGAATAGCGATCTCAAAGTTAGCGCGATGATTTGATCTTGGATGTGTCATTTGATCTTGGATGTAGTAAGCGAGGTACGAAGAACGGGCCCCTGGTAATATGTGAATTTGGTGGGCGAGCTTGAAGACATGTGACTTCTGCGTCAGTGCACACAAAAGTCTTTGATAGGTTTATAAGATCATGTCAGCGTCAGAACAATCCAGTGATAGTTATCAATACAGGAAGCAGTATGTTTATATTCTCAAAAATCAACAGACTCATATTCATGTTTCTATCACAGAGTGGAGGCTTGTTCAGGTGTACCTCTGCGGTCATGTTTGGATATTAGAAACTTCCTCTTTCTGCTTGTTGGACAGTCCAGTGTTTCTTCTTTCCATAGCTTAATGTAAATGAGTCCCTATGTAACTGATATCTACACTGTGTCTTTGAGTCAGGGGGAAATTCTGTATCTTAATATTCAAATACTGAGTACATAGAGAGTGTGTGTTAGTACAGATGATTATTTACTGCAGAGCTGTCTGCATGAACACCAGAGAAGAACCAGATGTAAGTTTCAAACCTGCAGGTTACATGTCTGTGTACAGAGGTGCTGTGTGGACCACATTTGAACTGTTGCTTTTGTCTTCATGGACAATTTTAAACAGATGATCATTTATTAAGAATAATCATATATTTCTTACAGCAGTGTGTGATAAACTAGATATCTGTGTTTAATATAAAGAGCTGCGTGTCCATCAAACAGTGAAGAGCTGCTGGATTCATTGTTTCCTCCAAATGAAAGAAAAGTCATTTTCATGTGACAGAGCGACGATGCAGTGGAGTCTGTTTCTGCTTCTTCTGATGGGTGAGTGATCATTTTACGAGGGCTCCTGATTGTTTCCACCTAAAATCCTTTAGTTTGATCAGGACTCATTAAACAAATGAACTCTGACTGAGAAAATCAAGGATTGACCTGTAAACTGGACAGTTTGATGGGAACATGAGTTTCCTGCTTGTATCAGCAGATATTCAACAGTATTTCTTCTGTTTTAGGTCAGTGTGTCTTCATCACATGTCACCTGTATGAGTACCACTTTATTAAAGAAGAGATGAGCTGGGATGAAGCACGGGCATACTGCAGAGAGAAATACACAGACCTGGCCAAAGTGTTTGACCTGACAGACATGACAAGACTTCAAGACTCTGCACAGAGTCAAACAGAAGCCTGGATTGGACTGTACAACATCACAGGAGGAGACAACAGGAGGTGGCACTGGTCTCTGCCGGGGGAGGAATACACTGAAAATAAGACCTGTTGGGGAGCTGGAGAGCCAAATGATGGAGCATATCCTGAGAACTGTGTGATGACAAGAGACAAGTGGGACGATTATCCATGTACTTACACATTACAGTTCATTTGCTTTGATGGTGAGAATATGTGGACATTAATATGATGATACAATATATAATAATATTAATATCTAGTTTATAATCTGTGTTACATCACATGTTCCTGAAAAAGAGTTTGAAGAATGAGAGAAATTAGTTGATAAAGATGTTTTTGTGTTTTTCTGTTGATTTGACAGATACAATGAAAGACAATAAAATGTTTCATTTGATTGAGACGTCTGTGACCTGGACTCAGGCTCAGAGCTACTGCAGACAGCATCACACCGACCTGGCCAGTGGACTCAATCAGATATACAGTGAAGAGTTTAAGAAGCTGCAGGACTCTACAGCTTTGTGGATCGGCCTGTTCAGAGACAGCTGGAGGTGGTCAGATGGGAGTAACTTCTCTTTCAGATACTGGGACATGGACTCATTTAATGATGGACTAAACAACAGGACATGTGCCACGACTCTGTTAGAGAGATCAGGAAGATGGAGCTCTGCTGGATGTGACCAAAGAAAGCCTTTCTTCTGCTATGATGGTGAGTTTACACAGATTTATCTCAGCTGTTTGTCCAATAGATGAACCGCTGGAGTCACTGAGAGGATTTAGGTCAGTATGTTTCTTCAGCCACTTATTTCTGCATGTATGTTGAACTTCTGTCAGAGGTGATGATGTTTAGCTGATGGTTGGAACAGAGATTTCTCTGTAGAGCGACTGATTCGTCTGAAGAATCACTGAAATGTTTTCTTTTGTTCTTCCAGTGAAACTGGACCAAACATCCAGATTTAACTGAGTTCATGTTTTCTCTGATTTTATGGCAGATAAACTGATTCTGATCAGAGAAAACAAAAAATGGGAGGAAGCCTTGAATTACTGCAGAGAAAACTACAATGACCTGGTTTCAATCAGCAACCCTGAGGAGCAGCGATGGGTCCAGGAAAGAGCCAAAAACGCCTCGACTCCATTCGTGTGGCTGGGGCTGCACTACTCCTGCACTGCACGTTTGTGGCTTTGGGTCACTGATTATGTAGTGTGCTATGAGAGGTGGGCTTCAGGGGGAAAGACTGAAGACTGTGACATGTCTGCAGCCATGACCACAGGAGGGCAGCACGAGTGGGTCAGTCAGAGGAAAAATGAGACATTTAATTTTATTTGTATAAAACACTAAGGTTCAAACATAAAGTCACTTCTTAGCTGGACATGTAGATTTTCTGGGGTGAACTCTGTGTTTCTGCTCAGTGTTTACAGCCTCTGGGTTTGAAATGGGAGAAAAATGACCAACAGATTATTACCTGCAGGTTAGATATGTGCAGAGAGCAGTCTGTGTTTCATTTCCTCTCCTTTACCAGAGTCAGGAACATCTTGGTTTCTACCTTCATTGTTGCTGGATTGGTTCATTATTAAACTGTAGCAGGATATTTGTTTTGATTTAGTTCAGATATGGTGATGGTTTGAATGTTTCTGCTTCATGTGCTGTAAATCTTTGTATCACACCATTGTATCCTCAGCTTGAATTACAAAGTCTGTCACTAAAAGCAGGTAAAACCATGTTTGTGTCATGATTCCATATGAGCTCTATAATCTGATCGTGTGTTCATGAAGACAAATAAACCTTCATCTAACCAAGTCTGTCACTGTTACAGCTTTCACAGGAACAAATAAAAACAGCGCCACCTAATGATAAAACCAGTTAACATCAAACTAGAACGTAGCTCCATGACATTTCCACAATGTAGATATGCAAAAAGTGGAAAGGAGAGGAAAGGTTGTAAAGAAAAAGGTGGAAAAACTATGAAGGTTCGGTTAGTCAATAGGAGGTGTAATTGCCAGATAAAGGAGCAGTTTGTAAAGAAAAAAGGTGGAAACTATGCACCTGCGCAAAAAAAGTGCAGGTATAATACTACTTCTGGGTTAACCTCATTTCACTATAATTTCCCAATCAACCATGGATCACAGTGGTGGACAGAGTGGAAGTAATAGAAACAGTCTAACTGATAATAACTTAACGTTCACAGTCAATTATAAATCCATGACTTTTCAAAGTCAATATATTTATTTTATTTATTATTTTATTAACCTTTATTTAACCAGGAAGATCCCATTAGAGATTAAAAACCTATTTTTCAAGGGAGACCTGGCCAAGATAGGCAGCAGCAAGTGTCTCACACTTACAGAAATTACTCAATTAAACACAGGCAGCAACAAAACATGTGCAAAAATAAATGAAAAAATAAAAATACAATTAAATAAAATTAAATAAAATTCAGTAAAATTCAATAAAGTTCAAATAAAAATAAAAAATCAGTTAAAATGAAAATCAAGCAGTTTTGGACTTGTATTATAATATGTATTTTTTGTTATTGCTGTCCCTCGTTGTCCCTGCTTGTAGATATATATGTGTGGATGCAGGCGTTCTTCACTTCCCCACGGTTGGCCATCATCAACCGTGACACAATCTAAATGAAACAGTTGCATGTGATGGACTTGGCCTCAAGGATTCGTAGTTTAGATTTAAAAGCACTGAATGAAATGAATTCAGTCATTTTCATTCGTTCTGCAGTTTGTTCCAAGCAAAGGGTGATAAATGGACAAAAAGCTCTTTAACCAAATTCAGTTCGGGCAAATGGAACAGAAAGCAACAAGCAAACCTGGTAAAGACCTATAGTAAACGTTTGACCTCTGTTATTGCCAACAAAGGTTATGTTACAAAGTATTGAGTTGTATTTTTGTTATTGACCAAATACTTATTTGCCACCCTGATTTACGAATAAATTCTTTACAAATCCTACCATGTGTATTCATGGATTTTTTTTTTCCCATTCTGTCTCTCACAGTTGACGTGTACCTCTGGTGCAAATTACTGACCTCTGTCATCATTTTAGGTGGGGGCACTTGCACAATCGGTGGCTGACTAAATACTTTTTTGCCCCACTGTATAAGAAGGCAGCAACCCAAGTATCGCCTTATATATAAAACTGTATAAATGAGAGTTTCTTCAACTTTCTAAAGCAGGCCATCCTACCTGAGAGCATATCATCAGCATAGAAGTGCAAGTTTGCATCTGGCACATTTAGCCCAAGATTGTTTATTTAAACGATAAATAGAAGGGGACCTAATACAGAACCCTGTGGTTGTGCACTGTAACAAAGTTAGAACATAAACCGTCAGATTTTATGCACTGAGATCTGTTACTGAGGTAGTTTGAGAACTATTAAACCCACACTGAAAACACTGGAATGATCAAATTATTTGAACATTACCTAATAAGACTGATTCAGGACAGACAAATAGTTATGTTAAACTTTTCTAGCAGTCCTTCACAAACAGGGAACAGTCTCTCTATTCTCTCCATCTGTCAGCTGCTGCTGGCTCTTCCTCCTCCTCTTCCTCACACACTGCTGAGTTTGTCCTGGTGGATCATCAGGGGTGCAAACCATCACATTCTCTGTAAGATTAAGGTCAACTATATATATATATTTAGAAGTAGAGGCTTTAAGACCAAGTTAGTACAAACGTCAATAATGTCACATAACCTTGCCGACATGTGGCCAACATTAATGTTTTAATGTACTTCATTATAAAAACATTTGCACATAAATAAGTGACATAATATTCAGTACTTACTTTTAAAAGTTTACTCTTCGCCCACCCCTCTTCTGCCGTCTTTTTCGGCAAAATTATCCACACCCACTGCCGCGCTATGAAGTCTGGGATATTTCGGGCCAACACATCCTTAAAATTCAGGGAAATGAAGGACGCATTTGAGGGCCGCATTTCAAGGAGCCTTTGAATTGGGACAGCCTTCGTTGCGTCGCTGTGACATAATCGCCCTTAAAATGCGGCCTTTAAGGCTGCAGACCCTGAATTGGGATACAGCCTGTGTCAGTGTTGTAATCCCCCTCGTGCTGTGTGTCTCTTCCTGTGCGTTTTTGTTATATTTTGCCCAGTTTAGGTTTTGTGTGGTTTTTCTGTTCAGCAATAAAGTTTGCATTTGGGTCCTTTTCCTGCCTGCACACAGCCGTCACATAACAAAATCTCATCTGTGTGAACATCATCAACAAGTAATGCTGTTAGACCCGTTTTATTGGCTTGACAGTGTCTGTGTGTTTCAGGGAAGCTGGACACAAAATGAAGAGTATTGCTTTACTTTTTCCAGAATAAATGTTTTAAAACACGAACCTGTGGGCTCTCTTCATTCAAAGAAGACTGCTTACTGACACTACGTGACACTTTTGTCAGAGTCTTGGAGGAGAAACTGAGTAACTCTTTAGGGACTCGGTGGACAAAGGTGACAAAATGAAGACGAGAACTTGAAGCATTTATAGAGAAGTGATTTACACAATATAGCTGTGATAAGTATCAGGCGAGGTTGATTGAAGAAAAATATGCATTTGTCAGACTTTGAGAAGTGATTTTGATGAAAATGATGGTGTGCCTTAACATAACACACAGTAACACTAATAAAATCGACTTTGTCTGAAATATAGCTGTCTGTGTGATTCAACACAAAGTCAACAGAACTCATGCTTTGAAATACAAATTTCTGTGTATGAATTTGAAGTGATTACAACATGATTCTGTGAAGGTGTGACCACCTGCTTTTCCCTGTGTGGATAAGTATGTGTGGCACTGAATTTAAATCAGTCACACAGTCATTTATGAGACAACCAAATGAAGTTCTGTTAGCCCCTCATGCTGTGAACAAGCATAAGACACTAAGAAAGACATTTTGAACAGCACATCTAGAGTTTTATGTTATGACATCTTTAATGAATTTGGACAAACAGAAGTTACCTTGGCATCTATTGTGAAAGCAGAAACAGTGACTGTAGACTTCTACACTGAAGGTCTAGTCTTTATATCACAAAGTGACTGTTATTGTCTTTCTCTGATTTTCTCCTTTGTAGCAGCTGTTCTCTTACTCAATTTCGAACAACATGTCTGTCTGTCTGTCTGTCTACCTTAACAGAATAGCAATTTTTATCATTTTTGTTTTTATCCTTTTCCAAAAGGGAGAATATATTCTCAGATCAGGAAATTCTTAGTATATCACATCAAATTAAACAATTCCACCTCTCAAGTAGAATTCCACATTTACAGTCACACATAACATGCCGACCTGGTGAGGGGAACTTGCATTGCCTGGATTTATTATTCTCAAACATATCTCTGTATATAGTAATTATATTTTACCTTTAACTTTTTATTAAAATAAAAATTTATAGAAGATTTATTCGAGGCCTGATATTTTTTTTTTTTCCGGCGGGGGGGGGGGGATGACGACACTTTATTGTCCAGTTGTTAACAAAGGAGCATTAACACAATGTTCCTCTTATCTCCTCGTCATCACTCGTGTAGTACCCCACCGATGGGCCAGAATAGGCCGTCATTCGGTGAAACAATCCAAGGTCTCTATTTGCTGAAATACGCTCATAGCAAAGAAAAGCACTACAAATAAAAACAAAGTGGAAAATTACCAGTGTATCTCTGGCAGGGCATGGTCATCGGTGCCACTGCAGGATAGGCGAACGCACCTGCAGGACATCCGCAATCACACCTCGCCGGGTTAAAAGACTGAACTGGGCCCTGTCAGGTTGTAGTTGGTTTTGCTTCAAAAACAGCTCAAAACCCCATGAGAGCAAAGCTGTGGGAGCTCTGGTGGACCTGCTCAGTGTGTCCTTTGGTGTTTGATGCTGGGTGCTGGCAGTGGGTTTGGGTCACAGTGTTGAATATCCATGAAAGAGTGCAGTGGTCAGTGCCTTCTACTCGGTCTTGGTACATGTGACAAAAATGACATTTGATGACATTACAGCAAAAATATGAGCCGTGGCTTTATGAGCAACTTCCTGCTTTGAGCCAGTCCATTTAGAGCAGGGGTCTCAAACCCGGGGCCACATTACTCCTGCTTGTGGGGCAATGTGTACACTGATGTCTGCATTTTATTTTGTTAAATATGAACAGAATGAGACCAGCAGTGCTGCTATGTGTGTGGACAGAAAGAGAGCACCGATGTGTTTATTTGGTGGTTCACTGAAAGTTAATCCAGTCCTCATCCAGAGTGAGGAAAAAGATTTGTGCTTTAGTGAGCAAACAAAATACCAAAGGAAGACTGTCATCAATGATCTTGTGCATCTGTTGTCTGTCGATTTTTTTGGTTTTTAAATCTCAGTGATTACAGAAAAAGTAGTTATCTTTGTAACCTGGACCTCTCCTCATCATCTTCATCAAATTGTTATGTTACTCAGTCAGTGCAGTGGCTGCTTCACTGTTTAGACTTTCTCTCGGTTCACTTTCAGCTGTTTACCTGGCCTGTTAGTCACAGACACCCACCTGCTGTGCTGAAGATCCAGTTGTGAGAGCCAGCCTGCTGTTTCTAAACCCACTAAGAGTAGAAATCCTGTGAGCAGAGTGGGCTGGTCACTAAACCAAATCAGAGGAAAAACAAAAAGGAAACCTGTCTGAGGGCTTTATGATAGAAACAAATAAAATGTGTCGCCAGCTGCTGCACCTGTAAGAGACCGAAAAACAAAACAAAGATACGACACCTGGGACACAACTATCTTCTTATTGTGTGTGTGAGTGTAAGAATGTCCCAAATGTACTTGATAATGAGGGTGGGAAGCTGCAGGGACGCCCCCCCCCCCAGGTGTCTGGAGGCAGACATAGATGAAACCAGGACAACTGGACCATCCACAGCCCCCGAGAGTACCAGAGACCCGACACACCTCTGTGACATCCGGGTCTCCATCCCAGCAGGAGACGGAGGGAGACCCCAGGGACAATCCAGCCCCCGGATCCCAGGGAAGGGCTGAAGCATCCAGTGGGGAGAGGAGACCAAGTCCCCCTGGGGCCAAGGGCCAGCCTGGCCCTGATCAACCCCACCCACCCACTAGTGATACACACAAAGACATTAAGACCCATGTACACACACTGACCCCTCTCTCTCCTGTGGTGTTAATTTAACCGGATTATTTGTAACCTACAAAGTGTCATGTTTGCTCTAAAGTGTGCGTAACATATCCCAAAAACATGATACCAGTAACAAACTGATCAGGTGTGATTACAGTCTGCTGTGTGGGGACTTTCACCTGCTACTGTAGGGTCTACCTTACAGTATAAAGCAGCTTCAGCTGACAGTTGTTGTGATTTAAAATTGAACTTGCTACAACTTTCAGTGCAGTCAAAAAAGCACAAAGACCAACAAGTCTGACCTGATTCTTTGGTGGGGCCCTGATGACTGCAAGGAACAGGTGGAGCTGGACATAAATTTGACATATTCAAAGTCTAAGATGACCCGAAACAGGTGCAGTTAGCAATGGCTCTCCAACAGCTGCTTCTCTGTGGTGATCATTTTCTTCTGCAAAGGTGAGAAACTGTTTGATATTTTCTCATTACTGAGATTATATCAGGGGTGGAAGAAGAACGAGATAATTACAGGAACGAATGTTGATTATTCTAAGCTTGTCAGGATCCTGGGTCTCCCCTCCAGCGTTTTTAGTTCTTTGTGATTTTTGTATTTTGTACTCATGTGATCTATTCCATGGTTTCTAGTTTTGATCCCTTGCCCCTCATGTTTCTCTGTGCCCCTTCTGTTCTGTGTAAGTCTGTGTTTCTTAGTGTCTTCATGTTTTGAGTTTCTTGTTTTTTCTGTCACTCTGTATTGTGAACTATGTTCTCATGGTTGGTCTTTTGTTACTCCCTTGAGTCTAGTTTCTTGTGTTCCATGCTTAGTATTTCCCTCTGTGTATTTTGGTTCTTAGAGTCCTCTGCTTTATGGTTTATGTCCCTGTGTTTCTTAGTTGCGGTCTCCACCGTGTCAAGTTCGCGTCTCCGTGTTATACTTCCTGTTTTACTTTGAAGGTCTGTGTCTCATGTGAGTGTATCCTACTTTGCTTCCTTGTCTTGTCAGTCCTGATTTCTCCCAGCTGTGCCCTCCTTCTGTGTCTCATTCCCCTCGTAACTTCCCAGTGTATTTAAACCCTGTGTTTCTCTGAGTCAGTGTCGCATTGTCCCTCAAGCTGTGTGTTTATATTTTCTCAGTATACTTTAGCTTTGTATCTTTTCCTGGTTTCTTCGAATAAATCTGCATTCTGAGTTCATCCCTTGAGTCTGAGTGCCTGCATTTTAGGTCCAACACCTGCCTGCCACACAGCGCTTCTTGACAAAGCTAAATGTTGCTCCTGAATACAAGGAAAGAGTCCATTTAGCATTAATGACATTCAGCATCATATTTAATATGATAATGTAATCAAATGAAGTCAGTCACAGTCAGTGGACGTCTTCATGTTGACAGTAGCTCACTCTTCTTTATTTGATGTCAACAGTTTCTGTCTTTTACAAAGTGCAGACGTGTTGTCGTGTTCGTTGGTTTACTTTGTTGTGTTGGGTTTCTAACAGTGTTGATGAGCTGATATTCAGCAGAGAGTAACTTTATATTGCAGTTACTGATGTTTGCGTAAACTGTGAGAACATTTATTCCATCAGGAACACCGAGGTAAAGGTTTGATGGCAAAGTAACAACAGAGGTGACTCTGATTTGGAGTTTGTCTCTGCAAAGATGTTGTTTCTTTAAAACAAAGACGTGACGTAAACATCCACTGGTAGGTTAATGTTTACAGGTTTTAACTACAGTCAGCATAAAATGTTGTTTAGTATGGGATCAGTTCTTAAGTTAGACGAAATCACTGCCCATCATCACCTGCACTGTCACAATAACCAAAAGGGGTAAATAGGGAATTCCTTTAGTAACTGCCTATTAAATTAGGTTAATAAGTTTGTTTCACAGTCCAATCAGTTACAACATTAAACCCACACATGATGTTTAAAGTGCATTAAATGACATCTGTAAGAGGACCTGCCCACCATCAGAGGATCCATGTGACTCAGAGCTCTGTTTGGTTAAGACTGAGGAAGTCATCCTCAGTGTGATCATCTGATCCTCACTGAAACTGTATTACAAGGAAACAGCACAAATGGGTTTCTGGGTGTTTCCATTAAGGGTCCCCAGGCTAGGCCTCCTCCCCTAGGGATCAATAACAATTTAAAATTTACAGTTTGATGATTTAAAGTCTCACACACAACCCGTCGAAAGGGGTGGAGGCCTGTCTGCTTCCAAATAGAGCACATTTCATTTATAATGTTGTAAATCCAAGCCCATTATGTATTCATGATTTGAATCCTGGGTTGTGTGAAATCTCAGAAATGCACCCTAGACAAAGTGAATCTGTGAACTAAGGTGTAGGTGTGTCAGGTTATGTTGTGGTGATCCTCGGGTTGAGGGATGGGTGTTCATACTGGAGTGAAAAACTAAAACCAATGTAAGATGGACAAGAAAAGTTCAAAGCCATCAGGTGCAAAGTTTAGAAAAAAGAGAAAAGAAGAGGAGGAGAAACGAGCAAAAGATGCAGGTAAGCAGATGTGTCATTGGATAATGGCAGGTCATCCTGAAACAATCAGAATCAGAATACTTTATTAATCCCTAAGGAATTAATGTGCGTTACAGATGCTCCAAGAAGAAATGGTAAAAATAGCAACAGTAACAGACTAAACTCCAAACAATACATTATGTTACAGATTTTAATATTAATCAGTCGTTGTCAATTGTTGATTTGTCCTGTTCTCATTGTATGATGAATTATGATGGCTGTTTGGTAACCGTTTGCATACTATGCATACTCTCTCTCTCTTTATATGTGTGTGTGTGTACAACAGTTTTATGTTAATGTACAATCCTTAATATGTTTTGTCTTTGTGTGTGTGTGTGTGTGTGTGTGGTGGGGGGGGGGGGGGGGGGGGCAGAGGGAGTGTTCGCCCAGGGCGCCAAACAGGCTCGGACCGCCACTGCTTCTCTATTTACTGTGGAGAGCAGAGCAGCGGCGTAAAGGACGTCCTCGCTGTACCTGGGTCCATCAGGTCCTCCTTAAGCGGGAGCAGTTTGGTGAGTTTCACCACTTGCTCCCGGAGCTGCGCCTGAATGACGGCCGCTTTCAGCGGTACCACCGTTTTTCGCTCGCCCAGTTTAAGGACCTGCTGTCCCGCGTTAGTCCAAGCATCGCCCGCCTACAACTACAGGCACTCAATCCCACCTGCAGAGCACCTGTCCATCTGCCTGTGGTTAGTAAAATAGTCCACCAAATAAAGCCCACTTCTCGGCAGAGGGAGCAGTGTCTTGGCAGCCAAAAGAATAGCCTGTTGACTTCTCCACAACCCTGCCTTTTTAAAATTTTCTTAATAAATGGCGCTCTACTCCAAAATAAACTAACCTCTCTTTATTCTCTTAAATAATTGGTCTTCACTATGTTCCTATATAGTAGTATATTTTTTCATTAATATAATATGAAATTAATTCTTCAATATTTGCTGTGTAGTAGAACTGAGTCATTAGTCATTACAAAAATTTATTTCAAATAATATTAACATTCTCAAACAGAAAAACATTAAACATAAATATATGAAATATAACTATTTACAGAGAGACAGGAATAAAAAGGACCCAGCTTAAAGTGGAAGAGCCTCAGGGAGGAGGAGGAGAAAAATAAGAACATTGTTTCTGCCCTGGAGAGCCTGCTGCCTCATCAGAAAACTGATTACTAGGGTCTAATGTTTCCAAATTTAACACAGCTTTGCTGTTTTCAAAAACTAATTTATAAATTTGAAATTTTACAAATTCTCTCGTGTGAGGCAGCATGCTCTCCAGAGCAGGAACAAGACTGAGGTGGAAATGCTCCGTTGGAGACTGGCGTGGCCTCTTCAGGGACTCCAGGATGGCCAACTCCACCGCCGATGGACCGTCCCTCGTCCACCTCGGAGCTGTCCTCCTCTGTGGGCCTGTAAAACACAGCACAAAACACAAAGAAATGAGAAGGCTGCTACTAGATTTTTATTTTCAACATTGAAAAAAAACTGGATATAAACAGATTGGTTGTAGATATTTAGTAAAGGTGGTCACAAGGGAATCCCACTGAGTAAAAAGCTATCAGTGCTTGCTGTACATACCTGTGGGTGCAGCAGCAGGAGAAGCAACAGGGGATGCTCTGCTGCAGAATCAGTTGACTCTGTCAAGACAATATTAAATGTTAACAGGTTGAAAACAATAGTCATAGAGAAAGTATATACAGTGGTCCCTCTTTTATTGCAGCAGGGGTTCTGAGAATAACAAGCCCCTCGCCACGCACTTTATACACTTTTTTCACACACACACACGAGCATTACTCACAGTTCTCACAAGTCTATTCTCAAAGTGCAAACCTTTGTAGATTTCAAAATGTAAAAGTAATAATACATTGCTGCGTTTTGTCTTCATCTGCCTGCCACTTTCGTGCGCCTTTTTCCCTCTCGGTGCAGGTGTCTATTTCCGAATGAGGGTCATAGTTATGGGTGTTTTTGTGCTGTTTTTTTTATTGGACACGATGGTTATCAAAACCATCAAGTGGCAAGTGCAGGAGACACAGCATGGAGGAGATTTGTCAATCAGGCTGCAGAATGCAATGGGCATTGTTGACAGTTGTACTGTGCAATAAAAAAATCAGCGAAAAAGCGAGGCAGTGACGGATGAAGAGTGGGACCACTGTGTGCTGTTTATTAATAAACAATAACATATATTTCTATATGACAACATCCATAAGAGCAGAAAGGTATTTGTACATCAGTGGGAAAATAGCGGTGGCTTGCTAGCTTTTGTGCGGCTTCCCTGGGTCAGTGAAAAATTTCAAAAGAGAAATGAATGAACTTACCAGGTTGCCAGCTTCACATATCTTCCTTCAAGCTCGGTCCTTTATATTCCTGTCTCGGTACAGAAAGCAGCTGGTGTCGTACAGCTCCGGGTGGTTTGCTACGGCGTTGATTAGCCTTTCCTCCATATTGAATGAAGTATGAAGGGCTTTGGCTGGATCTACCCCTTTGACCTAGGTCAGAGCCACGTCACCTGGCTCCTGATTGGTTGTCGTGGTGCAAATTGACGCTTGAGTTCAGATTTTTCCAACTCGAGTGGTAGATGAGATACGCGCGAATGAACAAAATGCAGCACAAAAACTGACGCAATCTCGCGTCATCGCGCTTCTCCATTGACTTTACATGTAAACCTGATGCTCTGGTCGCGTCTATCGGGTTCGGTGTGAATACACTGTAACTTGTGTGCAGGAAAGCAGAGGATCCAAACTAAGATCTAGAATGCTACATTCAGAGTCAGACCATGGGGCTCAGAGGGGAGGGTGTCGGTGGGAAAAATGCGAGGAGGGCGGATGTAACCTAGTGTTAAAAACTGGATTAAACATAAATATCGATGGTATTTTGATTAAAAATGCTCATTTCACAATGTGAATAAATATTGATAAAAAGCAATTAAATATAATAAATAATGATAAAAGTGTTAGATTTGTGTTCTCAAAAGTAAATATATTAATATATTTTATTTGGTAAAGACGTTTTCTTATTGTCATTTTATTTTGGAGATGATTTTATTAAGCGCGAACTGCTAAAGAATGGGCGTTTCTCAATATGCGTACTTGTGCGTACTTGCGTTCTCGTGTACTCGTGATACGTCATCAGTCGGAGACCAAGTACTGTTCCAATTCAAAGTACGCATCAAGCCGAGAACGCGAAAAATTCCCGGATGTGTTCTCGCTCCACCTGTTTTATCGAGCATGCATCGGTGGTGACTTGTGTGGACTTGGTACAGCTAAATATCCCAGAATGCATTTCGTCCAAAACTCAAACACGGCAATGGCGGACGAGCGGGGCTAAAAACTTTTAAATATTACTCTTTCTGGGTCACAAAATAAACTTTTACATTTTTTCAAGCAATAATGTAGCTGTGTAAGCTTCAAATATCTGCTCGATTTATCAAGATATTATATATTTCCAAACGTGCTCACTAGAGTCAGTGAGAACAGCGGACTCCTGGCACATCATTTTCAACCCCCCCCCCCGCCCCCCGGCAGTCTTTTCACTACTCAGGTTAAACATGAATTAACCAGTATCTTCCAGTCGGGTGATTCTCTGCTCCTCTTCTTTTTTCGACCTCAGGGGTTAGACCACCCTTCAGTCGTTACACAGAGCAGGGGATTATTCTGCCCCTATTTCAAAAGATCTGTGTGTTTTGGGGTCACAGCCGTGTCCCCCTTTTTGGCCAGAGCCATTCGAACCGCCTTGGTCTGGTGTTCCTGGATTTCCGCCAACCCCTTCGTCATTATTTCTGTACTTATGGGATCCATCCTCTCGAGGTGACTAGCAGGAACCCAAACGGCATGACCCCTGACCCCAATTGCTGTTTTGGCAGTCTCTGTGTCTGCTGTGAAGGATCCTCGTATCTCTGTGACCTCATCTGCTGTCTGCTCCATCCTTTGTAAAAGACAGAAAAGGAAAATACCTCTCTGCCTAGCCTGGATAATCTAATGTTGTTATCCATTCTTCTTCTAGTGATTCAAAATTGGTTTAGCGTATCATGTTCAGGACTCTCTGACCCAGTGACTTATTCTAATCATAATCTATGTGTGTGTAAGCGTGTTTGCATTTACCCCTCTGCACTCTAAGTCATTTCCTACAATTTATCAGTCCGGACAGTCACGCAGAACGAAGCTTATGACCTTCTAAAGACTGAGTGCCAACTCATTATGAGCACATTTGCAATGTGTGTATGAAATTAATTATAAAACATTCTCAATCTTAACCTTTTCACTCCTTTCACAAAAAGCATGTGTTTCATTCAGCGTGCTGTCCCGCATTTTCCCCTCCAGTGTGATACTCAGCTTCTCATGAACCCAGACATTTTATCTTCTAAACGCTATTCAGTTTATTTCAATCATTAATGCTTAAACATGAAAATGATGATTTATGCTTCTCACTGGTTCTCTAGAAAAAGTCTGGGAACTTCTGGATCATTATAATCTTAAGTTTTACCATACCTAAATTATTAAACACACAAATAAAGTCATAGAAATGATCATAGAAACCATTGTTTCATGTTAAAATTCGACTTCCCCCTTTTGACACACTCCCATGTGTCAATTCACCGGAGCTAGAAATTAAAAGAAAAGATTAGTAACATAATTTCTCAGAAAACATCAGAAATTCTTCTCTCGAGTTTCGTTGCTTCAGCCCTACCATCCTGTGTTAGGGAATGAAATCAGTTTAATTATCATGTTAGATCTGTTGAACTCCTGGCTCCGCCCAGAGCCTGCATCTGCAGAACTACCTAGAAACAAAACCTGTATTAACATGAACTTCACATTTCCAACTCCGTTTTTGTCTTGGTCCTGAGTCTGAGGACTTGGTGTTTTGTGTTTCTTTATATTCTTCTATATTCTTCTATATTTTTGTTTATTCTGCTTTGTCTTTTGTTTAGGTTTGCTATGTGTTAGTGGTTTTGTTTCATGCCTGCCTGTGTTCCCTCTGTCTGTCCATGGTGTCACTGTGTCTGCTCGTGAGTCTGCCTGCCAAGTTCAGTGTCCTGTCTGGGTCTCTGTGTCTGTTAGTTTCCTGTTTTATTCTGAAAGTTCATGTCTCATGTCAGTGTGTTCAGTTTTACCTCTCCCCTGTCTCGTTAGCCTAATTTCTCCCAGCTGTGTCTCCCTCCTGTTGCCCATTCCCTGATTACTCCCCTGTGTATTTAAGCCCTGTGTTTTCCTGTGCTCTCTGTCGCGTCGTCTGTTTAATTCCATGTCAGTCTGCATTATTCTATGTTACCTGGTATTCATTCTGCGTCTCTCTACCATCTCTCTTTGGTCACACCAAGATATCCAACGCCATGCTAGTCTGGACTGTCAAAGGTGACTTTAACGCCGACTGTTCAGACAGTCCTGTTTATTGCATTCCCTGATCAGATTAGCCAATCTCTGCACACTAGAATAAACATAATCAACATTGTCATCATTATATTGGATGTTATTTCAAAATATTATAGACTCAAATCCTGCACCCCTGTGGGGTTTGCTAAATTATGTTTATCTAGAACTCCTACCTGTCTCTAATTTTCTGAGAATTTTATGCTTGGTGTCAAATTTTACGAATTTGACCATTAGTGAAATTTATAGTGTTATCACCCCCATGGGGGCTTACCTTTCCCACTTTTGGTGATATTCCTCCCTCGAACATTTGCAATTACCCTCCTTTGGCGTGAAAACTGTTGGTATGGTCAAGTGGGTGCTATAGGAAACAAAAGCTCAGGACAGAACAGTTATCAGTCAATTGCTTCATACAAAATTTGCATATATTTTGATTTCATATTGATCCTCTGAGGGTAATGGTACATTTTAATTAGAATTTATCAAAAATTTTTCTTTACCTTGCTCTTCTTCTTTGCAGTACCACCTCCTAGCACATGCCCCTGTCAGTTGTATTCTACTTTTAATAATTCACTATTTTAAGGGGGAACCTACGTGGAACAATGTTTGTTATTCCATAACTGTATTTTGAATGTGACAAATCTACCCTTCCCGTTTTATTCATAAATATTGTTTTGGTTTCGGCTATTTTCCTCTATAAAATTTAATTGACTTTTTACAGTGGCCTGCTATGGTTAGTAGTAACATATTCCAGTCATGAGTGAAATCAAACGTTTTCTCCACTGTAGCATTTTACATTCCCAACAATATCATGTGATACCTTAATCAAAACACAGCCAATAAAACACAGTTTTCTTAATACAAACATCAGCAACTCAAAATTAGCAACCAAAGGGTTCAGTCTGCAGTTCCACACTCTCATGTGAAGCTACAGTCTCCCCCTCTGGCCTCTCTTATCCTCCTGCTCCTGCAAAAACAAAACAAAACAAAACAAAACAAAGCATCCACCCTTCTCTTACCGGCTGGGTGAATTGGTCCTAAGGTCGGTGCAGTCTTTGGCTCAGTATCAAGTCAGTCAAAACTTTAGTCCACATCGTCAGTCCATCACAATCCAGTCCCACACATTCATTCACACACATCCATACCAGGTATTGCTGATAGTGGAGTCTCAAGCGCAACTTATTCCAGTCTCCATCACCAGCAAGATGACGTCATCATTTTAAAAGGAAAACAATTCTTTATGATTTGGGACTGGATTGACTCGCTGTAATCCTTTTAGACTCAGGACTTACCATCTCATGTGATCAGTGTCCCATATGAGTTTCTCCAAAGCCCATTATAATCATGGAGAAGCACACTTTGCGACTGTTTCCAATAAGAATATTTCATAGCACTTTAAATTTCAATCTTCCAGGCCTGGTTCAACGACAGCTGATTCTTAAATCATGAACTCACAAAATATCACCACAGGTGGATCACACCTCTCAGATTTTCTTATCTCAGTGCTCTGTAACAAAAGCAAAAACAAAATGAAAACAATAAAATAATAATAAGAACCAACATTAGTAGGGCCGGTTCCAGACATGTCCAAGCATAAAACATCTCTCTCTCTTAAAGAAAGAAAACAATCCAAACCTCACTGATAAAATCAACCTACTGCTAAGCAAAACCCAAAAATCAACCACACTGTAAGACCGAATAGTAATAGTTTGATAAATGAAATCAGTTGCAACTACTTAAAAACCCGTTATAAGTTCATACACCTTTATTTCTTTGAGTAGTTTGAACAAGTTTGTTTTTTCAAATTATCAGTACTTGAATATGTTGATTAGTTTCAGACATTGCCCTCGAATAATGCTAGGAACCATCTTGGAATCGTTGCTTCGAGTCCGAATGCCTGCTCATTCCTCCGAAAGAAAGTTGTGGAACGTTAATTTCCGAACAGAAATAAAATCATTTGGGAAGGGTTTTTTGCTGCATTGCCTTTGACGCTGGATAAAGGAGGACGTGCTGTGGTATGTTACAGACCTTTGAACTGGAACAGCTAACGCTCTGCACTTGGCTAGCTGCATTTACCGCCTTTGCAGCAATTTTGTCTTTGTGAGCGCTTTTGTGGTAAGTTTTCTTTTTTCTGAAACCTTATTTCTCCTTTGTAATACGAATTTTTATCGTCATAAATGTCGAATTGTAGCAGGCATTTAAGAATTGCATTTTGTTGTTTTGTTTTTTTATCCATGCCACCTAATCTAAAAATAGGGTTCCAGTGTATGGTCTTGGTGGCATTGGCCCCAAAGTGTGTTTTGCATGAATTGTGCTAATAAGCTCACATTTAGTATAACACATTATTAGTCCCAGCAGAGGCGCGCACTAAAGCTAAGCCCTGTTCATACATTTCTAATCTCTTACTACTGTAAAAGAAGTCTTTAGCAGGCGTTTCTAG
Source organism: Oreochromis niloticus (assembly GCF_001858045.2). Lineage (NCBI taxonomy): Eukaryota > Metazoa > Chordata > Actinopteri > Cichliformes > Cichlidae > Oreochromis > Oreochromis niloticus. The sequence continues at coordinate 82,417,924 of NC_031967.2, read as the reverse complement.
AGTGCTAAACAGATTTGCAGTTTATAAACTGCCTTGTGGATAAATTGCTGAATCTTTGTTGCACCGCTGCGCTGCTAGGCTAACTCATTTGCCAACTGGTGGAACTTCTCAGCTATGTTTAGTTCTCTGGAATTGTACATATTAAAACTGGGGCATCAATATTGTAGGCACAAGATGATGTAAGCAGTGATCAATCATCATATAATTAGGCGGTAGAACTTGGTTTGGGTTGCATATAGTTGTGTATACAAGTAGGAATGTTGAATCTTCTGAACTATTAAGTTGTTGTGCCTGGTCTATTTCAGGTTAACTTGAGGGTGAACCCATCAATAGTATATTTACCAAACAGTTTTTTTTCTCTAATTTTATTCTCAACCCCAGTGTACATTAGAAAGACTTTTTGAGTTTATTTTTGATTTTTGATGTTATATTGAAATAAGGTTAAATTCCTGTGTTATTATTAGTTAAGGTCTAGTTGAGTTCTGGGCTAGTTATGTTTCATCTGTCACCTTGGTTATGTGTCTTGTCTGTTCTCTGTACGGTCCGTTTTGTCTTTTGTGTTTTACTTTTATGTCCATGCCCTCATTCCCCTAATCTGTTTCCTTGAGTCTCCCCTTCAGTTTGGTGTCTCCCCATGTATTTATGCGTGTTCCATGTCAAGCTCGTGTTGTCTTGTCTACGTCCCTTTCTTGTTTCTGTTTTACCGTGAAGAGTCTGGTGTTCCATGTTCAGTTTGTTTTGTTGTACTTACCCTGTGGCATTCAGGTTCATTTGTGTCAGCTGTGTTTCCCCGGTGTTTCCACTTCCCTCTTTTCCTTTCTATGTATTTAAGTCCTCTGTCTTCGTCTGTTCAGTGTCTATTTATCTTCATGTCAAAGTCACAGAATTTCTGCTACTGCTCAGGTTCATGTTCATGCTCATGTTTAGACGTTTTTCACTTTTATGTTTGCATGTCCCTGTTAAGTTTCATGTTCTTGTCTCTCGTTATTGTTTTCATAGTTAGTTTAGGTTTTCCCCAGTTTAGGTTTTAGTTTAGTTCCGCCCTAGTTTCGCCTTGCCTTGCTTTTATGTTTTTGGACATCACCCTGAAATAAATGGCTTGTTTTTTATTTTTTTTGAAGTGTCAATTCTGTCTCTCCTTCGTCTGCTTTTGTGTCCGCTCCATAAACACACCAGTGATCCCTGCATTACATTTTCCTTGTTATTCCACTTTTGATATGATGTTTGTAACTCTTTGTCTAGTTTGTATATCTATGTGATGGTATTAGCAAATGTTTAAAAAGTGGTTGTTGTTAGAGCACCTGTATGTATACAGTGTTTGATAACTGATTATGTCAAAAAGTGACAAAGCGCTGGGCAATAATGTATTATAATTATTTATTTCTCTCTCTTTTCAGGTTAAGGCTGAAACTCCTTGCTGGTGTAGAAAGATACTATTTTAGTATGTTGATTGCTAAAAATAAGAAAAAAACATTGATAGCACTTTCACAGTTACTTTTGTGTATAACACAAGTAAAAAAAAATCATACAATGGTGTTCAAGTGCAAACTTTGTGATCTTATCTTTGGAAAACAGATAAAGGTGCTTGAGCACTATCGGTTACATCATAGCAATGTTTCCTCAGTCAGTCCTTTGACATGTCCATATGATTGCTGTATCTGTACATTTCAGTCACTGAATGCTTTGAAAATTCATTTAACGCGGATACATTCTCAGAAAGTTGTGCAAAGTAGAGATCAAAGTGCAGTATTTCTTTGCCCTCTTTGTGGTTGTAGCCAACCATTCAATGATAAAAATGTCCTTAGTCACTTAAGGACACATCTAAAACAGCATGAGACATTGGATTGCCCTTTCAAAAATTGTCACTACCGTACTTGTAGGAGCCGTTTTGGGGTTAATACCTTATGTGGCCACTAGAGGTCACCTTTTTCTGTTTTGTTCATGTAAAGGTATTTAAGGTAGACGCACGTAATCGGCGTCAGGTGTGTCGTGATTGTATGAAGGCAAACAGTTTGTGACCGCTGCGCTGTTATGTCAAGAGGATATTGGAATAAAGAACAAAAAGGACAAGATAAGTACAGCTGGAGTTATTGGACTGTTTTACTTAATTCATACATACCAGTGACATCGCGTCACCCCCCCCGTTAACGACAGCCTCAGTGGCTTCAAGCGTAGGCTTAGCCTCTACAATTACAGTCACAAACTTGCTTTTCTTTGGGGGAAAAGTTTGTGCCAACTGCGCCGTGGTGTTTTGGGGTCTCGGCGCAAACAGGACAATTAAAGTCTGAGTGATCGATCGCCGTGGAGAGCTGAATGCCGTTTGGAAACGTTACTGTGGAGGGTTCACGAGCAGCGGACAGCTGGAGTATCGGTCTGTCAGCTGACGACGTGGGATTCCTGGCGATTGTTCCGTGGATGTTGGGAGGACTCAGAATTCTTCATCGGAATCAGCACGGCGCCCAACGTAAGGTATGAGTAGCGCTACTAATAAATGGCCATTTATAAAAAGTGTGCACACTTATTTAAGAAGACGTAATTCCAATGCATTGGTGGTCAAACGTAATAAATCTGATTTATAAACAAACTTTCACATGTGCGCATTAACCCTCAATACTTGGTAAATATTTGAGTTTTGGAACATTTGAACTATGGACACAAAAGAAGCTGCTGACAGGCCCCCTGAGCCTGCTGCAGAATCAGCTGTGCAAAGTAGCAACGCCAGCAAGGCTGGGGCATATTCACAAAAGGAAAAACGAGTGGTGAAATTGACTGCTAAGGCACTTGCAGAGAACTGGACAGACTGCAACGTGATAGAAAAGCTAAATTAAATAAAGCTAATAATTTAAAAGAGAGTATAAGGGTCTCAATGGAAAAAAATGAAACTTCTATGGTTCAAACATCATTCAATGATTTTGTTGGTTTGTGTAATGAAGCAAAAACAGTTCATGGTGTATTGATGTGTTTGTTACCAGATGATGAAAAAGAAAAGCATGAAACATGGTTTAAAGCAAAAACAATGCATTATGATGAGTTTGCTTATGAAGTGAAAGAATGGTTATCAGGTTGCGAACATTTACATTTAAAGGGTGATCATGGTGTTGATGATGGTGTTAAGCCAGAGGACAGCGTTTCAAATGTTGTTGGTAAATCTTCAGTCACTAAAAGCTCATCTAGTGATAAAGTGAGCACCACTTCTTCTGCCAGAATAAAAGCAAAAACAGAAAAGGCAGCATTACTCGCTCGTATGGCAGTGCTAAAAGAGAAGCATGCTTTGGAGGAGCAAGAACTAAAGCTAAGGAGGAAACGTGAACAGCTTGAGCTTGAAGCTTTGCTTTCTGCCTCTTCTGCAAAGTTAGCTGTTCTCCAAGCTGCTGAAGTTCAAAGTATATCTAACATATCGTCGAATGCTATGAATTCATATTATGAAAGGGAAATCAGGAAAACGGCTGCTTTAGCCGCAGTCAAGCCCAGTACACCAGTCAATGACGATAAACCTGCAATGCAAATGGTACAGACTGAAAGCAACATATCTGCAATGATCCTGCCAGAAATGGAAAGGGAGCCACAAGCTCAAACGGTCATCACAACGCAATTCCACAATGTGGATCCTCCACCGCCCAGGCCGATTTCTACAGCGGGAGAAAGACAGTCGGAGGACATTTGTACCATTTTACAAAGACAAAATGAAATGACTGCAACCCTTGTTCAGCATCAGCGTGCATCGTCATTACCATCCAGGAAAATACCTGTATTTGATGGGGATCCTCTTCAGTACATGTCTTTCATTAATGCGTTTGAACAAGGAGTGGAAGAAAAGGCCAATATGAAGGACTGCTTGTATTATTTGGAGCAGTTTACAACAGGACAGCCGAGAGAGCTGGTACGCAGTTGTCAACATATGGCTGCAGGACAAGGCTATACGCAAGCAAAGCAACTGCTCAAAGAACACTTTGGAAATGAATATAAAATTGCAACTGCTTACATTGAAAAGGCATTATCTTGGCCTGCAATTAAAAATGAAGATGTGAAATCATTGCAAGCATATTCTCTTTTCTTACGTGGGAGTTGTAATGTCATGAAAACATTGCAGTACATGCAGGAACTGGACATGCCAGTGAACATGAAAATCATTTTGTGCAAGTTGCCATATAAAATGAGAGAGAAATGGAGAGCCTTTGCATATGATATATTGGAAACTTCTAAGCACAGAGCTCGATTTCAAAATTTGGTTGCATTTATTGAAAAGCAGGTGAAAATTCTTTCGGATCCTTTATTTGGGGACATTCAGAATGTAACGTCAACAATCCCTGTCTCAAAGGCTGACAACAGACCGAAGTCACAACCAATCAAACAAATTAAAGGGAACAGCTTTGCTGCTACAGTCAGACCCATGAACCCGAATAAAACCTACAGCACGGAAAGGCTGATTACCACAACAAGCCATGACTTCACAGTAAAGCCATCTTGTGTCTGCTGTACTCAACGACACACACTGGAGGAGTGTCAACAGTTTCAGCGGAAGAAGCACAGAGACAAAATGCTTTTTCTAAAGGAGAAAGGGCTGTGTTTTGGTTGCTTAGGTGCTGGGCACATAAGCAAGGACTGTGCTAAGCGTTTGACATGTAGGACGTGTGGTAAAGGTCATCCCACTGTCCTCCATATTGATAACAATTGTTTAAGTCCAGAATCTTGTGGAGAGCCCTCCTCTTCAAAGAATGTAGCTCCTATGAAAACCTGTGGTCATACAGGGGCCGGAAGAGACAGCGGTTTGCTTTCCATTCTGCCAGTTCAAATAAAGTCTGTTAAAGGTAGTCATGTCATACAGACATATGCTTTTTTAGATCCTGGCAGTTCAGCTAGCTTCTGTTCAGAGCACCTCATGCAAAAGCTAAATCTTGTGGGCAAAAGAACGCACTTCTTGTTACAAACGATGGGTCAAGAAAAGGTCGTCTCTGCCCACTCACTTACTGGTCTTGAAGTTTCTGGTTTGGGCAGCAATGCCTTCTATGAACTTCCAGAAATCCTAACACAGGAAAGGATGCCTGTCACCACAGATAACTTTGTAAAGGAAGAAGATCTGATCAGGTGGCCATATCTGTCAAAGGTTCAAATTCCCCACATAATGGCTAATGTGGACCTGTTGATTGGATGCAACGCTCCCAAGTTATTGGAACCATGGGAGGTGATTCATAGCCAGGGGAATGGCCCATATGCTATAAGAACAGCATTGGGTTGGGTCATAAATGGGCCCATGGAAGATGGTAAAAGCAACTTGGACAGCGAGCACCCACCAACAGTTGTAAATAGGATATCTGTTTGTAACCTGGAGGAAATGTTGAAAAGTCAATATAACTATGACTTTAATGAAAAGGTAACAGAGGAAAAGGGTTTGTCAAGGGAGGACCTTAAGTTCATGAAGATCATGGAAAAATCTGCAACAATGGAAGATGGACACTACTGTTTGAAGTTGCCTTTTAAGAAGGATAACATAAAGATGCCAAACAATTTCTCCATAGTTAAACAAAGATTGCAAAGTCTAAAACGAAAACTTCTCAACAATGAACAGTTGCATAAAGAATATAAAACTTCATGGACGACATGCTAAGTAATGGATATGCAGAGCAAATACCTTCACAGCAGCTGGCTTGTGAAAATGGAAAGAAGTGGTACATTCCTCATCACGCAGTTTATCATCCCAGAAAACGATCTATAAGAATTGTATTTGACTGTGGGGCATCATTCAAGGGGACATCATTAAACAAGCAGCTCTTACAGGGTCCTAATCTCACAAGTACATTGCTTGGGGTTTTGCTTAGGTTTCGACAGGATCCAGTCGCATTTATGGGTGACATAAAGGCAATGTTTTATCAAGTTAAAGTTGCCAAAGAGGACAGAGACTTTCTGCGCTTTTTGTGGTGGCCAGATGGAGATCTGAGCAAGGACATAATTGAGTTTCGCATGACTGTTCATCTGTTCGGTGCAGTATCTTCCCCGAGCTGTGCCAGTTTTGCTTTGAGAAAAACGGCTGAGGACAACCAAACTGAATTCCTAGACAAGGTATGTGAAACGATAAAAGAGAACTTCTATGTGGACGACTGTTTAAAGAGTGTGGCCTCCACCTCAGATGCTGTAGATTTGGTCAAAGATCTTTCAGCACTTTGTCAAAGGGGAGGATTTACACTGACCAAGTGGGTCAGTAACAATCGCACCCTGTTGCAAAGTATTTCAGAGGAACACAGGGCTAAAGACTTGAAAGAATTAAATCTTGACAGAGACAAACTTCCGGTAGAAAGAGCTCTGGGATTGCAGTGGTGTGTGGAAACTGATACATTCAACTTCAAGATGGATGTTCCTCAAAAATCCTGTACTAGGCGTGGAATGTTGTCAATATCAAGCTCTATTTACGATCCTTTGGGATTTCTTGCACCAGTCCTGCTGCCTGCCAAAAGAATGCAGCAGGAGCTTTGCAAAAGGAAACTGGGATGGGATGAACCAATACCCCAAACCATGTTGCAAAAGTGGAAAAGTTGGCTCAGTGATTTGCAAACGCTTTCCCATTTCAAGGTTAAAAGGTGTATACAACCAAGAGAGTTTGGACCTGTCTCACATGCACAGCTACACCATTTCTCAGATGCTGGTGAATCTGGATATGGAACTGTGTCATATCTGCGCATGCAAGACAATAGGAAATCCATCCACGTAGCATTCTTGATGGGCAAGGCAAGGGTAACACCTCTAAAACCTGTCACTATTCCACGTCTGGAACTAACAGCCGCTGTAGTTGCCGTCCGAGTGGATCTCATGTTAAGGGCTCAGTTGAGAATGAAACTCGAGCAATCCGTATTTTGGACAGATAGTACATCTGTACTCAAATATATAATGAATGAGGATAAACGATTCCTTACCTTTGTGGCAAACAGAGTCTCATTCATTACAACTGCAACTAAACAATCACAATGGAGATATGTAGGCTCAAAGGAAAATCCAGCAGATGGTGCTACAAGAGGGCTCAAGGCTGGGAACATTGTTCATAGCAGTCGCTGGATCGAAGGACCAAGCTTTCTGCAGAAGCCAGAAAGTGATTGGCCAACCAATCTAATGGAATGCTCCTTAGAACCAGAGGACCCTGAAGTCAAAAGTGAGGCCACAGTGAATGTTACTCGCGTAAAAGACCTGCTTGATGCTACATGTCAATTGATAGTGTACTTCTCAGACTGGAGAAGGCTCAAGGTTGCTGTTGCTTGGTTCCTTAGACTGAAGGCAATCCTTTGTTCAATGAGAGACAAGAAGAGAAGACCGCAACCTAACTTGGATAACCCAATTCGTAAAGGTACTACAAAGGAGAAAGTAAAGAAACCACAGCTGTATAGACTATCTTCAAAGGATCTTCTGGAAGCTGAGCTTGCCATTATTAGATTTTGCCAGCAACAAAGATTTGGAGAGGAGATTGCTGCGTTGTCAAGTGGGAAAGGTTCTGTGAGCAGGCATAGCTCAATTTATAGATTAGATCCTTATCATCAAGATAAGGATCTAAGAAATGAAGCATCCCTTTGTTCTTGCAAAGGATCAACATGTAGCAAGTCTCATCCTAAAGCACATTCATCAGCAGCTTGGGCATAGCGGTCGTAACCACACCTTATCCACACTAAGGAGAAAATACTGGATCACAAAGGCCAACTCAGCTGTAAGGAAGGTTATCGCAGAATGTAATTTTTGCAGAAAATATCATGGAAAAGCCTTGGAGCAAAAGATGGCAGATTTACCCAAAGAAAGAATTTTGCCAGATAACCCACCATTCACCAATGTCGGAGTTGATTACGTCGGACCTATTGAAGTGAAAAGAGGACGAGGTACAGCTAAACGCTATGGAGTCATTTTCACCTGTTTAGCCAGCCGAGCAGTGCACTTGGAAGTGGCTAGCTCTCTAAGCACAGATGCCTGCATTAATGCTTTGCGCCGTTTTGTGAGTCGAAGAGGTCAAGTCGCTCACATCCAATCGGACAATGGAACCAACTTTGTTGGAGCAGACAGAGAGTTAAGGGAGGCTCTTGAATCGCTGAAACATACCCAAATAGCGGATGCTTTGCGACACATTGGAATAAAATGGAGTTTTAATCCGCCTGGAGCATCACATCATGGTGGCATTTGGGAACGGATAATGCATATGATCAGAAAGATTCTGAGATCCGTCCTTCAACAACAACAGTTGGACGACGATGGATTGAATACGGTTCTGTGTGAAATTGAAGCAATTTTGAATGACAGACCCATCACAAAGCTTTCTGATGATCCAAAAGACCTAGAGCCACTTACACCAAATCACATCCTCCTAATGAAAGGAAAACCATCTTTACCACCCGGACTATTTGACCCTCAGGATATGTATCTGAAGAGAAGATGGAAACAGGCTCAGTACATCTCAGATCTTTTTTGGAAACGATGGATACGCGAATACCTGCCATTGTTACAGGAGAGACAAAAATGGAACCAAAAGAAGAAGAATCTAAAACCTGGAGATATAGTCATTATAATGGATTCTTCTGCACCACGTGGTTCCTGGCCACTTGGAAGAGTTCTGGAAACTATTCATGACAAAAATGGACATGTGCGATCTGCACGTTTAAAAACAAAGACTAATATTCTGGAAAGACCTGTAACTAAACTTTGCTTGTTACATGAGACTGTAATCTAAAAGTGTTTAAGTGCTGTATTACCTATGTTTATTTATGTGAATGTATATGTCTAAAGTAGACTGTATTAGTGGCTCCTTATTTTCTTTGTGATTAGAATTGCCATGTCTGATAGCCATTGGAATTAGGGGCCGGGGTGTAGGAGCCGTTTTTGGGTTAATACCTTATGTGGCCACTAGAGGTCACCTTTTTCTGTTTTGTTCATGTAAAGGTATTTAAGGTAGACGCATGTAATCGGCGTCAGGTGTGTCGTGATTGTACGAAGGCAAACAGTTTGTGACCGCTGCGCTGTTATGTCAAGAGGATATTGGAATAAAGAACAAAAAGGACAAGATAAGTACAGCTGGAGTTATTGGACTGTTTTACTTAATTCATACATACCAGTGACATCGCGTCACCCCCCCCCCGTTAACGACCACCTCAGTGGCTTCATGCGTAGGCTTAGCCTCTACAGTACTAATGTGTATTCCTCCTTCAATACCCATAGAAGTAGGTGTCATCCTGATGGTGATATTTCAGCCTTTAAGTGTGTAATTATCCTTAAAGAAACTGCTAACTGTTGAATATGAGGATGCTGGTCCCTCAGACTATGACTATGAACTTGGAAGTCCTTCCTCTAATCCTTCCGAGTCCACACATGACACTGAGGAACTGCAAAATCAGTTAAAAAACAACTTGTCTTCCCTCTTCTTAAAAATGTACAGTGTTCTTCATGTGTCAGAGAGAGCAATACAGAACATCATTGATGACTTGTTGCAGATATTCTCACTGTCCAAACCTCTTGTGAGAGACTCTATTACCAACATTCTGCACCAGCATAGTCAGCCAGTGAGTGAAGTCATACTGAATGAGTTGGTGGAAGCTGTTATGAACACAAATGTTTTTGTTAATGCAGCTACAGCAGGTGCAGAGTTATCCACTGCTAAGCAGAGAAAAATCTTTGTGAGGAGCCATTACCCTCTAGTAATGCCTGTCCAATACTCTCTAGGTTCTAGTGGTCCCACAGTATTGCAGATGCTCCAGAGTATGTTCAAAAATACTGATATTCTCGATAAAATCAAAGAAGCTAAGCAATCACCACCTGGGGTGTACATGTCCTATACAGATGGGACATATTTCAAAGAGAACCAGTTTCTGTCAGCAGCCGGAGAGCTGAGGTTGTCACTGATTTTGTATGTGGATGACATTGAGCCAGCCAATCCTTTAGGCACAACTAGAAAGATCCACAAACTTACTGCAGTTTATTGGTTACTTGCCAATCTACCAAGTCAGTACAGGTCAAGCCTACATGTTATACAACTAGCTTTGCTGTGCAAAGTTTCTGACCTGCAGAAGCATGGTTAGGAAAATGTTCTTTCCCCTTTGTTGAAAGATTTGCAAACTCTGGAGCAGGAGGGCCTCTTCATAGAAACCCTTGGTGAATGCATCAAGGGTTCTGTGCTCTTTGTGGCAGCTGATAATTTAGCTGCTCATGGTCTTGCGGGCTTTGTCCAGTCTTTCAGAGCACATCATTTTTGCAGATTCTGCTGTTGCACTGCAGATCAGATGCGGACCACTGAAGTTTCTGAAGGTGAATTCACCATGAGAACAACGGAGTGTCACGATCTTGTGGAAAAAAACTGTACAAGAAGATAATTTAAACATTGTCGGTGTAAGAGATGATTGTCCCCTCAGAAAAGCACTGCAGCACTTTCATCCCATCACTGGTTTCCCACCAGATATACTGCATAATCTTTTTGAAGGGATTGTGCCTGTGGAGTTGGCGCTGTGCATTGGAGAACTGATTCGGCGAAAATATTTTTCTTTGGAATATCTAAATACAAAAATCCACACTTTTCTATACCAGCACTCAGACAGACTTGATAAACCCCAACCGATTCCCAACAATTTTGCATCCAAGCTAAGCATTGGGGGAAACGGGCATGAAAAATCCACCCTGTTGAGATTAATACCACTTATGGTGGGAAGTAAAGTCCATGAGCAAGATGAAGTATGGGCTACAATGATGGATCTCAAAGAAGTTGTACAGCTTGTATTGTCTCCATCTTTCACAGAAGAATCTATTCAGTACCTGCAAACCAAAATAAAGGAGCACAGACAAGGCCTTAAAACAGTGTTTTCTGATTTTAAGCTCAAACCCAAGCATCACTACATTGAGCATTATCCTGAGCTAACAAAGCACTTCGGTCCCTTGATTAACCTGTGGACCATGAGATTTGAGGGAAAACATCGTTTTTTCAAAGGTGTTATTCAGGATACAAAGAACTTCAAGAATGTTTTGAAAACACTTGCAACCAGGCATCAGCATATGATGGCATATCATCTCAATGGACCCTTGTTTTTCAAACAGCAAGCACAAGCTTCAAGTGTCACCTGTGTCCAAGTTGCAACTTTGCCTCAAGTAGCACAAGATTTTATCAAGACTAAGACAGACAGCCAAAACATATACACCACTCATAAAGTGTCCCTAAATGGAACAGAGTATGCAAATGGAATGTTTGTCTCTGCAGGCCAGACTGGAGGACTTCCAACATTCAGCAGGATTGAATATCTTCTGCTTGTAAACAATTCCATTTCCTTGTTTTGCTGGAATTACGAATGCTGGTACATTGAGCATTTGAGGTCATTTGAGCTGACATTAACAGACAGTGTTTCGGTGTATCAGCTGCCGGAACTAAATGATACAGTAAGTCTGACAGCATATACTGTTGATGGACATCTGTTGACACAAAAAAGATTCATTCTGATCAGACACTTGCGAGATTAATATTGCTTTTGGAATAAGCCACATGTAGTCAAACAGATCAGGGTGAAAAAAAGAAAAACTACTAGTCTTGTCTGTGAAGGTTCTCAGTCATCCAGGTCATCGTAGTCAAAGGAGTTTGCAAAGAAAAGCGTCTGGACTTCTTTAAGTTGCTTGAAGATGTTTCACCTCTCATCCGAGAAGCTTCTTCAGTTCTAAGGTCAAATGGCCGAGAGTCCCAGATTTAAAACCAGTGGGAGTATCCCCCCAAAGAGGGACAAAGGACCCCCTGATGATCCTCTAATCACATGAGCCAAGGTGTGAAAGCGGGTGTGGGACCTAATCAGCCCGGGTTTCGGGTGAGCCCATTGTGAAACCTGGCCCCACCTTGTCATGTGAATTCCTGAGGACAGATGGCCCAGGATGTGAGTGGGCATTAAGGCGTCTGGGGAGGGAACTGAAAACTGGATTATAGATGGCAGAAAGTTGGTGTCGTAAACCACCGCCTCTGTTCAAAGATGGTCGCTCACAGTGGACATAGATGGCCTCTTTCACTCCTCTTTCAAACCATCTGTCCTCTCTGTCCAATATGTGAACATTGGCATCCTCGAAAGAGTGACCTTTGACCTTTAGATGCAGATGAACTGCTGAGTTTTGTCCCGTGGAAGTGGCTCTTCTATGTTGTGCCATGCGCTTGTGAAGTGGCTGTTTGGTCTCTCCAATGTAGAGGTCTGGGCATTCCTCGCTGCACTGTACAGCATACACCACGTTGTTAAGTCTGTGTTTAGGAGTTTTGTCTTTCGGGTGAACCAGTTTCTGTCTGAGTGTGTTGCTGGGTCTGAAGTACACTGGGATGTCGTGCTTGGAGAAAACTCTCCTAAGTTTCTCTGATACACCGGCTACATAGGGGATAACGACGTTGTTGCGTCTGTCTTTCTTATCCTCCCTCGCTGGTGTCTGATCTTCTTTTCTGTGCCTCTTTGCTGACTTTATGAACGCCCAGTTAGGATAGCCGCATGTTTCGAGTGCTCCCTTTACATGTGTGTGTTCCTTCTTTTTTCCCTCAGGCTTAGAGGGAACATGTTCTGCCCGGTGCTGTAGGGTCCTGATTACTCCAAGTTTGTGTTCCAGAGGGTGATGTGAGTCAAAGAGGAGGTACTGGTCCGTGTGTGTGGGCTTCCGGTAAACTTCAATGTTGAGGTTGCCATTCTCTTCAATGTGCACGGCGCAGTCCAGGAAAGGCAAACAGTTATCCTTTGGGTCTTCCCTGGTGAACTTGATGTTTTTATCCACAGCGTTAATGTGCGCAGTGAAGGATTCCACTTCTCGTGTCTTGATTTTGACCCAGGTGTCATCTACATATCTGTACCAGTGGCTGGGTACTCTTCCTTTGAAAGAGCCAAGAGCCTTCCTTTCCACTTCCTCCATGTAAAGGTTGGCTACAATAGGTGACACGGGGGAGCCCATGGCACAGCCATGTTTTTGTCTGTAGAAGCCTTCGTTGTATTTGAAATATGTTGTGGTAAGGCAGAGGTCTAACAGTGTGCAGATCTGATCGGGTGTGAAGTTGGTCCTGTCTTCTAAGGAGCTGTCTTCTTGTAGTCGTTTTCTGACAGTCTCCACTGCCTCCGTGGTGGGTATGCAAGTGAAGAGAGAGACTACATCAAAGGACACCATGGTTTCATCTGGACCCAGGGTAAGTTTCTGGACCTTGTCGGTGAAATCGGTGGAGTTCTTGATGTGGTGTGGAGTGTTCCCCACAAGAGGTGCAAGGATCGTAGCAAGGTGTTTTGCAATGTTATACGTGGCTGAGTTTATGCTACTGACAATGGGTCTGCATCACGATTTGATGACATTACAACGAAATAAATATGAGCCGTGGCTTTTTCAGCAACTTCCTGCTTTGAGCCAGTCATTTTAGAGCAGGGGTCTCAAACCTCCAGCCCCCATCATTCCTGCTTGTGGCTCATATATTGACGTGAAGAAATGTAATGCAGTTTGGCCCTTAAAGAGACTTTTTGTTTGTTGTTGAGTGCAATGTTTAAATACGTTCTTTAAATGATTTAATATGAGAAGAGGGTGCAGACATCCTGAGGGACTGGCTGTTTAGTGACAGAGTCAAAAACTAATGTGTACACTGATGTCTGCATTTTATTTTGTTAAATATGAACAGAATGACAGCAGCAGTGCTGCTATATGTGTGGACAGAAAGAGAGCACCGATGTGTTTATTTGGTGGTTCACTGAAAGTTAATCCAGTCCTCATCCAGAGTGAGGAAAAAGATTTGTGCTTTAGTGAGCAAACAAAATACCAAAGGAAGACTGTCATCAATGATCTTGTGCATCTGTTGTCTGTCGACGTTTTTTGGTTTTTAAATCTCAGTGATTACACACCGTAAAAAAAATATCCTAAAAAAACCAGTAATATTCCGGCAGCTGGGGCACCAAAATAATACCAAAAATAACAGAAAATAACTTTCTCATGAAAATACGGTTATTTCCAGTAGTGACAATACAGTTTGTTGCCCTAATTTTACATGGGATTGTGCCTTTTTCAAGTGCTTTTAAACAATAAATTAGGAACATTTCAATGTGATTAAACAATGAAATTACCTATAAACAAGGTCAATGAATGCGGCAATATGAATAATAATACTTAAATGTACAGAAATATACAGTTAACAGTTGGTTTATATAACAATGGATTGCATTCATATAGCACTCTTTGAGACCCTCAAAGCGCTTTACAATTCCACTTTATAATTCCCCTCTGGCCATCACCAGTAGGTGGTAAGTGAAGTGTCTTGCCCAAGGACACAACGACCGAGAGTGTCCGAGCCGGGGCTCGAACCGGCAACCTTCTGATTACAAGGCGAACTGCCAACTCTTGAGCCACGATCGCCCTAACTAGCAATAATAATAATAATAATAATAATAATAATAATTATTTCATGTAAAAAAAAGTTTATAAGAATCATTTTATATATTTTTCCATAGCATTACATTTGAATTTAACAGTTCAATCTTTCAAATATCGGACAAATATTTGTGAAATTATGATACATTTGTGAATGTATTTTAACAATAAATAAATTAAAACTAAATCTCTCATCATCAATCATCATCATCATCATCAAATCTAGATCTCATTTATGCACATTTAAGAAATAATGTGGAAAATATCCTTTTGTTTGCATTTGGAGACTCGGCATTTGAACCATCCCAAATATCTGGACCAGGGAACCAACTCCTCAAACCGGCTAAACTAAGCTGTTTTTGAAGTATATAAGCATGAGCCCTGGAATCTTGGCTTTTTTTAAAAAAAGAAGCACTACACATTACTTTTCTTATGTTCAGTATACAGGAGTTGCTGCTCACAGTTGCAGAGTTGCACTAATGAGTCTGTCAGCTGTCCCAAATGGAATGTCAGGCCGCACTCACGCCGGACACCTCCTGACCTTATTTCCACGAGCCCTCGACTCAGCTGCAAAGTGCTTACGGGGTCAGTTTCCTTTTCATCAGAATTATGTGCCGTCATTCGTACATAAGTTGAGCAATGGTTTAACCAATTTTCCATCAAAGGGAATAAACAGAACATAGGATGTAAGTTAAGGAAATATAAGTTTGACTATGGAGCACATCTCCTTCAGCGTTCACAATAATGGGTTGCATTTCTCTCAGTCAACTGACTGTTTGGGGGGGGGGTTAAAAGCGGCTAATAGTTAGTGGGCTCTGTGGTTGTTGCTTTTTAAATCACACTAGGAGTGAACAAAAAGCAGAAAAAAAACCCTGTAAAGATGCACACTGTGAAAGTCTGGTTTATACCATAAATCTTACCAGGCGTAACTGTTTTTTTTTTGTGTGTGTGTTTTAAGTTACAAGCACGTGTCAAAACTTCTGTCTCCCATTGCTGATGCGATCCTCCTTTTTTTTTTTTGTTCCCTACTAATGATCTACGGTAATTTGTCCCCATAAAATAATGTTTTATTGAAATCATTGTGATACAGTGATTTGATTTCTTATGCATGGATTGGATAAAAAAGTAATTTTGTCTACACTGAATGTAGTTTACCAACTGCTCCTCAGTCCAAACTGACTTTATGGTTCATACGTGTCAACTCAGGGAACTCCTGCTGTGACCTCTCCTCTGTGAGCGCGGACACACACACACACACACACACACACACACACACACACACACACACACACACACACACACACACACACACACACACACACACACACACACACACACACACACACACACACACACACACGGAGAGAAACAGACAGATCATTAATGCGGAGGATTGCAGCAGCTCTTGGATTTTCACTCTCTGTCGGATTTCAGAAGAGCGGTCACATAAATTTCATTACAGAGTTTTTACCTTTGCTTCAATGTGTCTTTAAACCCTTTCTTGTTCAAATTGTTTATTCACATAGTAAAGAAGTAGCTCAGTAAGTAGAAACAGCGATAATTTAAAGACATTTTCTACAATAATTTCATCATCCACAGTTTGTGAAAACTGCGGTTAAAAAAATAAATCTGTAAATTCACAAATGATGGACTCTTTTCAGACATACGCTTCATGTACTGATAAACATACACTTAAAAGATGTACATTAGGCTGCACACTGGTTATGCCATTACGGATTTTGCTCAAGAGTCTGTTTAAGCTAAAAACTTGAAATATATATATCTGTATATTTTAACATAGATGAAATGTTTTTGGAGTCACAATTTAAACACTGTTTGAATAATCAAAGAGATATTTATAAAGGACAGGCTACAACAGACATGCTTACCGGGAGCTGTTTTGTCTCTTTTTCATTAGCCACACCAGAAACGCTCTGTGCGGATAGCAAAGTCTGTGCTGTGGGAGTGTCTGGAAACCTCGCACTGGTCCCCAGGGACACGGCAAACTTGTAAGCCCTAGTTCCGGCTCCCGAAAAATATGCTTGAGTTGTTCTTGTGTCCAACAAAAATGAGTTCTGCTATGTTTTATTTTTAACGTTACTGCGTTAGCACAATTTAGGTTCAAAAACATTATTAGTCTCTTACATGAATGGCATCTTGTTAGACCGGGGACGGGGGCTTAATAACTAATACATTGTTTTACATCTTGGGCACACTTCAGTGAAACTCGAAAAGTGGGACACACAATATGGAGATGATGACTTGGCATTTGTTAGGGAGGAGTGTAAGTATAGAGAGGAGGAATTCCCATTCATGTACTCTGCAATGTACATTGTGTCCTTGTATCGTGTTTTACTTTTTTTCTAAATAAATAGCTGAAAAACCCATCAACGGTGAGGTAAGTATTCACCACAGTATTGTGTTGTTTTTTTTTTTTTTCTTTTATTAGGGTCAAATTTCTCTTTGTGTAAAAATTAAGCCAACATCCACGTGTCAAAGGTCGGTTCTAAAAAAACAAGTCAGTCCCTGAAGCTTATTTGTGCCACAGATGCTAATTCAGTGACTGTGTGTAAGGAATGTTTTGGGATCTGTCTGATCTTAAAAAACTAACTTTGTTGTTACATTACTGCAATATTGAGGAAAGCTTTAACGGCTGATCATGGAGCAGGATGAAGGTCAAAGGGAAAGTCCCTGCCACGCTTCCGGTTATGCTTCCATCCGGCGTAGTCATCCAGCCGGTCCGTGCTATATTGCCCCCCTGGCCCGGAGTGGTATAACGTCTCTCTCACTCTTACAAAGATAATGTTTACGCTTATGGTACGAGACGGAGGAAGCATCCCGATCTCTCAGAGGTAATTGACCGGGATAAACCGACGTAATTTATTCAAGTTCTCAATATGTGCGCGGCGCTTTTCCCCCACTAAGGGTTATTTTTACACGTACAATGAGTTGAGGCCAATATGAAATTCTTTGCTTGGCTGGAGGCATTAAAAAAAAAAAAAAAAAAAAAAAAAAAAGTTGTTGACTCCTCCTCGATATGCGTAAAACAAGGCCGTTTTCTTTTAGGGTTTCTGTCTATTGAGAAAACCCATTGTAAAAGTAGCTCAGAAAATGAAGAAAAACTCTTTACTTTTGGTCTGATAAGGAGTGGCTGCACAAAACCAAAATACCTGGTCGGGGTGTTTTAATAAAATTAATTAGGGCCGATTTCCAAATACGGGCGCAGCGCTTTGCTTCCACTAAGGCTTACTTTACACATATGAGGTGGGCGGTCTGTAGGTTACAAGTGGATAGAAAGTTCTTCTTTTCATTACAAGCGCCTGCCTCCACCCCACTCTATAAAAATGCAATTTGTTGCTAGGCAGATAATCTTAAAGGTTTTTTATTGCGTCTGTAATATAAGAAAGTAAAATACTATTGAAAGAAATGGTTCTCTACAGGCAACAGGAAGTCACTCTTTTTTTCCCCATTACAAGCGCTGGTGTAGCTTACCTCCACCCGGCACTATATATGTATGTGTGTGTGTGTATATGTATGTGTATGTATATGTGTGTGTATATATATATATATAAGTAGTACGACCCAAGCTGCTGCGACCGCAACGGGGCCGTCTACTTCCTGGAAGGTGCAAAAGTCGCGGGAGACTGGCTTTTCTTAGTCCCGCCATTTTCTGCGTTCTTTAGAGACATCGGGTGGGGTTCTGTGCTTTCTTTTTTTTGGAGAGTTAAAAAAAAAAAGGGAGAGACACATTGCTGAGCCATGGCAGATTTTCCCAGTTTTGGCAGGGGAAGTGGGGCAGTTGGTTTTACCCCTCTGCATTCATTTGGCAGAGGCACATCAAGGTTGCTGACAGCTCCAGCTCTGGAGTGGGAAACAGTGTTGTTGGGTCTGCCAATAATGTGTTATCAGAACCCTCACTATTGAATGTGTTTACACTGTAAAGTCTGATGTTAAAGAACCTGTGTGTTTTAGAGGGGATCGCTGTGATACATGCAGTGTTCAGGAATGGGAGGAAATGATGATGACTTTTTTTAAGAGAAGAGGGGTACCAGTTGCTGAACAAGCTGATGATGTGCTAAGTAAACTGCTGGGGAGGGCATGTTAAATAGTCAAAATTGGGCATACGTAGTAAGCCATCTGTGTGTCTTGAGAGGGGCCCAGAGCCCATTTTGAGATCTTAAAGCAGCACTTCAGTGACACTGCCTGTTCAAGCATGCCTTTAGTTGACTTTTATGCAACACTACCCAACTCAGTAGAAACACCGTTTGCTTACTGGCTCAGGTTGAACAGAGCCATGGAGGTGACAGAAGACTGTCTGAAGAGACAAAATAAGTCCTTTGCATATCTGACTAAAGAGCTGACTGCTATGTTTATCCGTCACTGCTCAGACTCAGAACTGTCTCTTATTTTCAAGTGCAAGCCCCTGCATTAGTGGACGGTTGCTGATGTGCACAAGAAATTGCTGGAGCATGGCAAGGACCAGAAGTGCACCCCTCAGTTTAGTGCAGTCAGTGCCTTGGGTTTTCGGCGACAGGAGGTGAGTCCTAATGTGCAGCAGATGACATGCAGCAGTAAGTGTATTACACCATCACCAACCTCTACTTCAGCACCACTTGCCGACCTTAATGCACAACCATCTACTGATCGTCTTGATCATGTGATAGCCCTGTTAGAGAAAATCCTGGAGGGACAGCCTCGGCAAGCAAAGCTACCTGCTAAGGATCATGTAAGGGCCCCCCGGAACCAAACACACAAAATCGTGCCTTGCATGATATGTGGTGACAGTGAACACTCTACGTATTACCACTGTAGAGCTTATCAACTGTGTTTCATCTGCCATGCTGGCGACCACAAACGGGCTCAATGCCCCAGGGCCGTGTCTGTCAGAGTGAGGGGGCATGAACCAGCCACCCAGCAGCTGGGAAACTAGATAGCCTACATGTGGAGGGGGCAAGTGTTAGGCCTGAAATCACCCCCAAAAAGGATGATTTTGATGATTTAGAATCTGTATACCACACTGTTTGTGAGGAGCGCCAGCTAGGCCGGCGACCGATTTTTCAGAACACGCACAGACTAAAACAGCATGATGAGCTGTTCTATGAAAATGTGACTCTGGGTGGCAAAGTGTCTGTTAAAGCCATGCTTGACAGTGGCTCTATGGCCTGCACCCTCAGCACCAATATGATGCCCCAACTATTACATCATGCAGTGCTGCAGACCCCCACCTTGCGACCCACTGATGTCGTCCTGATTGGCTGTGGTGGTTCGAGGACAGTTCCATCAGGTGTGTGTGTGACATTACGGTGGAGATGTATGGTTGTAAAGTTGTTGTGCCAATGTTGGTGGTCGCAGGGCAGAGTGAGGACCTCATTCTGGGCAGCAACCTAATGAGATATCTGGGTAATCACCTAAGGGAAGAGGGAGATTTAGGAGAAGAATGCAGCAAGATCCTGAGTGCTGAAGAACAGCCTAATAATAATGTGCTGAGTTCAATGTCAGGAGTGGTGGCCCCAGGGCATGTTGGTGATAAGATCGGAACTGTCAAGCTAAAGAGAGCTGTAACATTAGAGGAAGGTGGGCAGTGCTGTAGTTGTAGAGCCCACTGGGTCAAGGTCTGGTCCGAGGTCAGTTATGGTTGGGAGAACTGTAGCGCATCTAAACAGTGATGGTTGGCTCCCCGTGAAAGTGCTGAACCCCTTTAACAAGCTGATAACCCTGAAACAGAACATGAAGTTCGCTGACGTGTCCCCCTGTGCAGCGGTGGAGAATTTCACCCCGACTAGCTCCTACTTGCAACAGAACGTGCAACGGTCTACTGGCTCAGCTTGGTGCCATGATGAGCAGAGTCTAGTCACAGATGTTTCCACTCTGCCTGATGATTCACCCTCACAGGAGATGACAGGGTGTTGTAGCCCCTTAAACGCAGTACTGCAAAATCTGGGGCTGTCTGATATCGACATTGATTCATGTGCAGTTTCGCCGGCTGGCAGAGAGAAACTGGTTGGCCTCATAGCCCAGTTTGAGTCTATCTTCTCGAGAGACAAGCTAGATTGCGGCAAGGCTAATGACTGCCTACATCGAATTCGAGTTGTGGACGACAAGCCATTCCGGTTGCCATGCCGCCGATGCATTATGAAAAACTAAGACAGGCTCTGAATGACATGGAGGAACGGGAAATAATTCGGAAGTCTTGCAGTGAGTTTGCATCACCGCTGGTCTTAGTTTGGAAGAAGTCTGGTGAGTTGAGAATCTGTAATGACTTTCGCTGGCTTAATGCCAGAACTGTCAAAGATGCTCACCCACTCCCGCATCCGGCTGACGCACTGGCTGCTTTGGGAGGGAACGGATTGTTCTCTACAATGGACTTGACTTCGGGTTATTATAATGTGGAGGGGCATGAGGAGGACCGTAAGTACACGGCATTTACGTCTCCATTTCGGTTGTACGAATATAATCGTATGCCACAAGGACTGTGCAACAGTCCGGCCACCTTCATGAGGATGATGCTAGGCATTTTTGGGGATCAGAACTTCCTCAGTGTGCTGTGTTATCTTGACGATGTTCTGGTTTTTGCCCCCACAGAAGAATTGGCACTGGAGCGCTTGTATATGGTGTTCCAGAGACTCCAGGTTCACAACCTTAAGTTGGCTCCAAAGAAGTGCCATTTTCAGAGACAGTCTGTGAAATTCTTGGGGCACACTGTAAATGCTGATGGGATACAGTCAGACCCTGACAAAATAGCATCCATTACATCCCTTGCAGAGGCAGACCTTATGGAAGAGGGTTCGAGTGTTCCATCCCAACAGAAAGTCCGCTCATTTTTGAGGATGGTAATGTTCTACCAGCCATTTATTGAGCACTGCTCATCCATCGCAAAACCTCTCTTTCGGCTGACATCTGGGGATAAAGGCCCTCGTGGTCCACGGCCAAAGCACCGGCTGGTGCGTACAAAGCTGTGTGAGGAGGACTGGACGGATGAATGCAGCTTTCAATGAGCTGAAGCAGGCCTTGTTGGATCGAGTGCTCCTGGCCCGCCGATTGATGTGATTTTTGGCTCTGTTATTGAGCACCAAGACATCATGGACTATGATCGATATGTCCAGACATTGAGGAGGGACCTCAAAGAGGCCATGGATTTGGCGTAGGAGGTGGCACGCAAAAATTTGAAGCGTCACACAGACCTCTACAACTGATTCCACAGGGCAAGTGAAGGTTGTGCATCGCAACCTGATAATGCCAGTGAACTTCCTTCCCCTCAGTGGTGCTTCAGTTCAGGATGATGGAGATGAGCTTTCTGCGTCTGGCTCGCTGATGGTTGGATGCGACGGAGAAGCTGTGTGCAACTCATCGGTGGGCATGGCTGAATACAGAACCAGAGCTTGGGTGTCTGACTTACCGTCTGCAGTGTCCAGCGACTCGCTGATGACAGAGGTTGCTCAACCAGAAGGCAGCATTGTAGATCAAGAACTTGCCTGTACCAGTGTTCCCCCTGTTGACACTGAGGAGCAGGTAAATGCCACCTCTGGTGGTCAACATTCTGACCTGCTTATGTCTGTGGCCCCAGTAACAGTCTCCTATGTTTTGGAGTTGGCAGCCACTACTGATGGTGACCAAGACAATACAGCTGCTATTGAGGGTCATGTCTCAACCACAGTTGTTCTGCCCAACGCAGATCCGACTGATGTTAGCAGGGTGGTGGGGTCCCGTGCTAGATCGAGAGTGGGACAGTTACTTAAGCCTGTCTCCAGGTTGATTAACAGGATTCTGGTGCATCATTTCAAAGTTTGAATATTGTTGGATAACTGCAAGTTGATTCTATTGTTGTTGAAGTGGGACTTTGATCTTTAGAATTGAGACAGATTATTTGTCATTGATTTTTCTGTGTCAGAGTGGCGTACAGTTATGATGTGATGAAATATGTAACTGGCATATTTTGTTCTTTTTTGGAAGGGGTCTGGCCAATTTCTTCTTCTACTGATTCTTTTGGGAATAGTCTGACTGAATTTTCTTTGTGACTGTACGACCTGGTGTTGCTGAACAGATTTATCACATGTTGATAGCTGTGGATTAGCTATTGGATTGTTTTTTTTAAAAAAAACATTTTTTTTGGAGGATTATTGGGTTTTTGTCCTCGGTTTGTGTTATGGTGATTCAATTCACTTCAATTCAATTTTATTTATATAGCGCCAAATCACAACAAAAGTCGCCTCAAGGCGCTTTATATTGATTGATTGTGGTGTACCTTTTTTTAAGGGTGTTATTTTGTTTGTGGTGTTTGTTTATTTGAGAGTGCAAGTGGAATTCAGCAGGGGGGGATGTAACAGTGTTTATGTGGTATTATTCAACTTGCCACAAATGTCAGTGTAATGGGGAAACGGCGCCCCCCTCTCGGTGTGGCTGGTTAGGTGAGGCTGGCTGCAGTAATCGCTGCCAGTCTGCCATAGCCATACGAGAGGTGAGTTGTATTGTTCCGCACACGATATAGCTAAGTAGTAGAGATACATAAAAGATGTTTGATTAGCTGATGGGCACAGAGTGTAATAAGTGCTTAGTGGACACATGTCCAACACCAGTTTTATGTACTTTTCATTTGTTTATTATTGTGTAAAACTGTATGCCAAAGCGGAATGCTAATGGGATGTTCTGCCGTAGTGTGCTGTGCAGAGTGGTGTGTGGCGAGCCTTTGCACTGATAAAACACCGTTGTTTCCATTCAGGTACATCATTTGTTGTTGCTGTTATTGTATTGTACATTCGAAATTGTAATATTGCTGCAGTAATCACTGCCAGTCTGCCGTAGCCATACGAGAGTGTGCTGTGCGGAGTGGTGTGTGGCGAGCCTATGCACTGATAAAACACCGTTGTTTCCATTCAGGAAATAAAGTGGCAACAAACGATCAGAGACTCTTTGTCTTCTTAAAAACACAACACAACGCAGAGTTGAGGAGTCTGTTTGGGCTGAACTGTTGCAGCGGGATGAAGCAGAAACCGGTTACACATGCGTCACACGTTTGACGAGTTGGGAGTGAGAACGTGTTGCATACGCACACTGTGTGTGTGATGATGTCACAAACGCACACCTGGAGAGTCCACTGTGCTGTAAGCAGGAAACAACAATGAGGCCATGTGACTTTGACCTCCTGGTAAAAAAGTCCTCTCATGTCCTGCTGGACATGAGAGGAACTGCAGGGATCGGCTTCATTTTTGTGCCTGTGTTTTGTTTTGTTTTTTCTTTATCCCTTCACTGAGCTCATTTTGACTTGTTTCACTTTTCAGGACATCAGCAACCTGCTCTTAAATATAATGAAACCAAACGGTGCTCACCTAAAGTGGTGACTGTGCTGATCATGTGACCCACAGCCTCACAGTCTGTGATGTCATCCTGTCTCACTTCAAGAGCTCAAACAAGCTGATACAACTGTGTGAACCGAAAAGGTCAGAGCAACACTTTGCCCTCCACTGTTTACACACCGCTTACATTCAGAGTGTGTGAGCTTTAATGGGGAAGCTGCTATGCTGGGTGACTAATGTGAGGTGGAGGCAGACGCTGGAGGTCTGGATCAGATCCACATGACAGAAAAGCAGAAACAGCTTCAGTCCGAGTGATTCCTTTGATTCAAATCATCACATTTATTGATCATTAGTATCCACATTAAACATTAAGCACTGATTCATCCACTGAGGCTCAAACTGCACAGACACATGAAAACATGATATTTATCTTATAAAAACAAGATGTTTATTATTCAAAGGTGTTTGAAAGTCTTTCCAGATGAGTTTAATCCAGGAGGGTCTGAAGCCAGAGTCAGACAGAGACTGTGCAGAGACTGTAGAAGGACAGAGCAGCAGCAGAGCAGTCCAGATACACTGATGATCCTCTGTCAGATCCAGAGGGACACACAGGGATGATGCTGGACTCTACATTGTGTCTGACAGTGGAGCTGTTCTCAGAGCAGTTCACTCTGCAGCACTGACAGTGCACTTCATTCCTCTGTCAGTCACTGTCAGATGAAGCTCTCCTCTCCTCTCCACCTCCCAGTGACATGGCCCAGTCAGAGCGTATCTACACACAAGCTGCTGCTGCTTCAACCTCTCTGGATCATCAGGACACAGCTCCTCCTCTCTCAGCGCACACACCGTCCTGTTTACCATCACCACCTCCACCTGCAGAGAGACGAAGAAAGAGCAGAGGATCTAAACAAGTGTTTCCAGAGACTCTTCATCAGGTGTCAGTCAGTGATGCAGCACATCCAGTATAAAGAGCAGCAGGGCCTTCAGTGCTGGGACTGTACTAGTACTCATTGTTGTTTCACTTTTTCTAATCTTTGGATTTTTTTTGAAGTTGATGAAAATGTTTTTCACTCTTAGTTTGAGTTTGGACTTTCATTCATTAGAAAAACCTTGGTGTGTCCACTCTGAGCTCTGTAGGAACCCCAACAACAAGCCCAACAATCCAGATGGACGGTTCCAGCTGTTAACTGGAGGAATTGCATCCAAACATCTGCTCTCACTAAATACTTCCTCACCTACAGACTGTGTTCTTCACTGCTTTAAACTTGGAAATGAATGCAGTCATTGGTCTGCGTGCTGCTTTGTTCAGAGAGCTGATTGGCTGTTCTCCTCTCACAGCTTTACAGGAAACACTGGATCTTTGTTTCATACTGACTGTGTTTAGTACAATACTGCTGACAGCACCACCCACTCACTCCAACACTCTACTTACACCAGACTCTCCAGTCTGTAGTTTGGACTATTCTCAAGATCTGACAGCTGCTTCACATCTGGATCCCGCAGCTTGTTTCTATACAGGTCCAACACTCTCAGATGGGAGGGGTTGGACTTCAGCGCTGCTGCCAGATAATCACAGCTGATCTTTGACAAACCACAAAAACTCAGTCTGTATAAAGAATGAAAGATGTAAGTTTATTAGACAAAGTATGTGTTTGAAATCATTCAGTGTTTCACCATCTGTTCAGAGCTGAAGAAGGTTCAGAATGTAGAAGTTGAGAAAATGTGTAGCATTAGTGCTTTAAAGCAAGAAGGTTGTAGGTTGAAGCTTGTTGGTCAGCTGGGCCTTTCTGTGGAGGTTGGATGTTCTCCCACGGTCCAGTGAAATGCTGCTTAGGTTCATTGGTGCTTCTAAATTAGCTGTAGGCGTGGAAGTGAGAGAGTGCTTCTCTGTCTCTCTCTGGCTGTATCCCAATTGTCAATTCCAAGCCTTAAAGGCTGCATTTTAAGGCATTTAATGGCACAGTGACGCGACAAAAGGTTGTCCCAATTCGAAGGCTGCTCGAAATGCAGCCTCAAATGCGTCCTTCATTTCCCTGAATTTTAAGGATGGGGCGGTGTATTCTTCATGGCCCAACATATCCCAGACTTCATAGCACGGCGGTGGGTGTGGATAATTGTGCCGAAAAAATGGCGGACGGCTGAAGCCGGGCAGCCGAAGAGTAAACTTGTAAAAGTAAGTACTAAATATTATGTCACTTATATATGTGCGAATGTTTAATAACGAAGGACATTAAAACATTACTGTTGGCCACATGTCGGCAAAGTTATGTGACATTAGCGATGTTTGTACTTTCAGCGTTTACTTGGTTTTAAAGCCTTTACTTCT
Source organism: Oreochromis niloticus (assembly GCF_001858045.2). Classification (NCBI taxonomy): domain Eukaryota; kingdom Metazoa; phylum Chordata; class Actinopteri; order Cichliformes; family Cichlidae; genus Oreochromis; species Oreochromis niloticus. The sequence continues at coordinate 82,391,959 of NC_031967.2, read as the reverse complement.
AAATATATATATAGTTGACCGTAATATCACAGAGAATGTGATGATTTTATGGATAATTAAAGTCAGTCATATATCCACAAACACAACAAGCTGAAAGTCAGTGATGCTGCTCGGTTTGCAGTCCTGAATATCACGGCACAAGCAGATTCACTGCACTGTTAATGTTAGCTATGTTATATTGCTGCGTCCGTTCGGTGGTGTCGAGCCAAACGGACTTTAACGTGTGTTTGAACGAGCTGACGGTTCACTCGTTAAGCTGAAAGAAAGATGCTTTAATCACAGGAGTCACACATGTGTCCACTGTACCATCTGGAACTCTTCTTGATTAGCACTCGTAATAACACAAACACGAAATCCTCCTTCTCTTGTGCTGTTTTGTATCAGTTGTAATATTTAAAGAAATTAGTTTACTGCTGAACTGTATATAACCACCATCCTTAACATTGTATTAATTATCATTCATCAAAGCGTTTATTGAAGCTGCTGGCATTATGTTATAATTTATATTATAGGGGTTATCATAATCAAATATTGACATGTTTATTACAGGTGCAGTTATAACTACTTTAAAATGATTGAGTTAAATATATATGTATCATAACTCATATGCTGAGTATATTGTTACAGTAAAATAGTAGCTGAGCAAAGGCCTGAATGTATTCAGCTTCTTGTGGTATTTGAGTTTGCCTAGTTACAGGTGACAGCAGGATGTCCAGTCCATGGTGACCTCAAAGGCCTTAGATCATCACCATATTCGGAAAAGGATGCCAGAAAGAGGAACCTCTGTGTTTGCATTTAATTCTTAAAATACATGAATGTTCTGTACATGCAAATTATGTGCTTGTAAACGCAAGAAGGGGCGTTACAATACCCTGATGTTATAAAAGCAATCTAGAGTGTATTTTGGGCAGAGATGTACAACTGTTTTGCAGTTTACACCTCTCCACGCTGCGTGCATTAAAATCAATTGTTTGAACGACCTCTTCTGGACTATCATTGTTTTACTCTCATCCTCAATTTCGAACCCGTAACATTTGGTGCATTGGCCGAGGTTGAGGGAGAAAAGTTGGAGAATGAGACTGAGAGGGTCCAAGGTGCTCAAACAGGCAGACACGAGTCAGTGGTCGAAGTGAGTGGACATAAGCCGGCTTATTCAAAGGTAAGGCACTACCTGTTGAATTATTTCCAAACAGTGCTGAATTGGTTCTAACAAAATTGAAAGTCTACTCACTGAAAATTACTGGTAAAGGTCTGTTTTGATTTTGGTGAAAATCTCATGAGAATTGAAGTTGAAGTAATGATAATGTAAGGTTAAGTGACAGTACTGATTAAAGGAAATGCAGTTGGACTGCTAAGGAAAGAGAATTTAAAGTAGTTGGACTACTGAATAGGAATAGGTAAAAGTAACGGAAATAGGAAAAGGACAAGTTAAAGTAGTTGGACTACTGAATTTAGGATATAGGTCATTTGAAATCTGTATATGGTCATACAGTTATAATTGAATATAAAGCTGGGCTTGGACATCAATACAGTCGGTTTTGTGGTTTCATAGGATGTCTTTAAAATACAAGTAAATTTCTGTAGAACGGAACTGTGGGAAGTTCTAAGAAAGTGCATTGTTCGGAGGTGACGCTCCCAATTTCCTGGGGACGCTCAGGATTTTCCGTTGGACGGGATAGTCCGATTGGCAATCGTGGACAACTGGGGACGGTCCAAAATAGCTACTGATTGGATCAGTTGACCGTTTGGAACGGTGTTTGCACTTTTTTTTGGGCAGTAAAGCTTGGAGCTTGGGCGTTGGACGCTTTTAAATTTACTTAGGATATTTAGGGATTAGAGCAGATACAGTTTGGAACTGAGACTGTCATTGATGATCAAAAACTTGGAGTTTGTCCCTTGGAGGGTTAATTTAAATTTTGTCTAAATTATGTAGGTTGTGCAATTTAAGGCCTTGTAAATATTATTTAATTTATCAGACGTCTCTGTGTTATAATTTCTATGTTTGTATATAGGCTCTGTCTGCCACGGGCACTGCAGCAGGCTGGTTATTTTGAGAGTGTGTCTGTGTCTATGTAAATGAGATGCCTGTGACTTATTTCGAGTGACATTTCCTGTTTACTAATGAGTGGCTAATGACTGACTGCAGAGCCTGGGTGAAGGACGACTTATATTAGTGTTTTAAGGGAAGAATTGCTTTTATTTCTACTTTGTTGGCATTACGGTTGTTAAATACGATGACTACTTTATGATACATGTCTGTCTCATTTTGCATGTGTGCGATTGGCTTTCAAATGTAGTTTTGTAATGTAACCTGTACACTCCATGGAGGAAACAGACCATGGAGTTTTGGAAGAAGATAGCAGAGATATGACTGGCCTTACGTTTAGTCTTGTGTTGACTCCAATAACGGATGGTCAGACAGGGCTGGTTGAAACAGAGGTGCGTGTTTGCTGTGAAATAGGGGCCACTGACCATGACTCAAAACACAAAGGCTGTGAGATTAAAAATTACTGTGAGTAAAGGTTTGACTTTTGACTAGGGAAATAATATGCTTACTTTTGGGTCTATGAAGATATTTGACCTTGAGTGATGTTATGAGAGGTTGAGTTTATTTTTCTGTTTAAAAACACATAAGTATATGCACTTAGTACACCTACTCAAGAAATGATTGTGTGACTGATGCTACAAAACTGACCTAAAGAATGGTGATGTGTGTGGAGAAGTGTTAGTTGTCCTGATGTGTGAAAGAGCGCTATTAAAATGTGTGTGAGTGAAATGAAGGCATATTGTTTTTAGATAAAGATTTAGTAGAATTACTGATTATTTGTAGACTGTGAAATTAAAAGGAAGTCTCTGCCGAAGCTGTAGAAACAGGAAACCGTGTGTGTGTCTGGGACAGGAAATGCATGCCCATAAAAGGGAAGCTCACGGTGACAAGTGTGCACCCAGAGTAGAGAGAGAGATTTAACTCTGGGCAGATGAAGCAAAAGGGAGGTTTTAAGATAAAAATGAATATGATACTAATTATATGCTTTAGTGTGCCAATACAGGTGGACTCTCTCAACTTTGCAACCTTGAGTTCAGCAGCAGAAAAGTAGATTAAAAGAATTGGGAGAAAATAAGCCAGTCTTTGGCTCGAAATTGTGCAGCTTGAGCTCTCACTTTGTCCTTGACCCCGAGAAGAAACGCAAAGGACAGTCAATTTCCTGATGAAGACCGATAGAACATCGTGGACGTGAAGAAGTAACGGAAGCTAAAAGACAGTGCAGGCGAAAGCAGTAACACTGACAACGACTGATGAGTCCAGCAGCATAAAAGAAAGCACGAGATGCAACATGCATGCTGGTGAAGAACAGCGTGATATGTCTGCTTGAAGGCACTGACTGTCATATTTGCCAAGCTTGGAGCAATCTTGGAAGAAAAGACTGAAAAGATGAATGGAGAAGAAAACAGAGCAAATGAAAATAAGACTGAAGGAAGAGGAAATACTGAAAGATCAAAACAGAGAAGAAACACACTGTGTTTGCTGGGGCTCTGAAGCCCGAACAGGACACTGTGAATGGAAAAGGACCAGTGAGAGATGAAGTTGGACGAGTTTGACTGCGAGAAGATAGGAGATGATTGGATTGAAATTGAACCTTGAACTCGGGATAGTTTAGGGATGTCCACCACATCACAACAAAGAGGTAAACAATACAAAAGGTAAAGATAATCAAAATAACTGACAATTATATTAATGAATAGAAAACACACATATACAAATTGTTACATGTGAGATTATTTTTGAAACGAATCAGAAGTGAGATAGTTTGAATGTAGAGCTCAGTGAAAAGATGCATTAATTAAATAAGAATACATGAAAATGCAATGAATACATAAGGATGCAATGAAGAAAACAGCTTACACTGCATTTACATGACCACATAACGCAAGGAAGAACACGCTTACATACATGGCATAATTGGTATTTTTGAATAGAAAAGAGAAATGGGTCGTTTAGGCGTCCGTGATAATAATGAAAATGTTTTAGTTTGTTATTTTCAGGAGTAAAGCAGACCCGGACCAATTCTCCAGATGCAGGAGTCGGACGAAAGTACAGGTTAACATGAATGGATATGTTAAGGCAAGTTTCTGGTTGAATTGTTTACAGTGTCCAGGAACCTGACAGCAAGCCCTAACTGGTGGTGGAAGACCAGCAGGGCTGTGATTTAAGGTGGGGAAGTAAAGTTTGGGTTAGTGATTGGGGGACGGAGATAACTGACTCTTTAACTGGAGAATGGGAAAGTGTCTGTGAGACTGTGAAGCCATATATGCAAAATAGCACACACCAATACGCAATGAAGATCGGCTTGCTACTTGTATGAGTGATAGAATGGTGTGAATGTTGAATAAACTGATTAAACTAGTTTAAAAAGGTGACTTAGGAGTGCTCTTGCACTGATTGATCAAAACAAGGGATTAGTATAGGAAGAAATTGACAATAATTAAATAATGTGATGAAGTGTAATCATGTATTTCGTTCGCCAAGTTAAATTGTTGAGATATGGCTGAGTATGCAAAAAGTTTGAGAGCTCGTGTGAATGTGGACAGAGGAGCTTGCTGTGTGTGTGTGATTGAGGCCTTAAAGGAGGGGTAGATTGTTCAGAGGTGCAAATTTGGTTAGGAGGTTTTAAATTAGTGTTGACATATTGTGAGAACGTGCTTATATGTTAAGGTTGAATGTGAGTTTGGTAAAGTGCTTAAAGGGGGATATTGTGTACGAAACGGTGTAGCTTTTTACGTTTTGGGTGTGTTCTATGGGTGAAATTTAAGATTGTTGAAGATTTTTGAGGTTGTTGTTTTATTTTAAAGAGGGAGTTTTAATAAACATGGACATGTTTAAGGGGTTTTGTAACAGTGCACTTATAAAGAAAAAACCTGTCAGGTGATTTTGTTTTGTACTTTGATGAGCTAATACTCAGCTCTCTTTTTTCTCATTTTTGCTGTAAGCAGGCCTGCAAAAGAAAACAACGAATAACGGCGCTGACAATAGTCTCAGGAGAACAAAAAGTAAGGTGACCTTTTCCGAATTACAATGGGTCAGATTGTGGGTCCCTGTCTAAAAGGATTGCAGCGAGCCAATCCAGTCCAAAAGTATAAAGAAATATTTTCCTAGAAACAACTAAAAAGAAAATAAATGATTATATAAATAAACTGAGTTTGCAGAAAGTGGAAAATCTGATTATTTGTGCGGACGTCTACCACTACCAGATGTTAATGCGTGTGAGTGAATGTGTGGGAATGGACAGGTGAATGGACGGACCAGGCAGACCATAGGTTGGACCGACTGGACACTGACAAAAGACTGGACTAAGGTTGGACACATGACTGATAATTGTTCTGTTTTAACTTTTCTTTTTAAAACACAGGTTGGATCATAAGTGGAGAAACTGAGTATAAAAGGTGATGTTCTGGTTAACACACAGGCTTTTGTTTGTAGGACGTTTCAAGGATGCAGGCTGTGGATGGAGCCAAGAAAGGATTTGACATGATGATTAATTTGATTTCATTCCTTAAATACAGGTTTGAAGCTCCGGAGCATTTATACATAATATGATAGGACTAAACTTTTCTTTTAATTGCCTAACCTGAGTGAAGGATTTTGAGTTTGTAACACATGAGATGTGTCACAAAAAGGGGGGTGTTAATATATGCGATTAGCTACATGAAATGTGTTCTTTTAGGGTTACTAAGCAAATTTCTACGTGACCTTTACCTAATAACCTTTGTGATGATAAACTTGTTTACCGACTTGCTCTCTTGTAGAACATACAGACTTAGAAAAGGGGAACCTCAGCTCTGAGTTTTGAGAATAACTCTGTTAAGTTGACAGGAAACACGTCGAGACAGCCATATAGGGCAAATGTGTTGGAGCTTGTAATTAAATGTGGAACTTGAAAAGAGGAAGCAAATTTGGTACAGGACGTACTTGAGATGATCAGACGAGAGAAGGAGAAGGTCAGGAATAGTTTAAACTAAGATTGAGAAAGTAAATGGGGTAAAAGGGGGTGTAGCTTCAGGGCAGTTCACAGCCTGGCGTAAACGCAAGGTGCTGTCACACAGCTTAAGTTATTTGGTTGATTTATTTTATGACAAAATAATAAGGAAATATTAAAAATATACAACACGTTGAGAAGATCTCTTTTGTTATATTTTAGTGTTTAACATGGAAGATGCCTCTCTGGAGCTTCTCTCCTGATGCTACTCCACCAAAAGAAGTTTATTTATAGAGACTATGTCAGCTCCCAAACAGACAACAACAAACCAAGACTAGCAAAAACAATCTGAATATAAATAATAACAAATAAAGAACAATACAGAATCCAAATCTGAACCAAAGAACAAAATAGTGAAATGTGGATTATTGGGTTTTTCTCTGTATATATGAAGCATTTGTAATGTGTATCTGCTCATTATTTTGTTTTATGTACTTTAATAATGAAGGCTTGTAGAGGCCAGTTTTTACTCACAAACAAGTGCTCAGCCAGACTGAAAAACAGGAAGCTGTAGTGCACAAGGCATATTAATAAATATAGACACAAAAAGAGGAACCCCCCATATAAACAACGTTGAAAATGTGTGAAGTATAAAGTACCGAAATAACACTATATAAGTCACAGCTGATGATTCTAATGTTAGAGAGCTCTTGCAACTGGCGTCTGAGCTGTGCAGAGGTCTCTCTTAAGACAGGTGCTTATGTAGGTTAGCATGAGGTTGAGTCCAACAGAAGCAAGGCACCCTAAATGTGCACAGCATGCAGCAGGGGTGGCCAAAATAATATAGGAAACAGCACATGTAGGGAGAGAACATTCACTAAAAGTTCTGACTACACATAGTGTGGTGGCTTATGTGAACTTGCAGGCGTTCACTATGACATCGTTAGCACAACAGAGTAAAGTTTTAGATGCTCGAAATCTGACATTTACACATGAAGGAATCAATATGGCTGATGTAATGGGATTAGGAGGACCTAATTATTGTACTAAGAAAGCAGAACTTGAAGGGAAAGTCAGGGAAGATTTAAAAGCAGGACCTGTTGGGATTGGGGATTTAGAGATTTTTTCATAGCTATCATATAATCTGCCTTAGGATGACTGCATTAATAACGTGTTGTACAGTATTATTTTATGTTTGTCATAACAGTGATGTCTCTATTTACAGGTTGAGTTAATTTTATACACAATGCGTAACTGTGCTTGTTTAGAGTTGATGTTCCGTCCAAACAGGTTTTAAGCTTCACTGGTGAGAGTGTCCAGGTGATACATGTTGAGGGAAGATGAGAACATAGCAGGTTAATTGCACGCACGCTTACAAACACACATGATTTATATATAGGCCAGGCCAAAGGCCTGGACTTGATGTAGCTTCTAACTTTACAGCTCCTAACTTGCAGGAATGGCGGGGAGTGTAATGAATGAATGCAAAACATGCTTACAGACACAAACATGACAGGGGTTTATTTTACAGGGTAAAGGTGGATCACAGGTTGCTTTGTTTCTGCTTAGCAACTACTGAGGTAAAAGGTGTTAAAGATAAATATGCAATAAGTGAACAGGAAATGTGTGAAGGTGAGCCGGGTGAAACAAAATGCTGTAGATAATGGAAACTTGTCTAACTGGCATTAACAGTAACCTTTGCATGTTATGTATATGCTTGAGGCCAAAAGAGGCGTAAATCCAGATAGAAAACTTTGAAGTGTGCTTTTTAGCGGAGATTTAGGCTGACATGGGGATGGTGTGCATTTTACTTGGGTTGTGTTTAATAAGACTAAAAGCGTTGCTCACACACATAAAGAGTATTGAGATTAAATAAAGTTAATATAATGGATAGAGCCCAGAATAGGATAATACATAAGTAAAATCAAATGTAATGTTTGATTTCACTTTTATTGGGAAACAATCAGGCTAGAAATGTGAGTAACCTATGTTTAAACTGTGAAAACACTCTCCACATACTTTGAAACTGTGCAACTCTGAGTGGGCCATGCAATCAAGCAACTGTTACATATCTGTATTAAACTAGCCAACATAGACTCACCACCACATGATGTTGCCCTGCAGCGGGGGCAGAAAATCATTTGCAAACCAGGGATCTTATGTTGATTATCATATTCTTACTTATGTACACACACACACACACACAGAAGGGAAAAATTTCAAAACAAAACAAAAAACAACTTCGCTTAACCTGTCAAGCACAGGAGCAAAATAAAAATGTCTTTGGGCTCTGGGAAAATTTCTTTAGTAAAAGTGTAAAAGGCCAAACCTAAGAGGTTGGGCAAACAGGAAAGTCCCTCCAGTATGAGGAGTTAATAGTTAGGAAACATTTCTCACATTAACGCCTTATATGTGAAAAACCATTGACTCATAGATGTAGATTGACATACAAGTGCACCTACATCCACATGTGCATTTAGACATTAAACGTGTACACGCATGTACACACAGATTGGCACACAGGCACAGAGTCTAACTGAAGAGCTTAACAAAGCAGACGTGGCAGTAGGGTTTGTCATTTTGCATGATATGATATTGTGAACCAACTTTGAATAATGACAGGAACCTTAGATGAACACAGTAGGTTAGTAAGGTGTAGCAGAGAGAGGCTGTTTGTTTTCTATCCCTTACAGGAGAAGATTTCCACTAGAGAGGGACCCAGAAGAGGAGCAGAGATCACTTAAGCATGAAGTGTTTTCAAGTGGGAGCTGGTGTTTATTACTGGACCACTTAGATGACATGAGGTTATTGTCTGATTTGCTGAAGTCAGGGGACGGCAAGAGAGGGTCAGAGCGAAGGTAGTGGACCTGGGAATGGTGGTTTTGGCGCCCATGGTGCCATTAATGGATGTAGAGGTGACAGAGTGGGTCGAGCGGTGACACAAGACATAGTATAGTGACCTCTTGTGGGCAAGAGGTCAAGAGAGGGGATTGTAATATTTAAAGAAATTAGTTTACTGCTGAACTGTATATAACCACCATCCTTAACATTGTATTAATTATCATTCATCAAAGCGTTTATTGAAGCTGCTGGCATTATGTTATAATTTATATTATAGGGGTTATCATAACTCATATGCTGAGTATATTGTTACAGTAAAATAGTAGCTGAGCAAAGGCCTGAATGTATTCAGCTTCTTGTGGTATTTGAGTTTGCCTAGTTACAGGTGACAGCAGGATGTCCAGTCCATGGTGACCTCAAAGGCCTTAGGTCATCACCATATTCGGAAAAGGATGCCAGAAAGAGGAACCTCTGTGTTTGCATTTAATTCTTAAAATACATGAATGTTCTGTACATGCAAATTATGTGCTTGTAAACGCAAGAAGGGGCGTTACAATACCCTGATGTTATAAAAGCAATCTAGAGTGTATTTTGGGCAGAGATGTACAACTGTTTTGCAGTTTACACCTCTCCACGCTGCGTGCATTAAAATCAATTGTTTGAACGACCTCTTCTGGACTATCATTGTTTTACTATCATCCTCAATTTCGAACCCGTAACACAGTGTATACACCTGAGACTGTCACCTGTCTGTCTGTACTGCACTCTCTCTCTGTTTCTTTCTCTCTGATTGTGGAATAAAAGTATGAACATGTATTTATAAGTTACACTTGTGTTTGAATCCTGCAGCTTATCACACATTTGATTTCCATGTGTGACGACTGCAAGTGTCCAGAGTGAGGACAGACTGAGGGACCCACTGCTGCACATCATCTGTGAGGCTTTGCACCCCTGATGATCCACCAGGACAAACTCAGCAGTGTGTGAGGAAGAGCCAGCAGCAGCTGACAGATGGAGAGAATAGACAGACTGTTCCCTGTTTGTGAAGGACTGCTAGGAAAGTTTAACATAACTAATTGTCTGTCCTGAATCAGTCTTATTAGGTAATGTTCAAATAATTATATCATCCCAGTGTTTTCAGTGTGGGAGAAAGTACTCAGGGCCTTCAGGTTACACACTATGAAAGGCAGAAACAAGTTTAATATTCAGAAACCTAAAGTATGTATCAGCAGCAGGATGGAGCTAAAAATAAATGTTTGTTTCAGTTCTATGAAGCTTTGAGTATTTTGGATTAGTAGCACTGCTGTGTTTGTTGCATCATATTGCTGTAATTGTTTATATGCTTTATATATTCTGAGGTAAGTCGATCAATAGTGTTACATCATATTCTATAAGGATGTTATGTGTTTGACCCATTTAGCAGAAGTCAGCCTGTTTAAGGCTCTGATATCTATTCTGTATGACTTAAAGCAGTTATGACATGGTTTGATTTTCTCACCCAATAAAGGGATATTTAATATATCAGTCTGCTCTTCATTCTATCAGAAACAGTTATCACAGCTCGTACATTTTCTTTTTACACATATATGTAAGCAATGAGCCAAATGTAGTAATGCCAACATACTGAAAGAACAATATTTGTCTGTTATATGTAATATATCTATATACACACTGTCAAAGATACTTGTCTTTGAGTGAAGATATAAAGTGATAGGAAATTTGAATAATTGCAACTTGAATCTTTACTGAAGCTCCGTATTTGACACTCCAACTTCACTGCTGTAATAACTAATAATCATTAATATAATAATAACTTTAATATTTGCCATATTATATTTACATTACCAAAGTGAGATGACTTTAGTCTCATGAACAACATTAGCTAATTGTTATTTACTAACTAATCTTAAAATGACTGTAAATAACTCATGAAAGAATAAAGTTAGGTTGAAACCAAGCACACCATTGTTTTTCTTGTGACATTACCAATAAGTTTGATGTGTCACATGGCTCCTCTTCCTATTATAACTTTAATCTCAGCCGATGTACTGAGGAACAAACAAAACAGAAAAAAGCCAAACAATAACATTTTTAAGTTGTCTAAGTGACTTATATCATGTTAAACCTGAGTAGCCAAAGGGGGTTTGAATACAATGTGCTGGGAGTTGAACCTTTACCTCCCGGCTAGCTCGTCTCCGAAAACGTCGGAGCACTTTTGCAAATATGCGATGTCTTGATAAATTGAGCAGATATTTTAAGTTTACACAGCTACATTCTCGCCTAAAAAAACAAATCTGAAAACTTTATTTTGTGACCCAGAAAGACTAATAAGAGTAATAGTAAAACTAAGTAGCTGCCGCCATTCTTGGAAACTGGAATTGGCTGGAGCACTCTATGAATTCTGGGATAGTTTGTGACACGAAGGAGACACCCGACCCATCCTTCAAATCTGGGGAAATTAAAGATGCATTTGTCGGTCGCATTTGGAGAAGTCTTTGACTTGTAACATAATCGGCCTACAAATGCGACCCCTGAATTTGGACACAGCTACGATACCGAACACTACTACTTCTTCAGTGTTTAACGGCAGCTGGCATCCTTGTAGATGCATTGCCGCCATCTTCTGTTTCAGTCCATTTCTACACTCTTAAATCCTACTACTGTACTCATTCCTGCATCTTCAAGGATCTTAAAAAGCTTCAAACGACACGTCGACTATTAAATTAGTTGTCGACGATTTTAATAGTCGACGTAATCGTGACTAGTCGACGAATGGTGGCAGCCCTAGTGACTGACCTCAGAGATTCAAGTCCACATTCTGGACTCTCCAGGAAACCACACAGCTGCTTCACTCCTGAATCCTGCAGGTTGTTCCAACTCAGGTCCAGCTCTCTCAGATAGGAGGGGTTGGACTTTAATGTTACTGCCAGATTATTACAGCTGATGTCTGACAAACCACAGCTCCACAATCTGTATAAAGAATGAAAGATGCAAGGTTATCAGACAAAGTGTGAGCTTGAAATCATTCAGTGTTTCATAATCTGATCAGAGCTGAAGTAGGTTCAGAATGTAGAGGTTTAGAAAATGGAAACTCCAAACAGCTGAAGCCAACAGTAAGCAGCTTCAAACAAACAGAACAAGAGAAAAAACTCGAAGTCGTACATTTCTTACAAGACAGCGTCACTGATCATCATCTTCTGTTCAATAAAAAAAAATGAAGCCTTAAAGGGCTCAGCCTTTATCTCCAAGAAACAAAGCTTATCATGGAGAACCACCAGGTCAGCTGATCTGTGGACAGCACCAGCATCTTTAACGAAGTGTGAGAGGTGAGCAGTTTTTGGAAGCCTTTACTGTCTGATAGTGATGTTTAAACGATGGCTCAGAGCAGGATTTTGATCATTATTTTGCTTTTCTTCTATTATTATGTTTAGCTTCTGCTTCACAGATATTCTCTGAGATATTCTCTGAAATATTTCCTACTGTTGGACAAACTTTCACAGTTTCTTCATAAAGGAGATCTCTTCTGGAGTCCATCTGTGCACACACAGCACTACCAAACTCATCTATTCAATTCAATTCAATTCAATTTTATTTATATAGCGCCAAATCACAACAAAAGTCGCCTCAAGGCGCTTTATATTGTACAGTAGATACAGAGAAAAACCCAACAATCATATGACCCCCCTATGAGCAAACACTTTGGCGACAGTGGGAAGGAAAAACTCCCTTTTAACAGGAAGAAACCTCCGGCAGAACCAGGCTCAGGGAGGGGCGGGGCCATCTGCTGCTGCCGGTTGGGGTGGGAGAAGGAAGACAGGATAAAAACATGCTGTGGAAGAGAGACAGAGATTAATAACAGATATGACTCGATGCAGAGAGGTCTATTAACACAGTGAGTGAGAAAGGTGACTGGAAAGGAAAAACTCAATGCATCATGGGAATCCCCGGCAGCCTACGTCTATTGCAGCATAACTAAGGGAGGATTCAGGGTCACCTGGTCCAGCCCTAACTATATGCTTTAGCAAAAAGGAAAGTTTTAAGCCTAATCTTGAAAGTAGAGATAGTGTCTGTCTTCCGAATCCAAACTGGAAGCTGGTTCCACAGAAGAGGGGCCTGAAAACTGAAGGCGCTCTCTCCCATTCTACTTTTAAATACTAATAATACATACATTAAGATAAAATGGGGCCTGATTATTTAAGACCTTGTATGTGAAGAGCAGGATTTTGAATTCAATTCTGGATTTAACAGGAAGCCAATGAAGGGAAGCCAAAACAGGAGAAATATGCTCTCTCTTTCTAGTCCCTGTCAGTACTCTTGCTGCAACATTTTGGATTAGCTGAAGGCTTTTCAGCGAGTTTTTTGTAGACATCCAGATAATAACGAATTGCAGTAGTCCAGCCTGGAAGTAATAAATGCATGAAATAGTTTTTCAGCGTCACTCTGAGACAGGATATTTCAAATTTTAGAGATGTTGCGCAAATGGAAGAAAGCAGTCTTACATATTTTGTTTAATATGTGCGTTGAAGGACATGTCCTGGTCAAAAATGACTCCAAGGTTCCTCAGAATGTTACTGGAGGCCAAGGTAATGCCATCCAGAGTAATCTGGTTAGATACCATATTTCTAAGATTTTCGGGGCCAAGTACAATAGCCTCAGTTTGATCTGAATTAAGAAGCAGAAAGTTAGCGGCCATCCAGGTCTTTATGTGTTTAAGACATTCCTGCAGTTTAACTAATTGGTGTGTGTTATCTGGCTTCATGGATAGATAGAGCTGGGTGTCATCTGCATAGCAGTGAAAATTTATGCTATGTCTTCTAATGATGCTGCCTAGGGGAAGCATATATAATGTAAACAGAATTGGTCCTAGCACCGAACCCTGTGGAACACCATAACTGACCTTAGTGGGTGAAGAGGACTCTCCATTTACATGAACAAATTGGAGTCTATTAGATAGATATGATACAAACCACTGCAGTGCAGTACCTGTAATACCTACAGCATGTTTTAATCGCTCTAATAGGATATTATGGTCAACAGTATCGAACGCTGCACTGAGGTCTAGCAGGACAAGCACAGAGATGAGTCCACTGTCAGAGGCTATAAGAAGATCATTTGTAACCTTAACTACAGCTGTTTCTGTGCTGTGATGAGCTCTGAAACCTGACTGAAACTCTTCAAATAAGCCATTCCTCTGCAGATGATCTGTTAGCTGTTTGACAACTACTCTTTCAAGGATTTTTGATATGAAAGGAAGGTTGGAGATTGGCCTATAATTAGTTAAGACAGCTGGGTCTAGAGATGGCTTTTTGAGTAAAGGTTTAACTACAGCCACCTTGAAGGCCTGTGGTACATAGCCGATTATTAGAGATAGGTTGATGATATTTAAGATTGAAGCATTAATTAATGGCAGGACTTCTTTAAGCAGTTTTGTAGGAATGGGGTCTAAAAGACACGTTGATGGTTTGGAGGAAGTAATTATTGAAGTTAACTCAGAAAGATCAATTGGAGAAAACGAGTCTAACTTAACATCAATGGTACTAAAAGTAGCTGTAGATAATATTACATCTGTGGGATGATTATTGGTAGTCATTACTAGTTAACGTTAAAGGGAGGGCTGGCTCGATGGAGCTCTGACTTTTTCTCTGCCTGGCTACAGTGCTGAAGAGAAACCTAGGGTTGTTCTTATTTTCTTCAATCAGTGACGAATAGTAAGATGTTCTGGCTTTGCGGAGGGCTTTCTTATAAAGCAGCAAACTATTTCTCTAGGCTAAATGATGATCCTCTAAATTTGTGACACGCCATTTCCTCTCCAGCTTACGAGTTATCTGCTTTAGGCTACGTGTTTGAGAATTATACCATGGAGACAAGTACTTCTTATTTGAGGCCTTAGTTTTCACAGGAGCTACAGTATCCAGAGTCGTACGTAGTGAGGAGGTAAAATTATTAACAAGATAATCGACCTCTGTCTGGGTAGCGTTCAGATAGCTGCTCTGCTCTATGTTGGTACAGGGCATTGAAGATGATAACAGTGGGTGGATTATATTCTTAAACTTAGTTACAGCACTTTCAGAAAGACATCTACTGTGATAAAGTCTGCTCTTCACTGCTGTGTAATCAATTATTGTAAATGTAAATGTTATCAGGAAATGATCAGACAGCAGAGGGTTTTCAGGAAACACTGTTAAATGTTCAGTTTCTATGCCATATGTTAAAACAAGATCTAGAGTGTGATTAAAGTGGTGGGTGGGTTCTTTTACAGCTTGAGAGAAGCCAATTGAGTGTAATAACAGATTAAATGCCATATTGAGGCTGTCATTTTTTGCATCCACATGGATGTTAAAATCACCCACAATAATTATTTTATCTGAGCTGAGCACTAAATCAGATAAAAAGTCTGAGAAATCAGAGAGAAACTCTGTGTAAGGCCCAGGTGGACGATAGATGAGAACAAGTAAGACTGGTTTCTGACTTTTACAGCTGGGTTGGACAAGGCTAAGCATCAGGCATTCAAATGAATTAAAAGTCTGTCTTGGTCTTTCGTTAATTAATAGACTGGTGAGAAAAATTGCTGCCACACCGCCCCCTCAGCCTGTGCTTCGAGATTTCTGGTAGTTAGAATGACTCGGGGGTGTTGATTCATTTAAACTAACATAATCATCTGGCTGCAACCAGGTTTCTGTAAGGCAGAGTAAATCGATTTGTTGATCAATTATTAAGTCATGTACTAACAGACACTTGGACGACAGAGACCTAATATTTAATAATCCACATTTCACTGTTTTACTCTTTGGTTAAGATGTGGATACTGTATTGTTCTTTTTGATTTTTTATGTTTAAATTGTTTATTGCTGGTTTTTAGTTTGTTTTTTGTCTGTTTGGGAGCTGACACAGTCTCATTGGAGATGGGTTTTTGGGGGGGGTAGCAGGAGGAGAGAAGCTGCAGAGAGGCGTGTAAGACTGCAACTCTGCTTCCTGGTCCCAACTCTGGATAGTCATATTTTGGGGGGTTTAATAAATTTGTTCATATTTCTATAAATGAGAGCTGCTCCATCCAAAGTGGGATGGATGCTGTCTCTCCTAACAAGACCAGGTTTCCTCCAGAAGGTTTGCCAATTATCTATGAAGCCCACATCGTTTTTTGGACACCACTCAGACAGCCAGTAATTTAAGGAGAACATGCGGCTAAACATGTCACTCCTGGTCTGATTGGGGAGGGGACCAGAGAAAACTACAGAGTCCGACATTGTTTTGGCAAAGTTACACACCGATTCAATATTGATTTTAGTGACCTCTGATTGGCGTAACCCGGTGTCATTACTGCCGACGTGAATTATGATTTTACTGAATTTACGTTTACCCTTAGCCAGCAGTTTTAAATTTCCTTCAATGTCGCCTGCTCTGGCCCCTGGAAGACAATTTACTATGGTTGCCGGTGTCTTTAGCTTCACATGTCTGAGAACAGAATCACCAATTACCAGAGTTTGACCCCCGGCGGGTGTGTCGCCGAGTGGGGAAAAACGGTTAGACACATGAACAGGTTGGTGGTGTACCTGGGGCTTCTGTTTAAGACTATGCTTCCTCCTCACCGTCACCCAGCCGCCCTCTTTCCCCAGCTGCTTGGGGTCTTCCGGGGAACAGCTAGCGGGGCCTACGCTATCTTCGGCTGCACCAGCTACAGGGGCCTGGCTAGCTACGGGTGAATGAAGGGTACGAAGCCGAGTCTCCAATTCAGTAATCCTGGCCTCCAGAGCTGCAAATATGCTACATTTGTTACAAGTATCATTACTGCTAAAGGAGGCCGAGGAGTAGCTAAACATCTGACACAATGAGCAGGAAAGTGCAGGAGGAACAGGTGAAGTAGCCATGGTGCTAACGAGTCGGCTACGAGCTAAGATAAGCTAGCGAAACAGTACAGAGACAGTGAGTGAATACTTTGGCTATAAATTAGGTAGTGAGTACACAGAAAGTGTGCTTCAGATGAAGCACGTGAAGATTATACTATGAGAGAAGAATGCATTTTAAAGTTGTTAATTAAATTGCTAAGCAGAAAAGCTACTCAGAAACACCACTGTGTTTTTGCAGGAACAGGAAGTGATACTCTACAGCAGAGCGAGCGAACACCAAGTGACAGCGCCACCTATCTCATACTGAACACACACACATTGTAGGAATCATCAGTACTTTCACTGTTTCTCATGTTAGCAATTTAGCATTTCTCCAGTCTGAGTCAGAGAGCATCACATGATGTGACAGAAGCTGTGATCGGTCAGCTGCAGTGATGGTGGTGGAGCAGCATTAATGATGATGCTGTAGAACAACAGGAACATGGGGATATCAGACTGTTAGTGGGTTTAGTCATTCCTGCTGCACTGTTTTTCCTTCTTATTGAAGTCACCTGCTGAGAGCTCACACTGTTCTCTGTAGAAATGATGTCAGTCTGTCTCATCACATGTTTGGAGGCATGTTTGATGTTTGGTCTTCTGGAAACTCTCAGTATCAAATATGGAAGATTCAAAGGAAACACACTTCAGTCTTTATGGACCTGTTTCTGTACCTGCCACCATCATTCTACATGTTTGTACATCAGCTTATGAAATCCTGTCTGCTGTTAAAGTCTTTATTAATACTCTTCATCTGCTTCACTGTCACTGTGTGGGTGGAGCTGGCTGAACCCCGCCCACACAGAAGCTTCAGAGACACGGTTCCTCTCCGGAGCTAAACTTCTGCTTTATCCCCTCCTCTTTTCTTCATCCTCCATCTCTCTTTTCACTTCTTCAGTGTTCTGCAGCCACGGAGCCTCACAGCCATCACCACACCCATACCTCAGCAGCTAGCATTACCTAGCATGCCGTGCAGCAGTGTCAGTTTGTAAATGTGCAATAATTCCTGCTCCAAACTGTTTCTTTTTCACAGATTGCTGTGTGCTGTGACCTTTGACCTGCTAAAGAGAGTCAGCTGTGGATTATTCATTGTTGTGTCTGATACTTAGAACTGTGAGGAAGAACTGTACACAGTTAATCAGGGTCCCCTCTCTCTGAACTAGGAAAGGTTTGCAGGCCGCTCGGCATCCTGGCCATACATTGAGTATCACTTTTTGAAATGTGAACATCGTTCTGCTACAGTCAATGGACTAAACCAGATAAGAAGAAAACAGACTTTACCATGACAATCCTCAGTGTGGATCAGTAAAATATAAGCCTTATGTCTGCAGTTTAGTGTCAGCACAAATTTCACATCATATTCATCTCAGCACAACTAAAACATGGTGACTGACCTCAGAGTTTCAACACCACGTTCTGGACTCTCCAGAAAACCACACAGCTGCTTCACTCCTGAATCCTGCAGCTTGTTTTTGCTCAGGTCCAGCTCTCTCAGATGGGAGGGGTTGGACTTCAGTGCTGCTGCCAGATAATCACAGCTGATCTCTGACAAACCACATGTCTTCAATCTGTATAAAGAAAGAAAGATGTACGTTTATTAGACAAAGTGTGTGCTTGAAATCAAGGTGAAAGGAGTGGCACAGAACACCGTCCTTCAAACTTTGATGACAAACTGAGGTTAAAGGTCAATGATGTCATCCAGGGACAGTTTCTAACAGTCAGCTGGCAGCCCTCAGCTGACCGTCAGTTTGTAAATGTGCAATAATTCCTACTCCAAACTGTTTCTGTTTCACAGATTGCTGTCTGCTGTGACCTTTGACCTGCTAAAGAGAGTCAGCTGTGGATTATTCATTGTTGTGTCTGATACTTAGAACTGTGAGGAAGAACGCTACACACTTAATCAGTGTCCCCTCTCTCTCCACAGGCCGCTAGGCACCCTGTGGAAGGCCATGTGTGGGCCATGGCCCACACGTTGAGTATCGCTGTTTGACATGTGAACCTTGTTCTGTTACAGTCAATGGGCTAAACCAGAGAAGAAGAAAACAGACATTACCATGACGATCCACAGTGTGGATCAGTATAATATCAGCCTTATGTCTGCAGTTTAGTGTCAGCACAACTTTCCCATCATATTCATCTTAGCACAACTTCCAAACAGGAGACACAGCTCCTCTCCGGAGCTAAACTTCTGCTTTATCCCCTCCTCTTTTCTTCATCCTCCATCTCTCTTTACTCTTCTTCAGTGTTCTGCAGCCACAGAGCCTCACAGCCGTTACCACACCCATACCTGAGCAGCTAGCATGACCAGTGTGTGAATGTGTGGATGACTGAACGTGTAAAGTGCTTTGGGGTCCTTAGGGACTAATTAAAGCGCTACACAAATACAGGCCATTTACCATTTAAAACATGGTGACTGACCTCAGAGTTTTAAGTCCACATGCTGGACTCTCCAGAAAACCACACAGCTGCTTCACTCCTGAATCCTGCAGCTTGTTGGAGCTCAGGTCCAGCTCTCTCAGATGGGAGGGGTTGGACTTCAGTGCTGCTGCCAGATAATCACAGCTGATCTCTGACAAACCACAGCGCTCCAATCTGTATAAAGAATGAAAGATGTATGTTTATTAGACAAAGTGTGTGCTTTAAATCATTCAGTGTTTCATAATCTGTACTCTCTACAAGAGTATTTTAAAGACAGCATCATTGATGATCGTCTTCTGCTCAGTAAAACATTGGTTGATCTTTCTGTCTTTATGTTCACAAATGATGCTGCAACTCTGTGACTGTCCTGGAACTTTCAGCAGTATCGTTACGTCCTTTCTACCTGAGTTTCCACAGCTCTTATAACAGCAGTGTACATTCACCTGCAGGAACATGCTGCCTCTGCTTCAGCACTGTTTATGATGCACAAACTGCAGGAACCAAACTCATACTGGCTCATTTGAATCATGTCTGCTTACAAAGACACTTTGAAACTGAATCCTACAGATCAAACCCTTGACCTTTGTTCTGGATCAGTGAAGGATATTTTTTCACCCGAAGAAAGACCAGCGCCACACTTGTTGTGCAGTCAAGATGGGAACCACAGCGGTGCCAAGTGAGAACAACACCACAAGAACAAAGACTCAAATAATATGAAGGACGAGGACAAATTAAAGGAAAGTGAGAAAACCCTGGTGGTGTGAACGGACCAGCAGGGGCTCCAAGACTGACAAACAGAGACGTCCATGTACCAGCTGAGGATGCTGCAGTGATCGGGGAGCTCGGTCCAATCTCAGGCTGTACTGTGTGAACTACGTTCTTCACAGAATTCAGCCAAGTGAACATCTGGAGATCCAACAGTGCACGAGCTGCGAGCAATCAGCTGTTTTATCATATACACAGATTCTCTCATCAGCTGCTGTAATGTGAGCACACTGCTTGTATCTGGTTGAGCAGTAGTATATCGCTAATGTTGTTCCTTTCTAACCAAAGATATGGAGCTGAGCTCGTTCTACTTTCATCCAGATATAAACAGTTACAGTCTTCAGCTCATTTCTTTGCCACCATCACAGGAGCTCTTTATCCTGTTCTTAAATCTCATTGCTTCTTTGTGTGCTTGTTTTTTAGAACAGTAGTTATTCTGATTGTTAAAGAAGGCATTCAGCTGTGACTAAATGTAGCTTCTACACCAGTGATGGTAATAACTAGTGAAGCTAATCCAGTATCAAAGCTCAGGAATCAGCAGCTCCCACCTCGTTTTCTTTGAACAACTATTTTTTAGCTGAAGTGTTTTTGTGTTTCTGCAGACCTCAGACATCCTGCTGCTCTGGAGTACTGAAGCTCTAAACTGCTCAACCTTTATCTCCAAGAAACAAAGCTGATCATGGAGACCCAGCAGGTCAGCCGGTCTGTGGACTGCACGAGCATCTTTAACTACCTGTGAGAGGTGAGCAGTCTTTGGAAGCCTTTTTCTGTCTGATAGTGATGTTTAAACGATGGCTCAGAGCAGGATTTTGATCATTATTTTGCTTTTCTTCTATTATTATGTTTAGCTTCTGCTTCACAGATATTCTCTGAGATATTCTGTGAAATGTTTCCCACAGATGGACAAACAGTTTCTTCATAAATGTGTACAGGAGCTGCATGCAAAAAGATCTTTTGTTAAAAGGGTTGGCGTAATAAGCTAATGCTTCAGCCAATACCTTTTGATTAGCCTTGTCTCATGCTTTCTTGCTTTCTGATAATCTTTATTCTGTATTCTGCATTCACTGAGACATTTGAATGCTAATCAAATCAAATCAAATCAAATCAAATAAAGGAGATCTCCTGTGGAGTCCATCTGTGATAATATGTTAAAAACTGAATTATGATTCATATCTGAATGTACTGACTGTTAATTAATGATGAGAACATAATCAGTAAATATAAAGATGTTTGAGTTTGGCTTTGATGAATCAGAATAAAGTAAGAAAACAATGATTTTAGAGGCAGGCCTAACTCAGGCCAGCTGACAGCCTGTGTACAAAGAGACTTCAGCCATATGACAGTGAGTGTGAGTGGATGAGAGCACACACAGGACACTCTGATCTGTGAATGTGTGCGACTTAGTGAAAAAGAGGATTGTATTGTTTTAAAGTCACAGTATATTCAGAGTTTTAACAGAAAGGTGTTTGGATTCAAATGGATTACGCTAAAGTCAACATGCTAATGAAATCTGAATTGACTGAAATGTGAAGTGAAGATTATTCAGATGTGAAAGAGAGAGAGAGACTGATAATAAGGTGGGGCTGAAGATCAGTGAACGTCATGAAAACACCTGCCTATCTCACCACCAAGCTCTCTGTGTACATTGACTTTTTAACACTTTGTGAAACAATAAAGATGTATTAATCTGTGTTAGTACAAACACCTCTAATAGTTTAATCTTACCAAGTCATATCTTCCCTTGGAGTCTGCGGTCCAGGCTTCTACAACCATCCTCGTTTAACAAGCACTACAATCTAGAGGAGAGCTGCACTAACAGGTGTGACTGGTGTTTTACTGTTTTGGTCATGTTTTGTGTTATAGTTAATGTTCAGATTCAGTAGTACAAGGAGTGCAGAATTATTAGGCAAATGAGTATTTTGTCCACATCATCCTCTTCATGCATGTTGTCTTACTCCAAAGCTGTATAGGCTCGAAAGCCTACTACCAATTAAGCATATTAGGTGATGTGCATCTCTGTAATGAGAAGGGGTGTGGTCTAATGACATCAACACCCTATATCAGGTGTGCATAATTATTAGGCAACTTCCTTTCCTTTGGCAAAATGGGTCAAAAGAAGGACTTGACAGGCTCAGAAAAGTCAAAAATAGTGAGATATCTTGCAGAGGGATGCAGCAGTCTTAAAATTGCAAAGCTTCTGAAGCGTGATCATCGAACAATCAAGCGTTTCATTCAAAATAGTCAACAGGGTCGCAAGAAGCGTGTGGAAAAACCAAGGCGCAAAATAACTGCCCATGAACTGAGAAAAGTCAAGCGTGCAGCTGCCAAGATGCCACTTGCCACCAGTTTGGCCATATTTCAGAGCTGCAACATCACTGGAGTGCCCAAAAGCACAAGGTGTGCAATACTCAGAGACATGGCCAAGGTAAGAAAGGCTGAAAGACGACCACCACTGAACAAGACACACAAGCTGAAACGTCAAGACTGGGCCAAGAAATATCTCAAGACTGATTTTTCTAAGGTTTTATGGACTGATGAAATGAGAGTGAGGATGGATGGGCCAGATGGATGGGCCCGTTGCTGGATTGGTAAAGGGCAGAGAGCTCCAGTCCGACTCAGACGCCAGCAAGGTGGAGGTGGAGTACTGTTTTGGGCTGGTATCATCAAAGATGAGCTTGTGGGGCCTTTTCGGGTTGAGGATGGAGTCAAGCTCAACTCCCAGTCCTACTGCCAGTTTCTGGAAGACACCTTCTTCAAGCGGTGGTACAGGAAGAAGTCTGCATCCTTCAAGAAAAACATGATTTTCATGCAGGGCAATGCTCCATCACACGCGTCCAAGTACTCCACAGCGTGGCTGGCAAGAAAGGGTATAAAAGAAGAAAAACTAATGACATGGCCTCCTTGTTCACCTGATCTGAACCCCATTGAGAACCTGTGGTCCATCATCAAATGTGAGATTTACAAGGAGGGAAAACAGTACACCTCTCTGAACAGTGTCTGGGAGGCTGTGGTTGCTGCTGCACGCAATGTTGATGGTGAACAGATCAAAACACTGACAGAATCCATGGATGGCAGGCTTTTGAGTGTCCTTGCAAAGAAAGGTGGCTATATTGGTCGCTGATTTGTTTTTGTTTTGTTTTTGAATGTCAGAAATGTATATTTGTGAATGTGGAGATGTTATATTGGTTTCACTGGTAAAAATAAATAACTGAAATGGGTATATATTTGTTTTTTGTTAAGTTGCCTAATAATTATGCACAGTAATAGTCACCTGCACACACAGATATCCCCCTAAAATAGCTGAAACTAAAAACAAACTAAAAACTACTTCCAAAAACATTCAGCTTTGATATTAATGAGTTTTTTGGGTTCATTGAGAACATGGTTGTTGTTCAATAATAAAATTATCCCTCAAAAATACAACTTGCCTAATACTTCTGCACTCCCTGTAGTCCTAGTTGGTCTGTTTTGAGTTTGTATATTCCCTGCTCAGTTCCTTGATTATTTAGTATTTTCCCCTTGTGTCTTTGCTCTCTGTGTGTTTGTTATATATTATATATATATATATATATATATATATATATATATATATAGTGTGTATATATATTGTGTATATACTGTGTATTTATGTCGGTGTCTCCCTCATTCCCTGCCAGCTTGCCTACGTTTACTTTGTATCCTCAGTTTAGTTAGATTTTTTCTTGTGTCCGGCAATAAAGCTGTTTTTGAGTTCACTTTTCTCTTCCTGGAGTCTGCACTTTGGGTCCTCCATTCCTGCCTGCCGCACACATTTTATGACACAAGGCTACACATGTTTATTTGTATCAGAACAAGCAGGTAAGACATGGACATCAAGTCTCTTGGGCACCTGAGTCCCCTCACCCACTTCGGCTCCAGAACTCCGCATTATCTACCGAGTAAGACTCAGAGAATCAGTGATCAGAAGTTCTACAAAGAGCCGAACAAGACTTCCTGTGTAGAGGTTTGTGAGCCTACCGATCAGTGTCAGTGCAACTTTCAAATCATATTCATCTCAGCATAACTAAAACATGGTGACTGACCTCAGAGTTTCAGGTCCACATCCCGGACTCTCCAGGAAACCACACAGCTGCTTCACTCCTGAATCCTGCAGCTTGTTGGAGCTCAGATCCAGCACTCTCAGATTGGAGGAGTTGGACTTCAACGCTGCTGCCAAATAATCACATCTGATCTCTGACAAACCACAGCTCACCAATCTGTATAAAGGATGAAAGATGTAAGTTTATTAGACAAAGTGTGAGCTTGGAATCATTCATTTTTATAATCTGTTCAGAGCTTAAGAAGGTTCAGAATGTGGAAGTTTAGAAAATGGAAACTCCAAACGGCTGAAGCCAACAGGAAGCAGCTTCAAACAAACACGATAAGAGAAAAAACTCTGAATTTTTCACATTAAAGTCATACATTTATCATAAAAACATGAAAAAGACTTGAAAATGTCGTGTTTTTCCTTCAAGGAACCACATAGCTTCACTTTTAAAGGTGAAGCTGGAAAGAAATTGACCTATTTGAAGTCCACCAACAATGAATGTTAGACTGGGCTCTATGGAAACACATGGACTGGTCTCAGCTGCCTTCTTTCTGTAGTAATTCCAACAGAGTCCTTTCTCTTCTCCAGCTTCGGTTTGAAATCCTCTCACAGAGCCTGAATCCTGCTTTGTTGTCATGTTTGGGCCTGTGTTAGGCTGTTCTGTGTTCCTCTGCTTTAACACACACCTCACCACAGCAGCTGTGTGGGTTGTCTCTGTAGCAGCCAGATCAGGTTCCGATATTCATCTTCACTGACTGATAGTGCACAACATTAACCTGTGGAGGCTGAAACACTGTCCTGTCAAACATCTCGCCATCACAGCTCCACTTCTGTCAGCCTTGAAATGAACCCTACTCAAGTGTGTCACTTCTATTTGGAGCCAAAAGGAAAAACTGTTGTTCAGTCGTTTGGAAAGACACAACATTTCTGAATGCACTCAAACTTTTTCACATTTGTCTTGAGACACATCCTGAACATTTATGAACTAAAGAAAGTTTCAAACATCAAAGATCTGAAATACAGAAAAAGAACAACAGCTGCAGTCAGTGAACTCACCTCAGAGTCTCCAGTCGACAGTTTGGACTCTCCAGTCCAGCACACAGAAGCTTCACTGCTGAATCCTGCAGCTCGTTTCCACTCATGTCCAGCTCTGTCAGATGGGAGGGGTTGGACTTCAGAGCTGAGGCCACAACTTCACAGTGAGTCTCTGAGAGTCCACAATTAATCAGTCTGTGTTAATAATAATAATATAAAATGTGTTATTATATATGCAGAAAATCTGCATTATAAACACAGACAGAATGTATATGAAGACAAAACAGAGTGACACCATTCTCTGATGAACATCTGCTCTTCACATCTGTGCTTCAGCTCCCCTTATGTCACAATGATTCACTCTCTCTCAGACCTGCAGACTTTTAATGAGAATATTTTGTTTGGCTTTAATCTGCAGATGAAGGAGGAAGATGGTGTCACATTTAGGCTTCCATAATGTCCACAGTCTGTCAGTGAGATCTGATCCAGAGTCAGAGTGAAGACACACATTTGGACTGTTTCCTGTTTTTAATCTGACTCCAGAACATTTTCAATGAGTTAAGCTCAGTGAAGAGTTCCAGCTGGGAAAGATGATCTCTGTTTGCTACCTGCTGCTGTCAGGTATGACTGTTCACGTCCACACGCAGGTAAAATCTGCTGACTGTTACCAAACAGAGCAGAAATCTCATCACTGGACAATAATGATGAACGAACTCAGAGCTGCTGATGTCATATCTAATTTCAGGGGAACTAATCAAAGAAAGTCTTTCTTTCTTTTTTCTTTCCCCCCACCTGTCCTGTTTGGTTCTTTTGCCATCAGAATTATTGTCTGAAGGCCAAGAAAGATGCCAAACGGACTATACTAAGTGGACCATCCCAGGCTTGCCATATTGGTCCATTTGATTGACCTTTGTTTTTATTGTTTATTTTTATTTTATTTTCAGTTGTTACATATGGGACAGATATGACTGGGGAAAAGGAAAGGGAGAAAGAAAGAGAGGGAGGGAAAGAAAAACAGCGGGAAAGAGGAACAGTGATAAAGGGCACAAAAAACAAACAAAAAACAAACCAAAAAGAAGGGGGGTGGGGGGCCTTCAAAATACATATATATATCAATCACCTGGATCACCTGTTAAGAAAAAAAAAGAGAAAACATGAAAAAAAAAGAGCAATATAATAAACAACATCATCGTGATAGTCTATGTGTATATAACAGTAAATACGAAATATTGAATATTATTGTGCAACACGTAAGATTGACACCGCACAGTGTGCCTTGAGGTAGGAGCCAAAAAAGGTGTAGTTTGTATTTGTGAGCACAGCATTCAAAAGGTTCCTTCATGTAATGATCTGCTAGAGGGTGTGGGGGGCCATAGCTCTGTCCTCCAGGGAATGAAGCAGGTATGGAGGAGATCAAAACTCCAGACATCCAGAAAGAGCTGAGGAGAGCCCCGGATGAGGGGTCACCCATCAGCCGCAGAGCATGAGCCGGGGGGGGGGGGTTGCAGTGATGTCCCCGTGAGCTCTGCCGGCAGCCAGCTGTGCCATAGTGGACCGTGCCCCAGGCCCCGAGGCCGAGGGCACCCCACCCTCTGAAAGAGCCCAACCGAGCCACAGGTGCCAGGCCCCGACAAGCAGCCACCGGGAATGAGCTGGTGCATACCTGAGCACCCAGACCTGGACAACAAGAGCCACCAATGCACCAATGTCTGAGGGCATTAGCCACCGGCAGGGGAGTGGTGGGGGGAGATAGGCCTCCATACCTTGGAGGGCCTGAGATGTCTCTAAAGAGGTATCATCTAATACCCTACCTATAGACATATAGATATAGCCATTAGTCTGCTGGTGTGTCGCTAGTTGGCAAAAAAAGATTTGTATTCCTGTTCTGGGCTTCAGTGTTTATGACTCCAGATCCAGGTGACAGCAAGTCAAAATGATGTTACCTGTCTATTTTCAGCAGCAGCCTGTATTCACTTTGAATATTGTTATAAACTATAAACATGGATCAGTTTGTCTTTGTTTGGTTTGTAAATGTCACTGCTTCCACTGAACCTGGGTGACGGTAAAAAGACAGAGAGGGAGAGAAAGGAAAGAGAAGATGGAGACAGCAAAGAGAGAGCAAACACAAACAGGTGAGAGTGGACAGGTGACCAAGGTCAGCAAGTAATCAGAAAGCTTCTGTTTGACTCACATTCACTGATGATGACTGCACATAACCAAGCAGTGTGTTACTCTGATATCAAATATGGATCCTGCTCTTATTATAATGATCATCAGATGATATTATTGTGTTATTTTGTAGTTGAATACGATGTTTGTGTGATTATCAGTGAAAGAAGCAGTGATGAGGATGGAGAGAGAGAGAGAGGACAGAGCAAGTGTAGAAGAGCAGGACATTGTGAGCGAGGATGAAGGTGCTGAGGAAGACTCTGGTTTAGTGTGATTAAAGTGTGATGTACTGATGAGTGACAGTGCTGTGCTTCAGAGTGAGGGCTCAGAGGTGAACCAGCTGTGCTCTCTTACTGCCAACAGTGGGACAAACTGAGTGAGAAGACACTGCTGACATCTGGACTGAACATGTGTCAAATATGTGAGCTAATGCTGATGTCACAGCAGCTCATGGATTCACTCTCATTCCTGCTGCTGCTCCTAATGACCAATGTCTGACTTCATTTCCTCATTAATCAGAGAGCTGATGAACTAAAAAAAAAAGAGCTGAAAGAAACCTAGCGACGCAAGGGAACGACAGCGTCAGGCTTTCTGCTTTCTGATTGGTTGACCTCCATCCCCCAGGCCCTTCAACCCACTCAGTTCTCTTACATCTCAGCTACAATTGCGAGTTTGGTGCAACAAGTTTCATAAAAGTGTTAGAATTTGTGGCTATGACCAGTTGTAGAAGTTGTAATCACAGTCATTGTAAGCAGTAAAAAAAAGAAATGAATGAAGTTGAAATGCAAGCATTTTTATGTAAATATCAATCTACATGATCATATCTGGACTCACCGAGCCTTTCTGCAGTTCCTCACAGCTGGAATCAGTCTCAGTCGTCCCCGCTCTGATGTGTTATACTTCCTCAGGTCCAACTCATCCAGAACCTCCTCTGACATCTGCAGCATGAAGCCCAGAGCTGAGCAGTTGATCTCAGAGAGTTTCTTCTCTGAACTGTTCTCTGACTTCAGGAACTCTTGGATCTCCTGATGTACTGAGAGGTCGTTCATCTCCATCAGACAGTGGAAGATGTTGATGCTTCTGTCAGGAGAGATTTTATCACTGTTCATATTCTTCAGGTTGTTGATGACTCTCTGGATGGTTTCTGGACTGATCTCTGTCTGACCCAGCAGACCTACTAAGAGTCTCTGGTTGGACTCCAGACAGAGGCCATGAAGGAAGCGAACAAACAGGTCCAAGTGGCCATTTTTACTTTGGAAGGATTTCTCCATGGCTCTCCTCAGGAAAACATTCAGAGATGACTCATTATAATCGTTACCCAGGAAGTCCTCCACCACATCAGTCTTCCTGTTGGCGTGACAGTGGAACATGTAGACAACAGCCAGAAACTCCTGAATGCTCAGATGAACAAAGCAGTAGACTGGTTTCTGGAAGATCACACACTCTCTTTTGAAGATCTCTGTACAAACTCCTGAGTACACCGAGGCCTCTGTCACATCCAGACCACACTGCTCCAGGTCTTCTTGGTAGAACATGATGTTTCCTTTCTCCAGATGTTCAAACGCCAGCCTCCCCAGCTTCAGAAGAACTTCCCTGTCAGCCTCCGTCAGCTCCTGTGGACTCGTCTCATGTCCCTCATGGTACTTGTTGTTCTTCCTCTTTGTCTGAACCAGCAGGAAGTGTGAGTACATGCCAGTCAGGGTCTTGGGCAGCTCTCCTCTCTGCTCTGTAGTCAACATGTGCTCCAGAACTGTAGCAGTGATCCAGCAGAAGACTGGGATACTACACATGATGTGGAGGCTCCTGGATGTCTTCATGTGGGAGATGATTCTGCTGGACAGCTCTTCATCACTGAATCTCCTCCTGAAGTACTCCTCCTTCTGGGCGTCAGTGAAGCCTCGTACTTCTGTTAGCCTGTCAACACATGTAGGAGGGATCTGATTGGCTGCTGCAGGTCGGGAAGTTATCCAGACGAGAGCCGAGGGAAGCAGATTTCCCTGGATGAGGTTTGTCAGCAGCTGGCTGACTGATGACTTCTGTGTGACATCAGACAGCAGCTTCCTGTTGGTGAAATCCAATGAAAGTCTGCTTTCATCCAGGCCGTCAAAAATGAACAAAAGCTGAGAGACAGCCAGCTTCTCTGCTGTGACCTTCTGTAATGTTGGATGGAAAACATGGAGCAGCTCCAGAAGACTGTACTGCTCATCTCTGATCAGGTTCAGCTCCCTGAATGAAAGCAGAACCACCACACTGACATGTTGGTTCTCCAAGCCCTCTGCCCAGTCCAGAGTGAACTTCTGCACTGAGAAGGTTTTTCCAACACCAGCCACGCCGTTGGTCAGAACCACTCTGATGGGTCTCTGTTGGTCAGGTAAGGCTTTAAAGATGTCCTGGCACCTGATTGGAGCGTCATGGAGGGCGTCCATCTTGGAAGCTGTCTCCAGCTGCCTCACCTCATGTTGGGTATGAACCTCTTCACTCTGTCCCTCTGTGATGTAGAGCTCAGTGTAGATCCTGTTGAGGAGGGTTCTACTTCCTGTTTCATCACTTCCTTCAGTCACATGTTCACATCTCCTCCTCAGACTGATCTTATGTTCATCTAAAACCTCCTGCAGACCAACATCTGCTGAAAGAAAGACAAACAGAAAGAAAACTCTTCAATATCTGAACAACAACAAGAAGTCCAGTTGTCAGAAATGAGTCCATCAGCAGACAGATGTTCAGTCTTACTTTGTACACAGCTGCTCTGACTGGCTGTCTGCAGTCCAGCTCTGGTTCTGGATCTTTCTCCACACTGGGGACAGGACGAGTCTCCTGATGAAGCAGACTGGTCCCAGTATGAGCAGATGCACTGTCTGCAGAACCAGTGTCCACAACTGGTAGAGACTGGATCCTTCAGGATGTCCTGACACAAAGCACAGCAGGACAGCTGCTCCTCCTCACAAACACCACTCCTCTTCCTCTGTCTGTGAACACATTTCTTTATCACTAAAATCATTTACTGACTGTTGCTAAAAACTATTCAAATGTAAAAGATGGTGCAGAAGTTCTTATGGTCACATAGAAGAGTGAAAGTTGAGATACTTTTCTGTTTGAAGGCAGCGTTCAGTCTGGAAACAAAGTGATGCTTCATTGATTTCATCAACACTAATGAGCTGCTTTTCCTGTCTGCCTGTCTTATTAAACACTCAGTGATCTGCCTGCAGTTTGCTATGAATACACACTTCCTATAATGACTTCACAATAAAAGTCTTCCATCAGAGGGCGCTGCTTACATCCTTCATGTTTTCCAGTCAGTGTGCAGATTAGCTTGGTCCAGTTCATTTTGATCACTTTACAGAAGTAACTGATTAGGGGTTAGGGTTAGGGGTGAGCAGGTTCCCCTCCAGCATAAACTCTAAGCAGCTAAAACATGAATGAATGTAAAACGTGTCCCAGCTGTCAGTCAGACTGTACTCTGTGCCACATTACAGATGTGGTTTCTGGCAGCTGCTCCAGCTGCAGGATCAAACACATACAAGTCCAAACATCTTTGCCTTTGCTGCTTCTTTTTTACTGAACAACACAACATGTAGTTTTTGTCCCAGCTGAGCATCAGTTATGCAGCCTTTAACATTAGCATTGTTAGCATATCTGAAAGAGAAAAGATTGTCAGAAACTGTTGAAAGGGGCCGGCATAGGGAGAGGAGAAGATCACTGTTCTCACTCTCAGTTATTACAATCAACCGACCGCTGACTTGGTAAGAGTCAGGGTTTGATGCAGGGGCCAACCCTCTCCCACTCAGTCTGAGGGGAACCCACAATGCACACTGCCGTTAGGAACGTTCATGTGTTTGGAGTTAGATGAGGAGATGTTACCATCATGGACATGTTAACAAATCCTGCAGCACCACGTGGCACAAACAGTTTGTGTTCCTGTCATCTGCAAGCAACAGAAAGTTCATTAATAAAGGCGGGATGGAGATGTGACTGTGATGGTTCTCCTTCATCCAGCTGTTACACACATCTGCGCTCACACGACGAGCCTTTGTCTAATAAAGCAGCTGCTCTCTGAACACTTTTCTGAAGAGGAGCTGCGCAGACCTTTGTTTGCTTTCTAGAGCAGCGTATCATCCTCACAGAGCACAGCTGGCACGCTTGTTTCTGTTAGCTTAGCCACCAGGCTAAAGTCAAACTACCCACTGCTAGCAGCTGTTTCTATCATAGTTTAGGATCCAGATGTGTGAGGTCTAAATTTACACCTGTGATTAAAATAAATAGTTAAAAACAGCCAATTCTGCTTAAATGTATCTTAAAACCAAATAAAATGACAGTTACAGCTGAGCCTGTGTGTCCTTTGAGACACTGCTCTCCTACAGAGATGCATTTTAGAAACCAGGAAACATCAAAATCATTTAAATCAAACACCAAACTGGCATCAGTTCATCTCTAACAGCTCACCTGTCTGCAGGAGACAGAGGTTGGACTTTAAAGTTAATTGGATGACCTTTAGAATTGTCACTCTGTAGGGACACAGAGCTGGGTGGAGGTCCAGGCTGGTTACTGTGAATAATGATGGAGCAGTGATGTGAGTGCTGAGCTGTGACATGGAGAAGAGTCATGGACAGTTAGAGATGGTCATCTCACCTCTGAGCTTTGGTCTGGCTCTCATGTTCAACACACAGAGCGGTTTTAGAGGGAGGGACTCCCTCCTCTCTGTCCTCACACTGATCCATGCTGCTGAATTCACATCAGCTCACACACACTTTCTACCTTCACCTGCAGAGGAAACAAATTATTCATGTGCACAACAACTGAAATCCTCATTTCCATCATGTGTGCTGTCCAAATATCAGCTGCTTCTTTCCTGCTTCATCTCAGTGTCAGCTGAATGCAGTCAGACAGCAGTGTGAGGCAGAGGAAGCTGCCATCAGCTGCTCTACTATCAGTCCACTAGATGGAGCCGTGAAGCACACACGATGCATTCACTGACACACACTAATTTACTGTGACTGGAAGCAATCAGTTAAACACATCTGAACAACATTTTAAACATTTCAGCTGATCCAGGATTCAAAGAGGATCAGCAGAGTTAAAAGCTTAACTCTAATTATTCCTGCTGAGTTTGCAGAGAACTGCACACACACTGATTTACTGTTTGGGAAACTAGAAAAACATGTTCTTGTCATTAACTGGCTGTGTAATCCAGGCAAGATACAACCCGAATGCAGACTTATAAGCAGGATGTTAACTCAAAAACACTGCTTTATTTGCTGAACAAAAAATTGAATACAAAACTAAACTGGGAATGTTCAGGAAACGTAAACTTACAGAGAAACACACAAAGAAGAACACAGCCATGAGGAATAAGGGAGAACACAACATGAGTCACAGAGAACAGAGGACTTAAATACACAAGACAATGATGAGGGGACAGAAAACACACAGCTGAGACCAATTAGACACAACGAGACCAGGGAAACAAACTGAAACACACTGAACAAGAATGCAAGACTTTCGCAATAAAACAGTAAAACAATGAAACGCAATACTAACAAGTGAGCTTGACAGGGGAGTGGAGGAAAGGCAAATAAGAGGGAGCGAGGGCAAAGACACGGGGGGATCTAATAATCAAGGAAATAAACAGGAAATATAAATATAAGAAACTGAAAACATCATTAACATTAATGAACCAGAACATAAACCATAATTCAAAATTTCACCAAAACACAAGAAACTCACAGTGCTGGATCAAAAGGACCCAGAACCATCACAGTACTTTTCTTTGCTCTTCACTGTTTGAGTGCAGACAGACTCCACATTCATCTATGACAGCATCGTCCCTGCTGCTGCGCTCAGACCTGCTAGCTTCTTTCGGCTGCTAGCTATTCTAACAAGTCTACTGCCTACACACACTCGACTCGGTCACATGACAGCCAGCAGAAGTAGCGGTCGCTCTGCTAGCTGCTGTTAAAGGTCAGAGTAAAGAAATGAGGTGATGCTGCTGGGAGTGATGTCACAGACTAGCAGCATTTAGTTTCTCAGCATATATTTAATCCTTATTATCTGCTCCTGTCACCTCTGTTTACCTCTGACAACAAGAACATTTAGCCAACAGTTTATTAGCTTTGGTGAAATTATGAACAGGCATCAGCACGGTCACCTATACTGTCCTTTAGTGCAGCAGCAGCAGGAACACCAGTTAATGTGAAATCTCTTTTTCTCTCTAAACCAAAGTGACAGCAGACTGAGTCAAAGACAGAAACCTTATTTAAACACCAAATATTCACCGGCTTTACTTTCTGATCCAGGATTCAAAGAGGACGTTGCACTGACTCAGCTTCTTCTCATGAACGTCTTCAGTCTGCAGCTCTCTGCTGTCTGGACCAGGTCTGTGTAGAAACAGAAAATCCTCTGCTTCTTCTCCGTCATCAGTCCTCTGTGTCTGCAGGCTGCGTCACATTAAACACTTCACACCAACACAGAGTCTGAAGCTCACAGGTCAAAGGTCAGCTGCTGCACTGTATATAATAATTCACTTTTCCACTGTAGCTAGCCTGACTGTGGGCGTCTCTGCAGTCATAAACAGTTTAAACATTAAACACTGAACCATAAAAGAGGTTTAAGCTGTAGCTCACAGGCCAAAGCTCAGCTGCTGCCCCCAGTTATGAGTTTAAATAAACCTCTCAGCACTTTCACTTGGACTTGGGGTGTTTTGACTGAGCTACACTGTATGTGTCAAATGTTGTAAATAACCAAAGTCTTGAACTGGGAGTGATTTGGTTGTATTATTGGTTTGTTTGTTGGTTATATATTTCCATGTAGATGATTGAAGACAGATTCCTTCTTACATTTTCAAAATGACTGTATGGTCCACCATGTCTATGCTTTTCTGCCTCTTCCTGAGATAACCCCAGTGATTTTCCTGTGGTCTGAAATCTCACCTGATCTTGTGATATTGTGAGTCATCTGGCTTTAAGGCAGCTAACCACTCTTACTAGATTGTATCACATCATCTCAACAAGAACTGAGAAGTGTTAAGCTGTTAAATTTCATGCAGATCGTATAGGATTTAGTTATGTTCACGTTAGAAACATTTGTTGTTCAAACTCTTATAAATGTAATAAGCATCCACTTTCTCTTTTTTGAGTGAAGAAGGACAAACAGAGTGTTTCTATATGGAAATAGT
This sequence comes from Oreochromis niloticus, assembly GCF_001858045.2. Lineage (NCBI taxonomy): Eukaryota > Metazoa > Chordata > Actinopteri > Cichliformes > Cichlidae > Oreochromis > Oreochromis niloticus. The sequence goes on along the minus strand of NC_031967.2, from coordinate 82,357,642 downwards.
TTCTGATTCATCTTCAGTCCATCGTCTGATTAACCTGACATTCATATTTCTGAGTGGAACTAAATGATTCCTCCATCATTTCTGTTCTCTCTGTATTCAAGCAACATTTGGGCTTCTGCTGTGTTTACACTTCATAACTGTGTTTTAAGTATTAACAAACAAACCCAGTTTACACCTGATCCCACTGATATTTCATTCATTTCTGATTAAGTCCAATAGTGTTCATTTTTCTGTGCTTAGAGAATTAAAGGCAAACAGCTTCATCAGCAGCTGGTTCTCTAAACTCCATTTATAATTCAAAGATATTTCAGATTTCTGAGCCCTGCTTTGAATCCATGCCTGAATCCTTAATATGACTTTAATTTGATCAACCTGCAGCAGGTTTCTGCTCCGACTCTGCCACACCATACATGTACCACATACACATGTTCTGACCCTGCTGATTTCTGCAGGTCATTCAAAGGAGAACAGCCTGTGAAACATCAGGTTTGGGTTTAAAGAAAAAGGAACATTTCGGATCAGATTTACTGACGTCTGCAGCAGCACAAAGACTTCTTTAGATGGTAAAAAGCTGCTGGATTTACTGACGAGGCTCAGAGTCAGTTTGTGACTGAAAGCTGTGGACAGGAGGATTTTTGTGGCCTGATGTGTTTGTAAGAGTTTCACTTTCAGGAGGAGAATATTTAAACGAGTCACACAAATGTGAACTACAACGTCTGTGACGCACAATTTACTGCAAACTGCATGAAATCTGACCTGAAGAAATCCAGTCTTCTGCCTGTTGTGGTTGTGACAGCTGCTAGTAGGAGAGTTTGTTTTAAGGAGGTGGAGATGTTCTCAGAACGAGTCCGTAATCGTCTCTTTGTGTAGACGCTAAAAGCTGTGAGCCAAAACTCTCTCCTCTGAAACTCTTCACTCAGTCCTCATGCTGAGAGTTTAGAAGCAGAAATACTTGAAATACTTGTTCCTCCATAACACTGTTTTCATAATTAATGCAGTCATCATAAGCAGTTCATAGCAGTCACAGCTCTTTATTACGCAGCTTTGCAGGAATTAAAGTGAGTGAAGTGTCTGAGTTTGTGTGAGAAGCTGCTTCATGGACAGCTGTAGACACTTCTTTATTATTTCTTCAAAAATCAAACACACAGGTTTGTCTGTAGATGATTTAAAGTGTGTCGTTGTGCAGTTAAAGCCGTTTGTGTGACGCCCTGACCTCCTGTGAATGAAAAAGCCAATCAGATCCATCAGAGAGAGAGCAGGAAGTGTTGTGTGTTTGTGACAGAACAAGGAAACAGTGATAATGATGAACATAAAGATCCTGTGATGACGTGTTTGTGTTTCCTGTTACAGTAACGCTTGTTCATCTGTTGCTCTCCTACACTTTCCTATAAATAAAGGAGAAAAAGTCCATTTAGTTTCATTTCATTTCATCAGTCCTTTCAAACAAAGTAGCGTCAACATCCAGGAGTGAAACATGAATCCACTGAGAAACTGAGCACTCCACCATCCGCTCCAAATACACTCACTCCAAACAGGCCATCTTTGATATCCAGTCTATGCTCTGGGCTCCTGCAGCCTCTCCTTCAAAGCTCTGAGGCTTTCTGTCTGCACTGCCTCCCTGCTTCTTCAAACCTGTCCTCAGGTGTTCCAGCTTTGCTCCCACATGCTGCTCACAGCCAATCGGATCGTGACTTTCATTCTCCAAGCAGATGCTGGAGCAGATCCAGGCTACACAGACCCTTCAGATCAAAAAGGTCAACATGTTCCTGTATCGCCGGATTGAGGAAATCCTGTAGGTGGTGAAGGTCAACTTGACGTTGACGAGAATGGCAGGAAAAAATAGTTTTGTCCTGCAGATGGCGATCTTGCACCGTGTTCAGAGAGCCGACACTTTGATGATGCTGCTCTACTCAACTTACTTTTAGCCTGGGTTGGACTCTATATGAGCAGCTTCCACTCTGGTTACACTGTTAAATACACTTGTTTGATTTCACTTGGAAAAGCTGAAAAATAAATATTTTATTGCAAAATTATTTGTTGATAAATTTTTTTGAGGGTCAAATATCTTGTTTGATTTGAGGAATGAACTGTTAAGGTGGAAAAATGAATGAGGTTAAAACGCTTTAAATCAGTGCAGATGTGTATTGTAATTTAACATGTTGATAATGGTTGTAGTGGCCTTGTAATGTAAATGTGGTCTGATTAAATGTGACATTAATGGTGACGCTCCATAAACCTGATAAAACAGTTCTATTAGTGGGTCTGTGTGATCAGCATCAGTGGGTTAAGGTGAGGCCTTGACTAGTAGAACGTCATGTTGGTGTATGACAACACATGAGCCAACATTTCTTCAATCTTAAATATGATCAACCTATCTCTAATAATCGGCTATGTACCACAGGCCTTCAAGGTGGCTGTAGTTAAACCTTTACTTAAAAAGCCATCTCTAGACCCAGCTGTCTTAGCTAATTATAGGCCAATCTCCAACCTTCCTTTCATATCAAACATCCTTGAAAGAGTAGTTGTCAAACAGCTAACAGATCATCTGCAGAGGAATGGCTTATTTGAAGAGTTTCAGTCAGGTTTCAGAGCTCATCACAGCACAGAAACAGCTTTAGTGAAGGTTACAAATGATCTTCTTATGGCCTCTGACAGTGGACTCATCTCTGTGCTTGTCATGCTAGACCTTAGTGCTGCGTTTGATACTGTTGATCATAATATCCTATTAGAGCGATTAGAACATGCTGTAGGTATTACAGGTACTGTGCTGCAGTGGTTTGTATCATATCTATCCAATAGACTCCAATTTGTTCAAGTAAATGGAGAGTCCTCTTCACACACTAAGGTCAATTATGGTGTTCCACAGGGTTCAGTGCTAGGACCAATTCTATTTACATTATACATGCTTCCCCTAGGCAGCATCATTAGAAGACATAGCATACATTTTCACTGCTATGCAGATGACACGCAGCTCTATCTGTCCATGAAGCCAGGTAACACACACCAATTAGTTAAACTGCAGGAATGCCTTAAAGACATAAAGACCTGGATGGCCGCTAACTTTCTGCTTCTTAATTCAGATCAAACTGAGGTTATTGTACTCGGCCCTGAAAATCTTAGAAATATGGTATCTAATCAGATTCTTACTCTGGATGGCATTACCTTAGGCCTCCAGTAATGCTGTGAGGAACCTTGGAGTCATTTTTGACCAGGACATGTCCTTCAACGCACATATTAAACAAATATGTAAGACTGCTTTCTTCCATTTGCGCAACATCTCTAACATTAGAAATATCCTGTCTCAGAGTGACGCTGAAAAACTAGTTCATGCATTTATTACTTCCAGGCTGGACTACTGTAATTCTTTATTATCAGGAAGTCCTAAAAACTCCCTGAAAAGCCTTCAGCTGATCCAAAATGCTGCAGCAAGAGTACTGACAGGGACTAGAAAGAGAGAGCATATTTCTCCTGTTTTGGCTTCCCTTCATTGGCTTCCTGTTAAAGACATACAAGGTCTTAAATAATCAGGCCCCATCTTATCTTAATGACCTTGTAGTGCCATATCACCCTATTAGAGCACTTCGCTCTCGCTCTGCAGGCTTACTTGTTGTTCCTAGAGTATTTAAAAGTAGAATGGGAGGGAGAGCCTTCAGTTTTCAGGCCCCTCTTCTGTGGAACCAGCTTCCAGTTTGGATTCGGGAGACAGACACGATCTCTACTTTCAAGATTAGGCTTAAAACTTTCCTTTTTGCTAAAGCATATAGTTAGGGCTGGACCAGGTGACCCTGAATCCTCCCTTAGTTATGCTGCAATAGACATAGGCTGCCGGGGATTCCCATGATGCATTGAGTTTTTCCTTTCCAGTCACCCTTCTCACTCGTTATGTGTTAATAGACCTCTCTGCATCAAATCTTATCTGTTATTAATCTCTGTCTCTCTTCCACAGCATGTCTTTCATCCTGTTTTCCTTCTTTCACCCCAACCGGTCGCAGCAGATGGCCGCCCCTCCCTGAGCCTGGTTCTGCCGGAGGTTTCTTCCTGTTAAAAGGGAGTTTTTCCTTCCCACTGTCGCCAAAGTGCTTGCTCATAGGGGGTCATATGATTGTTGGGTTTTTCTCTGTATTTATTATTGTGCTATCTACTGTACAATATAAAGCGCCTTGAGGCGACTTTTGTTGTGATTTGGCGCTATATAAATAAAATTGAATTGAATTGAATTGAATTGAACATCAGACTCCGAGCACTACGATGCTAAAGATCAGAAGATCCAGCGTGACATCATCGTTACCTGGCAACAGCAGCCCTCAGCCCATCTGACTTTATTGGAGGATATTTACACCAGCAACACTGTTTAGTTTGATATGACGGATTAACAACACGCTGTGATGTCCAGTTCATTTGTAATAGATACTAGATATAATCAGAACCCTGAAAACGTGATGGCAGGTGGCAGATTGGAGTTCACATGTAATATCGGCTGTATGAAGACTGGAAAATATAGATGATACAAATATGCAGCCAAACATTTGTGGACATGGATAAACTATCTGATCCAAAAAGCACGAAGTGACACAGCGAGAAAATGAAAGTGTGTAACAGCTGAAGTCAAATGTAATGCAGAGTTGAATCTGTACTTGGATCCATGTGTGAAAGGTCCACATGTGGGGATTACATGAGTCCTGATGTTTGTCAGTCCAGCTTGATAACTCCATCTACTGTGGGCTAAATATACTGGGCTGTTAGCTCCATAGTGTTGGAAAGAAACTATTAAATCTGCATAGTTTAAAATCAGAGGCTCTTCTAACACAGGAGCCATGTTGAGTTTAGATCACAGCGACCACCGGCAGTCTGAAATGGAATGAAGCCCACTGACAGCCAGCAGGTCTAAACAGGAATGCAGCCATTTGTATGCATGGCAATGATGTGGCTGCAGCTGACACAGGATTGGTTCAAACTAAACATCAGACGCATTTCACAGAGTTCACAAATAAAGTCACGTTTTTGTTTTTGAAGATCATCATAAAGTAGAATTGATGGTCCAGTAGACAACAGCAGGTGGTTTGAGCCCTTCTGATGCAGCAGAAACAGGATTTGGAGGAAGATGTTAATAGATTAGAAAGAATTGTACACTGTGAATCAATGCAAGTCTTTCTAGATAGACAGATATTTAATAATCCCTCAGGTAGGTTCCTCTGGGACAGTCACAGATAGAGACACCAATTCTGATGTCCTTTGAAAGCCTGACTTTGAATTTTCATCACTCGTCATGTACACAGATGTTAATTCTACATATTCCTAGTACTGAACTCTAAATCAATATGAAGAAAATGCTCCTACTAATCTGCAGATATGTTGATATCAAATCCTTTTCCAGCACATGGATAAATCTCTATAAATCTTTCAATCTGATCAGAATGGCCACAGTGTTGTTATTGCAGCACTCCCTGATGTTTGAAAAGCTAAATGTCCATTTTAAAGTGGTCGTGTGTAGGATTGTGTTTCCTTCCTTTGTGCAGTTCTTACAGTAAACATGTTTGAATGTTTCCTGTTCCCCTGATGCTTCTTCCTGTTGGATAAAGTTGGTTTGAATAACATGTTCTTATAGGTTTCAATGAACTTCAAACTGTGATCCACTTACAAAACTGTCTCATTTTATTGGAACGATCCACATTTGCATCCATTCACGGTACATTTGACATCAGGTCTGAACACATTTGTACACATGATGAAAGGACAGATGGTGTTTGTGTGTCCTTCTTAAACTTAGTGTGAATGTTTCATCATGTAGAACTACTGTTAAGAGATTTTGTGATGTTTTTCCTTATAATGTTTCATTTACTCATATGCTTATGTTAAGAAAGGCCTGAAAAGCACATAGTGTTCACATATCTTTATGTTTTGTCTTTGCTTCTTGTCACACACACATACACATGAGCCCTGCAGTAATCGCTAACTTCTGTAACAGTATCTCGCAGACGCCCTTGGTTCGATAGAAACTACACTCACACACACACTGTGTCCTATACACGCCCAGATTGTCTGTTAAAGCCTGAAAAAACAGGGAATGTTACGATGTATAAATAAAGCTGACTGCAAAGCCTCGGTGTGAGTATGACCCGATCACTCACCCGTGCGCACGTAGTTCTCTGAACAAAACTCTGACTGTTTCTGTATTCTTTCAATGTTTTAAAAATGTCTTGCCACTGACATTTAATTGGTCCTTCGAGCCGGATGGTTTATTGATATTATTATATCATCTAACTATTCACAGACGGAGCCACCGGATCCTGACGTCGTGACTACCTGCACTGCAACCACCGTTTCCAGCAAAGCGAGGAAAAGCCCAGAGTCGTAAATTCGCCTACTGGCCAGTGTCTTATGCAGGTCCACGACGCCAGGACTCGGTGACGCCGGAAAAAAGAACACAGCGCAACATTGAAGGTGAATATAAAGCAGCCAGAAACACTTTGCGTTGAACAATCGTTTTTAGTTTGACACTGCTCAGAATAGACGCGTCCTGTGTGGACAAAAGGTCTGAATAAAAAACGTCCTGTGTGGACCCGCACGTAAACGCTCGCCTGTGTAAGACGGAATAATTCGCCCTCTGTGGGTCCATTCCGCAACAAAAGTAAAGGTTGGTAGCTAGTGGTTTATTTCACTCTGGGAGTGAAAGGAAACGAGAGTGTCAAATAAAAATAGGTCTTTTCTAAGCGTGCTGAATGTTTATTGAGGAGTAAGTGCTTCATTGAATAGGAGCTCTAGGCTCCTGCACTACTCCTATTGTTTTCCTGTGAGTACTGCATGGTGAGAAAGAGAAAAGGTTGCGCTCCAACGCATAAGATTAAGTCCGCCCTGAATTTAGTTCAGGGTAGAAGGCTGACTTAATAACCTCCTCTGACTCTAGTACCAGAACGTCTCACAGTATGTGCTGGCAGTATTAATAAATCAATAAAATAGTACTAATAAATAAAATATAAAATATAAGTATTGCATCGATTAAACAAAATTAGAAATGGGCAACAAATCCACAAAACCCGAATTTACACCCGACGAGCAGTGGATGGAAAAAAAACACCCAGGTGCAGGTCAAATAAGTGCAAATAGATGGAGAAACCCAAAAAAGACTAATTGCACCGCCTGGGACGGGAATGGCAACCCAGTTTTTAGACAAAACTCAGGTCTAGAATGTGATGAGAGCCCAAATACCCCTTTCGAACAACAATTAAAAAACGCGTTTCTAAAAGGCCTCCTCCCAAAAGTCCGCGCCCACGTAGATAAACACTGGGTCACTCAAAACACCGGGAGCTTAGCTGATGCTCTGCAGCACGCAGAGCACGCAGTAAAAGTGCAGAAAAATAAAGCAGCTCAAACCGGAGTTTTTGTAGTCACAACAGAGGGAGGCATCGTTGCTTACGCAGGAAAAAATCCACAGCAAAGAGGGAAAGGTCGGAGACAAAACACGGGCGATAAGGGAGGGGACAGACAGTGCTATAACTGCGATAAAGAAGGTCATTTTGCTAGAGATTGTAGGAGCAAGCCTAGGGATCGCAGAGATAGGCGTGACCGTGGCCGCAGAGAAGGCAGGGACAGAGATAGATATGACCGTTCAGACAGACGAGATAGGCAGGACAGTGAGGAGGAAGAAAACAGTGGAGAAATGTGACTAGATTCCCGCCCTAAAGCTCAGAGCAACAACAGCAGGGACGGTACAGAAATTTTCAACATACACCAACTGCTGTTGGGCTCTGAACACAAACCTGAAGTAACAATCCACATAAATGGCAAGCCCTACCTTATGTTATGTGATACGGGAGCCTGCATGACTGTGTTAAAAGAAGAACCGCCGCGAACACATTTTTCAAAAGACGCTCGCGTTGTAACCTCTGCCTCAGGGCACACTACAACACAGCTCCTAACCCAGAAATTAGATTTCCTACACTCTGACAGCAACAGGTGCTGTAAATTACAATGCATATTGACTCCAGCTGTCCTGTAAATTTATTAGGGCGAGACAGTTTAATGAAACTCAGAATAGGTGTGGTGCCTGAGAACAATGGCATGAGAGCAGAACTCATGCTCTCTGAAACCCATGAGCTCACATGTCATTCAGATGGCGAGCCACACTATTACTGGACATTAGATCTGCCACCATTGCCTCAGCTTGTGACCACAGCTGAGCGCTATCTGCCTAGCTCATCATCCACCATGCCATTTAATGAGCTGCACAATACCATACGTTTTAAACAGACACCAGGCCCCGATTCGGAGTATGACACACAAGTCCATCGTTTAGGACCTCAAAAGCTAACACTGCAACATCTCTACGTCACAAAAAGTGGAAACGCAGTGTGTTCGGTGATACAACCCCCTAAGGTCAGAGAGTTAAATCGAATGCCTATTCCACATGTTTCTGTAGCAAAAAGCCCAGAAACTCAATGGAAAGATCTAGGCACCATCCTTAAACGAGTGCAAAACGATCATTACGAGAAAACTGAAGAAACACACGAAGGCTGGCTCCAGGGCCGCAGAACCGGTTGTATGAGATATACTCTAGGATGGGTGCTAAACACACAGCCCAGTACCCACCTGGATACCTCCCCGGCCACATGCTATGTGATCGAGGAGGCAGAATGATTTATCTTAACACCCGTCGAGAACGCGGAAATAAAAATGCTTCCATCATCATTGTGGTCAAAAGGACCCACAGACGTAGGCCTAATAAAAAATGCTGACCCAGTAAAAGTAAAAATCATCTCAAAACACAGACCGATGAAACCACAATACCCACTCTCTGCAGAAGCTAGAGACGGCATACGCCCAGTAATAGCAGACATGGAGAAAGCAGGAATCCTGATCAAAACAACAAAAACAACATGCAACACTCCGATATTTCCAGTGAAAAAAAGCAAATACAGGAAAATATAGGCTGGTACATGATTTAAGAGCAATAAACGATATCACTGAACCAATACCACCAATAGTGGCAAATCCACACACAATTTTGAATCAAGTGTCACCACGAGAACAGTGGTTCTCAGTAATTGACCTGTCAAACGCCTTCTTCTCAGTACCATTACACCCCGAGTCACGTGGGCTGTTCGGTTTCACATTTGATGGCCAAAGATACACTTATACACGGCTGCCACAGGGTTTCCAAAACAGCCCCACTCTATACGCTGAGGCCCTGAAACAGTCAATGTCCTCCTGCACTCTGCCTGCTCCAGGACAGTTCCTACTTTACGTAGACGACATCCTGGTAACCGGAAACACGCAGGAAGATTGCAGGACAAACACTCTAGTGGTGCTGAGACACCTCGCAGAACAGGGACACAAAGTCTCACAACATAAACTGCAACTATGGCAACCTAAGGTCATATACCTAGGTCATGAACTAACAGGACAGGGTCGAAGGTTACTTGACAGCAGAAAAACCGCAGTACAAACTGCCCCAAAACCACTAACAAAGCAACAAATGATGAGTTTCCTCGGCCTCGGCAATTTTTGGAGAAGTTGGATTCCAGAGTACGCTCTCAGGGTCCAACCCCTGCAAGACCTTATCTATGGAAAAAATATGGCCCTGAAGGATAAACTGACTTGGACTGCTGAAGCAGAAGCTGCTTTCACCAATCTAAAACTGGCTTTACAAACGAGCACGGTTCTAGCATTACCAGACTATGATAAACCTTTCTATTTGCATGTGGACGGGAGCTCTGGATATATGAAAGCCGTGCTAACCCAAGCATTTGGAGATAAACAACGTCCACTTGCATTTTATTCTTGTAAATTAGACTCAGTGGCCTCAGGCCTACCAACCTGTGTACAAGCCTGTGCAGCAGCAGCAGAAGCAGTAAAGAAGTCAGCAGATATCATACTCGGCCACCCGTTAATAGTCAAGGTCCCACACGCAGTGACCTCAATTCTATTACAAGCAAACCTATCATATCTGACACATGCTAGACAGCTGTCGTATGTAGGAATATTGTTGTCACAGTCACACATCAATATAGAGAAATGTGGCCAGCTAAACCCAAGCACCCTGCTTCCTGCAGAAACAGATGGTGACACACATAGCTGCTTACACAAACTCGATGAGGAAACGAAACCAAGGGCAGATATATACAGCTCACCACAAACAACCTTTGCAGATATTTTTGTAGATGGCTCTGCAAGCAAAGACAGCACTGGACAAAACTGTGTGAGTTATGCAGTAACCACAGTCGACACTGTCATAGAGGCAAGGCCTCTCACATCTACAAATTCGGCACAAAGTGCAGAATTAACAGCAGTTATTCGTGCTTGCGAATTGTATAAAGATAAAGATGTCAATATACACACAGACAGTCAATACGTCTTTGCTGCAGTTCACCATTTCGCAAAAATATGGCAAAACAGAGGCATGATAACCTCTACAGGAGCACCAGTGCAACATGGCAGTCTCCTTAAAAAGCTACTAAAGGTAATCACATTACCCAGGAAACTAGCACTATGCAAATGTGCTGCACATCAAAAAGATGACTCTTACATCACTAAAGGAAATAACTTTGCAGACAACGCAGCAAAAGAAGCTGCACAACAAAAAACAAATGTTCTTACATTAACCTCGTGCTCCCTGATACCAATAGAAGTCCTCAAAGACGAACAAAAGGCGGCTCCACAAAATGAAAAATCCTCGTGGTTGAAAGATGGCGCAATTCTACAAGATGATATCATGACATGTAATGGGAAACCTATTCTACCTAAATCCCTACATAAAACAGCAGCATTAGTGACACATGGGAATACACACGTGTCACCAGCAGGGATGGTAGATATTCTTTCTAAACAATTATACTCAAAAAATTTTGAAAACTCAGCTAAAGCATATATTAGAACATGCATGATATGCCAAAAACATAATGCACAGGGAAATTTAAGGCCAAAGAGAGGCCATTTCCCAACACCGCCACATCCTTTTCACACAATACACATGGATTTTATCCAATTACATAAGCACCAACAAGTACAATATGCACTAGTAATCATAGACGTATTCTCAAAGTGGCCAGAAATCTACCCAGTAAAGAAAAATGATGCAATCTCAGTGGCAAAATGTTTGTGTAATCATTTTATTCCAACATATGGAATACCAAGCCTAATAAGATCTGACAATGGCACACATTTTGTAAATGAGGTAATATCAAAAGTCTCTGAAGCACTGGGCTTCAGTATAAAACATCACTGTTCATACCACCCACAGAGTGCAGGGTTGGTAGAAAGAACAAATGGCACTATAAAACAAAGGCTCAGGAAATGCATGGAGGAAACTGGTCGCCCCTGGCCTGAATGTGTAGGTCTGGTCAAAATGTGGATGAGACTAACACAAGGCTCACAGAAACTGACACCCTTTGAAATAATACACGGGCGACCCTTCCCCCTACCTATTACAAGTGAACCGATAGACAAATCCATAAGAGAAACAACACTAGCAGAATGGATGACAAAACTGTTAGAAAACAAAGAAATAGTTTTGAACAATCAACTGCCAAGTTATGTTACAAAGTATTGAGTTGTATTTTTGTTATTGACCAAATACTTATTTGCCACCCTGATTTACGGATAAATTCTTTACAAATCCTACCATGTGAATTCATGGATTTTTTTTTCACATTCTGTCTCTCACAGTTGAAGTGTACCTCTGGTGTGAATTACTGACCTCTGTCATCATTTTAAGTGGGGGAACTTGCACAATCGGTGGCTGACTAAATACTTTTTTGCCCCACTGTATGTGTAAAAAGAAAATGTACGAGCTGTGATAACTGTTTCTGATAGAATGAAGATCAGACTGATATATTAAATATTCCTTTATTGGGTGAGAAAATCAGACCATGTCATAACTGCTTTAAGTCATACAGAATAGATATCAGAGCCTTAAACAGGCTGACTTCTGCTAAATGGGTCAAACTGGGCAGAAAGTCTACAAACACATAACATCCTTATAGAATATGATGTAACACTATAGATCAACTTACCTCAGAATATATAAAGCATATAAACAATTACAGCAATATGATGCAACAAACACAGCAGTGCTACTAATCCAAAATACTCAAAGCTTCATAGAACTGAAACAAACATTTATCTTTAGGTCCATTCTGCTGCTGATACATACTTTAGGTTTCTGAATATTAAACTTGTTGCTGCCTTTCATAGTGTGTAACCTGAAGGCCCTGAGTACTTTCTCCCACACTGAAAACACTGGGATGATAACATTATTTGAACATTACCTAATAAGACTGATTCAGGACAGATAATTAGTTATTTTAAACTTTCCTAGCAGTCCTTCACAAACAGGGAACAGTCTGTCTATTCTCTCCATCTGTCAGCTGCTGCTGGCTCTTCCTGCTCCTCTTCCTCACACACTGCTGAGTTTGTCCTGGTGGATCATCAGGGGTGCAAAGCCTCACAGATGATGTGCAGCAGTGGGTCCCTCAGTCTGTCCTCACTCTGGACACTTGCAGTTGTCACACATGGAAATCAAATGTGTGATAAGCTGCAGGATTCAAACACAAGTGTAACTTATAAATACATGAGAACACAGACAACGCGACACTGAACATAGCAAAACTAAATACACACATGAGGTGATCAGGGAAAGTGGAGACACATGAGGACACAGCTGACTAGAATGAAACATAATTACAGCACAGGGGAGAGTAAACCTAAATGCGGTGAACAAAGAACACCAGACTCTTTCAAAATAAAACAGGAAACACAGAGACATGAAGATAAATCATTAAATGAACTTAACATAACCACACAGACATGAAACATGACAGGTAGACGCACAAATCAGGGAGACTGAGTACAGGGGGAGATGACAGAAACAACTAAGAAATAAAGGACTAAATAGCCACCTAGAAATTAACTAGATCAAAAATGGATACAAAAATACATAAAACTCAAACACTGGGTCACACGACCCAGCCCATGACAACCCTCTCCTTCCCAGTGTTGGGGAGTAACGGAATACATGTACCGCCGTTACGTATTCAGAATACAAAATATGAGTAACTGTATTCCGTTACAGTTACCGTTTAAAAAGGTGGTATTCAGAATACAGTTACTTTGGTGAAATAAATGGAATACACAGCAGTATTTCACTGTTTCATATTGTCGCGGGTCAGGACTGTTTGGGTTTGTTTGACAGCTGTTCTGTTGTTCCAGGCTTCAGCGTTACGGTTGCCATGGTTACAGGGTGACGCGCTCTCTCTCTGCGTGTTTCCTGGGTGAGAGAGCGCTTTTTTGTTGTTGTTGTTGTGCTAAGCTAAAAGGCAGAATGCTACAGGCATAGCTCTAAAGCATGTAGCCTGATGGGCAGTGTAGTCCGTGCTGCAGGGAGAATGGACTGCCATACACGTTATGTGTCTGTGAGCGAGGGAGGGAGAGAAAGGAAAAGTCCGAGCTGTGACGGAGCAAAAACGGGAGCTGGAAGCATGTAAATATATTAATAACCACTGCAGCCAAGAAGAGTGCCTGAGGAGCCCATTTGTAAGTAAGCTATTAAGACTCAACTGTACACTGTGTTCTTGTTTTCCTCCGAAACAATAAGTTCCGTTGGAGCAGCCTTTCAACGCCTCTCTCTGTCTCCCGCAAGCAAAGTTGACCCAGACAACAAAGTAAAGCTAGTTTTCGGCTACCAGCCCGACACGGAACCCAGTATTAGCCAGAGGTCCCTTTACTACGGTTCGGACCTTCAGTAACAGTAATAAATCACAGCAATAGTACATTCACGTAGTTGTAAACAGCATGATAATATATTAAGTATTCCAAAGTATTCAGAATACGTTACTCTCATTGAGTAACGTAACGGAATACGTTACAGAATACATTTTGGGGCATGTATTCAGTATTCTGTAGTGGAATACATTTTAAAAGTAACCTTCCCAACACTGCTCCTTCCACATGTTTAAGGAGGAAGTGAAGAAGAGTGAATGAGTCGTCTTCCTCTGTGGGCCCAACATCAGGCAGAAAGCCATGGATTTTTAAAAACCCTGCACACTGATTCAGAAACACTGAGTCCAGGTGACCAGAGTCATGTGATCAGTGAGGTCTGGGGTCCGTTCTTCGTACCTCGCTTACTACATCCAAGATCAAATGACACATCCAAGATCAAATCATCGCGCTAACTTTGAGCTCGCTAATCCGGTTCTCCGAACACACCTGTTGTTGACGATTAGTATAGCTGGATGAAGTAATCTGAGATCACTGGGTGGCTTAAAAGGGGCTACGCATCGATAGTAGAAACATTGATCGGCAACCCTTTGATTGGTCGGCGAAGATGTCGAAGGAGCGCGCGCAGTATTTCACGGCAGCAGACCAAGAACTCTTGATTGAGGGATTTCAGTTTCAGAGTCTAATTAAAACGCAGGAGAACACTGCAAAGGCTGCAAAAGCAAGGAGAGAGGGCTGGCAGAAAGTTGCTGACAAATTAAACTCGTAAGTGATCCATGATATTACATTATATCATGTGATATTATTTTATTCCACATTATATTATATTACATCATATCCTCTTTCACATTAGAGCCACAACAGGACCCACTAACATGGGAACAAGTAAAAGTGAAATATAAGAATATTCTACAGAATGGTAATATTTATCGCTTATATTGCTTTTAGTCTCTTGAAAAGAGACCCTGGAATAATCTGTTTGTTTGTTTATAACAGCAACCAAGAAAAGGGCAGAGCAAATAAAGACAGGTGGTGGTCCTGCACCCCCTCGTCACACCCCTTTTTGTACTGTGACATTTATTGACATTGTGGGTTTTTTGTGTGTAGTTTGACATAACACTCCATCACTTTTACCTGTTCCCATGCAAGGGGTGACTGAAGCATGCACAATAAGTTGGGAGATATATATATATATATATATATCTATAGGGAGAGAGAGAGAGAGAGAGAGAGAGAGAGAGAGAGAGAGAAAGAAAATAATACCCTCATGGGAAAATTGATATCTCTCTAGGAGCACACTGTTGCGCTGAGCTAAAGGATCCTGTCTATCCCGCAATATCCGCTGAATTCTGAAAACTCTCCTTATCAATCTTGCACCTTCCTTGCTCGCGTACAAACGGACAGGACATGGCTGCGGCAGACTTCCCAAATCCACCTTCACTTTTATAGCCGTGGTCTCTCATCTTGATTACACGAAGTAATTTACTATTACTACTCTAAAATATGAATTACATCTGAAATAATCAAATACATGTAATAGAATGATTAATAGTACATTTCCCTTTTTTAAGGAAATGATCTGTATGTATCTGTATGGAATCAATAAAAGAATCACATACTGCATTATCTTTAGTTACATTGATAATATTTATTTATGGAAAAACAGTGGAGAAATATCGCTGTTGCTTTCGTATAAATGAAGCGGACATACCTGAGTGGCCGCGATCTAATCCTGTTTACATAAAGTAAGCCTGCTCCCGAGCAGGTTTACGCTTACGGATCTGTTGCTATGACAGAAAGTCCCAGATGAGCTTCGGAGAACCGAACGATCCAAGATCACGCGAAATCGTCAACAATCAAATCCAGCTAACTTACTTAGCGAGGTACGAAGAACGGACCCCTAAAGCTTCACTCAGTACGTCACTGCTTCAGGACCTGGAGCCCGTTCTTCGTACCTCGCTTACTACATCCAAGATCAAATCATCGCGCTAACTTTGAGCTCGCTAATCCGGTTCTCCGAACACACCTGTTGTTGACGATTAGTATAGCTGGATGAAGTAATCTGAGATCACTGGGTGGCTTAAAAGGGGCTACGCATCGATAGTAGAAACATTGATCGGCAACCCTGTGATTGGTCGGCGAAGATGTCGAAGGAGCGCGCTCAGTATTTCACGGCAGCAGACCAAGAACTCTTGATTGAGGGATATCAGGAGTTTCAGAGTTTAATTAAAACGCAGGGGAACACTGCAAAGGCTGCAAAAGCAAGGAGAGAGGGCTGGCAGAAAGTTGCTGACAAATTAAACTCGTAAGTGATCCATGATATTACATTATATCATGTGATAGTATATTATACCACATCATATTATATTACATCATATCCTCTTTCACATTAGAGCCACAACAGAACCCACTAGAACATGGGAAAAAGTAAAAGTGAAATATAAGAATATTCCACAGAATGGTAATATTTATCACTTATATTGCTTTTAGTCTATGACAAGAGACCCTGGAATAATCTGTTTGTTTGTTTATAACAGCAACCAAGAAAAGGGCAGAGCAAATAAAGACAGGTGGTGGTCCTGCACCCCCTCGTCACACCCCTTTTTGTACTGTGACATTTATTGACATTGTGGGTTTTTTTGTGTGTAGTTTGACATAACACTCCATCACTTTTACCTGTTCCCATGCAAGGGGTGACTGAAGCATGCACAGTAAGTCGGGAGTAAGTATATACAGTACAGTAAGTATATATATATATATATATATATATATATATATATATATATACATAGAGAGAGAGAGAGAGAGAGAGGAAGAAAGTAAATAATACCCTCACGGGAGAATCGATATCTCTCTATGAGCACACCGTCGCGCTGAGCTAAAGGATCCTGTCTATCCCGCAATATATGCTAAATTCTGTAAACCCTCCTTATCAATCTTGCACCTTCCTTGCTCGCGTACAAACGAACAGGACATGGCTGCGACAGACTTCCCAAATCCACCTTCGCTTTTATAGCCGTGGTCTCTCATCTTGATTGCACGTAGTAATTTACTATTACTACTCTAAAATATGAATTACATCTGACATGATCTACTACATGTAATAGGATGATTAATAGTACATTTCCCTTTTTTTCGGAAATGACCTGTATGTATCTGTATGAAATCAATAAAAGAATCAAATGCTGCATTATCTTTAGTTACATTGATAATATTTATTTATGGTAAAACAGTGGCGAAATATCGCTCTTGCTTTCATATAACTGCAGCAGACATACCTGAGTGGCCGCGATCTAATCCTGTTTACATAAAGTAAACCTGCTCCCGAGCAGGTTTACGCTTACGGATCTGTTGCTATGACAGCAAGTCCCAGATGAGCTTCGGAAAACCGAACGATCCAAGATCACGCGAAATCGTCAACATTCAAATCCGGCTAACTTACTTAGCGAGGTACGAAGAACGGGCCCCTGATTCAGAGGTTTTTAAGGATGTAGATCATTGGTGGTGATGTTGTGTGAGAGCTGGTGAACCATGGGGAAAATAAATAAGTGGTTAGACTACACGTCTTTGGAGCAGAGGATTGCAAGTTCGATTCCCGTCTGGGGCGTCTACGCTAAGCGAGCCTACCGCAGACATGAACGAGACAGATAAATATGAAGGCATGCCGGCTCGGACCTCGCCCAGATCAACAAGGTCCGAGGAACCAGGGCACCCTGACGAGAAGTAGGCTACTGGAACAAGAAGGCATCAGTGGGGAAAAACAGGGCATTGTTGGAATGCTACTACGCAAGTAGTAGTACTCCCTGGCGGAAGGGGTTAAATGAATAGGATGAGGGACCTATGGATTCTTCATATGTCTGTGAAGGTTCTCAGTCATCCAGGTCATCGTAGACTAAGGAGCTTGGAAAGAAAAGCGTCTGGACTTCTTGAGTTGCTTGAAGACGTTTCACCTCTCATCCGAGAAGCTTCTTCTGTTCTAAGGTCAAGTCCCAGATTTGTGGATTCTTCATTACCCAACATCCACGATGATGGTGAAACAACTAGTAGCTCAGTGTTCCAACATTTGAAAGAATTCATTCTCAACTGGACATAAATGATGATCAAAGGTTGTATATATGATGAATTCATCAAATCCCAGCCTCTAACACAGTGCGCTGAATCTTAGCTTTGAATGTCCAGTATATTTTAATCAGTGCAATGTAAGCATTCACTGAACCTACAGTATCTACACCTGTGTGGCACATGTGTGGTAAAGACACAGATAATGAAATTTAATTATTAATACAATATACATCATGAGAAACGAAAGCTGAAATTGATTCAGTTTAGTACTTTTCTCTGTATGCTCTGTGATTATAAAGGCCTTAAATTCTGTGATATATACTGTAAATGATTTTCAGAGAGGTCTTAAAGTGCTTAAATCACTGCTGATAGTCTGGTTGTTTATATTTTCACATGTTTTTGTGTCTGTAGGGCTGTTGGATGACGATTTGGACTCCTCTGGGAGACGAGGACACACCCACATCTGTTCCATACTGCAGCCATTGATGGTGTTAAGGCTCTGAGTCAGCTTTGGGCCATCAGACGCACACACTGGAAAACCAGCGCCTGGACTTCATGCAGGAGAGACGGCCTCAGTGATGATGGACTCTGCATCCTCTACTTTACCTCCTAATCTCTTTCTCTTTAACACACAATTAAAATCACTCCAAAAGAGTGTAAACTTACTGAGGAAGTCTCTAACTTGTACACATTTGTACTTTTACTTGTTTTGTGAGTTATAATCAAGAAGAGTAAAGTCATTCACATAAAGTTTTTATTCTTCTGTATTTATTCTTTTGTATCATGTGCCATAGTCATACTGAACTTTACAGACCTGGTGAATTGGAGAAAAAAAATCATACGTGTATATATATATGAATCATTCAGCTTCAGCACCATTTCTATTCGTCTTATGAATTCCAGTCAATTCTGTCAATTCACTGTTTGAGTTTGGTCTTAAACTCCAGAGAATACCACCTAGTTCAACAATCTTTTTATTTTATTATTTGCAAAACAGTTTTCTTCTGAGAGATGCTGCTAAAGCTGAAATTGAGCCCAAAGAAACAACAACAAAGTTTAGTTCCTCTGGATTTTCCATGGAAAATTGTTTTATCACTCAGGTGACTTCTCCAGTGTCACGGATGAGTGATGAATGTATGTCCCACTGGAAACCATTGTGTCCAGTTAAAGTCAATCGACTTTTTTTTAAGCAGATGTTCATAAGGACAATGGGTTTTAACTTGCAGCACGACACAAAGGTGCCATACTGGATCAACGATCACAACACTTAATTGAGCAGAATTAAGTTAAAATGTAATATCCTCATATGATGACACATCACACATGACCCATCATTATTCTAATAATGCAAACTTGCTTATTGGACGTTTCCACAGCTGCTAGAAAGGGACAGATTTCTGGCTGGTCTTAATGAGTGGTCGTTGCTCTCTCGTTTTCTCTGGAATTGCTGCATGGAGGATGTAACACCCATAATAAGTGCTGAGGTGTGTGTCCTTGTCAGGAATTAGCCAACCTCAGCTTTCTGGTAAGGAAAAGTGGAACCAGAAGATGTTTAAATGCATCTCTCCACAGCTGCTGATGAATTCTACAAAAAACAAAGTTTGTTAAAAACATTTACAGGTGAATCACCACTGATTTATCAGTGACATCCATTTACTCAAAAATTACTGACAAGTGGACAACTAGAATATATAGTTCATAATTTCAAAAATGTCCTGTACAAAATGGAACAGTATATGACAAATGTGGTGTGGTGCTTGTAGAATTTTTAACAAGGACCCTACAAAACTTTACAGTACTCAAGCTGCCCAACTTTTGACAGCTAGGTGTGCAGTTCCTGCTTTAAATGCATTCACTGTTAAGATTAAGAAATGGTCTGTTGTAGGCTGCAGGTAAGGAAGGAAAGTAGCTTTGCAGGTAAGGAAAGACATGAATCTTTCCTGGTTGGGGGTTGGGGGAGGGTGAGTTTGCACAACAAAACAGGAGAACAATGGAGCTGAAGGCCTGTGAAAATCTCAGCGGGGTGCTAGAAGGTGTTAGGTTTAGGGGAATTTACGCAAATTGCGCAGGGATAGTAAATCTAGTAGTAGGGACTTCAGTGTTGGGGAGTAACGGAATACATGTACCGCCGTTACGTATTCAGAATACAAAATATGAGTAACTGTATTCCGTTACAGTTACCGTTTAAAAAGGTGGTATTCAGAATACAGTTACTTTGGTGAAATAAATGGAATACACAGCAGTATTTCACTGTTTCATATTGTCGCGGGTCAGGACTGTTTGGGTTTGTTTGACAGCTGTTCTGTTGTTCCAGGCTTCAGCGTTACGGTTGCCATGGTTACAGGGTGACGCGCTCTCTCTCTGCGTGTTTCCTGGGTGAGAGAGCGCTTTTTTGTTGTTGTTGTTGTGCTAAGCTAAAAGGCAGAATGCTACAGGCATAGCTCTAAAGCATGTAGCCTGATGGGCAGTGTAGTCCGTGCTGCAGGGAGAATGGACTGCCATACACGTTATGTGTCTGTGAGCGAGGGAGGGAGAGAAAGGAAAAGTCCGAGCTGTGACGGAGCAAAAACGGGAGCTGGAAGCATGTAAATATATTAATAACCACTGCAGCCAAGAAGAGTGCCTGAGGAGCCCATTTGTAAGTAAGCTATTAAGACTCAACTGTACACTGTGTTCTTGTTTTCCTCCGAAACAATAAGTTCCGTTGGAGCAGCCTTTCAACGCCTCTCTCTGTCTCCCGCAAGCAAAGTTGACCCAGACAACAAAGTAAAGCTAGTTTTCGGCTACCAGCCCGACACGGAACCCAGTATTAGCCAGAGGTCCCTTTACTACGGTTCGGACCTTCAGTAACAGTAATAAATCACAGCAATAGTACATTCACGTAGTTGTAAACAGCATGATAATATATTAAGTATTCCAAAGTATTCAGAATACGTTACTCTCATTGAGTAACGTAACGGAATACGTTACAGAATACATTTTGGGGCATGTATTCAGTATTCTGTAGTGGAATACATTTTAAAAGTAACCTTCCCAACACTGAGGGACTTGCACCAGAAAAAAAAAAGGCTCAGTAATTCTAATGCTAATGTAGTGAGCTGCTGATTGGACCATGGAGCACGTGACTGCATTTAAAAAGCCGCTCTGACAGCTGCCGGGAGAGAGAGAGAAGCAAGCGAGCAGTTTTGACACCTGACGCGGTCCTGGCCCTGGTTTCCAACTTCTTTGGTGGGTGGCTGTGGCTCAGGTGGCAGAGCTGGTCAGCCACCAATCAGAAGGTCGGTGGTTCGATCCCACGCTGCCTCCTGGCTGCATGCCAAATATCCTTGGGCAAGATACTAACCCCATGTTTGCCTGGTGGTGGTCAGAGGGCCCGGTGGCGCCAATGTCCTCGCCTCTGTCAGTGTGCCCCAGGGCAGCTGTGGTTACAACGTAGCTTGCCATCACCAGTGCGTGAATGTAGTGTAAAGCGCTTTGGGGTCCTTAGGGACTGAGTAAAGCGCTATGCAAATGCAGGCCATTTTCTATATGTGTAAGTTTGCTGTGTGAGAGCCGCCATTTATGGGCATAAACTCATTGCTTATGCGTGCATTGGCTGAAGCTGAAGGGGTGTGCCACCTTCTCTTTTGAAATGTTTTTCTCCTTTTTCTGGGCTAGGAAGCGATGAATAGTATTGTCATTTCTTTGTTTTGTTTATTTCTTAGGGTTTAGTTAGTTTCCTCTGGTGGGTCTTAGTTGGTTTTGTTTATTATTTTGGCCTGGGTTCACCCTGAAGCTATGCTTCCTGACATTAAAATAAGTCATCTTTTTTTACTCATAACTGGTTTACGTACTTGCTTCTCTCTCCTCAAATCTTATTTGCGTCTCTACACACCTTGACTAGTGGTGTAACAGTGGCCACTATAATGCTGTGATTGTAGCTAATGTAGGACATCCTAGTTAACATCAAAGTTTGCAGTGATTTATGGTGGCAGACGTCAACAAACAGGGCAAATATTTCCTTTTTCTTACATAACAATTATTTTACATTCAGTATTTACTAGATTTTTTGCAGATAAGCTAAAGAACAGCTAACCAGATGTTTCTGTTAATTCTCAACTCAGCGTTTCAGTCATAGACTCCGTCTTTTTGTAACTAACAAGCCTACAAACATGCACTGTCATTCACCGTAAGTCTGTGTGTGCCGGCATGTTTGCTGGAAATGATTGGAGTCGTCTCTGAACCTTACTGTCTATGATCTGAACTAACCATCAGCAGCCAGCTGTCAATGACCGAGTTAAGCAGGAGGGATGGCAGATAGCTAAACAATGCTAACACTTGTGACTGTATTGTAGCAAACAGCTACTTAAGTTACAATTCAGTGAAACTGACATTGATCCTAGACAATCAGCTACATCACTGGCAGCCTCTGGCTTTTCCTCACAGGAGGCTCGGCTGCCAATCAAACAATTAACTAAACAACTCCAGTCAACAAATCATCAGCTAACTTAACAACAGAGGTATTTACATCCTTTAGGTCGGACTTTTTTTCTTTTTACAAGCGGTTGGTCTGGACCAACAATTAAATAGTGTTGCCTGTTCCCCTCTTTTTATGTCTGATTTCTCCATAGTTCAGTTAGCAATCATGTAGTTAGCACGAGCGACTGCACTAACAAACATACAGCAAATAGTGAAGGTTTGGTAGAGAAAGCCGGTTGGGTAATAGCAAGTGTGCGGCGAGGGGGGGCGCTTATATTACATTACTAGATGATTAAACATGGAACTATTTTGCTGGCAAAATGGGGGGATTATATTGGCTGGATCTGATTATTGAGGGGGGGGGTGAAACCACATGTTCACATCTGTGAGGACAGACTGGACTCTTTGACTGCACCTTGGTTCTCCTCAGAGGTCTGTGCAGGAGCATGTCCACCCCCACTGAACAACTCAGTCAGTCACTGTGGAACATAGAAACCTGCTTTCATTTTCACGAGCTTCCAACAATGAGTGAAACAGTAAGAGCATGTGGAGAGTTTGGAAACATCCCATTAAGAAAGAGAAATCAAACATTTGGATTCATTTTAATGAGCTCAGACTTGTTGAAAATGCAGAGAAGCAGGTTGTGAACTAAGCTTCAGAGAAATACAACATATTGAGATTCACTGTGAAGTTTTGAGTGGTAAGAAAGGAAAGAGGAAGAAGTTTACAAGGAGTCATTTAGAAAAGGTCAAACATCAACTGATTGAATTCATGACTGTGAAAACGTGTTTCTGAGTGAGAGAGACAGACATGTACAGACTGAACTATCTGTTCAACAGTCAGAGTGTTTCTCTAACAGGAGACACTCTTTACACTCAACTCAGCACAGGGACACTAAGGAACCAGGAAATAAGGGATGAAACCCAAACCCAGGATAAAGAGTTTGAGTGAATGTGGTGTTGAAGGTGTGGAGGTGGATCAGAGTGTCAGAGGAGACTCTGTAGAAGGACAGAGTGCCAGCAGGACAGTCCACATACACTGCTGCTCTTTTAGAGACAGAGGAGGAGATGGATGTTTCTCTGTTATTGTGCCAGACAGAATCAGGACCATCATCAGAGCAGTACAGACTCCAGGACTGATCACTGCGTCCAAACAGACAGTCGTCACTTTCTTCTTTCCTTCTGATGCTTCTGTAACTCACCGATATATAAACTTCTCCTCTCCACTCGACCTCCCAGTAACAGCGACCAGTCAGACCATTTCTACACAGCAGCTGTCTCCAGTAATCAAATCTGTCTGGATGATCAGGATATGACTGAACCTCCTTCACATGTGTCACCTTCCTGTTGTTGTCAGACAGTTGGAGCTTTGTGTTCACTGTGTTTGTGTCGATTGTGAGTTGACAGGAATCTGATGGAGAGAACAAACACAATCCAGCTGCAGTTATTGATCCATCATCTGTTCACTGAATGACACTTTGATGATGACTCCTGACATGATGAAGATGGTTGAATGTGTGCTGCTTTGTTTTCATGAATCACATTAAAAACACACTTACATTTCCTCAGACCTGGTATCAACCATCGGACTCCAGCAGGCTCCACCCTGAAAGGAGGAGGGGTCAGAGCAGTCAGCATGCACACATGGACATTACATGGCTCTCATACACATACTGTTAGACACTGAGGATGGCTCAAAGCTCGGCTCCACTGTTTTATTCAAATAAAAAAAATCTGCATTTATTTATCAGCACATTTAAAAACAACACAGGTTGAGCCAAAGTGCTGCACAGACTAGACATAAAATAGGAAACATACACAGTAATTACTATAAAGACTCGTCAGAATTGAAAGCTACAGAGTACAAATGTGTTTCCAACTGGGTTTTAAAAATGTCGAGTGTTGGTGAAGACCTAATGTGAAGGGCGACTGTTCCAGACTTTGGGTGCAGCGATCGATAAATCTCACTCACCTCTGGTTTTCCCTCTAGTTCTGGGGAAAGTCAGAAGCAACTTATCTCCAGACCTGAGGGCTTGACTTGGATTATTTTTGTTAAAAGGTCTGAGAGATTCCGGTTTGGAAAGCTACAAGATGGCAGCATAGCAGAACGTGTACCTGATGCCTGAATTAAAAATAATTTAAAATAGCCCATTGAGACCCGATTCTCGTAAAGATTCTTATAAAATAAGATAATGGAGTAAGGGCTACAAGATGCCAACTAAAAACAGTAAGAAATCTACGCAGCATGAAGTGCACGACGAAGACGGAGAAGGCCAGAACTCACCAGCTGGCAGCGTTATAGACGACAGCGATATGATAGCAGAAGCAAAAGAACATGCCAGCACAGCAAGCTTAGACCTTATTCTCCGAGAATTAAGGGAATTCAGAAGAGATAACTGTGCACAACTGAATGGAATCAGAGAGGAAATAAACAAAACCAACAAGAGGGTGGAAGAGGTAGAAGAAAGAATTGTGGATGTTGAAACCCAAGTACAAGCTAATGAGGAAGCAGTAACAGAGATGCTTAAACTGCATATTGTGATGGATGCCAAGCTAACAGACCTGGAGGGACGGTCTAGAAATATTGAAATTGACCTGGCAGAAGCGAGGATTTGACTACCAAGGCAAGACAGTTAACTTGGATCATGATTATGCACCAGAGATTTTAAAGCAGCGAAGGGAATACGCAGAGGTGAAAGCTGTTTTAAAAGACAAGAAAATCCGATTTCAAACTCCTTTTCCAACAAAGATGAGAGTCTTTTATCCTGAGGGAACGGTGCTATATGGCTCGGTGGAGGAGGCGACAGGTGACATGGCAAAGAGGGGATTCCCGGTGACGATCGTCAAACGCCCGGAGACGCTTCTGGAACAGATCCAACGTTTATCATGGCGCATAGAAAGGAAAACACGGAGCCAAGTGAATAAAGACCAGACCCAAGATTATAAGGAAAGACTTCGAGTATTTAGACGTCAAGAACAAGAATGAGTGGGACACTGAAAATTGAGGAGTAAAGAGAACAGGTGGTGAGTCTAATGTAATTAAAATGTCCTCTGAGGATATACTTGGTAAAGACTTCTTATTTCGAAATAATATATTGAATTGGCAATGCAGAAATTGAAAATAGGTGGACACTTAACCTATGCTATTAGTAGAATGGACATTGGCCAGTTGGCAAAGGAAGGCCCTGTCTCACATAGAGGTGAGAGAGGCCCCCCCTCTCAAGGCTTACTTAGGGTCATATCGGAGACCCCACAGTGGGAAGTCTTTTTTTTTTTATTTTAATTTTTTTGGACCAAATAAAGTTTATTTTTGTAGCTGTTGTTTTTTACAGCTTTAATGCTTATATTAATGTTTGCTTATGTATGGTTAGGGAGTGGTCTGATGGTACTTGTCTTTGCTACATTAATATTCAAATAGTAAGGGTGTGTTTAAAGATGAGATAAAAATATCATATAATGTAAATGGTCTGTCGAATCCAATTAAACGTAACAAAATTTTAGCTAAAATGAAGAAAGAACAAGCACAAATAGTGTATCTACAGGAAACCCATCTAGATTGTAAGGAGCATGAAAAACTGAAAACAATGGGTTATACAACAGTTTACTCCTCTTCCTATAAAACTGCACAAAGGAGAGGAGTGGCTATCCTGTTATCAAGCAAATTACTCTTTGAAAAAATATCCGAGATAAGTGATAAAGAGGGACGTTTTATATTGGTAAGGGGAAACATTGAGGGGAATCCAGTCACGTTGTTAAATATATATGCGCCCCCTGGAAGCGATATTTATTTCTTTAAGAAAATTATAGATATGATGGTAACAGAGACAGTAGGTTTTTTTAATTTGCGGAGGAGATTTAAATATAGATCTACAACCAAAGCTAGATATTTCCAATAGGAAAGCACAGAATACTAAAACATTAATTAAGAATATAAATATATTGATGAAGGAGGTGGGACTAATAGATATATGGAGAAACTTGCATCCCTACCAAAGGGATTATACTTATTTTTCCTCCCCGCATTCGTTATATACAAGAATAGATTATTTTATAACTTTCTGGAAAAATAAAGATAAAATAAACACTTGTGAAATTGGAGCAATAGACTTAAGCGATCATGCACCAGTATACTTGTCCGTTGATCTGAACCTGCAACCAAAACTCAATAATTGGAAATTAAATTCAAGCTTACTGAATTATCCTCACTTTAAAGAACAAATTAAGAAAGAGATTCACATCTATATGGAAATTAATGACAATGGTGAGGTGCCTCCTCCTATTCTGTGGGATGCCTTAAAAGCTGTCCTGAGAGGGAAAATTATAGCAATATCCTCTTATAAGAAAAAGATGAGAAATAAGAAATTAGAAGAGTTACAAAATAAGTTAGAAAAATTAGAGAAAAGCCATAAAAGGAAAACAACACAGGATATACTGGAGGAAATTATGAAAACAAGAAATCAAATAAATGATTTGACTACATATGAAATTAAAAAAAATTAATGTTTCTTAAACAAAGGTATTATGAGGGAGGATCTAAAGCAATGCATGTTTTACCCTGGAAATTAAAAAAGAGAATAGCAGATAATACAGTTCACAAAATTAAACATCCAGTGACAAAACTAATAAAAAATAAACTAATAGAAATTCAAAGTGCATTTGAAACATTTTATAAGACCCTTTATGCTAATAAGACAGAGAGTAATATAGTTGAAATTAATAGTTTTTTAGATTCTCTTGATTTACCAATACTGAATGAAGAACAGAATAAAATTTTGACTGAACATATAACAGAAAAGGAACTAAGAATAGCAATAAGTAAAGTTAAAATAAATAAATCCCCAGGATCAGATGGATATACCGCAGAATGGTACAAGGAGCTAAAAGAAGAATTAATACCAGTGATGCTTCTTACACTGAATTGGGTCCTAAAGAAGGCTCAAGTACCTTCTAGCTGGAAAGAAGCAAATATTTCTGCCATCCCAAAAGAAAACAAGGATAAATTAGAATGTGCGTCATATAGACCAATATCTGTTCTTAATACAGATTATAAGTTGTTTACAGTAGCGGTTTTAGATACGGGCGACACGGGCGGTTGCCCGGGGCGGCATCGTGGTGGGGGCGGCATCACGGGCATCGGCAAAAAAAAAAAAAATGCTCGTACTCATGCTGCCCCGACGTCCTGCCAGCGCATATTGGGAATGTTGTAGGCACCGATCGGTTTTCTATCGCCCATTTCCTGGGAGTAAGGGCGCCCTCCGTTTGCGAGGTGCGCCTGCTGCTTGCGGCACAGGGAGGAGAGGGCGGGGCGGCGGGGGATTCTCTGGCTGGCTGGAGCAGCATCTAATAACCAACTCGCAAAATAAAATAAAATACAACCAACAAACACGAAAACACCAGACATTATGATACACACTTATAATTTGCACCGAGGTTTTTTCGAAATTTCGAAATACGCGAAAAGTGAGCGCGAGAGCCCTCGGTGCGCCTGCTTGCTGCTGAAGTCAAAGTAAACTTTATTGTCATCTCCGCTACATACAGTCCAGTATATAGAGAGACGAGACGACGAGGCTCCAGTTACAGCAGTGCAAGTAAACGAACAATAAATATTTAAGAGTAAAAAAATTAATATACACTTTAGGACCAGGGGTAAAGGGATCAAACACAATTTAAAATGTATATTTTATATTTTGTTGATTTAAAGTCTCACAGACAACCCGTTTTTAAAGTTTAAAAAAAGAGAAAAGAAGAGGAGGAGTGTAGCGACTTCCACAGTCGCTAGAGGCCGGGGATTGAGCCTGCCTATTTGCCTGACGCGCTGTCAACTTTACGCAATAATGCGAGAGGTGGAATTGCTTGCTTGTTTATTAAAGTGCTTGAAAAGTTTACAGAGCAATGTGATCGGCTCGCGATTCAAACTCTTAAAACATCAAAGGCTCAACAAGGGTTAGGGTTTTCTGTAACGCTGCCGATCTCCGACCTGTATTCCCATGTGAGGGGGGGGGGGGCGCCAGAGAGAGTGTTCGTCCAGGGCGCCAAATAGGCTAGGACCGCCACTGGTTGTTTACATCTATCATGGCTAGACGATTAGAAAAATTCTTACCTAGTCTAATTCATAATGATCAGACAGGTTTTATTCGAGAGCGCCAAATACAAGATAATGTACGACGGACATTACAAATTATTAACGATATTCAAAAGAACAAAATAGAAGCAATGGTAATCAGTATTGATGCAGAAAAAGCATTCGATTCAGTTAATTGGAATTTTCTTTACCGAGTCTTGCATAGATTTGGCGTGCATGAAATTATAATTAAGACAATACAGGCACTTTATGATAACCCTACAGCAAGGATTAAAATTAATGGCTACCTATCAAATAGTATTAAGCTGCAAAGAGGAACAAGGCAAGGCTGTGCGTGTTCACCATTACTATTCGCGTTGTATCTGGAACCACTGGCTCAATATATAAGGCAAAACAAAGAAGTAGAAGGTATTAATATCCATGAGAAGGAGCATAAATTAGCCTGCTATGCAGATGATATTTTAATATTTTTGGGTCAACCATCAAACTCTCTACCTAAATTAATGCAATCATTTGAATACTTTGGTTGACTATCAGGATATAAAGTTAATATGAGTAAAACACAGTTGCTTAAATACAACTATACTCCAACAGAAGAAATCAAAAATAAGTACCAATTAGCATGGCAAACAGAGTACTTTAAATATCTGGGAGTCACAATACCTAAGGATCTTACAGAACTATCAGAACGAAATTACTTACCAATACAAAAGAAAATTAAGGAAGATATAGCCAGATGGAATCTAATTCCATATTTAAGTTTATATTCGAGAATAGATTCAATAAAAATTAATATACTCCCTAAATTAATATATTTATTTCAAACATTACCAATAGAAATTAACCAGAAACAATTGAATGAATGGGATAAAATTTTGTCAAGATACATATGGCAAGGAAAAAGGCCCTGAATTAGATTTAAAACCTTACAACTTAAGAAAGGAAAAGGGGGGTGGGGCTTACCTTCTCTTAGGGAATATTATTGGGCAGCACAATTAAGGCCTATGATATGCTGGTGTAATCCTTCATATGTTGCTCAATGGAAAGACATTGAGGAGGGCCTGACTTCCATCCCCATACAAGCTATTATAGCAGACAGCAGCCTGCAAGATTTAATAAAAACTATTGAAAATCCATGGATCAAGTTGACTTTGGGAAACAGTAATAAAAGAATATAAACTAGAAGACGATATAGCAACTCTTAAGTGGTGTGCATATGACACACATTTTGCTCCAAATAAATTGGACACCAGATTCAAAGATTGGACAAATAAAGGATTAACAGCTTTATGTACGGTAATGGAGGAAGGGAGACTAATTAGTTTTGATAAAATGAAAGAGAAATATTCATTAGAAACACAGGATTTGTATAGATATCTACAGATGAGGCATTTTGTCAACAAAAAGATAAAAGTCAAGGCTGAATTAAGTAAACAGCTGCTAGATGTATTTAAAAGGGAATACAGTTCATATAGAAACAGAGGTATTATAGGTGACCTCTATAAAGGATTAACAAATATGAAATTACACTCAACCTTATATATCAAAACAAAATGGGAAATATAGGGAGGGATAGAGATAAAGGAGGAAGAATGGACAACAATATGGGCATATCAATGGAAATGTAGCAGCTCACAGAGGTGGAGGGAATTTGGGTGGAAATGTCTGGCAAGATATTTTATTACGCCTCACCAAAAATCTCACTATGAAGGTAACCCTTCCGCCTGCTGGAGAAATTGTGGAAATACAGATTCAAATCATTATCATATTTTCTGGGACTGTCATGTCATTAAAACTTATTGGAAGGGAATACATGCAGCTATACAAGAGACATTTGGAAGATATTTACCTTTGGAAAGTAAAACTCTATTTTTTGGACTTATGTCAGAAGGATGGACAAAGAATGATAAATATCTGTTTAATATTTTACTGGCAGCAGGCAGAAAAGCTATCACAAAAAAATGGCTTTCTTCTGAGAGCCCAACGATGAACATGTGGATGAACATCACAATGGATATTTACAGAATGGAGAAAATGACAGCAGATGTGAACTACAAGAGGGAACTGTTTGTATCACGATGGAAGAAATAGATGGACTATATTAAAAAACGCAGGCCAGTACTTGCTTTGGATTTTGACTTTGTCAACTACTAGAAGACTAGAGGAAATATTAATTATATTAATGGAAACAAAAACACACTCCCTACATGCCCTTATTTTTTCTTTTATCCCTTTTATATTTATTTATTTATTTATTTATTTTCTCTGTTTTGTTTCCTTTTCTCATTTTTTTTTCTTATTTTTTTCCATTTTTTTTTGCATCGATATTTTAGTTGTTTAAATACGGAAAAAAAGGGGGGGGAAAAAAGAAATACATCAGAATACAGTTTTTATACATCAGGGTTTAACGCCCCCTCATTACGTCAGTTACATCAGCTTCAAAACCACAAATGTTCTATTTGACAACTTCACAACACCATCATGAAACTGCAGACTCAGCAATGCATGCTTAAGCTTTCACCTATTAAATAAAACCCCCTACCCGTATGTGGGTGTATGGATGTGTATATATAGGTCTGTGCAAGCACAGAATGTTCATGTGTGATCTCTGCACTTAAAATGACCTCAGGTTCAGCAACCAGGCTGACGCCTTCCCGTGTGGTGATGATCTTAACTTCTATGTATAATGTATAAGACAAGTGTTTCTAATCTAATACCACTACTTAAAACTTAATCAAAGCTTACTCAGAGATATAAATGCATAATAAAACAGCCTGCTCAAAACACCTTACAATCTGACTCTACTTTTGGTTTCACTTTTGCAAAGCATGGCATTTCCTGTCTCCCTTTTGCACAAAATATATTTCCTGCAGTCTGCACAGAAACATCTAAGATTATAGAAGGCATTGAAAAGCATTTAAATTATAGATTCAACTCAACAGTTTAACGTGGTTCTTGCTGGACCTGTAATAAAGACTAATATGATACCAATATATTTGAACATCTGAATGCATCTGAATGCAATATCCCTATTAATAATGAAATTTTAATGATGATTATAAAAATAGCAGCAAATAATAAAAGCAAAATATTTTTACTCTTAACAACATGTAATGACAAATTGCTGAACTTGATGGTATTGTACAGTGATTCTAAAATGTTAATAAAAAAAAAATTAAAAAAAGGTCTGAGAGATAAGATGGAGCTAATCCATTCAGAGATTTAAAGACAAACAAAAAAATCTAGAAGTCGATGCTACGATGTACTGGTAACCAGTGTAAACGAGCCAGGACTGGGGAGATATGAACAAATTTGCAAGTGCCTGTCAGGAGTCGGGCCACCGCATTCTGCAGATGCCAGAGTAGGGCCTGGCTAATGCCAAAATAAAGACTATTGCAGTAGTCAACCCTAGAAGAGATAAATGCATGTATCACTCTGTAAAAGTCGGCGGATGACAACATGGTTTTTGCAATGGCCCTCAGCAGGAAAAAGCTGGTTTTAATGACAGAACTGATTTGTTTCTCAAATGAGAAAGAGCTATCGAGAAACACTCCTAAATCTTAAGCAAACAGAATTCTGAACTTTTCCAGTGGGCCAAGGTCAACATTAAGGGAAGAACAGGGGTCAGAGGGGCCGAATAGTAAGATCTCCATTTTTTGATCATTTATATGCAAAACACATTTAACGCAAACCATGTTTTAATGTCATCAAGACAGTCAAGTCATACTTTAAAGGAGTCTGCAGAGTTCCTTTTAAGGGGAGAATAGATTTGAGAATCGTCAGCGTAACAGTGGAACGAGATTCCATGTTTTCTAAAAATAGAACCTGGTGGGAGCATGTGAAATGCACTTCACACACGTACACACAGTTCTTTATCGCCAGATGCCACATTTATTTTTAGTTTTCATTTGTTGTGACAGTCCACAGTCTGACAGCTCCAGTCTCAGCTGATTCCCAGCTTCCCCTCCACTCCTCTCCCGTTTCACTAAAAAAGGGGAAGGAAACCGTCATCAGTCCAAACGCCATCAGCTGTTCTCACCTGCCTCTCCAGCACCGCCCCATTGAGCTCACTGCGCCACTCCTCCCCGCAGCCGTTCCTGGGACCACACCTCCGCCACACACTCCCACCTGTCCAAACGCACACTTCTTTGGGTTGGCCGTGAGCCCCGCCCTCCTCAGGGACTCCAGGACCACGGCCACCCGCTGCACATGCTCCGCCCAGGTGTCTCTGTGGATGATCACGTCATCCAGGTAGGCGGCAGCATATGCAGCGTGCGGACGCAGCACCCAGTCCATGAGGCGCTGAAAGGTGGCAGCCGAACAAGCCGAACCGAAGCGTAACGAATTGGTACAAACCGTACGGAGTGCAGAAGGCCGTTTTCTCCTTGGACTCGGCAGACAAGGGAATCTGCCAGTAGCCCTTGGTTAAATCCAGTGTCGTGAAAAAACGGGCCGTGCCCAACCGATCTAGGAGCTCGTCGACCCAGGGCATGGGATAAGCATCAAAAGCGTGACATTTCATTCACCTTGCGTTAGTCGACACAGAACCGTATAGACCCATCTTTCTTCACCACATAAACAATGGGGCTGTGCGACTCTTCTATCACTCCCATTTTCAGCATTTCAGCCAATTCCCTCTGAACAATTTGCCGTTTATGCTCAGGAAGCCTATAGGGCTGTGAACACACTGTCACGCCAGGCTGCGTTTCAAAATGATGCTCCATGAGAGACGTTCGGCCGGGCAGGGGGGAGAACACAAAATGCTGTTGTAAAGCGACAACGTCTGCTCTCTGGGCCTGTGTGAGATGGTCATCACAAGGGAGGGAGGCGAGGATGATGGAATTTGGTACCTCCGGCCCCAACTCATCTCCTTAACCAGGCTTACCAGAGAAGCAGTTTCAGCCTCTCTCCATGCTTTAAGGAGATTGAGGTGATAAATCTGCGAGGCCCCTCCCCTGTCCGACCGAGCTACCTCATAGTCAACGTCCCCAACTCGCTGTGTGACCACAAAGGGTCCTTGCCACTTGGCGAGCAACTTTGAGCTGGAAGAAGGGAGTAACACAAGCACTTTGTCTCCCGGTGAAAATTGCCTGAGTCTAGCCCCTCTGTCATACAGGCGCTGCTGACACTGCTGAGCCTGGAGCAAATTCTCCCATGACAACCTCCCCAAAGTGTGGAGTTTCGCTCTCAGGTCCAACGCGTACTGAATCTCATTCTCGGCAGGGCTCGAACCTTCCTCCCAGCTTTCTTTAATCAGGTCGAGCACCCTATGCGGCTTCCTGCCGAACAGCAGTTCAAAGGGAGAAAATCCCGTGGAGGCCTGGGGCACCTCCCGCACTGCAAATAACAGAGGGTCTAGCCAGCGATCCCAATTGCGTTCATCCTTGGTAATGAACTTACAAATCATGGACTTTAAAGTCTTATTCAACCGCTCCACCAGCCCGTCCATCTGGGGGTGGTAGACGTTGGTCCGAATAGATTTAATGCCCAGTAATTTGTACAGTTCCCGCAGTGTGCGAGACATGAATCTTTTAATAAAATGAAGCGCGGGTAAGTCAGCACGGCTTCAGGGTGCACCACGTGACTATCAATCTCAATCACCTGATCAAAGGCTGAGCGTAGGGTGTCATCACGAGACTGCTCCAGTGGGAAATCACCCGTGGGGGAAATTTACGGAGCCGGCGGGGCTTCCCATGAAGGGCCCGCCGTCTCCCCCTCCCTGGAGTCAGTGTCGGAGGACCCGCGTCACTGCTCAGCGCCGCGCAGACACTACACGCTACTAAAGGTCGTGATCGCATCCCCGCATACTCCCCTAACAGATGATGAAACCCCGGCCAATTCGTTCCCAGAATTAGGGGATGCGACAGGCGCGGGCTAACTGCAGCCGTCACTCTATGCGTTTTGCCCTTATACTTTAATAACAGCGGCACTATGGGATACCTGTGAACATCACCATGAACACACTTCACCTCCACCTATTCTGCCTCCAACAATGCTCCGGGGAGAACCAAGCTTGTGCATGAGAGTCTGCGTACAGCCCATGTCCACCAAAGCATGGCGTATACCTGCTCGCGGAGTGGGGAGTAGGTTTGGCCGGATTGCCTCCCGGCCTGAAGCGGGCAATGGGGTATGTGGCATGGCGTGTGCTGCGATGCCGCTGCAGGTTTGGTGGTGGTGATGTGCATGGCTGGCAGCAGGACACCTGCAGCCGTTGAATGTGATGTTCAGGTTAGGAGTCACGGACAAGGTAAGCGACTCATGTTGTAAGTGACGTCAGACGCCGGAGATTTTGGCGGAAAATTAAAGCGAATGGTAGTTTAGAATTGAACAAAGTTTCTTTAAGCTTCAGTATTACCAAATATACTAATCAATTGTCATATAACTAACAACATCTGTCCTATCATCTCTAACACCCTAGAGGACAACGAGGACAGTTTAGACGCTCTCCAAGATTACATCGACCGCTGTTTCCAAGATTTAGTAATGAAGAAGGCTCAGAGTGCATCTTCCCCAGCCAGAGTTGAGACGCCGTCATCTCAAAGATGTCGCCCGGCAGACTCCCCCGGCACAACATTGCCTGCCGACAAAGACATTGCACACATCCTGGAGTCAATCGACAAGCGATTGTCCAGTTTCGATGCGAGGCTGTCCCTGGTGGAGATATTACACCGGGAACTTAAATCTCTGCGAGAATCCCTGGACTTCAGCCAGCAGCAGGTGGAAACGCTTGCCGCTGAAAATGCCACGCTACGGGAGTCGGTCAAATCTCTCACTGATAAAGTGACCCAGCTAAACATAGAAAATAAAAGAAATAAAAGAGTCCGTTATTGATCTACAAGCCCGTAGCATGAGAGGACATGGAGGCAACGGTGAAAAGCTTCATTAAAATCCAACTGAAGCTGTCGGAGGACACCGTAAAGAACATCGCCTTTGATAGAGTGCATCGCTTGGGGGCCGTGAGGTCGCCGGCCAGGAGACCACGTCCTGTTGTGGCCAAATTCGGCCACTTCAAACAAAAGGAATAGGTGAAAAGCTGCGGCAGGGAATTAAAAGGAACGGACATCAGCGTGAACGACCAGTTCCCCAAAGAGATCCTGGAATGACGCAGGGTCCTCTTCCCAATCTGACGCGGCTTCATCCAGAAGGGCTCCCTCACTGTCATCGCTGTGGACTGGCTCTACTTGGACGGACAGCTTTACCGCGACCCCGGCATCACTCCGCGGCTGTATTAACTTCACACCAGATAAGAATCCGGTACACCCTTTCCCTATCCACTCACACTAACTTGCATTAACTTAACATTAACATCTGTTTAACTTACCAGTATCAAATCGCATTTTAAGTGTGATATCATAGCAGAATTAACACCGTCACTCTCTGTCAACGGTTTGATTGGAATGTTTCCGGGGTTTTTTTTCTCTCTCTTTCCCCACCCCCCTTTATGCTGCTCACCCTTGTCTTTGGTTTCTTTCTTTATTTCTTTCACTGCTTCGATCACCTGCTCCCACACTCATCCACAAACAACATCCTTTATTTTGACATATATGCACAGCACGATCACGCTCAATCATGCGCTCAACGGCAGCACATTTACATCAGTCAGACAGCGCACACAGACCTATGGGATACACACACGAGCCAAGCGTACTCATATTAGTAAATATGCACACACATAGTCAGACTCAGGGAGCATCTCGCCACCCATTCTTTCTCTCTCTCCCTCTCTTTATTTATGAAAAGTAATGTATTCTCTCCACCTGTCTAAGCGACACACACAGCGTACACACCTAGTTATACAAAGACATCTACGGGTGCACTAAGATTCGTCTCATGGAATGAAAATGGAGCTTGCTCCAGAGAAAAGAGGTTAAAAATATTTAACCAACTCAAAAAACTACAGGCAGATGTTTCCCTTTTACAAGATACCCACAGACCTCTTAGAGGTTCGAATGAACTTAAAACACCTGTGTTTCCTAATGTGTTCTCAGCTTGTTATAATTCTTATGGAAGAGGATTAGGGCCACTGGAGAAAAAAAAAAGTGGGCACGTCTTTTTTTTTTCTTTTTTTTCCAGAATTCTGAGAAAAAAGTCAGAATTCTGACTTTTTTCTTAGAATTCTGACTTTAATCTCAGAATTCTGACATTTTTCTCAGAATTCTGGAAAAAAAGAAAAAAAGAAATGTGCTCACTTTTTTTTTCCAGTGGCCCTAATCAGAATTCTGAGATTAAAGTCAGAATTCTGAGATTAAAGTCAGAATTCTGAGAAAAAAGTCAGAATTCTGAGATTAAAGTCAGAATTCTGAGAAAAAGTCAGAATTCTGACTTTTTTCTCAGAATTCTGGAAAAAAAGAAAAAAAAGACGTGCCCACCTTTTTTAGTGGCCCTAATCAGAATTCTGAGAAAAAATTTAAGTCAGAATTCTGACTTTTTTCTCAGAATTCTGACTTTAATCTCTGAATTCTGACTTTTTTCTCAGAATTCTGGAAAAAAAGAAAAAAAAAAGATGTGCCCACTTTTTTTCCCAGTGGTCCTAATCAGAATTCTGAGATAAAATTAAAGTAAGAATTCTGACTTTTTTCTCAGAATTCTGAGATAAAAGGGGCTTTTTTCTCAGAATTCTGACTTAAATTTTTTCTCAGAATTCTGAGAAAAAAGTCAGAATTCTGACTTTTTTCTCAGAATTCTGACTTTTTTCTCAGAATTCTAACTTTAATCTCTGAATTCTGACTTTTTTCTCAGAATTCTGACTTTAATCTCTGAATTCTGACTTCTTTCTCAGATTTCTGGAAAAGAAGAAAAAAAAAACGTGCCCACTTTTTTTTCCCCCAGTTGCCCTAATCCTCTTCTGTAAATTCTAGAGAAAGGGGAGTAGCAATTTTAATACTTAAAAATATTAGTTTCACAGTACTCGATAAAGTTATAGATCCAGCGGGCAGATTCTTAATCATTAAACTATCTATACTTGAAAAAAAGCTATGTATTGTAAGTATATATGGTCCAAATGTTGATCATCCCTCATTCTTTCACGGTTTTTTCAGTGCACTCTATGAACACTTAGATGGCACACTTGTTCTTGGAGGTGACCTCAACCTTGGACTAAATGAAGAAATGGATAGGCTCAACACAGCAGGAATTCAGCGCAATTGGCAATCCACAAATATAATCAAACAGTATATGAGCGACTTTGGTCTTTGCGATGCATGACGCTCCCTTCACCCTACCAGTAAGGAATATACTTTTTTCTCACATGTTCATCACTCCTACTCTCATCTGGATTATTTTTTGGTCAGTAGCTCACTGCTGAGTGACATTTCAGACACTGAGATTCACCCTATAGCTGTCAGGGATCATGCTCCTGTATCTTTAACACTAATAAACAAGAACAATACTACTCCAAGCAAAAACTGGAGATTTAATACATTGCTGCCTAAAGATGAAGACTTTATTAAATATTTTAAAAAAGAGTGGACTTCATATTTAGACTATAATGACACTCCCGGAACATCAGCTTCTGTTCTATGGAAAGCAGGGAAAGCTGTGATGAGAGGTAAAATAATTTCTTTCTCATCACATAAAAAGAAAGAAGAAAACAAAAGTATTCAGGAATTAGAAAAAGACCATCATATCCCTAGAAGAAGCCTACGCATCCCACCAAGATCAGGAAACATTGAACAAAATATGCAAAACAAAACAAAAATTAAATAAGATAATTGATAAAAAAACAAAATTCTTAGTACAAAGACTACGCTTACAAAATTATGAACATGCTAATAAATCCGGTCAATTTCTAGCAAACCAGTAAAAAATAAATAAAGAAAAAACAACTATAGGTGCAGTTCAAGATTCATCTGGGAACACAGTATATGACCCGAAACAAATAAACAACATTTTCAGGGATTTCTATAAAAGATTGTATTCACCACAAATAAACCCATCTAAAAAGGAAATTGGTCAGTTTCTAGACAACATAACTCTTCCAAAATTATTAGACACTCAAGAAATGGCACTGGACTCGCCACTGACATCAGGTGAACTCCAGGAAGCCCTGATAAGGCTCCAGGTCCAGACGGCTTTCCTGCAGAATTCTACAAAGAATTCTGGACGATTCTAGCACCGTTTTTTTACAGAACGTTGTTGGGAATCAAAGAAAAGGGCAGACTTCCATCAAATATGAATTCTGCAAACATTAATCTCCTGCTAAAACCAAGCAAAGACCCTGTATATCCCTCAAGCTATCGTCCAATATCCCTTATAAATGTAGACCTTAAAATAATCTGCAAAGCTCTCTCAAAGAGACTAGAGAAAATAACCCCCCTCTTAATTCATCCTGACCAAACTGGTTTCATAAAAGGTAGGCACTCATCAACAAATACACGCAGATTACTTAATTTGATAGACTGGTTTTGGATCCTCTTTCATCAACTGGTTAAAAATATTATATAATTCCCCAACAGCTTGTGTCAGAACAAATGACCAGACATCCTCTAGCTTCTGTCTCCTGAGGGGCACCAGGCAGGGATGCCCACTCCCCCCTTCACTGTTTGCAATTTTTATTGAACCACTAGCAGCAGCAATTAGACAGAATTCAGTAATTAAGGGAATAAAATGCAAGAACGTGGAACATAAAATCAGCCTTTATGCGGATGATGTGTTACTTTTTCTCCAAAACTCACAAACCAATATCTCTGGGGTGATTAAATTGATAAACTCTTTTGCAAGAATATCAGACTACTCAATTAACTGGTCAAACTCTACAGTCTTGATGCATTCTCAATCATCCAGGAAAGTAAATCTCCAAAAGTTGAATCTGTTCATCTGGACGTAGCGTTTTGTGGGAGAAACGTTTCGTCACTCATCAGTCATTATGCAAATGTACTGTTTATAAGGTTTGGGGAAACCTGCAGTCAGCTGAGACGGAAGAAGTCACTTGGATGAGTGACGAAACGTTTCTCCCACAAAATGCTACGTCCAGATGAACAGATTCAACTGTTGGAGAAAATCTACAGTCCTTCCGATTAATTGCTCCTTCCATAATTCTTCTTCTACACCACTGCCATCGGGAAATATAAAATATTTAGGTATTAATGTTTCTCCCAAGCTTGCAGATCTAACTAAATTAAACCATATCCCACTTTTAAAGAAAGTAGAAGGTGATCTGGCTAGGTGGAAATGTCTACCCATATCACTCATGGGAAGGGTTGCCGCTATAAAAATGATGGTATTACCAAAAATAAATTATTTATTCTCAATGATCCCAACTAAACCGCCACAAGATTGGTTCAGATCTCTAGATTCATACATGTCCAAATTGCTTTGGAAAAATAAACCCCCACGTATAAGCTTAAAAACA
The DNA here is from genome assembly GCF_001858045.2 of Oreochromis niloticus. Lineage (NCBI taxonomy): Eukaryota > Metazoa > Chordata > Actinopteri > Cichliformes > Cichlidae > Oreochromis > Oreochromis niloticus. The sequence continues at coordinate 82,317,981 of NC_031967.2, read as the reverse complement.
GTACAAAAGACCAAGGATAAAGGAGGATTAGAACTACCTAACTTTCAGCACTACTTCTTAGCCAACAGGCTTCAGTTTATCTCAGGATGGCTAAAACATACCCTCTTAGATGAACCTTGGCAAGATGTAGAACAAGCACTTTGCAATAATCTAGAGATTTCAGATCTACCATTTTTCAGCTCAAACATCCAACGACACGAATGCTTCAAAAGCGTCAACATGTGTTGGTGGGTCTTTGTGTCCGGGAATGGGCGTCCAGGTACACACCGGCTCACTCCTTGGTGGCTGCTTATCGGGGCCTGGAACCTGGGGCTCGCTTGGGCCACTTCGGGGGTGGGGTGCCCTCAGCCTCTTGGCCTGGAGCTTGGTCACTCTGGCGCAAAAGGCTGCCAGCGGAGCTCCCGGGAACGTCACTGCAACCCCCCTGGCTTATGCTCCGCGGCTGCTGAGTGACCCCTCATTTGGGGCTCTCCTCAGCTATTTCTGGGACAGTGGCGCGGCTGCCCCTCTGTTAGTCTTCCTTGGTCTCTTGTGTTCTGAGAGCCTGTGGATGTCTGGAGTTTTGATCTCCTCCATACCTGCTTCATGCCCTGGTGGACGGGGCTGTGGCTCCCCACAACCTCTAACAGATCATTACATGTAGGAACCTGTAAAAACAAGCGTGTTCATGCTCACAGGTGTACACTTTCTTGGCTGCTACCTCAAAGCACACTGTGCACTGTCGATCTTGTGTACTGCACAATAACATTTAATATTTAGTATCTACTGTTATCTACTTCTAGCTAGTTTATTGTGATGGTGTTGTATTATGTTGCTCTTTTGTGTTTGTTGTCTCTTCTGTTTTTTTTTCTCCATACAGGTGATCCAGGTGTTTTGTTTGTTTTTCTTTCTTTCTTGCCCCCTTCCTCACCATCTCTTCTCCCCTCTATTTTTCTTTCTGCCCCTCTCTTTCTTTCATTCTTTCTCCCTGTCCTATCCCCAGTCATGTCTGTCCTGTCTGTAACAACCGAAAGTAAAATAAAATAAATACATAATTATAATAAAGGTCAATCAAATGGACCAATATGGCGAGGCCATGATGATCCTCTTCATAAAGTAAATCCGCTTGGCATCTTTCTTGGCCTTAAGACAACAATTCTGATGGCTAAAGATTGTGATTATTGTAAGAATAAATCAGACCTTCCCAAAGTGTGGGGCCCGAAAACGCTTGGACACTGCTAGCACGGGCGCCCACACAAATGCAAAGCAGGAGATGAAGCATAGCTGAGTATGTTTCCAAACCAACTTCATTCTAAGCCAAAGACTAGAAAATATGGTGAAGCATATTTTCCCTTTGATTTCACCTGCACAAGTGCCAAGGGAGGTCTCCCCTGCATAATTAGTTTTCCCTGCATCGGGAGCACGTGCTGGGCTCTTCAAATCATGGGCAAACAGTATCCCACATTCTTGATATTTAGTTCACAAACACTTCTCATAATGACTAACTACTCCTGACATTTTGGAGATGTTAGCTCTTTATACAGTAAAATTACAGTGGGATACAAATAATATCAGGCTGATCCTGCCACGATTTGTCCCCCGGTTCAAATCACAGACAAACAGTATCCAACAGTTGTTTATGCTTTTAAACCCATTTTGCACAGAGAGGCAATTTTGGAAAAATGTATTGACAGCAATGTTGAATATTATTACACAGGAAAAAAAAACAACTACACATAAAATAATTACACCGTGACGCCTCTGCCTTTCTAAATGGAGGGACAGCAACTGCGTGTGTGTATGTAAGCGTGTAAAACCTGAAGATAGTCAGATTAACAGTAACAGTATTTTGTCTCTATCTGCCATTCTGCAGTTCATCTCATGTAAACAATAACGTGGCGCACAGCGTGACGTGAAAAAAGGCACATGAATTTGAAGTTGCGTGACGAACTGTATTCCTCGTCCACAGGGAAACGCAAAAAAGGAGTTTTAAAAAAATCTCCATTTTTGGTGACTCGAAACACTGTTTACGTGTGAAGGAAACAGCTGCGTTTTCAAAAATACCCGTTTACGGAGTCCGGTGACGTAGGCGGTCAAGATGGCAGCTTGAATGGGGAAGCTCCGTCGCAGTGGCAGCTAATTTGTATTAGACTTTGAACGTTACGCTACATAACACTTACAAAATATCACCTCAGGACAGTGGGAAGCTTGAAGACTCTCCGTGAAAGCTCAGAAATGCCGAGTCACCAACAAAAACTTACGCTTCGACGGCAGGAAGGCGCTAGCAAGGACACGTCGGCGAAAGCTAACGAGGCGCACCCGCCCTCACCTCCAATGTTGGATACTATTCAGACTGCTACAACTGAACAAATGGCCAAAGACATTGCAAGTATTTACGTGCTACTTAAGGAAACCTCCGAGACACAAGAGAGCAAGCTGAATGCTATTCAAACTGCTACGAGGGCAGAGGAGGCAAAGGTAGCGGATATGGCTACTCGAATAAGCAAACCTGACGGTCATCCCCCGAGGGTCATCATCACCCGATTTCTGCGATTCCAGGACAGGGAACGGGTCGTGGAAGCTGCGCGGAGGCTGGGACAGCTGAGCTGGAACGGCCACCGCATTATGATCTTCCCTGACTACTCCAAACTTGTCACTGACAAACGAGCGGCATTCAATCCCTGTAAACGGCTGCTGCACGAAAGGAAGATAAAGTTCTCCCTACTGTTCCCAGCGGTGCTGGTGCTGAAAATGACGGAGGGCAGACGTGAGTTTACCGACCCCAAAAAAGCCCAGGACTACATTCTGTCTTTACCTTAACCTCTTGAGCCCCAAGGGGTTTTCTGAGCTTCCTGCTCGAAAATGCAATGCCTCAATTAAATTGATTATTTCTCTGCAATTACAAACTCCGTCCTTACAATCTTGGTATTGTGAGATTATTCTGTTATCATATGTTACCTTATATATTGTGATTACATATATTATATATCTGTAATCAAAGTAGTTGAATTATGATACTGCTGTAGATCATATTATACCCCTTAATATAGAGTGTGTGATCAGTATGTAGTTTTAGTTTGCATTATACTTCTAACCTAAAAGAGTGTGAAAATCATTAGATCTATTTGATTGACCTGTATTACTCGACACTGTTGAATGTGTTACACTTTTTCTTGACATTTCATACTGCTGAATCATGAAGAGAATGTTGTGTGCAGGAGACCTTGTGTCTAGAATAGAAGAAGAGAAGACCACATTCCATACCCCCACCTTTACAGAGAGCAGAAAGACAAGGAGTCGAGGTCATAACTTAGGCGCCGTAAGAGAGAAAACATGTGAATGTTTAGGCTTTTACGACTAGGTGGGGGCTACTAGAGGCTATAAAAGGCTGAGTAACCCGTCACCATTTTGAGACTTGCTGTGACCCTCTGCAGGCAGGTCTCCCCATCATGATGGTTCTTATGCTCTTAAGTGTTGAATTATATGGAAATAAAATATTGTTGATTGAGCATTTATACACCGAGTATTGTCCTTCCTTCAGCCCAAAGATTAAAGAACTGGGAGATTTTAACAACTTGGTGCCTGGTGACCCGGATCTTTGGTGTGCTGAGGAGGGGCAGATTTGGCCTGTGGTGAGATCGTGGGGCGAGGCAAACAGAGGGCCGGCCTAAACAAAAAGGTAAGCACAGCCTGTTGTATTATAAATACCAAATGTGCATATTGGGCTTTCCAAATTAATCTGTTCGCTGAGTTACACGTATTTTCACATTAAATTTGTCGGTGTCTGGTTTTTGGCACGAGATACTAACAACATAAGTTGAGGCTGAATTCCAGTGTGTTAGATAAACTGCTTCTACCAAGAAACTAATAATATACTACGTTGAGCTAGTTGCAGTTAATTGCTTCTACCAAGAAACTAATAATATACTACGTTGAGCTAGTTGCAGCCCACTTTACCTTCCACATTTAACTTTGTCTAAGACTGGCTTCTGTAGCAATAATACATTAGAATCTTTGGAGACGCGGCCATATGTCCAGTACATTGAATAGAGGTTTTGAAGTGGGTTATGGTGTCGGATATAAGCCCTCGTTGATGCGGTCATAAAATTAGTACAGAATTAAGGTTAAGCAGATACTGGCTTACGGTGTCGGTTAAGCGCTAGCAACGCGTAATGCGAAACACGTCCGTAGGTTTTGGTTAATGATACGGCCGTGTTCTGGTGATGCGGCCGTAAGTACAGTAGTGAGGGGTTGCTGGTTTCAGCACATTGAATAGAGGTTAGACGGTGGTTTATGGTGTCGGTTAAGCCTCGAGGGTTGCGGCCATAACATTATAAGTAAAATATTTACTTCACCCCGATTAAAGGTAAAGCAGACCCTGGTTTATGGTGTCGGTTTTGAGCCTCGGGGACGAGCATCACTTTTGTTTTATGATGCGATTTTGCCCCGTGGTGGCGGCCATAAGCGCAGTGAAAGGGGTACCTGGTGTATGGTGCGGTTGTGCTTCGGAAGAGTTCTAACAGTTGAGCTTAGAGGTTTCTGTGTAAATTTCCGCTGATGAAAAGCGCTCTCTGTGGGTCTCACTGCTGGTGAGGCGCGCTCTGGGCGTTGTGTGTGTGAAGCGCGCTCTGGGTGCTGCTCTGTGTGTGAGGCGCGCTCTGGGTGTGTTTCCGTGTGTGAAGCGTGAACACAGTGACAGTGACGGTTGATGTGTGAATAGGAGGACATTAGTGCGAAGAGAATGCTTTAAGATCAAAGGTTGACGCCTAGTGTACCTGTGGAAATTAATTTTGTTCAAGGTGTGGCAACCCCCCTGTCTGTGGACGCACAGGCCGGTCCAGCGGCGTCTGGGTGCCGAGGTGGCGACTTGGGAACTGAGGACTCCCGCATAGCTACAGAATAACACTGGAACGGCCGTGTAATCACGGGTTCACATTTATTCTGGAATAGAACAAGAGAATGCTTTTACATCTAAGGTTGAGTTCTATAGTAGTCAAAAAAGAAAACCGAGGTTAGAGTCCTCATTTCTTAAAATAGAGGTTAGAGTCCTCGTTATAGTGACGTTTCAGTGGTTAAAATTGTTGTGTGCCTGTCCCCTGATAGCGTGAAATTAAATAAAGAGGGAATTTGGAGCCACATAGAGATAGACGGGCATAATTGGGTGCATTACTCTGTGGTGTAATAAAAAAATAAAAAAAAGGAGAGAGAGAGAGTAAGAGGTGTGTAGTGGAGAATTATTGAGAAGCAGAGAGAGGAATGTGTTGGGAGACTGACGTGCAGTTTGCGCTGTCAAGGTGGGCGTGTTGCCTGTTTATCTGTTTAACAATGATGAAAATGATATTAAATAAATCTCTTAGTGTGTTAATACAGGAAGCTACGGACCTGGACCAACTGCCCCCACAAGCACAGCGGCCGAAGCAAAATTATAGTAATGGGAACCACACCCAGCAAGAATCAGCAGCTGTGAAACAGACAGCAGCGAGGAGGGAATTAGAGGAGAAATTAAGAGAAGTTTTAACACAAAATTGGGGCCAACAGACTTGTGGAGGTTGGGAAGGCGTCCGGAGCATCACAACAAAAGGTGAAACAAAAACACACACAAGCAGAGAAATGTGAGAGAAAGGCTCCTTTTAAGGTAATGCCTAGTTTGAGAAAAAGTTAAAATTAACCTGCCTACAAATGCACACACATGCAATGAAAAAACAGCTTACACTCATGAACATGTGAAGATTTTCCAGCAAGGTTAAAGCAGCAAAAATTAACATACATCGGTTTTTTAATGATGAAGTTTATCCATTACTAACAAATAAACCCTGTGGGTTGCAGGACAACAATTTAGCTTCAAAGAAAAAAGAAAATAAAAAGACTGGTATGACCAACTAGTGATGAAATAACAAATTTAGTGGTTAAGAGTCAAACTATGAGATGTTTTCTGCTGATTGAACAACACAAGTGATTAAAGAAAATTTCTCTTTTGTGAGTTTAAAAATTTGAACATGTGCATGTTGTCCTGTCAACTTGGTGGGTTATTAGTTGATTATAGTATGGGGAAAAGAAAAAAAAAAAACCAAAAGGGGGAGAGAAGGCTGACACAGGGCCTGGCCCGGTGTTTCTCCTCTCTTTGTAACACAGCCAACACAACATCATTTTCCTGTTCGTACACTTTTGTTTGTTTTTGGTTTGTTTTGTTTTGTTTTGTTTTTTTTGTTTTTGTTTTTTCTCTTTATGTTTAATTACAGGCTGCTTACCTGGCCCTGAAAGCCGAGGCTGACCTGGACTCCTGCTCTCCCCTCTACGTGACCCTGACCAAATGCTGCAACAGCTGGACCCACAACAACAACCTGAAAATGTCAACAGTGCTGCAGGAATGCGATCTCATGCAGCAGAGACGGAGAGCACTAAAACCTGAGGCCCGTTTCACTACACGGGGGAAAAATTCCCAGACTGCGTCAGCTGACAGAGCTGTGACGAGACACCCGCCAAGCCCGAATGAAAAGTAAGGCCGAACAAAAGAATGCTGACCTTGATAACTCTGCATTAACACTGTGCAGGACAGTGATGGACCAACACGCATGATCGGGCAGCAAAAAGGACGTGACCGAGACAGGAGGAGCAACTGAGGTCAAAAGGCACCTCAGAATGGACAAAACACAGAAGAAGATGCAGGTTTCACCTGCGGTGAGCATGGACATTGGAGAAAGGACTGCCCCAATTGGGGTCAGAACCAGGATGGACAGAACTTCGAGCAGCAGCAGCAATGGTCGCAAACAGACTGAAAAAGAGGAGGGCAGGACCCCAGGACATGCTTCAGGCCGTGGTTTACCCAAGACACCAGAACAGGAAAGTGATGAGCACAAACACACACACACACACACACACACACATTGAAATGCTGATTCACTGAGAAGTGATCCACACACATACACATACACATGCACACGCTTGTGCAATGAAGAGTGATGCACACACACACATGCTGATGCAATGAAGAATGCTTTGCTTATGCTGATATGCAAAATGCTGCACACAAATATCCCAATACATAATTTTTATGAGGAGCCATTGATTACCATTGATTATTTAGAATGTGTTTTATGACACCCAAAGAGCATTTATGTAGATTTAAGGAATAAGGTCTGAAACAGTTTGGTTATGAAAACAATGTCTGTGCGTGATGTCTGTTTATGGCTCAAGGCCTTGACTGAATTCTTTGCTGTGCTTCACACAGCCTGATGAGGAACAGTGGCACAGAGTGAAAATGATGAATTAATAGTGTAAGTTTTAGGTCGGAGTACGGCATTTTCTGTGATTGAGATTTAATTCAAGGAGGAACAAAGGTGCTACGGTACCTGACGTTCTCATTCCCACACAATATTGTCCCGGCAGGAAGCAAAACGTTCCTGTGAATTTCTGGTTGATTTTTGGGTTTGCTTAGCGCTAGCTTGATTTTATCAGTGAGCTTTGGCTTGTGTTCTTTCTCGTAACTAAGAGAGAGATGATTTTATGTTTGGACATGTCTGCAACGGGCCCTAGTTTGTGTTATTTTATTAGTATTTTGTTGGTTACATCTGTTTTCGTTTTTTGTTACAGTGCACTGAGGAAAGAAACATCTGAGGTGTGATCCACCGATGGTGATATTTTGTGAGTTCATGATTTAACAATCAGCTCTTTAAACCAGGCCTGAAAGATTGAGATTTAAAGCGCTATAAAATATTATTACTGAAAACAGTTGCAAAGTGTGCTTCTCCATGATTATAATGGGCTCTGGAGAAATTCACTTATAGGGGACACTGATCACGTGAGAAGTCCTGAGTCTAAAAGGATTGCAGCGAGTCAATCCAGTTCAAAAAACAAGGAATTGTTTTCCTTTTAAAATGATGACGTCATCTTGCTGGTGATGGATGCTCGAATAGGTCGCGCGTGAGATTCCATTATCAGCAACATCTGGTATGAATGTGTGTGAATGAATGCATGTGACTGGACTGTGATGGACTGACTTGATACTTGGGACAAAGACTGCACGAACTTTAGGATTAGTAAATGCTGACAAACAATTCACCCAGCCGGCAAGAGAAGGGTGGATGCTTCGCTTTGTTTTGTTTTGTTTTTGCAGGAGCAGGAGGATAAGAGAGACTGGAGAGGAGAATTTCTGATGCTTTTTGAGATATGATGTCACTAACCTTCTCTTTTAATTTTCTAGCTCCGATGAATTGACACATGGGAGTGTGTCAAAAAGGGGGGAGTGGAAGTTGAGTTTGAATATCAAACAATGGAAGTTGAGTTTGAACATCAAACAATGGTTATATAAAAATTTTTATGACTTTATTTGTGGATTTAATAATTTAGGTATGGTAAAACTTAAGCTTATAGTGTGTTAGACTTAGAAATGGTTCATTAATTTTTGATTTCTTTTACACACACATAGATAATGATTAGAATGGGTTCCTTGGTCAGAGAGTCCTGAGCATGATATTTTAAACCAAATTTGCATCACCGAAAGAACAATGGATAATAATATTAGATTATCAAGGCTAGGGAGAGAGGTGTTTTGGTTTTCTGTCTCTTGCAGAGAAAGGAACAGACACCAGACGGGGACACGGAGATATGAGGACCCTTCACAGCAGAGACAGATGTAGGGACTCCTGAGACAGCAACTGGGGTCAAGTGTCATGGCGTTTGGGCTCCTCGAGAGGATGGATCCCATAAACACAGCAATAACCATGAAGGGGTTGGCCAAAATCCAGGAACACCAGACCAACGAGGTTCGAGAGGCTCTTGGCAAAAAGGGGGACACAGCGGTGACCCCAAAATACACAGATCTTTGTTTGAAATTGGGGCAGAATAATCCCCTGATCTGTGCAACGACTGAAGGGTGGTCTAACCCCGGAGGTCGAAGAAAGAAGCTGAGAATCACCCAACTGGAAGATACTGGTAGCTGCAGCAATAAAATAAAGGTTTAAAGCTCCTTAGACAGAGGTTCTAGTCTGAGTACATTTGAAAGGTATAAGGTGGCACCAAAAATGGGAGTGGGAAACTGTAGCACCAAAATAAAGCTGTGGGAGAATTGGGGAGTGATGGGAGTGTCATCTGTAACTGCTGTTATTGTTGTAAATCTAATTTTTCTTGCATCTGAACTGCGTAAACACAGAGGTCATCCCACATATGGTCGACCCGTTAAAGGGGGACAGAGGGCCTCAGGACCAAGAAGAACTGGACCTTAACGCTGGAGTGTATGTTATAAGTGATCTCTTAAAAAAGAGATCAAAAGGGGGAATTGTGAGATTATTCTGTTATCATATGTTACCTTATATATTGTGATTACATATATTATATATCTGTAATCAAAGTAGTTGAATTATGATACTGCTGTAGATCATATTATACCCCTTAATATAGAGTGTGTGATCAGTATGTAGTTTTAGTTTGCATTATACTTCTAACCTAAAAGAGTGTGAAAATCATTAGATCTATTTGATTGACCTGTATTACTCGACACTGTTGAATGTGTTACACTTTTTCTTGACATTTCATACTGCTGAATCATGAAGAGAATGTTGTGTGCAGGAGACCTTGTGTCTAGAATAGAAGAAGAGAAGACCACATTCCATACCCCCACCTTTACAGAGAGCAGAAAGACAAGGAGTCGAGGTCATAACTTAGGCGCCGTAAGAGAGAAAACATGTGAATGTTTAGGCTTTTACGACTAGGTGGGGGCTACTAGAGGCTATAAAAGGCTGAGTAACCCGTCACCATTTTGAGACTTGCTGTGACCCTCTGCAGGCAGGTCTCCCCATCATGATGGTTCTTATGCTCTTAAGTGTTGAATTATATGGAAATAAAATATTGTTGATTGAGCATTTATACACCGAGTATTGTCCTTCCTTCAGCCCAAAGATTAAAGAACTGGGAGATTTTAACAGTATCAAAATGAAGCTAATACTTGGGACATTTAATCAGAGGTGTAAATATTAAAGCGGATATTACTGTGTCAAAGTTACTGAGACTGGAACACAGAAAAAGGAAGTAGATTTTATTCTCGCCTAATTTTTTTCTTCTTTTGCAGCTAATTCGGTGAATTTTAGTCCAATCGTCGTCAAACTTTGTGTGTTTACGCAGTGATAGCCCTGGAAGCTAGCCAGCCTATTTATAACCGGTTACATGAAGTCTGAAGAATGTCTGGTTCTCGTTTGCGTGTTAGCGGACTTCTGCGCATTTACGTAACTGCTCGTTTAATCGCGGCTTGTTTGCGGTGTGTTTGGTGGTTGTAGAAATGGTTTATATGACATTGTAGCTGAGATTCTGAGGTTTCTGTGGATACCACACATGTCTGGAGTTATATTTCTCAACCGGCGTTATAACCGATTAAACGTGATCTCCTCCCTTTTGCCCCCGGTACCGGGGGCGTGGGGCTTAAGAGGTTAAGGGAGTTATTTACAATCAGGGCTTGGATTTAAACACTACCCTTTTTCTTTTCCTTTTTCTCTTTTTGCCCTAGTGTTAATTAACATGCCATACACGATATACTTTGCACCTCCTAACTGTTCAGTCTCAATATTATAGAGCTTCGCAGTTTGATTTGACTTTTTCGGTTGTGCTACTTTTGAGAATACGATCCAATCCGCTTGGTAGAGAAGCTCACTAAGACTATTAAATTCCTCTTTTAGTAATTCAGTTGTTATGAAGCCCTTTTCAGTTTGTCAGGGGACAGTTCTAACCAATCTGCATAGAGGTTTGTTCAGTTAGCTAAGTCCCGGATTGACTGGTTTCCTCATATTACATCGACTTAATATGCTGCTGCTGCTGGCGACGGGTCCTGTTTATGACTGTTCGACTGGTTAGAGTCACGGACCATAAAGTTTATGTTTTATTTTTTGGGGCTTATACCCCACCTGAGGGTAACTAGTGTTCTCGGTTGCCCCAGAAGTATCTGTTTGAATGTTTATCGATTGTTATTTTTATTTACTCCCAAAACCCCCACTTTTCTTACAGCCAGCCTTCCAAATATTGTCCACTCAGCACTGAACTCCTGGTTCTAATAATAAGTTACCCCACTGTTATATGTCTGATACGTATTGCATGATGGCGAATAAGCAACAAAGGGCCCTTACTTTTATGACCTGGAATGGGCCTTAACCATCCAATCAAAAAAAAGAAAATCATGACATTTATCAAATCAAAAAAAGCTGACATTGTCTTTCTTCAAGAGACTCACTTGTCTCCCCAAGAGTCAGGTAAACTTTGCCATGATTGGGTGGGTCAGGTATTTTTTTCGTGTGGCAGCAGTCAGAGTAGGGGTGTCGCAATTCTAATTCATAAGCGGTTACAGTTTAAATGCACCCGGGTGGTTAAGGACGAAGATGGGCGGACATTGCTACTCTTGGCTGAGATTCAAGGCCATAGGATGATTTTAAGCAATATCTATGCACCAATCATTGACGACCCCACCTTTTTTGGAAACTTGGAATGCAAAATTAGTGATATGGGCGACTACCCAATCCTGATAGCAGGGGACTTCAATTTGGTCATGGATGATATACTGGATCGAAGCACTCCCTCTCAGCGACACTCTAGATCAGCTCCGGTCGCTATAAAAATGTGTAGGACCTTGGGTTTGGTAGACGTATGGAGAGTATTCAACCCATCCGCAAGAGACTACACCTTTTATTCTGCCCCCCACAACACTCTCTCAAGAATAGATTATTTTCTTGTGTCAAATTCTATCATGCCCTCAGCATTGTCTTGCTCTATTGGTAGTATACACGTTTCTGACCACGCCTTGGTGCTCTTGCATCTGAGCTCATTTGGTAACCCCCTCAAGCCTCCTAGGTGGAGGCTAAACTCAAGCCTTTTACATGATCCCAACTTTCTCCACTCCTTAAGAGAGCAGATCAATTCTTATATAGAAACTAACCTCTCCACAGCTCCTAGTGCAGGTGTAGCATGGGAAGCTTTGAAAGCTTTTATTAGAGGGTTCATAATCCAGCATGCCTCATATAAGAAAAGAACTGCTCTGACCAAGCAGATAGACCTGGAGAGGAAGATCGCCATAGCTGAAGCCGCTTTTAAGGCAGACATGAGCTCAGCAAATCTGACGCACCTAACTAGACTTAAATATGAGTTCAACTCAATTTTGACTCAGAAAATGGAGTTTTCTCTATTTCGGGCTAGGCAGAAATACTTCGAAGATGGAGATAAACCTGGCAAACTGCTTGCAAGATATATTAAACAAAAAGAAGCTCAGACTATCATAGCAGCAATTAGAGCACAGGATGGCACTCTGGTGTCAAAACCGTCTGAAGTGAATGAAGCTTTTAGAGATTTCTATATGCAACTCTACTCCTCAGAAGTACAAGCACACTCTCAGGAAATTAACAGTTTTCTCTCCCCCCTCAACCTCCCAGCTCTCTCTAAGACACAGGTGGACTCCCTGGACGCCCCAATTTCAAAGGAAGAGATCTTAAAGGTAATCAAAAACCTTCCAATCGACAAGGCCCCTGGGTTGGATGGGTTCACAGCAGAATTTTACAGGAACTTTGCAGAGGAGCTCTCCCCTTTACTCCTTCAAATGTTTGATGAGGCCCTGGATAAGGGCAGCCTGCCACCAACACTGTCGGAGGCACTTATTTCCCTTGTCTTAAAGAAAAACAAAGACCCGCTTGACTGTAAGAGTTACAGACCAATAAGCTTGATCAATTGCGATTGCAAAATTTTAGCCAAGGTACTAGCAACCAGATTAGATAAGGTCATGACTTACTTAATACACCCCGACCAAGTTGGTTTTATTCGGACTCGCAGCTCTGCCGATAATGTTAGACGCCTAATTGATATTATGTGGGCAACCCAGAATAAATCCCCTACAGGGGACTTTTCTCCAGCTATAGCCCTCTCCCTAGATGCAGAGAAAGCATTCGACAGGGTAGAGTGGCGTTTTCTATTTTCTGTAATGGAAGCATTTGGCTTTGGCCCAAAATTCATAAGGTGGGTCAAACTTCTCTACAACAATCCAAGAGCATCAATACTAACGAACTGTATTATATCACAGTCCTTCGACCTCCACAGAGGTACAAGACAGGGCTGCCCACTGAGTCCTCTGCTTTTTGCTCTAGCTTTAGAGCCTCTGGCAGCGACAATACGTAGAGACCCTGATTTTCCAGGTATCCAGGTCCACAATGATAATCACAAATTGATGCTATATGCTGATGACGCCCTGGTCCTAATATCGCAGCCAGAACGCTCTCTACCTGCTCTCTTAAGAATTATTAACCGGTTCTCTAATATATCAGGATATAGAGGAAATTGGTCAAAGTCTTAAGCGCTCCCCCTGACAGCCTTCTGCCCCAAAACCCTGTTCCAGCCAGGGGATTTCAGCTGGCCTCAGACTGGGATTAAATACCTGGGCATTACATTCCCCCGTTTGTTATACAACATAGTTCAGGCTAATTTTAAACCTCTATTGGACAAGTTCAGAACTGACATAATTAGATGGCCCCCTTTGTTTCTCACCCTTTGGGGTAAAGTTAACATCATCAAAATGAATTGTGCTCCAAAATTTAATTACCTACTACAAACACTCCCGCTAAAAATCCCATCAAAATATTTTCAGCAATTTGACAGGTTATGTAACCAATTCATATGGAATAACAGGCGCCCTAGAATAAAGCTTAAAAAGCTACAGCAACCAGTGGAGTCGGGTGGCCTAGGGGTCCCAAATTTACTGTTTTACCATTATGCTTTCAGTCTGAGACACATGGTTCGCTGGGCTCTCCCTCCAGAACGAGCCCCCCCATGGTTTAGTCTGGAGAGTGCTTTGTGCTCACCACTCCCTCCGATGCACATTTTAACCACCAAGCTCCCACCAGATATACAAACCCACCCCATTCTTTCATTCCTACAGACGGTCTGTAAGAAGGTGGCCTTGCTGTTAAATTTTAATTCCCACCTTCATACTGAGGCCTCCATATGGCTTAATCCCAAACTTTGCATTCATAAGTTTCCGTTTTTCTGGAGACTGTGGGTCCAGAGAGGGATACTTGTTCTCGGAGACCTGTATCAGGGGAGAATTCTCAAGTCCTTCAATGACCTTAAAGCACAGTTTCAGTTGCCACAGAGTCAGTTCTGGAGGTACTTGCAGCTCCGGCACTTATTGCTCAAAACCTTTGGTTCCTCCTCCACACCACCTCCTACGATTGAATATCTCAGCTACATCAAAAAAAATCTTTGGGGTAGGTCGTGAAGTCTCTAAATACTACTCAATGCTTGTTGAGGGCACGAGTAAAGGGCTTCCCGCCCTCTGGTTAGCTTGGGAATCTGACCTTGGTGTGGTTTTTACGGATCAGGAATGGACTACAATTTTGCAGAATAGTAAAAAGGTGTCCAGGGAACTTAGAACGAGGCTAATCCAATTCAAATTACTACACCGAATTTACTGGTCGCCACACAGACTGTATAGGGCAAACCTCATACGGTCCCCTGAATGCTGGAGATATCAGACTGGGGTGGAAACCAGTAAACAAATTAAAACAAATACTGTTGATAAACTATAATACAAAAATTACAATTAAAATTTTTAACAACAAAAACAACTGGTAAAAATATAATTAATATGTAAACAACTTAACAACCCCTAAAGTGTCTAAGTCACGTGACATGACAGCGCAAAACCGAAACATAAGAGTGGGGGAGAGGGACCAAAGTGTGCCTGCTCTTTGCTGACACACTGCGACAAGTCCAGTGACCTGGCTGTTTCGTCTTTGCCGAAAGCACAGAACTGTAAACAAGCAGAACTCAAAGTAAAGAATCGATCTCACCAGGCTAGTATGGATCCGATACCAATGCCGACTTGGTATCAATACTATCAATATTTGGATCGATCTGCCCACCAATATCAGAATCGCGTTTATTGGCCATGTATATGCGCAAACACATACAAAGAATTTGGTTCCGGTGGATGGTGACTCTCAAGCACAGAATAGGATAGAATAGAATAGAATAGAATAGAATAGAATAGAACAGAATAGAATAGAATAGCTTTTTATTGTCACAGTTTGCTGTTTCACCATTGCTGATTGGTTAGAAAGTAGGTGGGAACAGGAAAGCATGTGACAGCAGCGTTCAGCACAAACATGGAGGATAAAGGGGAAGAGCATGAGAAGGTCAGATGGAGCTTGCAGTGGACACTTTTCATTGTTTTAGCACTTCAGCTTCACCAATAACAGCACAAGCAGAGCAGCCCACTGACTGCATGGCCGTGACAGTGCCCCCTGGTGACTGTAAACAGCTACAACATGTAGACCGCCGTGTGCTGCTCATTTCTTGCCACCATCACAGAAGCTCTTTATCCTGTTCTTCACTCTTATTTATTCTTTATCTGCTTGTTTTATAATAGTAATCATATGGGCTCAAATCATGGTCAGAAATATGTTGTACATGTAAAATCTAAATAGAAAAATTTGCATTTCCTGCAAAAATGCTGTGTGGATGCTGTAATGTTGAAGCTGTCTGCTGAAAATAGCTGAAAAAGATGAAAAGTTGAAAAAATTGTACAGCAGTGAAGAAACTGAAAACTCTGCTGAAAACAGGTGAAGAAGCAGAAATTTTTGCTGAAAAGAGGTGAAAACCCAAAAATTCTGCTGGAAGGGGGTAAAGAAGCTGAAATTTGTACTGAAAAGAGGTGAAAAAGTTGAACTGTCTGCTGAAAAGAAACATTGACATGAGCAGGATTTGAACTGAGGCTTCCTGATCTCAAGGCGGTTGCTCATCTCACTGAGCCAAAATGATTTTTGAGGTAACTGCAGAGAAGTGAAAAAGCTGAAAACTGTGCTGAAAAGAGGTGAAGTTCTTGAAGAAACTGAAAAAATTCTGCTGAAAAGGGGTAAAGGAGCAGCACGTTGCGCTTAAAACGGGTAAAGAAGCTGGACTTTCTGCTAAAAACAGCTGAAGAATCTGAAAACTGAAAACTTCTACTGAAAAGGGGTGAAGAAGCAGAAATTTGTGTTGAAAATACAAATTAACAACAACAACAAAAAAACATTAATTGTTAACTCACACAAATGTTGCCATAAGCGGGATTTGGCCTCCCGCTCTGAAAACAGCTGCTCACCTCACTGAGCTAAAACACAGCTCACCCCGGACAGCCAAATCAGTAAAGAAACTAATAATTTTGACCCAGTCATCAAAATGGGAAAAAAATGGCATAAAAAGCTTAATATTTCAAAAAGTATAGCAGTTAAACAATGTGAGTAGCTAATGCTAAGTAGGCTGCCATGAGCGGCTAATGTTATTTTGAGTTGGGTTAGTATTATCCGCTAATGCTAACAGTGTTTTCCCTTACTTTTTAACAATGTGAGCAGCTAATGATAATACTCTTTTCCTTTGCTTTCTAACAAAGTGAGCAGCTTAGCTAAGTAGGCTGCAACAAAATGAGAATGAAATATTGATTTTAACAAGGCCCATGAGCAGCATTAGGTTATCAGAGGTTCCAGTATTTACGCTTCCATTTCCAAATGTTAGCTGCTCCTGTCTGCCTCTTTGTCACACACACACAGACTGAAATGATTCACAGCCTTGTTTCATCCTTCTGTCAGTATCACTGACTGTCACTGCGACTGTGGACATACAGCATGGCTGACACTTTATTAGGTACACATTGGCCACAATCTCAGGTACAGTACACCTGTGACCTAATAAAGTGCTTTTAAAGTTACAAAATGTTGTCTCTGTCCAAATATTCATGGACCTAACTGTAGGACTCCTTTTTATGAAACTCTCAACATGGCTTTTCAGCAGTGATGGGAATAACGGCGTTACAAGTAACGGCGTTACTAACGCAGTTACTTTTTTCAGTAACGAGTAATCTAACTAATTACTATTCCTATCGTTACAACGGCGTTGCAGTTACTAACAAGGAAACGTGGTCCGTTACTATTTTTCAAACAAACAGACGGTTGAAGCTGTGTTCAGCTTACCGCATATTATATCCTTTGCACGGAAGTAGCTGTAAGTAATGTGGACGCTACAGCTTTAAGCAGCTGCGCGCTCCCACGGACGGCAATCACGATCACTGTCTAGCACAACACCTGGAGCTCAGGGGGCAAAACAATCGCATGAGTGCTGCTGTTTGACTGAGGAAGAATAAAGTAGTCGTGGTAAGTCAATCACATGACCACTTAAAGAAAAAGCAACAAGGTGACATATACCAGTTTATAAATTGGGTCGGTAGGCCACGTAAAACCAGAGTCATGATAAACAATATATACGGGGCGTTTTTTCCTCAACAGTTTCACCACGTTAGCGCTAGCAAGCACTCTCTGCTTATGAGCAAAAACAAAACAAAACAGGGGAAGTTTTAGGAGTGATGGCGAGAGAGAGAGAGAGAGAGAGAGAGTTTTGAGATGTGAGAGATTTGTGATGTTTAGTGTGTTTGGAGTGTGCAGTTCATGTGCTGTCTTGTGCAGTTAGTGTGTAGTGTTGTGGATAGTTGTGTGTTGTGTGTCAGAACAATGAGGCGACTGCTGTCTCCAGGTAGAAACAGGAGTGATACACCTGCTGCTGTCAGACCAGCAGGTATCAGGCTGTGATGTTCTCCTTTGTAGTGGACGGAAATTATGTTTTTGCAGTGGCACAGATAATTTGTAAGGCATCTTATTGAAGAACAGCTGATTGTTCTGTAAATAGTATGGAATGGTTATTCAAAAAAGGGTAAAAGGTAAATGGCTGCAAATAACTTTGTTTGCAAAACTTGTGCATAGGATTTTAAAATTGACAATTAATATTTGCATTTGAAGTTATGAAATATGATTCATTAAATATGTTTGTGGTTGTTACAGTAAAAATCTAACTTTTTCTACTCTGATGTTATGTTTTTTTGTCTGATTTTAGATCAATTCTGGTTATACAGTAAGACAAAATGAGAATGTGCTGCCCTTAAGGCATTTCTCTGAATAAATAGGCTCATAAGTTTAAAATAAATAATTCTAAAAAGATTTGTCATTAAAACATTGATATGTGTTGTTAAAATGAATAATTCATACTTTACATATGTTTTAGTTAAAAGGAAAATATCGCTAAAATGTATTTCCTGTTCTGGCGGTGCACTTCCGGTTCCGGTTAAGCACTTCCGGTTTTGGTGAAGCACTCGGTTTTGCTGAGAAACAGGCTCCACATGCTAAAGGAAGTATGGAGATGTAATCAAATGCCATCTACTCCGAATTCTCAGGCTGGAACGCCGTAAGTTACTTTATATGACAGTTTATACAGATAGCTTTGGATATTAATGTATATTTTGCTAACATGAATGTTTTAGTGAGAGTAATGCACTTTATTGATGTAAACATGCTTCTGCCTGTTGAGAAGGAGTTTATTTTCTGTCATTTCAGTTTTCATCACATGTTCATGGAGACAATTAAACAAGCTGCAACTAAACTCCAGGGTCTTCATTTGTGGTTTAACTCGGTGTCACCAACATCCCTGTTGAAAGCACTACAGAGAACATAACTGTAAATTCAGGCACGTGAGGTTGTGCTAAAAAGAATGATACCAAACAAGGCAAAGTAAATAGTTTTTAAAGGTAAAATGTGGAAGGAAAATCAAGAGTAGTAAAAAAATGGCCAATTATACCCTGGACCCCAGAGGGTTAAACGTTTTTTTTTTGGTTTTTTTTAAGTAACGCAATAGTTACTTTTCCAAGTAAATAATTACTTTTAGAATATTGTAACTCAGTTACTAACTGAGTTACTTTTTTAAGTAACTAGTAACTATAATTGAATTACTTTTTCAAAGTAACT
Organism: Oreochromis niloticus; assembly: GCF_001858045.2. Lineage (NCBI taxonomy): Eukaryota > Metazoa > Chordata > Actinopteri > Cichliformes > Cichlidae > Oreochromis > Oreochromis niloticus. Next base: position 82,299,220 of record NC_031967.2, on the reverse strand, counting down.
TGCCCAACACTGCTTATCAGTTATCATTAATGTTCCTGCAAAAAGACTCCTTGGAAACCACCTACATAAATATCCATGTACTATCCAGCTAGAGAGCTAGTCCCTGAAAATATTCCTTCATGTGTGATTGTTCATGTCTCATCTGCAGGAAACAAACAGGGAGTGAGTAAAGGACACAGGAAATCTTTCCAGCTCTTCCTCCTCTATCAGACATTCTCTCCATACCTGAGAGTGTCCAGTCTCCAGCCTGGATCCTTCAGACCAGCCAACAACAGCTTCATTCCTGAGTCTCCTGGATGATTGTAGCTCAGGTCCAGCTCTCTCAGATGGGAGGGGTTGGAGCTCAGAGCTGAGGCCAGAGAAGTACAGCCTTCCTCTGTGATCATACAGCCTGACAGACTGCAGACACACAAAACAACAATCCATCTGTCAACAATCATTTTCTCTTTGTCACATACAATAACATCTATCCATCTACATCCAATTGAATGTAACTTTATTTATAAGTGACATTTCACAGCAAACGACAACAGTCATCTCAAGCTGTTTAACAGTGTAAGGTAACAGCCTACAATATTAGAGAGAAAGCCCCAACCATCAGACAATCCACTGTGAGCAGCACTTGGTGATGGTTCGAAGGAAGAACTCCCTTTGACACAAAGATCCTCCCAGGGAAAACAGGCTCCAGGAGGAGCATCTACCATGACTGGTTGCAGGGTGAGGGGAAAGAGAAGAGATGAGCTCAGAGAGACAAGAACAAATCACAAACTAAGGATAGAGAAGACAAAAGTTAAGGACATGCAGTAGGGACATATAAAAGCATGAGGAGTGAAAAGAGGGGAGTGGAGAAGAAAGCAGAGCATCATGGGAAGTCCACCAACAACCTAAGCCTATAGCAGCATCACTAAGGGATGGTTCAGAGTCACCTGATCCAGCTCTAACTATAAGCTTTATCAAAAAGGAAAGTTTGAAGGTGATCTTGAAAGTAGAGAGGGGGTCTGTCTCCTGAACTCAAACTGGGTGCTTCTTCCACACCAAGTCCAACATTGCCAGGCTTTCTTTGCTGCTTTGACAAAACCTCAGAGCAAAAGGCAGGAGATCAGTTAGGCTTGTGGCTTAAGAGGTTAAACATCATTGTGCTAAATGGATGGACAGAGCACGGCCTACAGATGAACTGGTGCTAGAGATCATAAAGAACATAAAACTTAACAGTCATATTCAACACTTTAGATGGACATATGAGATTAATGCTTCAGACAATCATGAACCTGCTGAATTCATGAACATCAAGAATGCAGCGAGTGGTAAAATAAAGGTTTGACCTAAGTGTTTCTGTCTATTCCTAACATATTCCTAACATGATAGCTGCACTTTAGAGCTCTAAAACTGGAACTTACACATATTTAAACACTACATGTTACTCAGTACATTCAGCTCTGACACTCGCCCACAGTCCAACAAAGAAAACATGGAGATCACATCAGTTTGTCACCAAAGTCTAATTATTAGTTAACCTGTTATTATCACATTAACTCATTAATTGATTAACACCAACAATTATTTTATCGCACATTAACACAGTTTTTAAAATGATGATTATTGTGAAAGTCCTCACTGGCTCTGAATATAAAAGCCATGGGTCACAGGAGGGATGTTGATCAGTGCTGGCTTGAAATGGGCGTCAGTATGCATCTCAACCAATGAGAGAATTGATGGTGGGCCTAATACTACTGCAGCGCTCACATGACCCGGGACTGAAAGAAAGGGGCGGGGGCAGAAACATGGAGACAGGTACAGATCTTTGACATGGACATGTTCATTTTAAACTGTTCCAGAGGGCAGTGTTGATACAACTAAAGTTATTTGGAAGCACTGCAAAGTTGAGTTTTCTTATCATCGGAGAACTTCAAGTCTGAAGTATGACTTAAATGCATTACATGCTGTTGATGGCAGGAAACAAACCACCCAAACAAACAGTGGCGGGAGGCTTGGGGAGACTACGTTGGATCAGCTTGTGGGAGGAGTCTAAATAAACCAAACAAAGACAAGCTAACAAACGCCACAGTGAAGTGAGTAGCTACAAACTGCAGGCCGATTAGTGTTGTTGAAGAAGTCGGTCTGAGGAACGTTCTTAGGATCAACAAATGACGGCATGTATGAGACCTCCCTCAAGATGCACCATCACAAGAACAATACATGACCTGTAGAAAAAGGACAGACTACGAAAGCCACGGTGTTACAACGTGCATAAGCTAGTGGTCTCTCTGGAGACTATTGGACGTGGCTGGGTAACCATGGTTACATGGGAGTTACAGTACATGATATTAATGAAGAGTGGGAGCTGTGTTCATATGCTCTAACTGTAATGAAAACAGAGACGTGAAGACTGAAACGTGCAGAACATTTGATTCATGTTGGGACATTTGAAATAAAGTCAGCACACTCAGTAGAGATAGTGCAAGAAATATGATGGCTGCTGCCAGATGTCTGCCTGCATCGCGCACGTTCTCCAGCGTTCTTTCACAGTATCTCTGCAGAACAGTGAGTTTGACAATGTCCTGGCCAAATGCACAAAGGTTGTGGGCCACTTTAAACACAGTCCAGTAAATGCTGCAGAATTAGAACAGCAACAAACTGAACATGGACAAAAGAAAGAGTCACTGATAGAAGACAGTCCAACCAGATGGACTTCACTCTGGACACGACTCAAAAGGATCTGCAGGAACAAACAGCCGCTCAGGGACGTCCTCACCGCACACAACACCAAGGTTGCCATGGCAACTACAGCTGACATGGACAAAGTTCAGAGGTTGGAAACACAGCTGGAACCATGCAGGTATATTTAACATGATTTATTTTTCACTCTCCTGTCTGTGTGTGAGACACAAACAGCCTGTTTGTGTGTGTAAATATAGCATGAGTATGTAGAGGACATGTTTGTGTATATAAGTATATAGAATGCTCTATGTTCTCATTTGAATCTTTGATTATTGCTTCTGTTGCAGGTCTGTGACTGAACCTCTGGTGGGAGAAAAGTTGGTTTCATGCTCTGTGATTCTGCCTGTGTTTAGTCATCTCTCTCGGGTGATAGAGAGCTCAGATGATGACCCCGCCTATGTGGTCAAATTCAAGTTTACATTCAGAATAGACCTGAAGACACACAAACAAAATGCCAACATTGTATATGTGAAAACTGCTGCTGCAGTGGAGCCAGATTCAAGAAGCTCAAGTGTTTACCCAGATCTGAGAGGCTGAAGTTTGGGCCTCAGTCACCAACTTACTGAAGGAAGAGAGGGTTGTTGGAGGGAGACCTCTGGAAGCAACAACATCCGAGCCACCAGAGAAAAAGTTGGCCCTATTGGCTGCTTCATCAGAGTGTGATTGTGAACAGGAGAAAGACTCAGCTTAGAACAGTGTGGTGGATACAGAGCAGAGCTCACCATCAGTACAGAGGCCTGTCCATTACAGTGCTGCTCCAAACATGCAGCACGGCCTCAACTGCACACAAGTACTTGGCCACAGCTGCAACATCTGTACCTGTGAAAGGCTGTCCTCTGTTGCTGCTCATATTGTACAGAAGAAGAGTTTTTTTTTTATCATCAGAAAATGTCAATGAGCTTGTATGTCTTAGCAGCTGGCTCGGTGCAGAGGAGGAAGAAAATGTCAAGTCAGAGGACATTTTGACTTAACATGCAGTTCATGTTGTCAACCTGGACTACTGAAAGTGTGTTTCTTTGTCTTGTTTCTGACTGAGATTCTCCAAAGTAAATCCAGTACAAATACACACTTCACACACTCCAAGTCCCTGCACAGTAAATGACCTGATGAGCATTTGTGCTGCTACCTGATAACGGAAAAAATAGTTCTGCTAGTTCCTGTTCTGAAAACAAACATTTATAAATGTTCACTTGCTGTTGATCAAAGATGCCTGTTATAATGTTATGAGGTGTCTCTGGCCTCTGACTGGAACTTTGTTTGAAACAAACTAGATCAAATGTTGACGTCCTGGCCTATTTGATTTGATTAGATTCATGATTCATCTCAGATTGACAGAAACATTAGAACTGCTACAGTGTTAAAGGGAATTCTGCTGTTTAAAAGCACCTGATTTGTTTCACATCTGAACACTGAATGTTGCACTTTTCATACTGCAGTACTATTAAAATAAGTACACAATACACTAGTTTTGAATTCATGGTTCAATGTTGCTGTAACAATGCCATTAATGGTAATTAATGATTAATGATCTTGTTTCAGTTTCTATAAGAACACAGGGTTCATCAGTGACTGTATGACCTCAGTAATCCTTGCAGGGCCTTAATGCTCTAAACAAAGCTGCACATCACAAGACTAAATAGAAATGAATCAGTCTTTCATTTCTCACTTATGTTTGACTTCAGCTCTCCATGTTCAGGAGCCTGTGTCCACCCAGGCTATATAGGAGAAGCTGAGAGTAGAACTGATAAAATTAGGAGCTTTAAGGCTTTTATGAAAACACTGAATAAGAATGGCTGCCTTTAAAAAGACCAAAAGTACAGTTCAGTATTGAATTTTTCATGAAAATAAACTATACACTTCGGTGGCAACAGGCATCTGTAACCGAACATCGAAAAATGGTGGTGGAGGAGGTGCGTCAACAGGAGGAAACAGCCAGACATGCCAGAGCCGTGACTGTGCCCCTTGTGTCACGGGGGCACAGTCCCCACTGTGCACCCTGATGGCATTTTAGGTAATGTAAAGCATAGAACTGAGGCACTTAAATTAATTCCATCCCAACAGAACCAAGAGGAACATCAGCTTTCATCAGCATTTGTCCGGGAGTGAGACAAGCCGAGGACAAGCCCCTCAACCCTGGACCTGGGCCCGCTGAAGATTGCCAGGGATTGGCAGATGCAAGTGGACTTGGATAAGAGGCTAATTTTTCCCACAGAGATCAGCGACCAGACCTCGTCCTTCGGTCTAACTCCTAAAAACTTGCGTACGCCATTGAATTGACGGTACCATGGGAGGAAGCAACTGAGGAAGCATTTAAGAAAGAAGTTGCAGTATGCCAACTTGGCAGCTGAGGCAGAGGACATTGGCCAGAAAATCAAGGTGCGCCCGGTGGAAGTGGGGTGCAGGGGCTTTGTTGCCAGTACAACAGCAAAGCTGCTTAGAGAGATTGGGATCAGAGGACAGGCACAACGGCAGGCTATAAGAGAATTAGCTAACACTGCAGAGAGGACCAGTCACTGGCTATGGTTAAAAAGGGCTGACATCACTTGGGCAGCTAAGGCAGTCAGCTACCCACGAGAAAATAAATATTCCGCTCTTCTCCCCTCTGCTCTTCTTCCCTTTTCTGGGAGTCAGTGGGGAGGTAGAGCGTACAGCCTGATCCGGCAAGGAAGTGTGGGAAGCCAGATCAGGTGCCCCCCTTCCGGCTCTCCTCTCTGCTCTCTCCTATCTTGTTCCTTTTGTCTTACTTCTCTCTATCACCTTGTTGAAAGATTTTATTATGTTTATGTTTAGAAGTACATTTCATTTAAGGTTCTCTAGATGTGTTTGCTCTTTTTTACTAGAGAAGTTACGTTGTGCAAGCTCAACAGGAAGTTACATTGTGCAAGCTCAACAGGAAGCCTGCACACTGTGCAAGCTCAGCAGGAAGTCTGTACCGTTGTATGTTATCTCTTCCTACATGTGTCTGTGACGCAAACATGCTTGAGTATAAATAAAGGCTGACAACTGTTGCAGGGTGTGAGTCTCCGTTGAGATCCCACCCGTGCACGTTAATCTGCAAACTTGTCTGAGTGTCATTATTCTGACCTGAGTTGCATTACAGGAAAACTCCTGACACACCTTTTCTATCCCTTTGAAGAAGTGAGGCTCCATAAATGCCAAAGAGGTAAGTATTCCTTAGTTGCAGTGAATAGATAGAAGAAAATGAACCTTAGAAAACAAAACAGAAGAAATAAGAAGAGAATTAACAATTTAACATAAACCAGTGACACACTCCGGATCCTGGGGGTATCACAACAGATGAATCCAAGGTCCACTACTGGCGATGTGTCCCAAATCTTAATATGATATTCTAGATCAGATCTCTAATTCCAAAAAATGCTTGGCTAGCTTGGGTAAAAGCCGCAAGTTGAGGCACACAATGATGCGTGCTAAAGTTTCTCAGCTGCCTTTCCTCATAACAGCCATCCCTCACAATTTCCGCAATTTAAAGCAATGCAGAGACTTCAACATCTAGTCCTTTTACTGAATATACAAAGTGTGTTTGAATAGCAGAGATGCAAAAATGTGTGTATGTAGCACAGAGCCACGGCTCAGTGTCTGAATGAGTCTCAAGCCATTTATAATTAAAATGTATATCTTTTAAGTTGTTTAATGTGCTACTTACAACAAGCAACCAGAAGTATAAGTTTTGGACTTTTAACTGTATTTTCTTAAGTTTTACATCTTCTCTTACTATTAAAACCTCCGTACGGTATTTTGTACTAAACATTTAAGCTGTTGAATCCCAATGTTTGCGGTATTATGGGAGAGGGGGAACATCTGGTTTAATGGGTTGTACTGCCAGATCTATAATTTAAATATAGACATGTGTGGTATCTACAGAAATGTCAGAATCTCAGCTAAAAGTTCACAAAACCATCTCAACAACAACAAAATATCTAAAACAGCAAGTGAACAGATTCCACAAAAAAGATGTAAACACAAAGTGCGGATACCCCTGTTTATCTGTTTTTCAAATGTGAAGCATAGTTTTGGACTTTCATTTACTGCTGGTTCATTGAATTTTGGTTGGACAGTGATGAAACCTGCAGTCTCAGAATCTGTAAGAAGTCTGCTTTCACCACGCAACAGCATTGTTGTGTTGCGTGCTGTGGATTCACCTCTGCAAACTCTTCACTATTTTCACCATCAAGTTTCTACTTAGACAATAACAACAGAAGTAGTTCCCACGAACTACTTCCTCTTGTGGAACTTTTCAACATAAGAGTTTGTCGCACATCAGAAGACCTCCATATCCCCTCTTATTAGAGGACTGCCTTATTATTGATTTGCTAATTCTGTCAGTAGATGAAAAATAAATGCTTGATCTCACCTGAGAGTTTCCAGTGTACAGTGTGGACTCTTCAGTCCTTCAGACAGAAGCTTAACGCCTGAATCCTTCAGGTTAATGTTACTCAGGTCCACCTCTTTCAGATTATAGGACTGAGAGCTGAGAGCTGAAGACAGAGCTTCACAGCTTCTCTCTGACAGGTCACAGTGACTCAGTCTGAAAAATAACAGATAAACAATAAAAAAATAGAAAACCCACTTATGTTGAAGTGTAATGATATGCTATTATTTATTTTTTTTAGCAATATTTAATCTTGTTTTTGTCAGGAAACTGAGTACTGATGCAGAGTAAGATGGTGAGAGGTGAGCAGTCCTTAAGCCTTTACTGTCTAATAGTGATATTTAAACGATGGCTCAGAGCAGGATTTGGATCAATACTTTGCTTTTCTTCTATTATTATAGATTAGCTTCTGCTTCACATATGTTCTCTGAAATGTTTCCCACTATTGGACAAACTTTCGCAGTTTCTTCATAACGGAGATCTCCTGTGGAGTCCATCTGTGATAATATGTTAAAAACTGAATTATGATTCATATGTGAATGTACTGACTGTTAATTAATGATGAGAATATAATCAGTAAATATAAAGATGATTGAGCTTGGCTAAAATGATGAATAAGAATAAAGTAAGGAAATAATGATGTTAGAGACAGGCCTAACTCAGGCCAGCTGACAGCCTGTGTACACACAGACTTTAGCCATATGAGAGTGAGTGTGAGTGAATGAGAGCACACACAGGACACTCTGATCTCTGAATTTGTGTGACTTAGTGAAAAAGAGGATTGTACTGGATATATTGTGATTGACAAACAGTTTTAAAGAGAAAGGTGTTTGGAAAAAAATAGATTATGCAAAAGTGAACGTGCTAATGAAATCTGAACTGACTGAAAAGTGAAATGAAGATAATTCAGATGTGAAAGAGAGAGAGGGTGATGATAAGATGGGGCTGAAGATCAGTGAATATCATCTACACATGATTGGTTGACTAGATATCAGACCGATAGTTTCTAGGTTTTCCTTGTGGATTATAACTTTAAGAAGATGTGACATTTATCAAGGAATCATGCTCTCTGGATTATTTCCATGAACACTGAGCTGGAACACATCTACAGTGCTGGAAATGCCTGTGTAACCCAGAGTAAAATCTGTTTTGCTAGATTTTAGTAATTTCCTGCACTTATTTCCTGCCATTGAATGCCTCACAAATACATGACTCCAACCACATGACTATGCTCAGCCAATTCGATGGCATGTAGGTCATAGTAAGCCTGTCCCGGCTTCCTCCCGTCAGATGCGTGGAGGCAAGCCAGGTGACAGACCTGTTGCAGGTTTCTCCAAAAGTTGAATCTGTTCATCTGGACGTAGCGTTTTGTGGGAGAAATGTTTCGTCACTCATCCAAGTGACTTCTTCAGTCTCAGCTGACTGCAGGTTTCCCCAAACCTTATAAACAGTACATTTGCACAATGACTGAAACCAGCCCACTGAAGGAACAATGGGCTGTGAGGTCGGTTCCTTAATCATAATTATGCAAATTCCCATGACCATTGATCAACAATCACCGACCAAAACCCACTGATCAAAGAACACTGATCAATGGCCATGAGTACCGTTCAGAGAGAGTTGGGGAATGGCTGCAATCACAGCATTGTAAGATGGCGAAAGATGTACCCTTAGCCCCCCTCCTCGATTCAGAAATGGTCCTGCCATTTTCACTCAAATGGCCTCCTTGACTTCCCGCTCAAACCAGCGTTCTTCCCTGTCCAGGATGTGTACATCCTCATCATTGAAAGAGTGTCCACTGGCCTGTAGGTGTAAATAGACTGCAGAGTCCTGGCCTGACGAGGTAGCTCTTCTGTGTTGTGCCATCCCCTTCGCTAGAGGTTGTTTGGTTTCCCCGATGTATAAATCCTGGCAATCCTCCTGGCACTTAACAGCGTACACTATGTTACTCCGTTTGTGTCGGGGGGGACACGATCCTTTGGGTGGACCATTGAAGGTTGCAACTGTGCGTGTCTGCTGGACACTGGTTCCCAGGTTACCACAATTCTAGTTTTATTTTATAATGAGCATCTCTCCGATCAGGCAGTCCACCCATTGAAAGAGCTTCTTCATGTGGAGGGGGCTGCTGGTCAGTGTGTTCCATACCTTGGGTATGTTGAAGTTGCCATGACATTTCCAAAAGACTTTCTTAGGAGTGACTTCCCAGTTCAGACCTTGCACTTGTTGTTCCTGATGTGAGACCTGATTTTCCAACCTCAGTACTCATTGGCATGAATACACTTGAAATTCATTATGAACAATTCTCTTCTAGTAACTGTTCATCATTCGAGCCTACCTCTTACGGGTACAGAGCAGTTCTGCAAACTCTCCAAGTGACGTACCAACAGAATTGTAATGATCATCTTGGCGTTGTGACAACCCTTAGTAAATTTCTGGTGCTAATTCCAGCTGGCTGCACAGTTGTGGTAGTGGGTTCTGTCAAGCTTCTCAGCCCAGCTAGTCAATGTGTTGACATTCAGCACCCGGGTTAAGGCCTGCCGGGTGGTTTGTGTGTCCGTAATTTTCTAGTCGCTCCTAAAGCTGGTACACACACTCAGGTTCCAGTTGTTGTATCCAATGGAACACAGCAAGAAATCTACATACCAGCTTTGAGTGTCATTGCAGAGCTGGGAGCCTGTGACTGCATAGTCTCTGAGCACAGTGTGACCAACCTCCCAGATTGGGAGATGTTGTCAGCACCCCTCACTTTCAATTTTGGTGAGTCACCAATACCAGCAGAATGGAAAGAACGGATCACAACAAAACTGAATGCCATGTCTGAAGTTTTTTCACATCATGACTTGGAACTACATCATGACTTGGAACTACCTTTAGTGCAACTTTGGTTGCACTAAAGGCGTGAAGCATCACATCAAGCTCCATGACAATACCCCTTTTAAACACAAAGCAAGACCTATTTATCCCCAGGACATGGAAGCTGTTCGTAAACATCTTCGAGAGCTTCTAGATGCTGGTGTTATCAAGGAGTCGGAGTCATCATTTTCATCACCAATAGTGGTTGTCAAGAACAAAAATGGAGGCATTCGACTATGTATTGACTACCGCAAACTCAACCTGCAAACGATTAAGGATGTGTATGCATTGCCCAACTTGGAGGAATCGTTTAAAGCACTCACTGGATCAAAATGGTTCTCCGTGCTTGATCTCAAATCTGGTTATTACCAGATAGAGATGGAAAAGTGTCACACAACACCGTACCATCCAAGAGGAAACCCAGTAGAGAGGTTTAATTGCACTCTACTGGCCATGTTGGGAACTCTTGAACCCAAACAGAAATCCAAATGGAAACCGTTTGTAAAACCACTCGTCCATGCATACAACTGTACCAAAAGTGAAGTCACTGGATACACCCCATACGAACTAATGTTTGGACGTTGTCCTCGTCTCCCTATTGACTTGCTTTTAATATTCCTGTACGGTAAAGAACATCAGCTACATTCACAGTATGTACAAGACTTAAAAGCTAGGTTGAAAGAAAGCTATCTGCTATCTTCAAAGAATGCTGCGAAGAACGCTGAGATGAACAAGACTCGATTTGACCAACGTATTATACCATCCAAGCTGGAAGTTGGAAGCAGAGTTTTGGTGTGGAACATGAGGCTTAGAGTTAAACATAAACTTGGTGACAAATGGGAACCACATGTCTTTGTAGTGCTGAAATGTGCCAAAGATCTCCCCGTCTACACAGTAAAACCAGAATGCAAAGGAGGCCCAATTCGCACATTGCACAGAGATCTCCTCCTTCCGTGTGGGTTTCTTCCTGCAACAGAGTCAGGAACCTCAGATGAGACTATTCCAATCACAACCCCTTTAACTCGTCAACAGACCAAGAAACAGCAGGAATCTCCTGAGTACTTTGTTGAAGAGGATGAATTGGAACCGACCTTTGTCCATCTTGCCCCGCTCCCAATGGAGTTTAGGGTGGAGAAGTCTCTCAACCCCCTACAGTCTTTTCTCAGTGGTAAGGAGGAAAAAATTACTCTAGCACCTGCACCTGCAATGGAATCAGCTGGGGAAGCTCTGTTAGGATCTCAGAATGAAAAACCGTTGGAGATTGATACTGATGAGACATGTGACGAAGATTTGCTTGAAATCTTACTGGAACCCATTCTTGAAACCGTAACTACAGACTTGCCCGATCCTGAAGTCTCTGACAACTTAATGGCTGAGATTAGTCCTGTGACATTACCAACTCTTAATAGCTCAGATTCAGTTATTGACCCCCCCTCTAAGGCGGTCAACGCGTCACAGATCACCACCTAGGCAACTTCAGTATGCCCACTTAGGCAATCCCTTGATATCGGTTGTTCAGTCTCTGTTACATAGTCTGTCAGATGCATTAACTACCACAACCACCAATTCTAACTCTTCAGTCGTACATACTATGTAGTGTAGTGTTAACATGCAACAGGACGTGGATGTATTCAAGGGGGCAGGATGTAACCCAGAGTAAAATCTGTTTTACTAGATTATAGTAATTTCCTGCACTTATTTCCTGCCATTGAATGCCTCACAAATACATGACTCCAACCACATGACTATGCTCAGCCAATCAGATGGCATGTAGGTCATAGTAAGCCTTTCCCGGCTGACAGACCTGTTGCAGGTTTGTATTGGCAAACACTTGCTTTTCCCGTTTTAATGCATTTTTTTTTTTAACACCAACTAACTTATGCGACTTAGACGCTGATTACTGTGAGCCAGAGCCATAGTGTTGTCATGCACTGAAAGGAACGGAACTGGTGAGTTTGAACTTTTAATTAACTATTTGTATTGCAACCAGCTGACGCTAGTTGGCTGCTGCCGGTCCAAACAATTTGATTTTGATTTTTGATTTGACCAATATTTGTTGAATAACAAATGTTGTGAAGCTATATAATATGTATTTAGCAGCTGAAATGTTTTAGTTAAATCCTTATTGGTTGAAAATACTGTTTATTTATTTAGAAATTGTGTACACAGGAACATAATAATTTAATGTCTTTAGCTTAACTAGCTGACATTTTTCCTAGTATTCTTGTGATTTCTCATTGGCCTTGTTTATTTAATGCAGGCCAAGTGAACCTTTTAAGGTATGAAAAAGGATGGCGAGCCAATGAACGGCTAGGAGCAGGAATCGAAGCTTGAAGCATTGAAGCTTCAACTGGTTGGGTAGGAAGTTATAAAAGACAACGTTCTGTCCCCATTTTCAAAATACACTGATTTCCACAATCATACACACCATTCCCCCGTTTATGGACAATAACGCTTGGACATCTCTCATGGACATTCAGATAAAACTCATGGACTTTCTCCTCTTCAGTGTGGATCAGTGTTTTCAATGTTCACGTGTGTTATTCATGGGGAACATTTCTTTTGAGAATCTATATTGCTTGGTATAAGCCAGAAGAATTGCTTAGTTGTCTTGTGCACCACCACTGGGTTTTTGATTAATTGAATAGCTGCAGCAGGAGTGATTATTTAAGCTTTCCTTTTCTTGTTATTTTTCTTTGGTTTGGTTAAATACATGTTACCTGCAAAAGCATTTTGTGTTGTGTGTATTTATTAATTACTGCCCATCAGCTCCAGTAGCATTCCTAAATCTTCTGATTAATAATAACGTAATATTTCACTCAATACCTAGCCTGTATTAATTCATTAGCGCTTCATCAGAGCTTCTCACCACCAACCTCTCTGTGTACATTCACTTTTTAACACTTTGTGAGAGAAAGGTTTAAATCTGAGTATTTATCTATGTTAGTGCAAACACCTCTAATAGGTTGCTTTAGCCCTTCCAAGTAATATCTGTCCTTGGAGTCTGTAGTCCAGTCTTCTAAAAACCATCCTAGTTTAACAAGCACTACAATCTAGAGGAGAGCTGCACTAACAGGTGTGACTGATAAGATCTGACCTGTAAGGATATTCATGTTTATTTGTATCAGCACAAACAGGGAAGACATGGACATCAAGTCTGTCAGGCTGCCCGAGTCCCCTCACCCACATCAGCTCAGATCTCTGCATTATCTACTGAGTTAGACTCAGAGGATCAGGGATTGGACGTTCTACAAAGAGTAGAACAAGACTGCCCGTATAGGGGTCTGTGGGCATACTGATCCACAGTGTCGGCACAACTTTCACATCATATTAATCTCAGCACAACTAAAACATGGTCACTGACCTCAGAGTTTCAAGTCCACATTGTTGACTCTCCAGAAAACCACACAGCCGCTTCACGCCTGAATCCGGCATGTTGTTCCAGCTCAGGTCCAACTCTCTCAGATGGGAGGGGTTGGACTTCAGCGCTGTTGCCAGATAATCAAAGCTGATCTTTGACAAACCACAGCTCATCAATCTGTATAAAGAATAAAAGATGTAAATTTATTAGACAAAGTGTGTGCTTGAAATCATTCAGTGTTTCATAATCTGTACAGGGCTGAAGAAGGTTCAGAATGTAGAGGTTTAGAAAATGGAAACTCCAAAAAGCTACAAGCCAACAGGAAGCAGCTTCAAACAAACACAACAAGAGAAAAAACTCTGAATTTTTCACATTAAAGTCTTACATTTATCATAAAAACATGAAAAATACTTGTGTTTTTCAATCAAGGAACCACATAATTCACTTTTAATGGTGAAGTGTGAAAGAAATGGTCATATTTGAAGTCCAACAACAGCTTTTTCCATTCACATTATTAAAGCAGACAAACTACAAGCTCATTTTCATTCCAACAAGTCATCTTCTGACCTGGACTAACAACACTGGTCTCTATGTGCAGCTGGCTGTGAGACCAGTGCTCAGGGACCGTGTACAAAGTGCAACACTGAAAGAACATCACACACAAATTTGCTTCCAGCACTTTCACACACATATCTACTGCCATTGTTTTCACCAAACTCTGTGGAGTCCTTTATTGGAAATTCAAATGGGATTCAGAAAGCTTTATTCGTCACATGGAGGTTGCCCTGCAGTGAAATGGGACACCCCCCCACCCCACGCCCCCCACGCCCCCCCCCCCCCCCCCGACGGTACACACACAGCACAGACATTACATGGGGATACAAGTTGGAGATCGGTAGCGTTTCAGAAAAAAACACTGAAATGTGTACTACAATGGGAAAGTACAAGAGGAAAAAAAGAGACCTCTACTCATGCTGGGCACCTATGGGAGGACAGCATGAGAACAGGAAACAAAAAAACTCCTCTGCACAAAAGCACATAAATGTCCACAGTACAACAATTCAGTGCGCATGCGCCAACCAGCGTGCAGCCTGTTACAGTCGCTCCTGCTTTTTCTCTTAGTTTAGCTCTGTTTTCTTACGTATTCTTTTTTTTTCTGACTTGTATTTTCATCCATTTATTATCTTTCACTCAATCATGTGGATTGAGAGAGTTTTTGTTCTTCTGGTGGCCGTGGAACTATTACTTTTATCAAGGAACGGGACCGCGGCACATCTCCTACACGCACGGACTGTTTACTCCAGAGATCAGCTGATCGCCCTGATGCCGGCCGGCTCGCTGGCCAGACCCGCGGAAGTTCCAGCTGAAATTTGGAGAAAAACACATCGGGGATGCAGAGGTCAAGGACAGAAGAGAAAAAAGAAGGAGACGGTGAGACAGCGGAGGCTCGAAGTGAGGAGGAGGTATAAACCGTGTCTGCCGTCTATCGTGATGGGAAATGTGCGATCCTTAGCTAATAAAATCGACGAGCTCTCAGCACTGGTACGGAGTCAGAGGGAATACCGAGAGTGTAGCCTGATGTGTTTCACCGAATCATGGACGCACCAGGACATTCCCGACGAGAATGCCTCCTTGGAAGGCTTCCACACTGTTCGGGCGGACAGGGACAGCATCGCTAGCGGTAAGCGGAAAGGAGGTGGGCTTGCTGTTTTAGTTAACAACCGGTGGTGTAATCCTGCCAACATAACAATCAAAGAAAGGATTTGTTGCCCGGACATTGAACTGTGTGCTGTTGGACTCAGGCCGTATTATTTACCCAGGGAATTCTCTCACGTCATCTTGGTGGCTGTTTATGTTCCTCCCTCTGCTAACCCCACAGCTGCATGTGACACTATCCACACTGCCATAGCCCGGTTACAGACTCAGCACCCGAGTGCCCTTATTGTGATCTCGGGTGACTTCAACCATGTATCACTGGACAATACACTTCCAACATTCAGACAATATGTGGACTGTCCGACCAGGGGAGAGAAAATTCTAGACCTACTGTATGCTAATGTCAAGGATGCATACAGCTCCTCCTCCCTTCCCCCACTTGGTAGGTCAGATCACAACCTGATTCACCTCACCCCCCGCTATGTGCCAATTGTGAGGAGGGAAGCTGTGACCACGAGGAGCGTTAGGAGGTGGTCAGAGGAGGCCTTAGTGGAGCTACAGGACTGTTTCGAGGTGACCAACTGGGAGACATTCTGTGAGCCTCACGCTGAGGACATCAATGGGCTAACTGAGTGTATCACAGACAGTGTTGGGAAGGTTACTTTTAAAATGTATTCCACTACAGAATACTGAATACATGCCCCAAAATGTATTCTGTAACGTATTCCGTTACGTTACTCAATGAGAGTAACGTATTCTGAATACTTTGGAATACTTAATATATTATCATGCTGTTTACAACTACATGAATGTCCTATTGCTGTGATTTATTACTGTTACTGAAGGTACGTAGTACGAAACATAGTAAAGGGACCTCTGGCTAATACGTCCGGTTCCCTGTCGGGCTGGTAGCCGAAAACTAGCTTTACTTTGTTGTCTGGGTCAACTTTGCTTGCGGGAGACAGAGGCTACGTCCACACGTACACGGGTATTTTTGAAAACGGAGATTTTCCGTTTTCGTTTTAAAAAATAATCCCGTCCACACGTAAAGGCAGAAATGAAGGAAAACGCTGCTAGGAACATGCCAAAGCAACAGGTGGCGCTATATTCCTAACCGTGTAGAAATGTTGGCCAATCAGAAGTCTAGAAGCCTCGGTGGGAAATAGTAAACAAAGATGGGGCATAGAAGCAGAACCGAGTCGTATGTGTGGAGGGACAGTAACTGTGTGTGTATATGTAAGCATTTAAACACTGCAGAGAGTACAATTAACAGTAACAGTATTGTAGAAATTCATTTCACCGAAACAACAACGTGGCGCACACTGTGGCGCACACTGTGACGTCAAAAAAGGCGCACACCTTTGACGCTGCGTTTTCTCCGTTTTTCTCGTCCACACGTAAATGCAAAAACGGAGTTTTCGAAAATATCCACCCTGGCCGGAGTTTTTAGAAATCTCCGTTTTCAGTGACCGAAAACGCCGTTTACGTGTGGACGAAAGGTGCAAACGCATAGAAAAATCTGCGTTTTCAAAAATACCCGGGTACGTGTGGACGTAGCCAGAGAGAGGCGTTGAAAGGCTTCTCCAACGGAACTTATTTTTTCCGGAGGAAAACACGAACACAGTGTACAGTTGAGTCTTAATAGCTTACTTACAAATGGGCTCGTCAGGCACTCTTCTTGGCTGCAGTGGTTATTATTATATTTACATGCTTCCAGCTCCCGTTTTTGCTCCGTGACAGCTCGGACTTTTCCTTTCTCTCCCTCCCTCGCTCACAGACACATAACGGGTATGGCAGTCCATTCTCCCTGCAGCACGGACTACACTGCCCATCAGGCTACATGCTTTAGAGCTATGCCTGTAGCATTCTGCCTTTTAGCTTAGCACAACAACAACAACAAAAAAGCGCTCTCTCACCCAGGAAACACGCAGAGAGAGAGCGTCACCCTGTAACCATGGCAACCGTAACGCTGCCGCCTGGAACAACAGAACGTAGCTGTCAAACAAACCCAAATAATCCTGACCCGCGACAATATGAAACAGGGAAGTACCGCCGTGTATTCCATTTATTTCAACAAAGTAACTGTATTCTGAATACCACCTTTTTAAACGGTAACTGTAACGGAATACAGTTACTCATATTTTGTATTCTGAATACGTAACGGCGGTACATGTATTCCGTTACTCCCCAACACTGATCACAGACTACATAACTTTCTGCACCGACTCCATTGTTCCAACTCAGACTGTTCATTGTTACCCAAATAACAAGCCGTGGGTGACTAAGGACATCAAAGCCCTCCTCAACAACAAGAAGAGGGCTTTCAGAGGGGGCAATAAAGAGGAGGTGAGGAAGGTCCAGGTGTTACTAAAGGACAAGATCAGAGAGGCTAAGGACAATTACAGGAGGAAGCTGGAGTGGAAACTCCAGCAGAACAGCATGAGAGAGGTGTGGAGGGGCATGAAGACCATCACTGGATTCAGGTCAACCAACAGCAGGGGAGCTGAGGGAGGTGAGGATAGAGCTAACGAGTTGAATCTGTTTTTCAATAGATTCGACACCACAGTGTCTGCTCACACCCCCACAACCTCACCTGTAGTCAGCCTGGAACCCAGAGCCACACCACTGTGCCAGCCTCTCTCTTCCCATAGCACTGTGGCCACCTGTGGGATTCCTGACACCCCTCCCCCACCCATCACCTTCACTCAATACCAGGTTGAGAGGCAAATGAGGAGACTTCACTCAGGCAAGTCTGCTGGACCAGACGGAGTGAGTCCCCGCGTCCTCAAGGCCTGTGCCCCCCAGCTGTGTCTTTCATAAACTGTTTATGCTGAGTTTGAGTCTGCAAAGGGTCCCAGTGATGTGGAAGACATCATGCCTCGTCCCTATTCCAAAGACGCCACGTCCCAGTGGCCCCCAGGATTACAGGCCCGTGGCACTGACCTCCCACATCATAAAGACTTTGGAAAGGCTCATCCTGGACCAGCTGCGACCCATTGTCAGACCACATCTGGATCCCCTGCAATTTGCCTATCAGCCTCGTCTCGGAAGAGAGGATGCCATCATCTATCTGCTCAATCGTGTCTACACTCGTGTCTACACTCTCTTTACATTGGCCTTTCCTCCACCCTTCTCGTTAGATTGCAGACTGTCCAGAATGCGGCGGCACGCCTCTTGACAGGTAGCAGGAAGTTTTCCTCCATCACTCCTGTTCTTGCTGGCTTGCACTGGCTTCCAATTAAATACCGTATTCAATTTAAAATATTACTTTTCACCTTCAAAACCATTAATAACTTGGTGCCGAGCTACCTCAGTGAGCTTCTCAGGTTACACACTCCTGTCAGAGCACTTAGATCTGCTACCCAAATTCTTCTGGAGCAACCTCGTTCTCGTCTGAAATCTCGCGGTGACCGCGCGTTTGCTGTGGCTGCCCCGGTCTTATGGAACAACCTTCCTGTTGCTATCCGGGCGTCTGACTCTCTGCCAATGTTTAAATCACGGCTGAAGACCTATTTGTTTAATCTTGCCTTTCCACCTAGTTAATACTTGGTGTGCATTGGTACATTTCTATCCATTATGCTTGTGAACTACTTTTATCTTATGATTGTCAAAGTTTTATAATTGATACGTGCCTGGTCCCTTCTCTTTTCCCTCCCATCTTCCTTTTCCTATTTATTTTTGTTTATTTTTATTGTTGTCAAGCACCTTGGTATACCCTTGGTTTTTTTAGTGTGCTTTATAAATAAAGTTTATTATTATAGTTTATTACACCCACCTGGACCAGCCAGCGAGCACTGTGAGGGTCATGTTTTTTGACTTTTCCAGTGCTTTCAATACCATCAGGCCGACCCTCCTGGGTGATAAGTTAACAGCGATGCAGGTGGATGCTTCTCTGGTGTCCTGGATTGTTGATTACCTGACAGGAAGACCACAATATGTACGTCTCCCACAGTGTGTGTCTGACAAGGTGATCAGCAACACAGGGGCACCACAGGGGACTGTCCTCTCCCCCTTCCTCTTCACCCTCTACACCACAGACTTTAGCCACTGCACAGAGACCTGCCATCTTCAGAAGTTTTCTGATGACTCAGCGGTGGTTGGATGCATCAGCAGGGATGATGAGACAGAGTACCGGGCTGTGGTTGACTCCTTTGTCACGTGGTGTGAGCAGAATCATCTGCAGCTCAACGTGGCAAAGACCAAGGAATTAATAGTGTACTTCAGGAAGACCAGAAAACACTTGACCCCTGTTTTAATCCAGGGGGTCAGTGTTGACATTGTGGAGGACTATAAATACCTTGGAGTCTACATTGACAATAAACTGAACTGGACAAAAAACACCACAGCAGTTTACAGAAAGGGCCAGAGTCGTCTCTATTTTTTGAGGCGACTGAGGTCCTTCAACATCTGCCAGAAAATGCTCAGGATTTTCTATGAGTCTGTTGTGGCCAGTGCGATCCTCTATGCTGTTGCATGCTGGGGGAGCAGGCTGAGGGTCGCTGATGCCAACAGACTCGATAAACTGATCCGTAAGGCCAGTAATGTTGTGGGGATGGAGCTGGACTCCCTCAAGGTGGTGTCGGAGAGGCGGATGTTGTCCAAAATAAAGACAATGTTGGATAACACCTCCCACCCACTCCATGACATGCTGGCCAGTCACAGGAGCGCGTTCAGTGAGAGACTGAGAGTACCGAAAAGCACCACTGAACGACACAGGAAATCATTCCTGCCTGTGGCCATCTCCCTCTATAACTTATCCACTTAACACACACATGTTTCTTTTTTCTTTTTCTTTTTTAGCTACTTATTAATAAACGACTTATGTATATATATGCCTGTATATATTGTACTATTCTTAGTTAGTGTATTGTCTGTCTTGTTAATGTCTGTTTATTATGGAGCACTGTAACAAAAAAAATAATTTCCCCTTGGGATCAATAAAGTATTCTGATTCTGATTCTGATTGTGAGAGACATAACAAGCCACAGGGTTGGGTGGGGGTGAGGAGTAATCCGAAGCAAACACAGCAGCCATCCTGCACAGCGCTATCGTTCCAGCGCAGCACACAGACCCGCCGTGTTCCTCCGCAGGAAACAAGCATCGAAGGCGTATGGAAAGAGAGGGGGATAAGTCGTGCTTATCAGTGTAAGTGTATGTGTATGCGTGTCCAGAGTTCAGCTGAGACAGTGTCCTCCGCCCTATCAGGCTAAGTAAAAAGTCTGCCAGCCAACCCAGGTGGCCTTGCATGGGATGGGAAGGAACAGTCTCAACATAGTCGTTATCAGGGATTGATTTTGATCGGCTCCAGCCTTGAGCCCGCAGCTGGTGCCTGAGGGGGTAGCCACATTATGATTTAGATTTTCTTCCAACAACTCATGGGAATTTCGAGCTGTTTCTTTTAGCACTTCGACACTGGTCCCTCCATCATCCGTTGGATAGCTGCGAGTTTTTCCATGATGTTATTTACCTTCACATCCGTGATCTTGTCACTTATGAGGAAATATGATGAAATGTTGTGTATTAGCAGGAAGTTATTGAATCATTTTCTTCAGAAACCAAACAAAATGATTGACAAACATGTTTTTACAAACTCAGTGTTGGACTTTGATCAGCAGGATAACCTGATGTTTAAAGGTATTTTAGTCACGCTGTATTTGTCACGGTCCCCGTGTCTCTCTGGTTGGCTCACGCTGGCTACAGGTCTTGTTGTTGTTGTTGTTCTTTGTTTTTTGTTGTCATTGTCTCTCCTCCTCCTCTCTGCCTGGGTGGAGCTCGTTACGGGCTCTAACTCTTGGCCCACGCACCTGTGTGATTGTCTCCACCTGCTGCTGATCTGGCTGATTTCCCCAGCTGCTATTTAAGGCAGTGGCACAGAGCAGCTCACCGCTGGAACGCTGAACCTCCTGAGTTCATGCTCTCGGCATTATCAGAAGAGATCCCTGTGTGTATTTCGCTGTGGTACTAACTTTAACTTCTGTGTGTAGATATCCCTCTTCTGGACCAAATCACGGGACCTGCCCGGGTGTGGCAGCGTGTGTGGAGCGAGTACGGCTGAAGAGGAGTGCGTGTGTGCAGAGGAGCTGTGGCGCTGACTGTGTGGAAGAAGAAGCGTGTGTGTGCTCTCCCGGAGCCCTGGACCCCCCTTCCTAACTCACAGTACAAATATATATCGCTGAGGTGATCCTGTTGTGAATAAATCTACTTTTGTTCTCAAAGACAGTACTGTCTGCACGTGAGTCCGTCCCGTAGCCATGACAGTATTAGAGTCCAGTTATTACTCAATATTTATCGATGATGTTCTGAATTAGGCTCAAATATGTGACAGACATTTAATCCCTGTGGGATTGAAGAAATTTTTTTACTGCTATAATAAAACCATTATCTTTGCATTAACAATTTAATCCAAAGCATTTATACTGCATTAAGATGTTCATTAAAACGTGATTATCTCACATCAATCTTTTATTACAGGAGTAGCTATAATCATTGTATACACCCTATCATCTGTTGTTAAGCAGACTCCAATAGAATAGGCTACATACAATGCTGATTACATTCAGGCCTTCACTCCAGCCTGTTCCTTAATTATATGTACTATATGTCTTTTATAAGCGTGTATGCAATTTTAACCTTCATGCTATGGTGATGGGTCAACAGGAGGACAAGTTTACCGGGATCTTCAGGGTCTGAGATCATCACCATATTGGGAAAGAATATGCCAGAAAGAGGAACTTCTGTGTCTGCACTTAATTCTAAAAATTGATTACTGTCTGTACATAATGCAAATTATGTTCTTAGAATCCAAATGATGTTATTAGAACGCAAGAGGCGTTATACTCCGATGCTATAAAACTATTCTCTGTGTATTTTGGGAGAAGAACCTTGCAGATGTGATGCTGTGTGCTTCTTCCCACGCGTGTGTTGTCAATAAACTCTTCATCTGATTGCACTCTACACGGCCTCCAGTGGTTTGTCTTGTGCCTCATTGCCGAATTCGGGACAGTTAATGGGGGCTCGTCCGGGATCTTGGTGGCACAGGCGACAGGTGGTTCGGAGGACACACAGGCCAGGAGTGATCAGACAGACAGACATTTCCGGTGATTCTCTGACTACAAAGGGCGCCCGTTTAAAAAGGTAAGCACAAACCTCTTAAACTGAAATTGTGCTGTATTGGCTTATTATTCTAAAATTGTAGTCATTGATTTACTGGTTAAGTTTTGTTTGGAGTTTATCAGTAATACTGAGAAAACTTTGAAGTAATGACAAACTTTGAAATAAGGATAATGAAACTTTTAGGAAAAGCAGTACTGAGTTAAATGGTTATATGGTATTTCATGGTAAAAGAGAAAAAGAGACCAAGGTGTGTTTAGGAAAACACAGGATCATAGGTTAATGGTCAGTTTATGGTTTAATAAGTGTCAAACTCACGGGGTTGGAGAACCCCCTCCCCTTCTGAGACGTTGGAAGGCAGCTCCGGCGTGGGCATACTGCAGGTGGCACCTGCCGAGAGTTGTGGGCTCAGTGTTCAAAACAGCTAATGATCCAGTGGATCATTTTGGAAGACACTTATGTGTGAGTAAAAAGAGTAATTTCGGACAGGGAAGTTCGACAGAGAACACCCAAGGCTGCCAGGGTGTGTAAGTGACTCAGAATTTCAGGAAATAGAGTCAAAAAGTGTTTTGTGACTCTTGGTAAACTGATTTTAAAGGAAAATCAGTGTTTTTCTGCTGACGTCACAGACCCGGCGCAGTGGGACGGGATGAATCAGCTTAACAGATCCGGCGAGGTCTGATAGGAAAATTAGCTGTACAATTCTGAGTGTGCAGCGTTGCTCAGATTAACAGATCCGGCGAGGTCTGATAGGAAAATCAGCTGTACAAGTCCGAGTGTGCAGCGTTGTTAAGAGTAACAGATCAGGCGCGATCTGAAGTGCAGAATCAGCTGTACACTTACATGAGTTTTGGTGGATCCGCTGAGGTCCAGAGGATCAGTCAATGCGGACTGCGTTGGTTTGAATACTGATAAATGATCCAGGAAGAATTGCCCTGTGTCTGTGTGTGTTGTTGAGTAACAACATACACAGTTAGAATTGGGCGCTGGTTACTTCCTCTTTTTAGTTTTGAAACAAGAAGAGGTTTGGTTTCACTTTAAGGGTTGAGTGCGTATTACTGGGTGAAGCATGGTTTCATTTTTGACTAAGAGAAACAATATGCTTATGTTTGGGTCCATAAAAGTTGGATTTACATGGGAAGGGGATATTACACACAAAGGTTACTTGTTATGGCGAGACAGTAGAGAGACCTTATGAATTTACTCTGTACTATAACACAACAGATGGAAATGTCGACAGGGTCCTTAGTTGCTTTTTCCGGTCTATTTCACGGCCTAGTCGAACAGTGTGAAAGAGAAGGGACTACAGACTGGGAGCCAATTGAGGACATGAAATAACTGTTGTGATGTGATTATGGTATGCTGTTATGAGTAAATCTTGTTATATATGATCTAAAGTAATTCCTGAGTGGCTGCTCAGGACGATCACATATACAGTCTTTGGGTGCGGCTCAGTTCCTCTTTCTCGGCCTGACTGTAACTGCGCACTTGACAGGCAGAGACCCGTTTCCTGTTTTTACAGTATAAACTACGTTGGTT
This sequence comes from Oreochromis niloticus, assembly GCF_001858045.2. Taxonomy (NCBI): domain Eukaryota; kingdom Metazoa; phylum Chordata; class Actinopteri; order Cichliformes; family Cichlidae; genus Oreochromis; species Oreochromis niloticus. The sequence goes on along the minus strand of NC_031967.2, from coordinate 82,275,593 downwards.
TGTTGTATACTGCTTTCTGTGAGACTATACAGTGTTGAGCTACTGGATGTTGAACTCAAGAAAGTGGATCTTGAGCTTGACGTTGTGCTTTTTCTCTCGATTTCAAACCAGGAGAGAGTTTATATTTGCTCAGTCTGTTGACTGACTGGGCTGACTTCCTTTTTCTCAGTGAACAGCTGTGCGCAGCTGAATTAAAGGACTGAGAGAACAGAGGGAGTGATTTTTCACACATTGTGGATGTCTACAGCAAAACTGGCTGGTTTTGGGAATTCATGAGGTGAATGCAATATTGAAATTGTTGAGTTGATAACTTTGGCTGGTTTTGTGTATACTTAAGGTGAACGCAGCACTGAGATTGCTGGGTTGACCGTTGTGTTTCACTAAGGGAGTGAAAAAAGGAAGTCACTGTTGGAATAGCCAAGCTGCGTCTGACAGCAGACAGAAAATCTCCCCGGAGTACTGTTGCCGGGTGGAGTAAAAAGCTGCCATTTTGTGAGTTTTAAGTAAGTTGTCATTTTGTGATTTCCAGATAAACAAGATGCCGGACAGCTCAAGTGTGACATCCAGTGTAAAGAGAATTTACAAGCCACTAAAGGATCAACTTGAGCAACTAAGCAAGGCGATCCACATGGCTTCTCCAGGAGCAACTAAGGCAGCAGATAAAGAATTCAGAGCAATGAAAGAATATGTGAAAAAGCTCTGTGTTGCTCAAAACAGAAATATGGAGGACAGAGAACCTCTAGACCTGGTCTTCAAAACTGAAGGCGAGAACTGTGAAAGGAGATTAAAGGATCTGAAGCAGGAAACACTGGGATGCTCAGTGAATAGGAAAATTAAAGCAGAAATGAAAACTTTGACAGAAGATCATGGTAAGTGCTGCAAATGGATGATAACCTGTCATGGAATTTCCTCTTGGATGAAAGAGGAAGGAGACAAAACTGAACCTCACGAGCAAAAGGAGGTGCAGAAAGACGAAAAGGAAGAGATGGTGAGTATAATGAAATCTCTGCAGGAGCTGCAACAGAAAAGTAAGAAGTTAGAGGGACAGATACAGAGTCTGTCCACACAGAAGGGGGAAATTGGAGCTCGCTCGTGCACAGCTATCAGTTCCTTACACACCAGTTGTGCCAACATCACAGATATATCACTGTGCCACACAGGTGCCTAGTGCCCCACCACCCCCACCATATTTACTGCCTGCCATGTCCTTTGCAGGAGGAGAGGTGCGGGGGCCGGATGGACAAATTGGCACGGTAAGAAGTGGGTTCGCAGATGTTAATTTGTCAAGAGCCCCACCCACATGCTAAACACCTGGTGCACAAACACAAACACGGATGTCACAGGACATCCTTATGGAGGGGAAACAGGGAGCTGTGGACCCAACCTCACCTTCCCAAATGGTGGACCTCATGGAGCTACAACCACTGGATGCACAAGAGGAAGATGGCACTGAGGATAACCAAAGTGTGAACTCATCCATCAGACATGAGGTGCCACAGAGGAAAAACTCTCTCACACCAGGAACAGATAACATGACATTACCAGCAGAGGAGCTCCGGAACGTGCAGTATACGCCTTTGCCGGACCCAGGGAGAGAGCAGCAACATGACTCACATAAAGAGGCTGGCCCGAAAGCCAGTGGAAGGGACAAGTGCAAGGCGAAATGTGTGAAAACAAAACTGCTTTGACAGAAATCCTGAGAATTGTTGCAGATGTACAGAAGAGAGTATTCAAGGAAAACAGGGACGAAATGGAGGAAGAGAACGAACTATCTGAAGAAGAGGAGCCAGGACGTTCTGAGGACATTGCTGAAGCACCTAAATCCGAATGGGCTGTAAAAAACCTGCGCTCCCGTGAAATTCCGACACGACAGTCCCTGTTCACAGGTGGTGGAAAGTATGATGTGATGAACTTTGAGATGCCCCTAATGATGGGTCCAAAAGAAGAAGCAGTATACCGAGCGTACAAAATAAGTGATTTGGAAGCGCTGGTTAAACAGCTTCCACCCATTACAGAGGGCGGGGCAGCTTGACTAAGAAAACTGAGAACCTTAACAGAAGGAGAAGAGCTTGCTATCGGTGACTTTAGAGCCCTGGGGGGCAGATGTATGGTAGCCGGAGGTTTAGCAGATGTAGAGGAGATAGCCAGGACCACGGCACTCCCAATTGATGTGCCATACAGCAGAGTGGAGAATGTATTAGTTGATGCAGTTCGCAAGAAATACAGGTCTATACCTAAGATCATGTGGGACCCAAAATACACAACCAAAGAATTTGAGGGCTTCAAAAAGCGCTATATAAATGCAATCCATTATTATTATTATTATAATTTTTAGAGAGAGGAAAAGAACAATCGATGTCAGAAACAGGCATCCATCCAAGACAAAAAGGAGAACATAGAGCATGGTTTAGAGCTGCCGTGTTGAGGGGGCTGCCAGTTAAGGTCACCACCGACTTAGAAAAGAATCCAGACTTTGCAGTTGCAGACTCGACTCAGTGGGAACGACACGTGGTCCACACACTGACACTGGAGCAGGACGAAGTGAACAAGCAGAAAAAAGAATTGGAAGACTCACAGGCCCAACTGTTGAAGTTACAGTTGAGTGAGGCTCATGAAAAATACAATGGGAAGAAAAAAGAAACGAAGGAATCAAACAAAACTATGATGGTGGTAAGACCACAGCCTGATCCTGTGCCCGATTGGCCAGATCTTGATCGCAACCTATACTCTGATGACCGATGGCCCGACAACGTGCCAAGGCAGAGACGACCAGTAGGAAATTGGAGGCCAACTCGCTCGTTCAGGGGGCGTGGTGGATCCTGGAGAGGCGCACCAAGAGCTCGTGGTTCGGGGAATCCCATAACACCATCTTGGAATGCCTGCATCAGATGTGGAGGTGAAGGACACTGGGCTCAGGAATGTCCTGCACCGGGTCAAAGCCCGCAACAACGAAATTATCGACCCCCGGCACGTGGAGCACAAAGAGCCAGAGGTGTCTACAGAGGGGCACATCAGGCACCAAACCCAAACGCAGCACCAGTCACCCAGTATCCGGTGGCAGACTGGAGCTGGGAGGAGCAGTATTGACGGGACCTACAGAGACAATCAGACAGCATGGGAATGGCAGATCCCATGTTGTCCATGACCGTAGAAGGCGCTGAACTGACCTTCCTAGTGGACACTGGGGCAACTTACTCAACACTGAGAACAACACCAAGCAGTGCAACACTTTCCGACCACACGGTGAGTGTGGTGGGTTTCTCTGGGGTTCCAATGACTCTGCCAATGACACATCCAGCTCTGACCAAGCTGGGAAAACAGACTTTGAAGCACAGATATGTGGTATCCCCACAAGTACCTGTGAATCTGATGGGCAGGGACCTGCTCATTAAAATGGGAGCCACTATTATGTGTTCTGCGGATGGATTAAGTGTGACTCTGCCAGGAGGAACACAACTCGCGTGGCTGGGAACACACTGAAAGACCCAATATCTGGTGCAGGACTGTGAGCCAGCGATAGCTGACATTTACTGGGGGTGTCTGGTCGAGGAAGGCATTCTGAGACAATACCAATTGTGGAGACCCTGGATCATGAGTCTTGCGGTGTATTCCTCGCCACGGGATCTGTACCACGTCACTCTGTTTTACGATAGAGAAGATGATGACGTATACCGGGAACAGTTCGAGTCTGAAGTTGATGGTCAGACTTGGAACGTGCGCTCACATAACATATATGTTGGGCCTGAAGGGGTAGCCGCGGCCGTCAAATTAACAGATGAACAATTGCCTTGGTACAATACGGGAGCAGATTCGGCCCCACACATCACGTTGGTGGTTCATGAAGGCCATCAGGCTAGGGAACTGGGATTGATGGTCAGGCGGGCGTTGGATGACGCTGGGTGGCAAAATACCCAGATCCCAAACGTCTGGTACGCACCAAAGTGTAAAACATACAGAATCACCTGTCTGTCTAACGACGCGGTGGTTTTAGAGCATCAGGAAATATCCAGAACACATGGCAGAGAAAAAACTGACCATCCTGAGGCAGTTGCTGAACGGTCAAAGTTGCCCGACACGTTGTGGTCAACAGGGCCAACGGACGTGGGCTTAGCGACCTGTTTGCATATCCTGTTCCAGCTCAAGTCTGAAACGCCAATTTGGAGATCACAATACAGGCACAAACCAGAAGCAGAAGAAGGGATTGCTGAAACAATAGAGGGGTTACTGAAAGTAGGTGTGCTTGAGCCCTCACAATCATTTTGGAACACACCTATTTTGCCAGTGGAGAAACATGGGACTGGGAAGTACCGCATAGCGCATGACCTGAGGCTCATAAACACCATGTTGCGTACTGACACTGTCCCTGTACCTAACCCATATACAGCTTTAATGGCTATAACGTGGGACCAAAAGTGGTTTACATGCATTGACCTTGCTAATGCATTCTTCTGTCTTCCTCTACACGAGTCACTCAGGGACATTTTTTCATTCACATACAGAGGTCAACAGTACAGATACACTTGTCTGCCGCAAGGCTTTGCACTGTCCCCAGGCATTTTCAATCAGGTGCTGAAAGAGGCCCTGTCACCTTGTCAGTTGCCTGAGGGATGTCCACTGATACAGTATGTTGATGACCTCTTAATCGCAGCCCCGTCGGCAGCAGCCTGTACCGCAGCATCGCTTGTAGTGCTGAACAGGTTGGCAGAATGCGGCTTCAAAGTGAGTAAAGAAAAACTGCAGTTGGTCCGACCAGAGGTAACATTTCAGGGCCGTGTAATCGCACACAGATCAGTGGGTTTAATGAACGCACACAGAGACCAAATCCTGACACACCCTAAGCCAGGCACTGTGAAGGAACTCCTTTTTTTTTCTTGGCCTGACAGGCTACAGCAGACAGTTTATTCCCAATTATGCAGGGAAAACAGCTCCCTTAAGGGATCTGATCAAAATGGTGGGTGTTAGGAACCTTAAGGCTGAATTGCCTTGGACACCGGTTACACTGAAACAAGATTTGTCAAGAGCGACTGACTTGGCCACACCCAACTATGATGAACCATTTTATTTGGATGTTTCTGAAACACACGGAATCGTAAACGGTGTGTTGTTTCAGAAAAAATGTGCACAGAGATGTGCTCATGTATGTCAGCATAAGGCTGAATTCAACAGAAGCAAGGCATTCTAAATGCACACAACATGCAGCGGGGGTAGCCAAAATAATCCAGAAAACAGCACACATAGTGAGAGAACATCCACTAAAAGTGCTCACAACACATAGTGTAGTGGCATATTCAGTATCATAAAATGCAAAGGACACTCTCAAGGAACCACAATGGTGGCAAAGGGAAATAGGAAAGCGGATGAAGCTGCAAAACAAGCAGCAGGTTACAAAGGACGTAGGCAAATGGTGCAGGTAACTGCTGAAGAAGAATCAAGCACCAATGTGTTGGAAGAAGCCAGACAGGCACAAGAAGAAACAGCCCCAGAGGAAAAGGGGCTGTGGCAGAGCCGAGGAGCCCGTAAAGAAGGAGGTCTGTGGAGAGGACCCCATGGGCGACCGGTTCTGACAAATAAGATGAGGCACACAGGCTTGGTCATGTGGGAATGGACAGATGGAGAGAAATTTGTGTCACTGGTGGCACCCGAACTTGAGAGACATGATAAAGAAGAAAGCCAGTACGTGCCTAATTTGTGGAGAACACAATCCAAAGCCAGTGATAAAGCCAGAAGCAGGTAAGTTCCTCCTGCCAGAGAGGCCAGGAGAAGGAATTGTGATTGATTTCACAGACATGATTGATGCAGGCCCTGGAGGGGTCAGATATTTGTTGGTGTGTGTAGATGCTCTGACCGGGTGGCCAGAAGCATGGCCCACAAAGAGGGAGGATGCCAAAAGTGTAATTAAGTGCTTAATCAGCCACTACATTCCTAGGCATGGGTTTCCAAAAGAATTAGATCAGACAATGGAACCCATTTCAAAAATCAGGACCTAGCTGAGGTCGAGAGGATGTTAGGGGTTCAACATAAGTTTGGGACAGTGTATCATCCTCAATCACAAGGGAAAGTAGAGAGAATGAACCTAAATTTGAAGAATAAAATGGCTAAGATCTGCGCGCAGACGGGGCTAAATTGGGTTGCAGCCCTGCCAATTGCTTTGATGACCATAAGATGTTCTGTTAACCAATCCACAGGTTACACGCCCTACGAGCTGCTGACAGGAAGGCAGTTTCCGGCGCCCTGGACAGTGGTCCCGGTGGAACAGACCGCAACAAGTAACAGGTCTCATGTAGGATATTGGGATGAACTAAAAGCTCTTGTGTCCAGTTTCACTAAACAGGTTACCTCTGGAGAACCTACGGCGGAGAGAGAGGTCCCAGATGCCAAAGCGGTGTGGTTCAAGGTCATTAAACGCAAGTGGAAGGAGCCTCGCTGGACCGGCCCGTACAAGGTGATCGCTCGGACGGCTACCGCAGTCCAACTGAAAGGAAAGGGCGACACTTGGTATCATTGGACGCAGTGTGCCGCAGCAGACGAGAGCTTGGTGGAAGAACACCCGGCTCCACCCAACACAGGTGTCAACAAAAATAAGAGGGAGAATAAATCCTCTCACCTGTGCAACGGGCCGACCAGTAGTCCACCTGGAAGGCCGAAGAAAGAAGGGAAGCCTCGCAGAAGGTCGCCGCGGAAGCGGAAAGGAGTGGTAAAAATTGAGGAAAAGAAATGAGTAAAAAAGCTAAAAGTACAAATTTCACACAACACGATGCACCCACACGAATCAGATACTCGTAATGGGACACGTGAAGAGAAGAAATTGGTTATTGCTTTTCACAATCACAGGTTGGATATATGAAATGCTATTGGTAATGGCCGTATGTTTTCTTGTATATATATTGCAGACCACCCGAAGTGACTTGTCTGAACATGGAGGCCAGTCCAGCCCAGCACGACCGGACAGTACTTTTCCCGAAACAGGCCCGTTGATAAGACCAAAACGTCAGGTGTCGGGTAAAGGGGATGGGTGCCTCAGCACATATAGTGGAATGGAATTGGACTATGTTAAAGGGTCCACAAGCTCATTCACGTTTGACTTGTGTGAGGTCATTAATTTTGAGGGGGCGAATAGTAGCTGGAAGGGATATGATGTCTGGGTTTGCAGCCACTCGTACATATGTACGCGAGGAAGGAACCCTCATGCCAGTCGAGGGAGCCACCCTGCACTGGGGTCATTTACAGCAGGGCAGTGGTGCAGTCCTGAATGTAATCAGCATTGTATGTAGCCTGTTCTATTGGAGTCTGCTTAACAACAGATGATAGGTGATGGGTCAACAGGAGGACAAGTTTACGGGGATCTTCAGGGTCTGAGATCATCACCATATTGGAAAAGAATATGCTAGAAAGAGGAACTTCTGTGTCTGCACTTAATTCTAAAAATTGATTACTGTCTGTACAAGATGCAAATTATGTTCTTAGAATCCAAATGATGTTATTAGAAAGCAAGAGGAGGCGTTATACTCCGATGCTATAAAACTATTCTCTGTGTATTTTGGGAGAAGAACCTCGCAGATGTGATGCTGTGTGCTTCTTCCCACACGTGTGTTGTCAATAAACTCTTCATCTGATTGCACTCTACACGGCCTCCAGTGGTTTGTCTTGTGCCTCATTGTCGAATTTGGGACATACCATTTCAGTTTGGCCGGATTATCCAACACACACTCTGACCACAGGCCCAGGGGCCACACACAGCTGGGCTTCATCAAGAGACAGGAAACAAACCAACACAATAATAAAGAGCACCATTTGATTTTCTTACATTTTCTCCCTTCTGCTGCCGAGGCTGTTAGTCTCTCCCAAACTCAGCTACAGGACTTCCAAATGAATGAAAGCAGAAGAAGTGGCATTACAAATGAAAGAGAAAGAGGAAAGGGAGGCCACCTTGACCATCACTCCAGCTGAAAACATCACACTTCTATTAAAGTTGGTGAGGAAATGTTGAGCAGGATGAGCTGCTGGCTAATCTGGAGGCTGTAATCTGCAGCAGCTCACAATCACAGTGGATTTCCACTCATGAAAAAGCTCTGGCTGCTTCATTTCTCATTTCATATCAGAGACATACTGGTTCCTCTCCACATTCCAGTGAGGCCTCCATAATGATTCCAGCTGTTCTGTACACACACTGTGTGCCCTGTATGTCTAATTATTGAAGGGGGAAAAGAAGCCGAGCATTCAAATCTAGCTGGCGAGTGTCCGTTACACATTTTTGCCCAGGGCTCTGTAAGCTGAACATCCAGCCATGGCCACATGGAGCCATCATGGATTTAATGTGAACAGTAAAATAGGCAGTGATGCTTCTACATCTGACCCACAACATAATGACATTAAAATGATTTGATTACATGGAAGTGGTAGATCCTGGTTCAGGTTCCAGTCTGCAGTGATGTCAGCCATCACGTCCCAGACAGAATAACCAGACTTATTTTCTGTTGATTTATTGAAGAATTTCCTCTGACCATTGTCTTCTCTTTGACCAATGTAAAACTGAAAACTTGCAAAACATTGTATTAGCTGGCTAACATTCCTAAGAAGGATGTTAGACGATAACTGCAAGCTAATAAGATAAAATGTTCATACTTACTCAAACGTAATAAAATTATTATTTTATCATCACTCATACTTTTCAAATTCACATTTTATTTGTCGCACATACAACCAAACACAGTACCACATGTGGTGAAATGGTTATTGCTGTGCAATGTCCAACTGTCAGAGGAAAATTGTGTATATATGACCTTTTATTATTACTAAGCAAATGTCTATGTGACTTCTGTCATGAACTCTTCTGTGATAAACAACTTACAGCTTCCTCTTTCTGTAAGAACATGCAGGCTTAGAAAAGGGGAACCTCCGCTCTGAGTTCTTAGAATAACTCTGTTATCTTTGTACACACACACACAGACACGTACTTGTATAAATAAAGAACGCAGACGGTGACAGAGCGCGAGTCCATGAGTGTCTCCTGGTACGAGCGCTCTGAGACCGTCCTCGCGAGTAAAGACAACTGCAGTGTTTGTGTTTTCTAACTCAGGTGTCTTAGCTGAAGAACTGCGGGGTGATTTTTAGAAATCCCCTATCATTTAAATTGGTCCTTCGAGCTTAGCGATGGAAACAACAGACACATTTCTGTGACTCCAATCCAAGGTCTGATTGCTGCATCCTGACGTCGTGGGAAGCCAGCACCGAAGTCTGTCGACAGCCCTCTCCAGGTAGAGGTGAAAGACCTGGGACGTAAGAAAAATTCAGGTCCAGGCTGGTGGTTTAGTTCTGGTCCACGACGCTGGGATGCAGCCAGATGACCTGACAGCCAGCAAAAGACGACTGAGGGTGAGGAAACACTGTTCAGGTCTAACCCGCCGCAAGGGTCCAAACAGGTCTAACCTGCTGCCAGGTCCAAACACGTCTAACCCGCTGCAAGGATCTAAAGAAATAAAATAGGTTGAGTTCGCCAAAAGTACTTTGTGATAAATTAGCGCGCAAATGTCTATCTGTGTGTATGTATATGTGTGTATGTGTCTGGAAGTAAGTTGATTTTACGGCACAAATAAACTGCTGAACTACTTCCATCTTTGTGTTCCTGCAAAAGCCCAAGTACTGGTGACAAAGGGGAAAGGTTGAGTTCCGCCTCATAAAACTGACACCGCTCTGTGAATAGCGCGGAGTAGAAGGGCGTGTCAGCCACCACCCCCGAGTCTAGTACCAGAGAAGGCTCTGCAGTTCTGTGAAAATGGGGAATCAGCCCAAAAAACTCACTGCTGACGAGCAGTGGCTAGAAAAGAAATGTCCAGGCGCCGGACAAATCAGTGCTTGTAGATGGAGAACTCCTAAGAAAACAAAATGTCCCACTTGGGAAGGAAAATGCAGCCCCTGAGCTTTAACACATCTGAGGGAGGCTCTTTAAAAGAAGCAGTTAGGCGAGACGAAAACAAAAAGAAAAAAACAAGAGGAAAAAGATAAATAACCAGAAGAAAAAAAAACTGAACTTAACTGCCAGTTTAAGTAAAACCAGAAGACGAGACACTGTGCAGTCCTCGCAATCCTTTTATTAATCCACCACCTGGTCCTGCAGCCACAGCTGCAGCACCACCCATTATACACTCACCCATATCAGAAAGAACATAATAATTCCTAACAAAGTGAAAAATTAGAGATCAAAGTAGAAGTTTAACCCTTTAAAACTGGTGGGAGCGGGCACGCTCTGTTTTGCATAACTATTTTTAAATCCCGGTAGCACTGCAACCACGTAAGCTAGCGCAATAATTTTTTGTGCATATGAAACCGGAGAAGTTGTACTTATATCTCATGCCATCAGCTTGTCCTAGGTCACAGTTTCCTTCCACATATAGCTTTGCAAAAACTGCATAAAAAGTGCTTGCAGCAACAAAAACATAATATTCCAGAAACACGCTTTGCCGATCTGATCAGGTGTTCATAACACTTCTTAGGTTGGAATAGACGTCAGCGCAAACTTTCGCGTGTTCGCCATGACCTGCCCGAAACTGGAAGTGACGTCATTTTCGCGGAATTGTAGTTTTTTTACTATCAGGGCCTCATGAGCCTGTACTGGTGTTTTTAAAAGTTATGTTTGACTTTATGACTTTCTGTGCCGTTTCTGGGATGCTTTGGACTCATATTGCACTGCTGGAAATAGTTTATTTTGATGCATGTGCTGCTTTTTTGCAAATTTGCACTATAATATTTATTTTTGTTTTTCCTGCAGTATATAAAAATTAGTGTATTTCAAAAATTAAACTATGAAGACACTCAAAATAAATTTCCTGTGGTGGGAAACCATTTTGTGCAACTTTTTTGTATTTACAGTTTTGAGGGATAAGCCTCTTACATTTCTCTAACTAGAAATACATGTTAAAAAAACAAGAACGATTTTCAATTTTTTTGTAGTTTATTGCACTTTTTTGCAATTTATGTAATTTCTATGTACTTAATGCATACATATTATTAAAATTTGGGCTATAATGGTTGTATTGATGTATAGCAACTTGAAATGCTCCCAAAAATAGCACTACAGCATGTAAAAATATAATATAAGCTCTGGCGGACTTGGTTCTATGGTAGATCTTAAAGGGTTAAAAAGGGCTGGATACAGACCCAACTGAATACGTATAAATACAAGAGGAATAAAGTGAAATAAACAAAATAGCATGGGTAACAACCTGTAAACTGATATTAACAATGAAACATAGTTGGCATGACGACCGTGCCTAGAATGAATAGAATGAATGAAAGCAGGTAATTCACACGAAAATATATCAAATAAAATAGAGAGATGCATAACGTATGTTAAGGCTGTGTCATTGTTCAGCCAAGGAAAGTGTGTGAAAAGGTAAATGTCTCCAGCTTGGGAAAGGGTGAAACTGCAGATCACCCGCAGCCCTTGATGGATACATAATAAAATATAAATGAAATATTATAATAGACTATTATATATTAGTAGTATAGTAGTATATTGTAATATACTATTGCTGTTATATATAAAAAAGGGATAATAATATTAATAATGACATAATATTAAGAAGAAGAAGCATCATATTCAGTTATGATGTGAGGTGGATAATTGTTAGACGTAGTCTGCATCAAGCTTAAGGTTTGCTCAAGCTCAGTATAATGACATATGAGCTGAAGGAAACAAAGAAAATATCTGAACTAATTAAGTGCATAGAGGCACTTGACCTGATTGAAAACCTGTCAACCTAGATGAGACTTTGCTGAGATATACAGCACACCTTTAATAACAACTAATAAGCTAAACCCTGTAGACAACAGCTAAAGCTACAAGATTGAGAAGCTGAATTAAATATGTGGACACTACTAAGCTAATGAGCAAGTTACACATTTTTATTTTATTTTTTAGAGCAGAAGCTACATATTAAAGCTCACACATGCAGCTGTCTGTGAGCTCAGTTTTTTCCTCACACTTCTGCTTTGTCTCTGGCAGCATTTTTTCTTTTTTCTTTTTGTCTCCAGACTGATGTATGTTGTTAGGTTTATATAATGGATTGTCATTTATGCTTAGAAATATCTACTCATATATGCTTAGAAGTATATAATCATTTGTAGATTGAAAGAATGTCTCATCCTAGGAGGTCTGTAACAACTCTGTATAGCATGAAGAGGGGAGTGCATTCACTCCTCTTCAGAGTGTTCTGGCATAGATCACACACCTCTTCGGATCATGAGCAAGGCTGTATCTTCTCTGTTGATATATGGTATAGCAAACACACGTATATCTGGTTAAGTATAAGAGCCTTTTGTTTAAGATGTACCGCTAGACTCCTGGCACCAGCTTTGGGGAGTCTTCACGGGGTCACATCTTGACCTCACACACACGCACACACACACAGTATTCTTTTGTTCACATGTATACCTATGTAAGACGTCATATGTTAATGAACCTATGCATATCCATGTAACCACAATAAAAGAGCAGTGTTACGGGAGAACGGACAAGAGAAACTGGGGCCAAGCGAAGGAACGGCGTTTGTTCAGTTCTCTCCCGTGCACGTGAAACATAAGGAACTTTGCCTACTTCGTGTCTTGCTTGCTGTGTAATTACATTGCCTTAACATTCCAGCGAATAGGTTCAAGCTACAAACCTATCATAGGTTTTTTGTTTTGTTTGATTATTTTGTTGGTTTGGGAAAAAATTTGTGACCATACTTGTGGATCACAGTGACACATAGTGATTAGGCATATGATTTACAAATGCCTCGTTTTCGAGCTGTGAGCTATGAGCTGTGAGCAATGCAAAGTTGTTGTTTTTTTAAAATCCTAACTTAAAAGTTTGAAATCTGTGAGATGTGTGAATTCGTTGGAAAAAAAAGAAATGACCTAAAATGCTTTAAATAAAGATGTAGTGTTGCATCTACAAAGAAGAAGAAGAAGCATACAGTAACTTGAAACTAGCATTACAGACATATACAGTTTTAGCATTGCCTGACTATGATAAGCCTTTCTACTTACATGTAAATGGAGTTTACATGAAAGCAGTTCTGACAGCAGTAGCTTCAATTTTATTCCAAGCCAATTTGTCCTGCCTCACACATGCGGGACAGCTCTCATATGTTGGAATCTTACTGTCACAATCACACATTAGAATCGAGAAGTGTGGTCAGCTGAACCCGAGCACACTTTTGGCCTCACCCGAGTCATCGATACTGCTGTATGAAAAATTAGATGACGAGACAAAGCCACGTGCTGACATTTACATCAGCACACCACAACCCGGTTTCACTGACGTTTTGTAGACGGCTCAGCATCTAAAAATGGCCTAGCTTATGCAGTGACCACAGCAGACAGAGTTATAGAGGCAAAACCGCTAACATCCTCATACTCCGCTCAGAGTGCAGAACTCAAAGCAGTCATACGTGCATGTGACTTGCACGCAGGCCAAGATATAAATATATACACTGACAGCCAGTATGTTTTTTTCAGCAGTGCATCACTTTGCAAAAATTTGGCAGAACAGAGGAATGATTACATCTACTGGACACCCAGTACAACATGGAAATCTTCTAAAAACACTATTAGAATTTATAATATTGCCAAAACAGTTCGCATTATGTAAATGTGCTGCATATCAGAAAGATAAATCAGAAATAACTAATGGCAATAACTTTGCAGATCAATCAGCTAAGTTAGCCGCACAACAAACTGTAGACACATTAAAGTCTGCATCCACAATGCAAATACCACTTGATGTACTTAAAGATGAACAAAATGCAGTCCCTACACAGAACAGCAGCATTAGTGACCCATGGGGTGACCCATGTGTCATCGGGGGGAATGATCCAGGTCATCAGGGGTTCCAGGTCATTAATACACACTTTTACACTCTAAATTTTGAAACTTCAGCAAAAGAATTTGTGAGAACACGTATGGTGCGTATGCCAGAAACACAACTCACAGGGAAATCTAAGGCCTAAGAGAGGACATTTCCCCACACCACCTCATCCATTTCACACCATTCACGTGGACTTTATTGAATTAATACGCTCTAGTGATTATAGACGTGTTCTCAAAATGGCCAGATTTATCCAGTGAAAAAAAAAGCAGATGCAATCTCAGTTGCAAAATGTCTATGTAATCATTTCATTCCTTTCAATGCCTTAAGAATAAAATGATATTAATTACATGTTTTAGTGTGTCAATACAGGTGGACTCTCCTCAACCTGAAAACATGACTACAACGGCAAAAGGATAGATTAACAGAATTGGAATGATAACCGGACAGTCTTTGGCTTAGAAATTTTACAGCTTGACCTCTCATTCTGTCCCTATCCTAAGAAGAAGCTTAAAGGACGGTTCATCTCCTGATGAAGACAGACAGAACATCGTGGACTTGAAGAGTTAACAGCAGGCAAAGGACAGTGCAAGTGACCTATAACACTGAAGGGTCAAGTAGCAGCAGGTATGAATACCACTGATGGAACATCAGCTTTGAATGACAAGCTGGAAACCTGACAAGTGACATGACTGTTTGCACGGTGTGATTCGGTATTGATGGGTTCAGCCATGTCTCAGTGAAGCAGAGGAGGTTGCAATCCTGAATGTCTGTCTGGAACTTAATTCTGGCTGTGAGGTCATCGAGCTTGTTCTCGATGGACTGAACATTGGCTAGCAGGATACTGGGTATGGGTGCACTGTGTGCCTGAACCCTTAGCCCATTCCTGATGCCGGCTTGTTTCCCTTGAGGCTGTTGCTTAAGGCCGCGTCCTTTGTACTCTCTCAGGATATCAAATAAATCAGTTATTTATTTGTAAAAAATGTTTGGAATCATGTATGATTTTCGTTCCACTTCTCACCTGTACACCACTTTGTATTGGTCTTTCAAAATTGATTCATGTTTGTGGCTGTAATGTGACAAAATGTAGAAAAGTTCAAGGAGGCCGAATACTTTTGCAAGCCACTGTAGATGGCAGACAGGTGGTGTCATAAACCACCGCCTCTGTTCAAAGACGGTTGTGCACAGTGGACATAGATGGCTTCTTTTACTCCTCTTTCAAACCATCTGTCCACTCTGTCCAAGATTTGTACATTGGCTGCCACGAAAGAGTGACCTTTGTCCTTTAGATGCAAATGGACCACCGAGTCTTGATCCGTGGAGGTGGCTTTTGTATGTTCTGCCATGCGTTTATTAAGTGCCTGTTTGGTCTCTCTAGTGTAGAGGTCTGGGCATTCCTTGCTGCACTGTACAGCATACACTGCATTGTTAAGTTTGTGTTTAGGAGTTTTGTTTTTCGGGTGACCCAGTTTCTGTCTGAGTATGTTGCTGGGTCTGGAGTACACTGGGATGTTGTGTCCTGAGTTTTTCTGATACACCGGCTACATAGGGGACGACAATGTTGTTGCACTTGTCTTTCTTATCCTCCCTAGTTGGTGTTGATCTTCTTTTCTGTGCATCTTAGCTGACTTGATAAAAGCCCAATTAGGATAACCGCATGTTTTAAGTGCTTCCTTTACATGTCGGTGTTCCTTCTTTTTCCCTTCAGGCTTAGAGGGAACATTTTCTGCCCGGTAATGTGGGGTCCTGATTACTCCAAGCTTGTGTTCCAGAGGGTGGTGGGAGTCAAAGAGGAGGTACTGATCCGTGTTGTTTGTGGGCTTCCGGTAAACTTCAATGTTGAGGTTGCCATTCTCTGCACACGGCGCAGTCCAGGAAAGGCAAACAGTTATCCTTTGTCTCTCCCCTGGTAAACTTGATATTTTTATCCACAGCGTTAATGTGAGCAATGAAGGATTCCACTTCTAGTCTTTTGATTTTGACCCAGGTAACGTCTGCGTATCTGAACCAGTGGCTAGGTACTCTCCCTTTAAAAGAGCCAATAGCCTTTCTTTCCACTTACTCCATGTAAAGGTTGGCTACAATAGGTGACACCGGGGAGCCCATGGCACAGCCATGTTTTTGTCTGTAGAAAACCTTGTTGTATTTGAAATATGCGGTTCTAAGGCAGAGGGCTAACAGTGTGCAAATCTGATCGGGGTGAAGTTGGTTCTGTCTTCCAAGGAGCTGTCTTCTTGTAGTCATTTTCTGACAGTCTCCACTGCCTCTGTGGTGTGTATGCAACTGAAGAGACAGACTACATCAAAGGACACCATGGTTTCGTCTGGATCCAGGCTAAGTATCTGGACCTTGCCGGTGAAGTCGGTGGAGTTCTTGATGTGGTGTGGGGTGTTCCCCACAAGAGGTGCTAGGATGGTAGCAAGGTGTTTCGAAAAGTGGCTGAGTTTATGCTGCTAACAATGGGTCTGAGTGGGACACCTTTGTGGATCTTGGGAAGTCCGTAAAGGTAGGGTATGGCATCCCCTGGATATAGGCGATGATATGTAGGGCGGTCAATGATTTTGTCCTTTTCAAGGTCTTGAAGGCAAGCAATAACTTTCTTTTTAAAGCTGCTTGTGGGGTCTTGCTTTAAGGCTTTGTAGGTATTGTCACTGAGGAGACTAGTGATCTTTGTGTGGTAAACCGTTGTGTTTAGAACCACAATGCACCTTCCTTTGTCAGCTGGTAATATGGTGATATTGTGTTCTTTGCTCAGGGAAGCGATGGCCTTGTTTTCTTATATTGTGAGGTTAGATGGAGGGACCGTGGCACTGGAGAGGGTGGCTGAAACTTTCATCCTGATTTTCTCTGCTTCTGTTTGTGATAATTTATTAATCCATATGGCGGTTTCTGTGGCTGTGATGAGGTCCACTATGGGCAACTGTTGAGAAGAAATGGCAAAACTGAGTCCTTTGTCTAACACTTTCTAACAAGTCCACTGAGATTCTGGTCTGAAAGGTTCTTCACCCATTTAGGACCCATCAACTCTGCTCTGTATCCCCTGACTGTAAATTATTTCTCTAACGATAAAAATTTTATTCGTGAAGAAGTTCATGAAGTCATTACTAGTTAACATTAAAGGGATTGTTGGCTCAAAAGAGATCAGACTTTTTGTCAGCCTGGCTACAGTGCTGAAGAGGAACCTGGAGTTGTTCTTATTTTCTTCAATCAGTGACGAATAGTAAGATGTTCTGGCTTTGTGGAGGGCTTTCTTATAAAGCAGCAAACTATTTCTCCAGGCTAAAGGATGATCCTTTAAATTTGTGACACGCCATTTCCTCTCCTGCTTACGAGTTATCTGCATTAGGCTACGTGTTTGAGAATTATACCACGGAGTCAGGTACTTCTGATTTGAGGCCTTAGTTTTAACTGGAGCTACAGTATCCAGAGTTGTACGTAGTGAGGAGTTAAAATTATTAACAAGATGATCGACCTCTGTTGGGGTAGTGTTCAGATAGCTGCTCTGCTCTATGAGGACTGAAGATGATAACAGTGGGTGGATTATATTCTTATACTTAGTTACAGCGCTTTCAGGAAGACTACTGTGATGAAGTCTACTCTCCACTGCTGTGTAATCAATTATTGTAAATGTAAATGTTATCAAGAAATGATCAGACAGCAGAGGGTTTTCAGGAAACACTGTTAAATGTTCAGTTTCTATGCCATATGTTAAAACAAGATCTAGAGTGTGATTAAAGTGGTGGGTGGGTTCTTTTACATTTTGAGAGAAGCCAATTGAGTCCAATAACAAATTAAATACCATGTTGAGGCTGTCATTCTTAGCATCTACATGGATGTTAAAATCACCCACAATAATTATTTTATCTGAGTTGAGCACTAAATCAGACAAAAAGTCTGATAAATCATAGAGAAACTCTGTGTAAGGCCCAGGTGGACGATAGATGATAACAAGAAAGACTGGTTTCTGAGTTTTACAGCTGGGGTGGACAAGGTTAAGCATCAGCCTTTCAAATGAATTAAAAGTCTGTCTTGGTCTTTTGTTAATTAATAGGCTGGTGTGAAAAATTGTTGCCAATTTTGTTTATTTGTGTTTTCCTGACTTTACGGTTCAAACACAACATTGGATCCACTGTTTTCCTCCCTCTTCTGAAACCACTTTGATGTTTAGATATGCATCCTTTATTTTCTATATAATATATTAGTCTTTCATTTCCATTATCCATTATTTTACAGACATTCAATGTTAAATTACAGGTTTGTAACTTCCTGGATTTGTGTCATCCTTTCCTGGTTTACATGTGGGGACCACCACTGCCTCCTTCAAATTTTGTGGCAATTTCCTACCCTCCCAAACTCTGTTGTACAATTCCAACAAAAGATCTTTAGCTTACTCACTAAGATGGTTTATCATGATAGAGCAACCCTGATCTTTTCCTGGTGTTGATAATTTGGATTTCAGAAGAACTAGATTTAATTCTGTCTTTGTAAAATGAATATTTAATAAACCATCTGTATCTTCTCCATGTTTCAGTAAATCTGTATTCTCTGTGATTGTCACTTCTCTTACTTTTCACTCTTCTTTACTAACATTGCCTGAACTATGGATTTTAATAAACATTTTTGACAACACATTTGCCTTCTCCTCATCTTTTACTGCTGTTACCTCTCCATCCCTTAAGATTGGATATCCGTCTTTCTAATCATTGACCAATCATTGTGTATTTTTGTCTCCCTCCCTACTGAATTACAAAAGGCCCTCCAGAAGTCCCTCTTTGCATTTTTAATGTTTTTTTTTACCTTAGCTTGTAATTATTCAATAAAATTCTGAAAACCTCTTTAATATATAAAACGCTTTATTTTGATGCTGAATCATTTCATCACACTTCTTTGTCCACCAAGGAATGGTCTTCTTGTGCTCTAACAGGAAAGCTCATTCATCCTAGTTTAACTCTATCTGGCAGGACAGCATCCTGAATTTTTTCTGTTCTTCGGTCTTAACCACTGTCAACAAGTTTACATCCCTGAGAATTTTAGCCAGCTGCATTTCTCTAAACTTGTTTTTCAACTCTCTAGACAAAGCACATCCTCATCTTCCTTCCTTCCTGAACTTCAGGATTATTTCATTATTATTATTATTATTATATTATTTTAAATTCCTCCCTCATCATCCTTTTCCGGACAACCCTGGTCCATTCATCCAAAATGTTCTCCTCCAAACTTTGTTTACTGGTCTGTGTCCCAGACAGACTTTTCCCCTCTCTGCTGCTTCTACACCTTCCTGATCCTCCTCCACTAGAAACCGGGGTCCCGTGACCAAAATCCATTTCATTGTCATCATCTACCTGAGACACCATTCAAGCTAGTCACACGCCAGTGTATGCCAACCTCCAAAGTCTGTGATCCCACAATGACGGTTTTCCTTGTTCATTTGTTTTGTGCTTTTATAAGTGTAACTTATAAAAGGCAGAACAGACATTGTGATGCTCTGTGGGGTTAGGCAGTGAACACGCTGTGTTCAAGTGCATCACAAACTATTGGAACTAGATCCAACTTTGTAAAGCAGATTTCTTATCAGCTGCTGTTTTGAACATTTCTCATTTCCTAATGAATCGATTAAACTCTGTAAATGAGCTGTGAACTATTTCTACATTTGAAACTACGGATTAATTTTCCCATTTACTTTTGTATGTTAGTGTATAAATGAGTGTTAGACTGGGCTCCATGGTAACACTTGGACTGGTCTCCGCTGCCTTCTTTCTGTAGTCATTCCAACAGAGTCCTTTCTCTTCTCCAGCTTCTGTTTGAAATCCTCTCACAGAGCCTGAATCCTGCTTTGTTGTCATGTTTGGGCCTGTGTTAGGCTGCTCTGTGTTCCTCTGCTTTAACACCCACCTCACCACAGCAGCTGTGTGGGTTGTCTCTGTAGCAGCCATATCAGCTTCTGATACATGATACATCATCACAGCTCCTAACTTCATCTTTATTAGCTTTTACATTCATGTCTTTCCTTTCTCTCTCTCTCTGTTTCCACACAAGCTCAAAGTCTCTGCAGCCTGTTTTTATCTGCTATCATCAGATCTTCAGCAGCCTCATTCACATCCCTCACACATTCTACAGCCTCATCAGTGCTGAGTTCATCTTCACTGACTAATGGAGCACAACATGAACCTGGGGAGGCTGAAAAACTGTCTTATGAAACATCTCCCCGTCACCACTTCACTTCTGTCAGCCTTTAAATGAACCCTGCTCAAGTCTGTCACTTCTATTTGGAGCCAAAAGGAAAAACTGTTGTTCAGTCGTTTGGAAAGACACAACATTTCTGAAAGCACTCAAACCTCCTCACAACTTTCTTCAGAGACATCCTGAATGTTTAGGAACAAAAGAAAGTTTCAAACATCAAAGATCTGAAATACAGAAAAAGAACAACAGCTGCAGTCAGTGAACTCACCTCAGAGTCTCCAGTCGACAGTTTGGACTCTCCAGTCCAGCACACAGAATCTTCACGCCTGAATCCTGCAGATTGTTCTTACTCATGTCCAGCTCTGTCAGATGGGAGGGGTTGGACTTCAGAGCTGAGGCCACAACTTCACAGTGAGTCTCTGAGAGACAATTAGCCAGTCTGTGATTATAGAAAATATAAAATGTGTTATTATAAAAGCTGAGAATTGCATTATAAACACAGACTGAATTTATAAGAAGACAAAACAGAGTGATGTCAAAATCTGATGAACATCTGCTCTTCATATCTGTGATTCAGCTCCTCTTACGGTGTCACATTTAGGCTTTCGTAATGTCCACAGTCTGTCAATGAGATCTGATCCGGAGTCAGAGTTGGACTGTTTCCTGTTTTTATTATGACATTTTGAATGAGTTCAGCTCAGTGAAGAGTTCGAGCTGGGAAACACGTTCTCTGTTTTCTACCTGCTGCTGTCAGCTACGACTGTTCACGTCCACACGCAGGAAAAATCTGCTGACTGTTACCAAACGGGGCAGAAATCTCATCACTGGACAATAATAATAAATGAAATCAGAGCTGCTGATATCATATCTGATTTCAACTAAACAAAGAAATGACTGCCTCATTTTAGCTTTCTGAGCCATTAGTCTGCTGGTATATCGCTAGTTGGCAGAAAAAAAGATTTGTATTCCTGTTCTGGGCTTCAGTGTTTATGAGTCCAGATCCAGGTGACAGCAAGTCAAAATGATGTTACCTGTCTGCGTCCAGCAGCAACCTGTATTCATTTTGAATATTGTTATAAATTGACATGGATCAGTTTGTCTTTGATTGGTTTGTAAATGTCACTGTTTCCATTGAACTTGAGTGACGGAGAGAAAGGAGAGAGAGGATGGAGACAGCAAAGAGAGAGCAAAAAAGAAACAGGCGAGAGTGGACAGGTGACCAAGGTCAGCAACCAATCAGAAAGCTTCTGTTCAACCTACAGTCACTAATGATGACTGCACATAACCAAGCAGTGTGTTACTCTGATATCAAATATGGATCCTGCTCTTATGATAATGATCATCAGATGATAGTATTGTATTACTTTGTAGCTGAATACGATGTTTGTGTGATTATCAGTGAAAGAAGCAGTGAGGAGGATGGAGAGAGAGAGAGGACAGAGGGTGAAGTTAGAAACACTAAAAGGATTTTTCATGGATTTCATGGATGATTTGAGTGATTTCCAGCATGACACTTAAATATGTCAGTGGACGTCCTAAAGAACTATATTCACTGATATGAAACATGTCATTGAACAGGATTAATATCAATGTAAACATGGTGGAAACAGCTGTGACTGCATGGATGTGACACACTTCAAATCTGTTCTCCACTCTTGGATTTGGGATCCATGGAGCTGCTGCTGAGTCTGTACAATAAAGGAATGGTGTGGAAGGTAGCAGCGTACGGACACAAACACTTTGTGGTTACAACCTAAACCTCCCACCATCTATAAAGCACTGATGACATCATGACGTTTGGCTGTCAGGAAGTTAGCTCAGGGATGTAAACAGCAGCCAGAAACACAGCAGTGAATTCCATCAGCAGAAAATAGGGCCGACATTTCAGCAGCAACAACTATGAAGTCAGACATTGGTCATTAGGAGCAGCAGCAGGAATGAGAGTAAATCCATGTGCCCTCACTCTGAACCACAGCACTCAATTCAATTCAATTTTATTTATATAGCGCCAAATCACAACAAAAGTCGCCTCAAGGCGCTTTATATTGTACAGTAGATCGCACAATAATAAATACAGAGAAAAACCCAACAATCATATCATATGACCCCCTATGAGCAAGCACTTTGGCGACAGTGGGAAGGAAAAACTCCCTTTTAACAGGAAGAAACCTCCGGCAGAACCAGGCTCAGGGAGGGGCGGGGCCATCTGCTGCGACCGGTTGGGGTGAAAGAAGGAAAACAGGATGAAAGACATGCTGTGGAAGAGAGACAGAGATTAATAACAGATATGATTCGATGCAGAGAGGTCTATTAACACATAGTGAGTGAGAAGGTGACTGGAAACGAAAAACTCAATGCATCATGGGAATCCCCGGCAGCCTACGTCTATTGCAGCATAACTAGGGGAGGATTCAGGGTCACCTGGTCCAGCCCTAACTATATGCTTTAGCAAAAAGGAAAGTTTGAAGCCTAATCTTGAAAGTAGAGATAGTGTCTGTCTCCCGAATCCAAACTGGAAGCTGGTTCCACAGAAGAGGGGCCTGAAAACTGAAGGCTCTCCCTCCCATTCTACTTTTAAATACCTAGCACTGTCACTCATCAGAACATCACACTTTAATCACACTAAACCAGAGTCTTCCTCACCACCTTCATCCTCACTCACCATGTTTATGCCACTTACGCCTCTGTCAGTGCGCCCCAGGGTGGCTGTGGCTACAATGTAGCTTGCCATCACCAGTGTGTGAATGTGTTTTGAATGGGTGGATGACTGGATGTGTAAAGCACTTTGGGGTCCTTAGGGACTAGTAAAGCACAATACAAATACAGGCCATTTACCATTTAAACTCTGTGTCTGTAGTTTTGTCTGTAGTCAGAGGAGAAGCTCAGACAGTGACTGCTCTGGATATTTGTCTCTGTTTTTAACATTAGAGTTAACTTCACAACAAAGAAGCTCTTCATAGATTCTTATTTCTGTCTTCTCTCTTACAGGAGCATCTGAATGACCAACAACAGCAGCAGCAGATTTAAAATACTGCCCTCCTAATGGTACTACATGTAGATGAGAGTCTACAACACACAGCGTACGACTACCAATGCAGGATCTAAGTGCACACACACATTTCTTGATCAACAGAAAATGTCATTTTATCTGAGAAACACAAACTAATGAGAGTCGTGTACTACTGTGTATATCTGAAGAACTAAACTACTAATCTACACTAATTAATGATGTTAATGATCACATCTGGACTCACCGAGCCTTTCTGCAGTTCCTCACAGCTGGAATCAGTCTCAGTCGTCCCCCTGCTGATGTGTTGTACTTCTGCAGGTCCAACTCATCCAGAGCCTCCTCTGACATCTGCATCATGAAAGCCAGAGCTGAGCACTGGATCTCAGAGAGTTTCTTCTCTGATCTGTCCTCTGACTTCAGGAACTCTTGGATCTCCTGAAATAATGAGAGGTGGTTCATCTCCATCAGACAGTGGAAGATGCTGATGCTTCTGTCAGGAGAGATTTCATAACTGTTCATCTCCTTCAGGTTGTTGATGACTCCCTGGATGGTTTCTGCACTGATCTCTGTCTGACCCAGCAGACCTCCTAAGAGTCTCTGGTTGGACTCCAGACAGAGGCCATGAAGGAAGCGAACAAACAGGTCCAGGTGGCCATTTTTACTTTGGAGGGATTTTCTCATGACTCTGCTCAGGAAATCATCCAGAAAAGAGTTGTCTGCTTCATCATCATCATAAAAAATTATATTAGTTTCCTTCTCCTCAGTCCAGTCTATCCTCAGTAAGTCTTCCACCACCTCTGTCTTCCTGTTGGTGAAACAGTTGAACATGTAGACTGCAGCCAGAAACTCCTGAATGCTCAGATGAACAAAGCAGTAGACTGGTTTCTGGAAGATCACACACTCTCTTTTGAAGATCTCTGTACAAACTCCTGAGTACACCGAGGCCTCTGTCACATCCAGACCACACTGCTCCAGGTCTTCTTGGTAGAACAGGATGTTTCCTTTCTCCAGATGTTCAAACGCCAGCCTCCCCAGCTTCAGAAGAACTTCCCTGTCAGCCTCCGTCAGCTCCTGTGGACTCGTCTCATGTCCCTCATGGTACTTCTTCTTCTTCCTCTTTGTCTGGACCAGCAGGAAGTGTGAGTACATGTCAGTCAGGGTCTTGGGCAGCTCTCCTCTCTGCTCTGTAGTCAACATGTGCTCCAGAACTGTAGCAGTGATCCAGCAGAAGACTGGGATACTACACATGATGTGGAGGCTCCTGGATGTCTTCATGTGGGAGATGATTCTGCTGGACAGCTCTTCATCACTGAATCTCCTCCTGAAGTACTCCTCCTTCTGGGCATCAGTGAAGCCTCGTACTTCTGTTAGCCTGTCAACACATGTAGACGGGATCTGATTGGCTGCTGCAGGTCGTGTGGTTATCCAGACGAGAGCCGACGGAAGCAGATTCCCCTGGATGAGGTTTGTCAGCAGCTCGCTGACTGATGACTTCTGTGTGACATCAGACAGCAGCTTCCTGTTGGTGAAATCCAATGAAAGTCTACTTTCATCCAGGCCGTCAAAGATGAACAAAAGCTGAGAGACAGCCAGCTTCTCTGCTGTGACGCTCTGTAATGTTGGATGGAAAACATGGAGCAGCTCCAGAAGACTGTACTGCTCATCTCTGATCAGGTTCAGCTCCCTGAATGAAAGCAGAACCACCACACTGACATGTTGGTTCTCCAAGCCCTCTGCCCAGTCCAGAGTGAACTTCTGCACTGAGAAGGTTTTTCCAACACCAGCTACGCCGTTGGTCAGAACCACTCTGATGGGTCTCTGTTGTTCAGGTAAGGCTTTAAAGATGTCCTGGCACCTGATTGGAGTGTCATGGAGGGCGTCCATCTTGGAAGCTGTCTCCAGCTGCCTCACCTCATGTTGGGTATGAACCTCTTCACTCTGTCCCTCTGTGATGTAGAGATCAGTGTAGATCCTGTTGAGGAGGGTTCTACTTCCTGTTTCATCACTTCCTTCAGTCACACGTTCACATCTCCTCCTCAGACTGATCTTATGTTCATCTAAAACCTCCTGCAGACCAACATCTGCTGAAAGAAAGAAAAACAATGAGAGTAAAGAGAAAGAAAACTCTTCAATGTCTGAACAACACAAGAAGTCCAGTTTTCAGAAATGAGTCCATCAGCAGACAGATGTTCAGTCTTACTTTGTACACAGCTGCTCTGACTGGCTGTCTGCAGTCCAGCTCTGGTTCTGCATCTTTCTCCACACTGGGGACAGGACGAGTCTCCTGATGAAGCAGACTGGTCCCAGTATGAGGAGATGCACTGTCTGCAGAACCAGAAACATATCCATGGTGAGCAGGTTCCCCTCCAGCATAAACTCTAAGCAGCTAAAACATGAATGAATGTAAAAAGTGTTGCAGCTTTCCAGTCAGTCTGTAATTGGTGCCACATTACATATGTGGTTTCTGACAGCTGCTCCAGCTGCAGGATCAAACACACACAAGTCCAAACATATTTGTCTTTGCTGCTTCTTTATTATTGAACAACACAATATGTAGTTCTTGTCCCAGTTGAGCATTAGTTATGCAGCTTTTTTTAACAATAGCATTGTTGGCATATGTGCAACAGAAACATGATCAGTAACTGTTGAGAGGGGCCCACATAGGGAGAGGAGATCGGTGTTCCCACTCTAAGTTATTACAATCAACCCACCGCTGACTGTGTCAGAGTCAGGGGGTCATGCAGTGAGCAAACCCTCTCCCACTCAGTCTGAGGGGAACCCACACTGCACACTGGTCCTAATGTCAAATTAAACAACAATTATTAATTAGGAGGAGAGATAGGAAAGAATAAGGAAAGGAAACAATAAAAGGGAACACTAACAGATCAGCTTCTGTACTGTCTGTATGTCCAAACTGGCTCCAGTAGCTCCTTTTTATTTATATATATATATCTTCATTTATTATTTATGTGTGTGATTCTCCTGTTCTCATTGTCTTTATCACATCTTTATTTTCAGACTTCCTCTCCCTGCTGAACCAATATTTTGGGGAATTATTCCCTTCATTTTCCAGTGTACAAAAATATCTGTGCCAGACTTTGGTAAAGTTGGAGAAATATCCACAGATTAATTCAATTCCATAATGTAAAACTCATCTGTCAAACATGATTACAACAACAATCCCAGTGAAGGGGGACAAAGCACTACAGGCTCATTTTCTTTAGGTGATGATGAAGGCTCATTGTTCGTCCACATAGAGCTAAAACATTTCATGACTTCAGTCTGAGAGAGTTTTATCAGAGCTCTGGCCTCCTGCTGATCAAACTACAACTCTTAGATTAGAACTACACACTACACACTTCTACACATTATTTTAGGAAACTTATTCTCACAGGACAACATGACACATTATTTCCATTTTTTGTCCAAATGTCTTTCATGCCTTTTAGCAAGTATTGTTTTTTTAATTATTACCATTCATGATGTAAACAAAAAGAAAGCAATTAAAAATAATGTTTCACTTGATCATCCATTTCAGTATTACTCATTTTAAAATCAAGGAATACGTGAAACATTGCTGACAGTATCTGCTGTGACATCTTTGCGCAGCATCTATAAACATTTCTGTGACTGCTGATCGTTGACGTAACTTTGAGTTAGTTTGGTGCATGTAAAATATTTTCTTGTTACACTGTAATATATATATATATATATATATATATATATATACACATATATATATACACATACATACATACATACATACATATATATACATATATACATATATATTGTTTACATTGCAAAGAAGATCAAAAGCTTGTTAGACACAGGTTATAACGGGAGCATAAAAGTAATGAGAGGGACTTTACACATAGTTGCAGGATTTTTATGGTATGTAAATTGCCCAAACACAGTGTTCAGGCCGGATATGCGCTACCTGTTAAAGGGGGCGAAGAAATCAGGCCTAAGTTTTAAAGATGAAAAGTGTCAAGTCTATAGAGGATGTTACCGAAAACTGAGAAAACAATGTAGGACCTTTTACCAGGAAAAGCTAATTGTATCTGTTTAGACTTCATAGTGTGAGGGAAGTCAGGAATAGTTTTAAACTGGGATACTAAATGGCCTGCATTTGTATAGCGCTTTACTAGTCCCTAAGGACCACAAAGCGCTTTACATATTCAGTCATCCACCCATTCACACACACATTCACACACTGGCAATGGCAAGCTACATTGTAGCCACAGTTGCCCTGGGGCGCACTGACAGAGGCGAGGCTGCCGGACACTGGGCCACCGGGCCCTCTGACCACCACCAGGCAAACATTGGGTTAGTATCTTGCCCAAGGATATTTGGCATGCAGCCAGGAGGCAGCCTGGGATCGACCTTTTGATTAGTGGCTGACCTGCTCTACCACCTGAGCTACAGGTTGAAAAGGGGGTGGAGGAAGTAGATTTAGGACAGCTCACAGCCCGGAGTAAATACAAGGTGCTGTCTCACAGCCTGATTTATTTGTTTGATTTATTTGTTGTAGATAGAAGTAGTTATGACAAAATAATAAAACATTGAAAACATACAACCCGTTGAGGGGACAGATGGGGTTGGGCAACTGAAAGGTTTCATTTTGTTTAGCATAATCACTTATGTTATACCCTAGGCTTTTAACATGCAAGTAAACTTAATGGGATGAATAAGGAATTAGTTCATTCCTCAAGTGAGGAATGAAAAAGGGGGAATGTTAAAAAATAAAGAGATATTATTATATGGGGACAAAAGAATCGGGGCTAATATTATCCACACTGAACACTTCCTGACTACTCCTGCATTTGTTCAGGAGAAGCTTAGGAGAGGACCCCACTGCCCTTGAGTCTTTGATTTTATTTATTTTCTGCTCTGTTTTACTTGCATCTATTTGAAAGACTGAGTGTAAACATAAAAAATTATTTTATGTGCGGCAATGTGCAGAAAATAGGTTTAAATGTTAAACAAATTTCTTCCAGCCAGAGAATTTTGCATATAATTTAATCTTTGCTTGATGCATGAAGTTAAAAGATTAAAACTAGTAAAACAGGTTGTAAAAAGAGACTTTATCATTTGATAACATTTTATAAGATGGATTATGCAGAAAAAGAAGAGCTATTACCTATTCAGGTTGTAAATCATATTTTTAAAAAGTAACCACGTAACTAAGTAACTAATTACTTTTGAAAATAAGTAATTAGTAAAGTAACCGGATTACATTTTGGGAGAAGTAATTAGTTACTGATAACTTTTTTTGAGTAACACTGGAAATGATGAAGGCGCTAACACAAAATTAGCTGCCTTTCTAGAAAAACACTAAAACTTTTAAAGTAAAGTAAAGGTTCTGTGAGTGCACAAAACCCTGTTTACTGTTTACTCTCCCAGGCTTCTTTCTGACTGGCCAACATTTCTACACAGTTAGGATTTGGCATGTTCTTGACAGCCTTGACTTTGTTTTAGCATTTACATGTGAGCGGAAATATTTTTTTCAAAATTAAAATGGAAAATCTGTCTTAAAAAATACCTGTGGACATAGCCTAAATGAGATTGAGGGAATGATGTGTTTCCACTGAAGTTTAAATCCAACAACATCAAGCAGTTAAATCAGACAGTTCATGTTACTAACAGCTCACCTCTCTGCAGCAGACACAGGCTGGACTTTAAAACTAATGGGCTCATTTATAGACCAGTCACTTTTTAAGGACAAACAGCCAGGTTTGCGTTCAGGTTCAGGTCCAGCAGGTCTCCCATGGATCCTGTTAGAGAAGATTTTTTTTTTTTTAATTTGCTGCCACAGAAGCTGATAAAGACTTAGAAAACCTTCATCTCCAAAAGAAACTAGTATGCAGGCTGAGAATGAGCAGAAAGACACTCCAAACAAGTGTTGGCAACATAAAAACAGAGCGCCACCCAGAGGTAAACACAGTCATTTACACTGTGCAAGACTATTGATGGTCCTACTGTGAGCAGCAGGAGTTTGAATGTTGGACATGTTTTATAAAATAAAGGAATTCCTCCTTAAGTGACTTCCTTTGAGATGAAGTTTAGAGACCAGGAAACATCAAAGAGTTCATTTAAGTCAGACACCAAACTGACATCAGAGAGTTCATGTTACTAACAGCTCACCTCTCTGCAGCAGACACAGGCTGGGATTTAAAATGAATGATGGCATCTTTAGACGCGTCACTCTGTAAGGACACAGAGCTGGGTGGAGGTCCAGGTGGGTTCCTGTGAATAATGATGGAGCAGTGATGTGAGTGCTGAGCTGTGACATGGAGAAGAGTCATGGACAGTTAGAGATGGTCATCTCACCTCTGGCTCTCATGTTCCCCACACAGAGTGCTTTTAGAGGGAGGGACTCCCTCCTCTCTGTCCTCACACTGATCCATGCTGCTCAATTCACATCAGCTCACACACACTTTCTACCTTCACCTGCAGAGGAAACACTAATTATGTATTTGTTTGTTTATTTCACACATAGTTCAACAGTGTTCCACTTCCTACATACAGGCCCTCTTTTCCCATTAATATAACACTGCACCCATGGGTGAAAATGAGCAAAAAGAAGAATAAATTCTTATTAGCACCTGCCCCCTATGTGAATTCTAATTATTCTTACAAAAAGCACTATCTATCTATCTATCTATCTATCTATCTATCTATCTATCTATCTATCTATCTATCAACATGTAACAATGCAAACTAAAAAACAAATCAGTATAATCAACAATATACAACACTACTAGACGGCAAAGACAAATTGTTTTTTTCCACATTTAGCCCAAATGACTTTCTTGTTCTTCATATTGATTTATCGTTTTAAATTTGTAACACATTTTAAAACTGTGCATATTTGTACAACTCTTGAGATTATCCTGAAGAGAATTCCATATTCAAGCCAAATCATTCATGTACTAATGTTACTAACGTATACAAATGTGTGCAGTGATTTATGTGAAACCTCTGAGGACTCAAAAGAAGCTATTCCAATCGAGACAACACAAAACAATCCTACCACAACCCTAACATGGTTTTAATGATCTGCGATCTCTTTCCTGGTTTGAGCGACACACTGAGCGTCCCCCTGTCGCCATGGTTACTCTCTGTCCCCTGCATGTGCATTTTGAGAGCAGAGACAGGCTGTACTTTTATCCTTTTAGCCTTTCTATTGTATATCGACTTGATGTGCGGCATTTTCCGTTTTGTTGTTTTTAATAAAGTTTGAAAAAAAAGAGAAGTTGTGCAGCGTTGAGGTCACTGTGACGGGACGGTGGCAGTTCTACTCAATATGCGTACTTGTGTACTTAACCACCACAGTGACAGGAAGTGCTTTTAAATGACTGAAACACTGAAATGATGCTAACGGCTGTCGTTAGGCTCACTGATAGCAGTACTGATGTGTTCATGTCAAACACTGGCTCAGGTCAGACTCCTTTGCCATTTCTCAACATGCGTACTTGTGCGTACTTGCGTTCTCGTGTACTCGTGATACGTCATCAGTCGGAGACCAAGTACTCTTCCAATTCGAAGTACGCATCAAGCCGAGAACGCAAAAAAGTCCCGGATGTGTTCTCGCTCCGCCCGTTTTATCGAGCATGCATCGGTGTGGACTTGGTACAGCTAAATATCCCAGAATGCATTTCGTCGAAAACTCAAAAGCGGACTCCCGACACATCGTTTTCACCCCCCCCCCGCTCGCGGTATTCTCACTACTCAGGTTAAAGAAACCCCAGCAGCTGTCTATAGTATTGAGTGTCCACTAAAATAAAAATAGAAATGTCCTAACATCTCACCTACTTGTTTTTCTTAAGGTATGTACACGTATGTACATGTACACTATTTTTATTATTAGAGGTTTCACTACTGAGGTTAAAAATGATATATAAGTCACGTAGATCACTTCTAAATGTTAATGTTTGGTTTATTTCAGTGTTTTATTTGTTCCTAAGTGTAATGATAACAGCAAATCATTATTTGCCTAGTATCATGGTTTATGTTGTTAATACTCCTAGACTGTAGGGGGAGCTAGAGAGCCAGACAGAGTTACCTCGGAGTGGACTGTGATGGCGAAGCTTGGTTGTTACATGTGAACCACAGTTCGATAAAATACCTTCTCTTCAAGTAATGGTGTCATTCTTGAGAACCCACAACAACATAAAGAAACAAGACATGGTGTCAGAAGATGGACTTGAAGAAAGGTAACGGACTACAATATAGCAGTACCGACGGATCAGCTTAGCAGTGAACGTAATGTAGCTAACTTGCCGAGGGAGAGAAAGAAAAAAGAGACCTAGCGACGTAAGCATGGACGGCTTAGACCCACCACCGATTCTTCAGTTGACTGGAAATGTGGCTGAAAATTGGAGAAGATTTAAGCAACGTTTCACGTTGTACCTGTCAGCAATTGGACTTGACGAGGCAAGTGATAAAAAGCAAGCGTCACTGTTTTTGCATGTAGGGGGTGATGAGGCACTGGAAGTCTATAATAACTTCACATTTCCTGATGGTGACGGAATGAAGCTGAATAAAATAATGGAGAAGTTTGAGGCTTACTGCATACCTAAGAGAAATGTGACATTTGAGAGGCACAAATTCTTCACGTGTACAGAAGACAGGGGAGACAATAGATCAGTATGTCACAGAGCTGCAGAACAGGAGTAAAACATGTGAATTTGGAGGACTGACAGACTCTTTGATAAAAGACAGACTTGTGTGCGGGATTCCAGACAACGGCTTGAGAGAGAGGCTACTGAGAGAGGAAAATCTTGACCTGGAAAAAGCATTAACACTGTGCAGAGCAGCTGAAACAGTGAGGGCACAAGCTAAAGAACTGCTTAGTGACAGTTGCAGAGTGGATGCTGTAAATAAGAACACACACAGAGTCAAAAAGGAGAGTGCTGCTGCTGAAATGAAACTGAAATTGCAATCGCCAGCAAACAGGGACCGAAAAGAAAAGACTTGTGGTCGCTGCGGAATGCAACATCCTCCTAAAAAATGTCCAGCATATGGGAAAAGATGCAATAATTGTAACAAAAATAACCATTATGCTAGGTGCTGCAAAGCTCAAACCCTGAAACAAAGTACAGTCCATACTGTGGATGAAGACGACACAGATGAACTCTATGTAGCTGTAGTGACAGACGATAAAACAGGTGAGAAGGACTGGATAATGACACTCAAAGTGAATGACACACTCATGAAAGTCAAGCTGGATACTGGAGCTCAAGTGAATGTCATATCAGAAGCAGAGTTCAAGAAAATCAGACCTAGACCTAAAATGCATGTAACGAAGGTGAAAGTGAGTGGATATTCAGGTGCAGAAATACCTGTGAAAGGAAAATGCATGGTTAAAGTGACACACAAAGACAAGGAGCACACGCTAACATTCATTGTGGTGCCAAAGAAGGTGCAGCCTATACTAGGGTTACATGCCTGTGAGAGTCTGAACCTAGTGAAAAGAGTGCTCATTGTGGAAACTGATGATGACATGGACTATAATGAGTTGATGAAGGAATATGGTGACCTATTTCAGGGACTTGGTTGCCTTGCTGGAGAACACACAATCAGAGTCGATGAAAGTGTAAAACCAGTCATTCATCCATGCCGCAAAGTACCATTTGTTCTACAAAAGCCACTAAAAGCCGAGTTGGACAGGATGGAAAACCTGGAAGTGATTGAAAAGATCGATGAACCAACAGAGTGGGTGAGTTCTCTTGTCATTGTGGAGAAAAAGACTGGAAAGCTCAGAGTTTGCATCAATCCTAGAGATCTCAATAGAGCAATAAAGAGAGAACATTTCAAACTACCTACAAGAGAAGAGATTATGTCACAGTTTGCAAAAGCGAAGTACTTTAGCAAGCTAGACGCTTCATCAGGATTTTGGCGACTGAAGCTGGACGAAGCAAGTTTGAAACTGTGCACGTTCAACAGCCCATTTTGCAGGTACAGATTCCGGCGACTGCCGTTTGGCATTGCTTCAGCACAAGAAGTGTATCACAAGACGATACACATGATCTATGAACACCTGGAAGGAGTCGACACGTCAATGGATGACATCATTGTGTGGGGTAGCACAAAAGCTGAACATGACATGAGACTGAGAAATGTTCTTGAAGCAACCAGAAAAGCCAATCTGAAGCTGAACAAAGAGAAATGTCAGCTTGGCGCAAAGGAACTGACATTCGTTGGAGATATTCTGAGCAGTGAAGGCATCAGACCAGATCCTCAAAAGGTGTCTGCAATTGAAAACATGCCGAGGCCGCAATGCAAGAAAGATGTGCAGAGATTTAATGGCATGATAAACTACATGGGAAAATTCATACCCAATCTCTCAGAAAAAATGGCGCCACTGAGACAGCTGACTGAAAAGAGACTCGAATGGGAGTGGAATCATGAACATAAGAAAGCATGGCGTGACTTGAAAGATCTGCTTACAAAGGAACCAGTTCTGAAGTTTTATGATCCAACGAGACCTATTAAGATCTCATCAGATGCATCACAGAGTGGGCTTGGAGCTGTTCTTTTGCAGAAGTATGATGAGTGGCAGCCTGTTGCCTATGCATCGCGATCCATGACAGATGCAGAGACAAGATATGCAAAGATTGAAAAAGAACTGCTCAGCATAACATACGCCTGTGAGAGATTTCACCAGTTTGTGTCTGGGCAGGCCATCAGTGTTGAAACTGATCACAAGCCACTGATAGCATTGTTCCAAAAACCACTAAATGACTGTCCGCTGAGAATCCAAAAAATGATGATCCGGCTGCAACGTTACACGCTTAATGTGATGTACACACCTGGCAAGCTGATGTACACAGCTGACACATTATCCAGAGCTGTTGATCCAAATGAGCCAGCAAACACCAAGATGGATGATGATGTAAGAGCATATGTGAGCATGGTCACAAGTGCACTTCCTGTTGCAGAAGGGAAGATGGAGCTCATAAGAACAGAGACAAGCAAAGATGGAACATTACAAGCACTGTGCAAAACCATCATAGATGGATGGCCCAGCTGTAAGCAAAACTGCTCACCTGTTCTTCAAGAGTATTGGAACTGCAGAGCAGAACTGTCTGTAGTGGATGATGTGGTGTTCAAGGGAAGTGAAATTGTCATCCCAAAGAGCCTGCGGGGAGAGATGCTCAAAAAGATACACGCAGGGCATCTAGGCATGGAAAAATGTAAAAGGAGAGCACGTGAGGTGATGTACTGGCCACGGATTAATCAGGATGTGACAAATGAAGTGTCGAACTGTTCAACATGTTTGACATATCAAGCAAGCAATCCTGCTGAGTAGAGCTGTGCGATATAAGATTTTTTCATATCACGATATGTTTTTTTCATTTCAGGCGATAACGATATATATCACGATATAAGCCAAATAACTATATTTGTAAGATTTAAATGTGCCTTTGCTCACAATTAAAATGTGAAATAATTAGCAGCTTGTTTTAATTAAAATATTTATTTCCCATAATAAGTTCAACAGGGTAGATGTACTTAAGGAACATGAGACTTCAGTTTCAGATAAATAAAGGCAAATATTGCAAACTACACAAAAAGCAGCCGCTAAAGCTTTTAAGTTTCAAAATAGAACAAACAAAACAGACTACTAAATTGTCAATTCCACTTAGAAACAAAATATTAATTCTAAAAATAAATCTTAGGTCGTTTTACAGAAGAACAGACAAAATTGACTAACTTTTGTCAATATCAAATAAACTGAGAACTAAAAGGAAATTCTCAATCTCTCCTTGTTGTATAGCTTAGCTTTTCAAACAGTTTTAACAGTTACTTTAGTCTGACAAAAGCCGAATGACGAATTAGCGCTTTCAGTCAGAGATTGAGCATGCACCGCTTTATTGTATTTCCAGACTTGCTTTCGGCACAATTTACAGTGCGTCCTACTCTGTTTTTTGTCAGACTTGAAATAGCCGAAATACCTTCACACTACGGAACTTCTACGGCCCTTCCGTTCGACAAGCTCTCCGGCATTGGAACCATCGTCTGTTTTCTCTTCGGTAACCTTCGCTCACGCTCTCCGTTGATTTTTCTCTAGTCAGCAAACTCCTTTCCTTCATTACCCGGGCTGCACAGCTGCAAAAACAAATACACATGTGCGCCTTGGCGCTTGTGCTGTACGTAACAAGTCACGTGACGTGACGCTGCGGCTGTGATTGGTTCGGCTCTGCGCTACTTAATTTGGATTGGCTGTTCTTTTTTTTTTTTCTTTTTTTAAGAGGACAAGAGAGATGAGGCCTATTGCAATAGTTGAATTTTTCTATCGAGAAAAAGTTATTTCGCAATACATATCGTTATCGTTTTATCGCCCAGCTCTACTGCTGAGCCACTAAAGCCGCACCCAGTGCCAGACCGACCATATCAGAAAGTAGGGGCGGACCTCTTTGTGTCTGGAGGAAAGGACTATATTGTGGTCACAGACTACTACTCTTTGTATCCAGAAGTATGTAGGCTGCAAACAACAACAGCAGAGGCTGTAATCACCTCTATGAAAGCTGTATTTGCACGACACGGTGTGCCAAGTGAAGTGTTCACAGACAATGGACCACAATTCTCCAATATTAGGTTTGGACAATTTGCCAAAGAATGGGACTTTGTTCACACAACATCAAGCCCGCACTACCCACAATCTAATGGACTAGTGGAAAAGTCCGTCCAAACAGTGAAGAGGCTGATGAGTAAGGCAAGAGACAGTGGTGCTGACTTCTACCAAAGCCTGCTAGTATACCGCACAACGCCACTTGAGTATGTCACCAGCACAGCTACTTATGGGACAACGCCTGAGATCAAACCTGCCCATTCAGGATAATCTGCTTAAAACAAGTGAGGGAAACAGCGTAAAGAGGTTAAAGGAGCAACAAAAAGCAAAGCAGAAGTTCTATTATGATAGAGGAACAAAAAACTTGCCTGAACTGCATGCTGGGGATCAAGTGAGATTCAAAGACAAAACCAGCACATGGGCACAGAAAGCGACTGTTTTAAGGAAAGATCATTCAGACAGAAGATGGAGCTATGCTGAGAAGAAATCGCAGAGATCTTCTTAAGGGACCTGTAGTAGTGGAGCAGAGGGTGGAGGCTGCTGAACAACCACAACACACACATGAGACACTATCACCTAAAACACCTGCACATACACATGAACAAACACCGAGAAGATCTGTAAGACAAGTGAAGCCACCTATGAGACTGATTAAACAGATGTAATGTGTTGACATGTTGTTTGGAAGATGATGTCACAGTACTCGCGTACTTGAGATTGATAAACGGCCAATAACTCAGTCACGTAATGATCTGTGGAGGAATGCGTGTTTCCAAATGTACGAACACAGATTAACTTTAGGATTTCATTTCATCCGAGACAACTGAACAAACAGGAAACAAACAAAGAGCGCGACTAAAACCTTTGTTTTCTCTTCAAAGCAAAGCAACAGAAGAGCGAGCAGACAAAGAAACATCATTTGCACTCCCAATATTCACAGCATACTTCCTGTTTGTCGCAGAAACATCTGTTTCCACGTCACGTACAGAGCCTTATTCAGGGCGGATTGGCCTCGTTGGTCCAGCTGTGAGTCCGTTACCGTGAACTACGGAGCGGCAGATTTGTGCTGTTTGAACTATGCTGCCCAAAGCTGATATTAGCCAGGAAAATATTACACACTGACCGGAAATAAAAACACACACAGTTTGTTGTGTGAAGACATGACATCAAACATGAGCTAAAAATTACCTTCAAACAGAGCTTCATAAGAAGACGATCAGCAAACGTAAGTTTGAGCAGGAAGGAAACGCACAGAGAGGCGTTTGAGGACAACCTCACAATGAGGAGCAACGAAACAGTGTGTGATGCGTTCGAGGGCACCTCGGAAACTCCCAACTCTCTGCAGGTAGTGATTTATTTCTGCTGGTTGTCGAGTTTGAAACACAAACATGTGTAATCAGTTTGTTCTTCTTCTTCCTGCAGCGTTTGAATATTTCAGAACTAAACTGATGTTTCTTCAAAGCTCATTTGAACCTGTTGAAGTCATGAATGAAAATGCAGACTGAGAGTGGATCACATGATGTTTAAGGTGTGCCATGTGACATACAGTATTGTCAGACAGTATTTTCACACATGTCTAGATTGTCCCTGATATCATAACTGCTCAAACGCTGATGATTTGAAGAATTATTACTGATGGCAGCAAAGTTTGAATGAAGCTCTCTGTCTGTGCTGATTTGTCGCCCTCTGGAGGTCAGAACACAAACTGCATGATGTTACTGTAACCACCACAGTGACAGGAAGTGTTATTAAATGACTGAAACACTGACATGATGCTAACGGCTGTCGTTAGCCTCACTGACAGCAGTACTGATGTGTTCATGTCAAACACTGGCTCAGGTCAGACTCCTTCATCCTTCTCCAGCGTGAGGCCGCCCTCAGACCCACAGGAGCTCTGACCTTTGACCTCCTGACCCTAACCATTTCAGTCTCGTTGCATCTTTAAATGCAAATCCATCCAGACTGTAGCAGAGCAAAAGAAGCTGGAAGCTTCTCTATGAATGATGTTCATACCCTCCCCCGCGCCCCATTCGGCCAATCAGATCACCGCTCTATCCTGCTCCTGCCCGCCTACAGGCAGAAGCTGAAACAGAAAGCTCCAACCCTGAGGGCGGTGCATCGTTGGTCGGACCAATCGGAGTCCACGCTGCGGGACTGTTTTGATCACGCGGACTGGGAAATGTTTCACGTGGCTGCTAAAGACATTGATGAGTACACAGTACACGGATTTATCAGAAAATTTATCAGAAAATGCGTGGAAGATGTCATCCCATCCAGAACAGTTAAATCCTTCCCAAATCAAAAACCCTGGATTAACGGAGATGTTCGCACGGCGCTGGCGGCACGGAGCACCGCTTTTGCCTCCGCGAACACATCGGACTACAAACACGCACATTACCAACTCCGTAAGACGATCAAAGCAGCCAAACGTGAGTACAGGGACAGGGTGGAGCAACAGTTTGACAACCCTCGAAGTATGTGGCAGGGACTAAACACAATCACAGACTTTAGAGGGAAAACCAGCACACCGCAGACCACGGCCTCTCTGTGTGAGGATCTAAACGTATTCTATGCTAGATTCGACACAGCGAACACCATGAGACCGGACAGTGTGTGCACCGCGGATGACGTCAGTGCGCACACTGTGTCTGAGGAGGATGTGCGGAAGTGCTTCAGGAGAGTGAACGCGCGCAAAGCTACTGGTCCGGACAGGATTCCCGGCCGCGTCCTCAAGTCATGCGCGGCTCAGCTGGCTGGAGTGTTTACACAAATTTTCAACCTTTCCCTCTCTCTGTCTGTAGTCCCAGCCTGCTTCAAAATGGCCACTGTCGTCCCTGTACCCAAATCCTCCACCATCTCCTCATTAAACGACTGGCGACCTGTAGCCCTGACCCCCATCGTGAGCAAATGCTTCGAGAAGCTGGTCAGGGACTTCATCTGCTCTGCACTACCCGACTTCACATACCGCCACAACAGGTCCACTGATGATGCCATAGCCCTGACACTACATACTGCCCTCTCGCACCTGGAGAAGAGAGACACGTATGTGAGAATGCTGTTTGTAGATTACAGCTCAGCATTCAACACCATCGTTCCCTTGAAGCTGGACATGAAACTGCAGGATCTAGGACTGAGCAGCTCCCTCTGCAGCTGGATCCTTAACTTCCTGTCTGACAGACGCCAAGTGGTCAGACTGGGCAGCACCACCTCATCCCCCATCACACTGAACACTGGTGCTCCACAGGGGTGTGTACTGAGCCCTCTCCTGTACTCACTCTACACCTACGACTGCACGGCCACTAGAAACTCCAACATCATTGTGAAGTTTGCGGACGACACTACAGTGGTGGGTCTTATCACCAACGGTGATGAGACGGCCTACAGGGAGGAGGTCAGCGCCCTGACCCACTGGTGTCAAGACAACCATCTCACCCTCAACGTCGCAAAGACAAAGGAGTTGATAGTGGACTTCCGGAGGTGCAGAGGAGTACACACCCCCATCACCATCAACGGAGCTGCTGTGGAGAGAGTGAGCAGCTTCCGCTTCCTTGGTGTACATCTGGCTGAGGATCTTACGTGGTCGGGACACATAAACAAAACAGTGAAGAAGGCGCAGCAGCACCTCTTCTTTCTCAGGAGACTGAAAAGATTCGGCATGAGCCCCCGCATCCTCAGGACCTTCTATCGCTGTGCCATTGAGAGCATCCTCACTGGATGCATCACCACCTGGTATGGCAACAGCACCGCTTACAACCGCAAAGCTCTCCAGAGAGTAGTGCGGTGTGCTGAACGGTTAATTGGAGGTGAGCTTCCCTCCCTCCAAGACATCTACAGGAAGCGGTGCCTGGGGAAAGCGGGGAGGATCATCAAGGACTCCAGTCACCCCAGCCATAAACTCTTCAGACTACTTCCATCAGGAAGGAGGTTCTGCAGCATCCGGTCCCGTACCAGCA
The DNA here is from genome assembly GCF_001858045.2 of Oreochromis niloticus. Classification (NCBI taxonomy): domain Eukaryota; kingdom Metazoa; phylum Chordata; class Actinopteri; order Cichliformes; family Cichlidae; genus Oreochromis; species Oreochromis niloticus. The sequence goes on along the minus strand of NC_031967.2, from coordinate 82,236,024 downwards.
GACTGAGAGACAGCTTTTTCCATCAGGCCATCAGACTGCTGAACACTTCATAGACACCTCACCCTCACTACTGGAACTTCAACATTATGCACTCCATACTGTATATAAATGCCACTGTTTTGCACATACCAAAATCTGTATATTTTATATATCTTATTTTATTGTTTCCTTTATTCCATTTGTAAAACATGTATATACACACTCACACACACACACGTAGAAAAACATATTTAGTACACACATTCAGTAATGTATATACCTTTATATATTGTACATATATTTATTACTTTTTAGATTAGCCATTTTTATATTTTGCTTGTTTTACATTATTGTATTTTTGCACAACTCTGTTGCTTGTGAAGCTCGCACACAAGAATTTCACTCACATGTACTGTACCAGTGTACCTGCACATGTGACGTGACAATAAAAGTGATTTGATTTGATTTGATTTGATTTGATTTACCAGAGTTTCTGTTTCCAGCTCAGATGTGTTAAACGCTGCTGCTGTGCTACATTTGTCATTTCCTGCTTTCACTTCCATCCATGTCAAAGCGCTGAAGTCATCTGATCACTTTAATGCAGTAAATCAGGAGCTGTAAGTCTGGCATTTATTTACTGTCATCACAAACACACACAGCCCAGACAAAGGGCTGAAAAGATGAAAATCAGCTTAACCTAATAAAGTGGCAGCAAGGAGTCAGTCAGTAATGATAAGAGCCAGCAGGGGGCAGCACAGAGAGGTGAGGCACTGTCAGAGAAGCAGGCTGATGTCAGACTGGTCATATTCCATCATCTATACCTGAAATAACCATCAAACACACGCAGAGCAGAAACATGTGGAAACATCTGGAGCTCAGTCTCAGTTTGATCCTCAGAGGTTTATCTCAGTCCTGCTCCTCTGCTTCCTGTTTACAGCGAACACATCATGCTGTGTACTGAGAGTCATGTGGTCAAAGCGAGGCCCTGGTACTCTGACAGAGAGCTAGCACAGTTATCCTAATGTGTGACATCACTTCTAACCAGAGAGCATTCAGCTTTCACAGCGGCCAACATCCTGTCACACTGAGCATGTGCAAACACAGCAGCCAACATCCTGTCACACTGATCATGTGCGAACACAGCAGCCAACATCCTGTCACACTGAGCATGTGCAAACACAGCAGCCAACATCCTGGCCGTTTATCAATGCCCAAGTACGCGAGTACGTACTCGCGTTCTCGGTGAGTACGTACTCGCCGAGAACGCACGGGAGTACGTACCCGCCTAGAACGCGAGCACGGACTCGCGATATGTACAATTGGAACACCTGCGTACGTGATGATGTCACAGGTCCGGAGTTTTTACTGCCGTCCCCTCTTAATTTAACTGTGAGTAACATGTTATGAAGCTTACCTGTAATCACAGCCAAACCGGTTTACTCAGGAACAAATAAAACACTGAAATAAACCAAACATTAACATTTAGAAGTGATCTAAGTGACTTATATATCATTTTTAACCTCAGTAGTGAAACCTCTATTAATAACAATAGTGTACATGTACATACGTGTACATACCTTAAGAAAAACAAGCAGGTGAGATGTTAGAACGCTTTTATTTCTATTTTAGTGGACACTCAATACTATAGACAGCTGCTGGGGTTTCTTTAACCTGAGTAGTGAGAAGTCCGCGAGCGGGGGTGGGGGGTTGAAAACGATGTGCCGGGAGTCCGCTGTTGAGTTTTGGACGAAATGCATTCTGGGATATTTAGCTGTACCAAGTCCACACCGATGCATGCTCGATAAAACGGGCGGATCGAGAACACATCCGGGACTTTTTCGTGTTCTCGGCTTGATGCGTACTTCGAATTGGAACAGTACTTGGTCTCCGACTGATGACGTATCACGAGTACACGAGAACGCAAGTACGCACAAGTACGCATATTGATAAACGCCCCCTGTCACACTGAGCATGTGCAAACACAGCAGCCAACATCCTGTCACACTGAGCATGTGCAAATGCAGCTCTCAGCTTCATCACTCACAAGCTCCACCCTCCACTTAAAAGCCCAGAACAAAGCTTGTGACCAACACAGCGCAGGCAGAGGTGATGTTCACTCTTTGTTTCTGGGTGGGAAACTCACCTGTGGTTGTGGCTGTTCCTCCCCTACAATCTCTGATGTCACAGCTGCTAAATTAGACTGAACTGAAGCCAGACTCAAACAGAAAACAGCCTCAAAGACTCAGAGAGAGCACTGCTCCATCTCTGGACGAAATATATGTTCCACCACCACGCTGCAATGCATCTTGGGATAGGGTGGCTCCACCTGTCCTTCAAATCCAGGGACAAGGAGGACAAGTTTGTGGGAGCCTGGGATTCTGGACGCCCTTCGTGGCCTCGCTCTGATGTCATGGACCTTCAGAGGAAGCAGAGGCTGAATTTAAACACACCTGCTTACTTCATGTGTTCTGCTCTGACAGCTGCCATGTGTCACAGTGTGGATAATAAAGCCATCAAACTTCACTCAGCTCCAATAACACCATCAGTGTTTGATGTCCAGAGGATTCATGAGCTTTAACCATGATAGAAGGAGGAAGTTAAGATGAAGATGATCAACCACACTGAGCGACACACTGCGAGCAGGTTCGCAGAGATCTGAGCAAGAGCGAATTAAAAAACTGAGTTAGACGGGCTGTTATTAAATGAATGAAGTCCTCACCTCGCAGCTTCAGTCAGACTCGTTCACCTGTCCCCACACCAGTCACACCACTGGCTGAGAACATGGATCAGCACTTGCAACACTTTGGTTCAGAGACAGCAAACAGTAAGGCAACAAGAGAAGAGCTCAGCCTGTGGGATTCACTGAAAGATGTCATATAAATCCTCAGCACCATCCACAAACATTTGCATTATTAGCAAAGAACATGGAGAACATCGGTGTATGAATGCAGCAGTACTCGTGCATAATGCAAAAACTGCATTAGGAAAACACAAGATTTACAGCTACATTCACCAGAGGATCACAGACCCACGCAGTAGACACAAGAGAGATAAACATGTTTGTGAACACAGGTTTGTTCTTTAAGATTTATGACTTAATGCCAAACTATTCTGACCTCATTTTAAAATGAAAATGTCCATGTAATGACTGCATTAACCTGATGGACCTGAGATCAATTTAGGATATATTGTTTGTTTCTCCAAGATGTTTCAGATTGGATGGACCTGAGAAGTAAAAAAGAGTAAGAATTCTCTTTTAATGCTGTTTTTGTATTTATTTATTTCTAAATACTTGGACTGGCCGGGATGGAAAGGATTAGAAATGAGTACATCGCAGGCACAGCTGAGGTTTGAAAGTTTGAGAGGCTGAGACAGTTTGTACATTGCACAGAGGGTCAGTGGTTATATTGGAAAGAGGAGGATGAAGAGTTTCCATCACCACCATGTCATCATATGAGGCCAGTGGGTCTCAGGAGGGTCATAAAAACAAATGTTGAATGACTTCTTATCTTTGCCTCTTTTTGGTAGATCAGCTATGCAACTGCAGAGTTGCTTTTTGTGTCTGTCAACCAGAAGCTTGTCCTCTCTCTAAGTCTGGGCTTTGGTCTGCTACAGCAGACAAGCCTCAGACGGCCTTTTCAGCAGCTCTCCTTGAGCTGTTTCACCATCTCTCTTTAGAGTGCAGGTCTCTGCTGAGGGAGTTTGCAACACTTTACGGTGGAAACACTGTCTGACTTTTCAGGAGGTCATTTAATACTTTAAGTTCAACATTTTCCAACCTGATGTCTTAACATATCAGAAATGAGTCATTCTGTTCTGCTGCTGTATTGATACACCTATTATATAAATTCATGTTTCTGTAGCTGATCCCAAAAAATTGTTGTCTTCTTTCATTTACAATAATTCTTTAGTCATAAAGCTTCAAAAGAGCAGGTTCATATCTCAATATTTCACCAACAACTGTGGACACTAGCGTGTCATTCCTCAGTGTAACACAATGCAGATCATACAGTTTAAAAGCATTTGACACATTTCTGTATAAAAATGTTTCAGGCTGAACAGTTCCTCAATGTTGACACTAGATCATATTTTCTCCTCTTTTGTCCACTGGAGTGGACATAATCCAATGCTGTAACAGAGACTGAAGAAGATTGTAACAGAGTCCAACAGTCTGCAGTGGCCACCACAGTCCACCGTCTTCACATCACAATTTCAACATGTCTGTCAAGTCTCCTTGTCCTTGTACTCACGCCTTTATGAACAAGTAGGTAGAGTTCAAATGTGGGTTTTCAGTGAGTTTATAAGAACAATTTACTGTTACTGCTGCTGTTTTTGGTTTGTCGGGTTTGTTTCATGAATATTTTTCGGAAAGAAGAAGGTGATAGTCCAACGGAGCTGAAAAGCAGAGCCATCGATGCCTTACATTTGAAGAGCAGAGCAGCTGAAGAAAAGCTGTGAGATGGACACTTTCATCATCAGCTCATCATTCATCAGCTCCACCACACTGACCTGCATTCATCCATAGATGACACTCAAGACTCTGGTAACACAGCTGTTCCTGTTCACAGCTGCATCCAGTTAGAGAGGAAACTATATAGGGCTTTGGAGTTGGCGTCACGCCGCAGTGCATTGTGGGATCACAGCGCCACGACATTTGGCCAGAGAGCTAAACAAGCACACAGTGGTGGAGTGTTGGAATCGGGAGTGATAGAATCATGCTCAAAATCAGTGCAAAAGAAAAAGGGCTGTATCGCGACCGATTGCGCCCAGACGCCAAGAGAAGGTACTTTGAAAAAATTGCTTGCATCGGTAATGTGGACCCATATGAAATAACGAAGTGGAGTGGTAACCCAGACGATCTTCCGCCTTTGTCCTATCCCGATATCTTCGCATACCTTGTCTGTGGAGTAAGCGCATACACAGCGAAGCAGTTTAAGAATTATAAATCATATTATTTTTATTAATTATAAATTATAAATCCCTGGAGGCCCACATCCAATTCACGAATGGCTGGGTGCAAGATTTGTCCGTCTTTAAGCCTCCACGCTGCGAGTATGTTGTCATTAAGACAAAGGTAAGTCGGTTTGAACATGATAACTTTCTAAACAACTTCCTTGTTACAGTTTTTGATTTGCATGTACAGCCAACCCATCTATATTAGCCTTGGTTCATTACAGACTTAATATTAAAAGTGATTTTTGTGTGTTTAAGGTCCTGCACTCAAAACGACTGAATGAAACTGCATTACAGCCATGGGTCATTGTGAGCTCCAATGGGAGGGTTGAGGCTGCTCACTGCACATGCATGGCCGGAGTGGCAGAGACCTGCACCCATGTCGCTGCTCTGTTGTTTAAAGTCGAGGCTACAGTGCGTATCAGAGGAACCAAAACTGTAACAGACGAGCCTGCATATTGGGTGTTGCCTGGAAATATGACCAAGATACAGCCTGACGTTGCACATAACATTGACTTCTCCTCAGCAGCTGCCCAAAAACTTGTTCTTGATGAAAACATAAACACACCATCTGCATCAAGAGGCAAAAGGAGGCGATCGCAAAAAAGGCACATTCCTATTGCAAGGATGGAGGATTTGTCACCATTACTGGATACGCTGCAGAAGCACAGCAAAGCAGTGACTTTGTGTGGAGTCGAAAACTATTACACCAACTACACTACAAACTCACCCACATTACCCAAATCCCTAGCGTGTTTACACAACAGAGACGCTGGGTCCCTCGGCCTTCCGGATCTTCAGGTGCACTGTCTAAAGTTTCTTACAGCAGCAAGTGTTACAGAGGCGCAGGCAGCAGAGATTGAAGCACAGACTAGATCACAGCACATGACACCTACATGGTTTCGCTGGCATGCAGGGAGAATCACAGCTTCGGCTATGCATGCTGTTTTGGCTACAAGTTTGGACACTAGAGCCCATAGTGTTGTGAATCGTGTGTGTTACCCAGAAAAGACCTTTTCTACTGTGCAAACAAGGTGGGGTGTCGAGCATGAAGAGGATTGCAAGAAAGGCCTACACCGAGATAACGGCATCACATCACCGCAAACTGCAGGTGCGTTTATGTGGTTTCTGTGTGAACACCAATTTTCCAGAAGTAGGAGCATCTCCAGACGGATTGACAAAATGTGACTGTTGTGGAAAGGGGTGCCTGGAGATAAAGTGTCCTTTTAAACAATGAACGGCCAGCATTAAGGAGGCTTTGGCTGCACAGGACAAAGACTTTTGCTTGGAGGTAGCTTCTAATGGTCTTCAGTTGAAGCAGGCGCACCCATACTACTGTCAGGTACAAACACAAATCTTTGTTACGGGCGCCAACCACTGTGACCTCGTTGTGTGGACACAGAGAGACCTTGCTGTGATCCGCATCTTTCCTGCTGTGGATTTCTGGAAACTGCGCTTAAAGCAAGCACAAGAGTTCTTTGTTAAAGTGTGTCTTCCTGAACTTGTTGGGAAATACTTCTCGAAACAACGTGCTGCTCTAAATAGTCTGTAATGTTTCATTTTGTGGTTCAAGATTGATCACAGCTGTGTGGTGGGATGTAAATTGTTTGCATGTTCTTTTTAAAGCACTTGCTAAATACATGTGAAAAGATCAATAATTAAAAAAACAAATATACCATTCTTTCTTGTTTTATTAAAACAACTTTACACAAAGTACAACTATTTACAATGTACTGTACATTAAAAAAAAAACAGCTGTAAGAATACTCAACAGGAGCAAGTGTCATTTGGCCCTGGTTTGACAACCACACTGGGGCACATATTAACAAAAACACAGCAAACCTTAATGATTTTATCAAGAAGTGTTGTGTCTTCACCCTCAAATGATAAGACTAATCTGATTTGCATTGTAGTGTTTAACATTTTGTACTTGTTGCGCAAAGTACCTATTACTCAATCAATGTGAATTCTCAGGTGGGCAATTGCTCTTGTTTGTTCAATGTCCCTGGCCTCAAGTTGAGAGTAGCCTTTTGTGAAAGCTGGAATCTTGACCTCCGCACATTCCTTCCTACAGCATCTCGGATGTCAAAGCCTCTGTCAGCCAATACTATGTCCCCTGGTAACAGCTTTTGAAGAATGCCACATCTCTCTGTGATGTGTTTATCTGATGCACGACTCCCCCATCCCCTGGAAATGAAAGAAATAGCTCCATGGGGTGTAATCCCGATGAGGTATTTTATGGTGTGTGTACCCTTGTAATGGGAGTATGTTTGTGCACGCGCCTTTAAATTTGATGGTCGTTCTGTTTGAATCTCAAAACAGTCAACTATGATGGCCACTCGTTTTCCAAAGGTTTCAGTAAACTGTGGAGGCATTGTGGAGGCATTGTGGCCTGCAGACAACGCCTCTTGGGACAGTGCACCAGTGCTCCTAAGCGGGCATACAAAACATCAATGGTATCGGCGAAAACAGAAGACAGTGTTTTGTGGGACACATCGAATAGATGACAAAGATGCTGGACTGGAAGATCAAGTCTCAGATGCATTAGTGTGAGTAAGAGCATTTGGAAACCTGTCAGTTTCTTTGATATTGGCAGGAAGTCTTTGACAGTGCTGAAGAGGGACATGAAGACAGCATAACAATGTAGACCAGTGTAATATCTTACTTTTTCGGTATCCTCCTTTAAGAAAGTTTCATTCAGCTCTGTTTTTTGCAACTGTGCTCGAAGCAGTCTGTTCTCCTTCAACAGCCGGTTTATTTCAGCTCTGCCCTGTTCACTGCACACACAATCCTTCGTCTGCCCTTCAGCTTCCGTGACGCTGTCACTCCCATCACTACTGTCCACATTTGCAGCTGGTACGTCAACCTCCACTTGTCCAACACAACTGCTGTCAACTGCCTCCACGACATGGTTATCTTGTTGTTCTTCTTCTGTCTGACCTTCATTGATCATCAAGCCTGTAAGATAAAATAAGGTGCATAGACATAAGGTTAATGTACACCAATATTCCAATGACAGCTGTGTGATTCATCTTTGAGTTATGTGCGGGTAACTGTACAATAAGTGCAATTTAGTATGTTTTTGGAGGGGAGGGGGGGTGTTTACCTGCAATGTGTGCTCTTTTTCGCTTCCGTTGCATACGCCTTGCGTGCCGATTGGAGTCCGATACAGGTATGTCGTCGTAGCCCATGTGCAGTGTTGGTGCCCAGTCTGGATTTGTTACATCCATTTCATATGCTGGTTTGCCTGCAATAATGCCAAATCAAAAGCTACTCAGTCGACATGACGTGGTTCTGCAGCATCACATATTAGCATGTGTTATCTCATTATCTATGACCGCAGCGCACTGAAAATAACACTAAAAGCCTTTTAAGAGTGATATGAATTAATTTAAAACTCACCGGAGAGAAAATGCCGCGAGCAAACCAACAAAAAGTTGGGGATTGCACGGAACTCGATATCCGCTCGTCTCACCGCTGCAATCCATGCCTGGCATCTTTGTTTGGTTATATCGATCGTGAGATCTAACGTTGCAACCGACCACACAACACGTACGACCCATAGCTGAAGCTGTATGCTTTGTCTGGCCATGTGTCATGGCGGCGGGGGGCGTGGCCCTGCTCCCGTGACATCACGCTCCAAAGCCCTATAGGGCTTTGGAGTTGACGTCACTGGAGGTGGGCCACGCCCCTTTCCGCCATGACAGTAGGCTAGACACAGGATACGGCTTCAGCTATGGTTCGTACGTGTTGTGTGGTCGGTTGCAACGTTAGATCACACGATCGTGAAGGCAAGAAGCTGGATAATGGGCTCTCTTTTCATCGTTTTTCAACCTGGAGGCAACGTGAGGGATCCCATGTATCCGATATTACTAAACAAAGACGTCAGGCTTGCATTGCAGCGGTGAGACGAGCGGATCGAGTTCTGTGCAATCCCCAGCTTTCTGTTGGTTTGGTCTCCGCATCTTCTTTCCGGTGAGTTCTAAATTAATTCATATCACTATTAAAATGCTTTTAGTGTTATTTTCAATGTGCTGAGGTCATAGATAATGAGATAAAACATGCTAATGTGTGATGCTGCAGAACCACGTCATGTCATCATGTTGATTGAGTAGCTTATGATTTAGCATTATTGCAGGCAAACCAGCATATGAAATGGATGTAACAAATCCAGACTGGGCACCAACACTGCTCATGGGCCTCTAAAAACATACTAAATTGCTCTCATTGTACACTAATCCACACATAACTTCCAGATGAATCACACACCTGTCATGTGCACTAATTTTATCTTACAGGCTTTTATGCAGCTGCAGAGTCTGAAGGTGTGCCCCGTGCAGAAGTAATCGATGAAGATCTGACAGAAGAACAACAACAAAATTACAATGTCATAGCTGTGGACAGCAGTTGTGTTAGACAAGTGGAGGTTGAGGTACCAGCTGCAAATGTGGACAGTGGCGATCGGACAGACAGCATCACGGAAGCTAAAGGGCAGACGAAGCATTGTGTGTGCAATGAACAGGGCAGAGCAGAAATAAACACAACACTGCTTGATAAGATTGTTAAGGTTTGCTGTGTTTTGGTGAATATGTGCCCCAGTGTGGTTGTCAAACCAGCGCCAAATGAAACTTGCTCTTGTTGAGTATTCATAAAGCTGTTGTGTTGCATGTGTAGTTCATTGTAAATAATTGTACTTTGTGTGAAGTAGTTTCAATAAAACAGAAAAGAATAGTATACATGTTTTTTTTTTATTCTTGATCTTATCACATGTACTTAGCAAGTACATAAAAATGAAATGCAAACTATTTACATGGCAACACACAGCTGGCATCAATCTTGAACCACAAAATGAAACATTACAGGCTATTTAGAGCAGCACATTGTTTGGAGAAGTATTTCCCAACAAGTTCAGGAAGACACACTTTAAGAAAGAAGTCTTGTGCTTGCTTTAAACGTGGTTCCCAGAAATCCACAGCAGGGAAGATGCGTATGACAGAAGGTCTCTCTGTGTCCACACAACGAGGTCACAGTGCAGTTTCATTCAGTCGTTGTGAGTGCAGTACCTGAAACACACAAAAACCACTTTTAATAAAAGGTCTGTAATGAACCAAGGCTAATATAGATGGTTTGGCTGTACGTGCAAATCAAAAACTGTAACAAGGAAGTTGTTTAGAAAGTTATCATGTTCAAACCGAATTACCTTTGTCTTAACGACAACGCACTCGCAGCGTGGAGGCATAAAGATGGACAAATCTTGCACCCAGCCGTTCGTGAATTGGATGTGGGCCTCCAGGGATTTATAATTCTTAAACTGGTTTGCTGTGTATGCGCTGACTCCACAGACAAGGTATGCAAAGATCGGGATAGGACAAAGGCGGTAAGATAAAATTAGTGCACATGACAGGTGTGTGATTCATCTGGAAGTTATGTGCGGATTAGTGTACAATGAGAGCAATTTAGTATGTTTTTAGAGGCCCATGAGCAGTGTTGGTGCCCAGTCTGGATTTGTTACATCCATTTCATATGCTGCTTTGCCTGCAATAATGCTAAATCATAAGCTACTCAATCAACATGATGACATGACGTGGTTCTGCAGCATCACACATTAGCATGTTTTATCTCATTATCTATGACCTCAGCGCATTGAAAATAACACTAAAAGCATTTTAATAGTGATATGAATTAATTTAGAACTCACCGGAAAGAAGATGCGGAGACCAAACCAACAGAAAGCTGGGGATTGCACAGAACTCGATCCGCTCGTCTCACCGCTGCAATGCAAGCCTGACGTCTTTGTTTAGTAATATCGGATACATGGGATCCCTCACGTTGCCTCCAGGTTGAAAAACGATGAAAAGAGAGCCCATTATCCAGCTTCTTGCCTTCACGATCGTGTGATCAAACGTTGCAACTGATAACACAACACGTACGAACCATAGCTGAAACTGTATCCTGTGTCTAGCCTACTGTCATGGCGGAAAGGGGCGTGGCCCGCCTCCAGTGACATCACGCTCCAAAGCCCTATTCACCCTGCTCACTCCTCCCCACCCCCAACAACATGCAATACACACTCAACACAAGGCTCCAGCCTGTCTCTCTCAACCACCCAGGTTAGGAGGGAACTGAGGAGGATTAATGGCAAGAAGGCAGCGGGCCCAGATGGCATCAGCTCGAGGGTCGTCAGGTCCTGCGCGGACCAACTGTGTGGGGTGATGGAGCACCTCTTCAACCTGAGCCTGAGGCTGGGAAGAGTCCCACAGCTCTGGAAAACCTCCTGTGTTGTACCAGTGCCAAAGACTTCACGCCCCAAGGACCTCAACAGCTACAGGCCGGTGGCCCTGACATCCCACCTGATGAAGACCCTGGAGCGGTTGGTCCTGGCTCAGCTTCGGCGCCTTGTGAGCTCATCACTGGACCCACTTCAGTTTGCCTACCAGCCTGGCATTGGAGCGGATGATGCCGTCATCCACCTCCTACATCGTTCCCTCGCTCACCTGGAGACCGCTGGGAGCACTGTGAGAATCATGTTCTTTGATTTCTCCAGTGCCTTTAACACTATTCTTCCCTCGGTCCTGAAGGACAAGCTGGAGAACTCTGGAGTGGACCATCCCCTCACTACCTGGATTCTGGACTACCTCACCGACCGAACACAGTATGTGAGGACTCAGGGCTGTGTGTCGGACAGTGTTGTCTGCAGTACGGGGGCCCCACAGGGAACTGTTCTGGCTCCGTTCCTCTTCACCATCTACACTGCAGACTTCTCCCACAACTCCAGCCAGTGCTTCCTGCAGAAGTTCTCTGATGACTCTGCAATAGTCGGCCTCATCACTGATGGGGATGACAAGGAGTACAGAGGACTGACTCAAGACTTTGTGGACTGGTGCCAGCTGAACTACCTCCAGATCAATGCCAGTAAAACCAAGGAGCTGGTGGTAGACTTCCGCAGGCACAAGCATCCTCCACTGCAACCACTGAACATCCAAGGTATGGACATCGAGGCTGTGGACAGCTACAGGTACCTTGGTGTTCATCTGAACAACAAACTGGACTGGACTCATAATTCAGACGCCCTCTACAGGAAAGGGCAGAGCAGGCTGTACCTGCTGCGGAGACTCAGGTCGTTTGGAGTGGAGGGCCCACTCCTGAAGACCTTCTATGACTCTGTGGTGGCCTCAGCCATCTTTTACGGTGTGGTCTGCTGGGGTGGCAGCATCTCCGCCGGGGACAGGAAGAGACTGAACAGGCTGATCCGAAGGGCCAGCTCTGTTCTAGGATGCCCTCTGGACCCAGTGGAGGTGGTGAGTGACAGGAGAATGGTGGCTAAGCTGTCATCCCTGTTGGACAACATCTCCCACCCCATGCAGGAGACTGTGACAGCACTGAGCAGCTCCTTCAGTGGCAGGCTGCGGCACCCACGGTGTGGGACGGAGAGATTTGGCAGGTCTTTCCTCCCCACTGCTGTCAGACTCCACAACAAAGACTTTAACTGATCAAACACACACATCCACACATGTGGAATAAGACTAATGTGCAATAATCTTTTCTGGCATCGTTGTATTTTTACTCAGTTGTATATAGCATTTGTATTCTATTTTTATCTTATTGTATATTTTATTCTATTTTATTCTACTGTATATAGTATTTTTATTTTATTTTATTCTGTACAGTTGTGTACTGTATTTATTCTTATTGTATTCTAATTTTTGCTTCATAACTTTTGCACTGTCCACTTCCTGCTGTGACAAGACAAATTTCCCACGTGTGAGACTAATAAAGGTTATCTTATCTTATCTTACCTTATTTTGTCTGTATTTTGACGGGTTGCAAAACCTGCCACTGTGTGCTGTTCTTTTGCAAAGAAAATGAGCATTATGGTATTGATATATTCAAAGTCCATGCAAAGAACTTCTTTTCATACATGTGCAGTTGCTTTGCCTCTACGTATAGTGGACAGCAGATTCTTGATGACTCTTTTCAAAACAGCAACATCCATATTCAAAGAATACTCACTGTTGACCCCTGTACTCCTTTGTTTTTCTAAATTCAACACTTTCTGATATATATTTTGCAGCTTTTTCTTTTTGTATTTCCCTGTAACAACCCCCAGGATGCCATTTGTTTAGGATGACATTCTTGTGAATTCTGCTTTTTATGTTTTCTGCTTTTGGACTGAGGGTATATAATACACACGTTGTCACTGTGTTTTGTACTACCAGCTGTTAAAAGAGCACACAGGGGGCTCTGCTTTTACTTTGGCAAGTCTGTTTTTATTATGTCTCAGGGTCCAGACTGTTGAACACTTTAACGTCCTGCTGATGCTTCACATCACAGTCTTCATGATGAAAAACATGTTCTCTCATTAACAGATGTCTGTGCGGTCACTTGTTATGAATATGGACAGAATCTGGGTTCAAGCTTCCTCTTCTTCCTCTTCAATTACCATTGATCATTCATAGGGACCATGAAAGATTTCTAATATTGTCCCCATAAACAACATGTTTTTATAGAACTCATTGTGACAGATTTATATTCTTTCACAATGAGCATGGACTCAAAATCTTGTGAGCTTCATATTTATAAAATATGAAAAAGAAGACTTTTATTACAATGTATGAGCTACACCTCTTGTTAAAAAAAAAAGCTGATTGGATGCATTTAAAAAGGCTCCTGTCGAGACAGTCCTTCTGCGAGCATGCATGCACACACACACACACACGCACACACACACACACACACACACACACACACACACACGTGTAACCAGTGTGTTTCTGCGTTGTGTCTGACAAAGAAAGGTAAACGTATGAAAGACATCCAAGTAAATAACTTGCTCACTCCAGCTCCTACAACCAAATACAAACAGTGGCGGAGAGGGTTAGCTCAACCCACCACAACTCCCAAGCTAGCCAGAATTATATATTCATACTAGCATTAACGGCGCCTAAAACACATTTGTGGCACACACATACTACACGTTTATAGCATATAACAAAAACTGGCACAATGATGACAATAACTGAACTAAAGACACACATTCAGAAACATCAGAGTGGCTAAATATACATTATATGTGTGTTGTACAGTGTCTGGAAAGAAATGACACCAACCTCTCCCACAGGGGAATTATAGAAAAGGGAAGAGGCCAAAGGGGTACACTGTATTTATAGGGTTGCACCAAGGGAGAAGAACAATGAGGAGGGGCTCTGATAATGAACATAACTACAGGCTTGAAGGTCCTATAGTCAGGTATGAAGAACACATTTTGTGTAATTATAACAATATGTAATTTATGACTGGGTTAGACACACACACAAACACACACTTTGTTGTATTTTATATGAACAGTCACATCAAATTTATTCCAGACTTTTGCCTTTGCTTCCATTAAGATGCATCTTTACATCTACAATAGTGTTCTTGTTCAAATAGTTTATTGACATATTAAAGATGTAGCTCAGTAATTATGAGCCTAATAAAGTGGATTTCATCATCTGCAGTTTGTGAAATATAAAAGATGCCATATTAAAAACAATTGCATATCCACATATTTTTGACAACGACTGAGTGACGTTTTAAGCACAGTTTAAATAATCAGCACTGACAGTCATCCATTGTCGAGCTCTACAAACTCAACGATGGATGACAACCTGATGATGAGTGAATTTGGAGGGTGAGCTTGAAGACATGTGACTGCTGCATCAGTGCACACAAAAGTCTTTGACAGGTTTATAAGTTCCTGTCAGCGTCAGAGCGATCCAGCGATATTGATCAGTACAGGCAGTGTTATGTTTATATTTTCAAAAATCAACAGACTCATATTCATGTTTCTGTCACAGAGTGGAGGCTTGTCCATGTGCACCTCTGCTGTCATGTTTGGATATTAGAATGAAACTTCCTCTTTTTGCTTGTTGGACAGTCCAGTGTTTCTTCTTTCTTCTTTCCATAGCAAAATGTAAATGAGTCTGTATATAACTCATATTAACAGTGTGTCTTTGAGCCAGTGGTAAAGACTATTTGTTCATATTCAAATACTGAGTACAGAGTGTGTGTTAGTACAGATAATTATTCACTGCAGAGCTGTCTGCATGAACACCAGAGAAGAACCAGATTCAAACCTGCAGGCTCATTTCATGTCTGTGTACAGAGGTGCTGTGTGGACCACATTTGAACTGTTGCTTTGTCTTCATGGACAATTTTAAACAGATGATCATTTATTAAGAATAATCGTATATTTCTTACAGCAGTGTGTGATAAACTAGATATCTGTGTTTAATATAAAGTGCTGCGTGTCCATCAAACAGTGAAGAGCTGCTGGATTCATTGTTTCCTCCAAATGAAAGAAAAGTCATTTTCATGTGACAGAGCGACGATGCAGTGGAGTCTGTTTCTGCTTCTTCTGATGGGTGAGTCATCATTTTACCAGGGCTCCTGATTGTTTCCACCTAAAATCCTTCAGTTTGATCAGGAGTCATTAAACAAATGAACTCTGACTGAGAAAATCAAGGATTCACCTGTAAACTGGACAGTTTGATGGGAACATGAGTTTCCTGCTTGTATCAGCAGATATTCAACAGTATTTCTTCTGTTTTAGGTCAGTGTGTCTTCATCACATGTCAGCTGTATGAGTACCACTTTATTAAAGAACAGATGAGCTGGGATGCAGCACGGGCATACTGCAGAGAGAACTACACAGACCTGGCCAAAGTGTTTGACCTGACAGACATGAGAAGACTTCAAGACTCTGCACAGAATCAAACAGAAGCCTGGATTGGACTGTACAGCGAGCCAGGAGGAGCCAACAGGAGGTGGCACTGGTCTCTGCCGGGGGAGGAATACACTGAAAATAAGACCTGTTGGGGAGCTGGACAGCCAAATGATTATCATGGCACCCCTGAGAACTGTGTGATGATAGAAGACAAATGGGCTGATTACCCATGTATTCACAAATCTCAGTTCATCTGTTATGACAGTGAGAATATGTGGACAGTAATATGATGATACAATATTTAATAATGTTATAATCTGTGTTATATAATTAGTTCCTGAAAGAGACAGTTTGAAGAATGAGACAAATTAGTTGATAAAGATGTTTTTGTGTTTTTCTGTTGATTTGACAGAAACGATGAAAGACAATGAAACCTTTCATTTGATTAAGACGTCTGTGACCTGGACTCAGGCTCAGAGCTACTGCAGACAGCATCACACCGACCTGGCCAGTGGACTCGATCAGATATACAGTGAAGAGTTTAAGAAGCTCCAGACCTCTAAATACTTGTGGATCGGCCTGTTCAGAGACAGCTGGAGGTGGTCAGATGGGAGTAACTTCTCTTTCAGATACTGGGACATGGACTCATTTAATGATGGAGTAAACAACAGGACATGTGCTACGACTCTGTTAGAGAGATCAGGAAGATGGAGCTCTGCTGGATGTGACCAAAGAAAGCCTTTCTTCTGCTATGATGGTGAGTTTACACAGATTTATCTCAGCTGTTTGTCCAACAGATGAACTGCTGGAATCACTGAGAGGATTTATTTCTGCATGTATGTTGAACTTCTTTTAGAGGTGAAGATGTTTAGCTGATGGTTGGAACAGAGATTTCTCTGTAGAGCGACTGATTCGTCTGAAGAATCACTGAAATGTTTTCTTTGGTTCTTCCAGTGAAACTGGACCAAACATCCAGAGACTTGAAGTCCAGATTTAACTGATTTAATGTTTTCTCTGATTTTTATGGCAGATAAACTGATTCTGATCAGAGAAAACAAAACCTGGGAGGAAGCCTTGAATTACTGCAGACAGAAACACCATGACCTGGTTTCAATCAGCAACCCTGAGGAGCAGGGATGGGTCCAGGAAAGAGCCAAAAAGGCCTCGACTCCTTTCGTCTGGCTGGGACTGCGCTACTCCTGCACTGCACGTTTGTGGCTTTGGGTCACTGATTATGTAGTGTGCTATGAGAGGTGGGCTTCAGGGGGAAGGACTGAAGACTGTGACATGTCTGCAGCCATGACCACAGGAGGGCAGCACGAGTGGGTCAGTCAGAGGAAAAATGAGACATTTAATTTTATTTGTTTAAAACACTAAAGTTTAAACCTAAAGTCACTTCTTAGCTGCACATGCAGATTTTCTGGGGTGAACTCTGTGTTTCTGCTCAGTGTTTACAGTCTCTGGGTTTGAAATGGGAGAAAAATGACCAACAGATTATTACCTGCAGGTTAGATATGTGCAGAGAGCAGTCTGTGTTTCATTTCCTCTCCTTTACCAGAGTCAGGAGCATCTTGGTTTCTTCCTTCATTGTTGCTGGATTGGTTCATTATTAAACTGTAGCAGGATATTTGTTTTGATTTACTTCAGATATGGTGATGGTTTGAATGTTTCTGCTTCATGTGCTGTAAATCTTTGTATCACACCGTTGTATCCAAAACCTTCATTTTGTTTATTTGAACCATTCACAGTTGGACTTGCTGGTCTCCCTGAGTAACCTGAGTGCTCTTGAGTTTCAGGACATAAGCTGATGTTTGGACATCCTCCTTCAGGATTTCTGAGAGCAGAATTCATGTCATCCTGAAGCAGCAGAGCAGCCCAGCCCATCACACTACATCTGACTGCTGCTGTGATTGTTCTTTTTATCAAATGCTGTTAGTCTGAAGTCTGATGTAACGGGACTCAAACCTTCCATAAAGTTCATCTTTTGTCTTCAATCCACAGAAGAGTTTCTGAGGAGGATCATCCAGATGTTTTTGGCAGATGTGAGATGAGCCATTGTGTTGTTTTTGCTGAGCGGTGGTTTTCTCTTTTTCTCCACTCAAATAGAAATCCTATTTTTCCAAATTTAAATAAACAGTTTTATAGCTGAATTTCTGGGTCACCTCATTTCACTAGAAGTTCCCAGTCAACCAGATCACAGACTTTCAATGGTGGACAGTCCGGATGTACCACTTTCAGACAGCTGTTATAGAACAGTCCAACTGATAATAGGTTTATTTTCACACGCAACTATAAATCCATGACTTTTGAACATGTTTGATGTCGCCTGGTCAACGATAAGTATGTAACCTTGGTTTCTGGTTGTTGTGGTCTTACCCGGTTTCTTTTGGCTGTGGCTGTACTTCAGACTACATTTTATCTTAAAAATGCTTTTCCATAATAAACACCAACATTACAGGACAGTGTGCACTCAACTTTTACTTTGTTGACTCCTCAATGCATATGGTCAGGGGCCGTCACACCATAAACACTCCCTCCGTAAACACGAGGTAGGAACCAAGGTTACTTTGCAAAAAAGTGAGGCAATTAACAATAAAGTCATTACATATATATTAAACACAAATGTGTGAAAAATTACTAAATAATGTTGCATCATACATGTTTAATACTTACTGCACATGTTAAACATGGCCAAAAATAAATACATGTGCAATAACTACAGTTACAAACAGATCGTCAGGTTTCACCTTATTTCACACATTTATTCAACATTTATTTAACACTTGGATTTCAATCTTGAAATTTAATGATGAGTTGGATGAAAAATCAACATTAATTCAATCTCAGCTTTTCCCAAAAGTCTCTGAGATCATCAAGATGTTTTTGGCACATCTGAGATGAGCCTTTAGTTTAATCTTGGAATTCTGCCATCCCGGCCATGCTGCTACTCTTTCTTACGGTGGAGTCATGAACACTGACAATAACTGAGGTGCTATTTTTTCCCCTTGATAATAGCCACCTTCATTTAGAAGCTGCACTTTGTGTTACCTTGGTCTCATTTTTTAATTAGTTTGATGATGTGAAACTTTTAAATGTGACAAACATACAAAGAAGGGGAAATCAGGGACAAACACTGTTTCACATCACTGCACCTGAACGTAGGTTTAAAGAACCTCATCAAAGTCTGTTAGAGAGCTGAATCTGAGCTTAATCTGCTTGTTGTTCCTACAAGAAACTGTCATTGAAGCCTGTCAGACATCAATGCAGTGACTTACTGACCTCTGTACCATGATGAAGGATGTGTGGAGGGTGTAAGCAGGTCTGCAGTGTGACATTATTTACTTATTTTTCTTATATGGCAGAGGGAGGGTTTTTTTGAAAGTCCTCTCAGGGTTCAGTAGTTTGTAGTTTGGAGACAGAGCAAGACTAAAGCTGGTTCAGCCTCTCAGAGTCTGATGATGGTCCGAACAAGGTCACAGCAGAAGGATGAAGCCATCACAGCTGCTCCACCCTTCACAGGAGGAACCCCACCTTCATCCCCCCAAAACTCCTCCTGGACTCACTGACGTTTGGCAGACATCCAGAGAGTGTGAAGAGTCACAGAGCTCCTGCTGATGAAGATGAAGTTGCGGGTGCTGCTCCTCATCCTCTGTGTCTCTGCTGATGGTGAGTCTCTAAATCACTCTAATTAACTCTTGTATTTTAATTAACCTGTTAAAAATACAAGTGAGCAAATGAACTCTGTCAGAAGTCAGAAACAGAAGAGAGGAGCATGAACACGAGTGATTGTTAAACTTCACCAGCTGATTACTGGGACACTGTTTGTCTAAATATGAGCTTCTCCACAGCACAAACACTCGTCCCCAGTCTGACAAAAAATCAGAGAAAACACAAATATTAAACACATATATAAAATATCTATTTTGTTTGACTAATAGTTAAAAAAAAGAGATTTTAATGAACACTGTATTTAAGGATTAAAGTATCAGGCTGATGGTTCCTGTGTGACTCACATTTGCTGAGAGTCAGGACTGAATAACAGACACTGAATCAACCCTCTGATCTCTTCAGGTCTGTATGAGATGAACTCCGTCAGCGGCTGTTCAGACACTGATGGAGAGGATGTGCTGATCCTGGATGATGAGGTGGTCTGGTACGCAGACTTCAACAAACAGAAAGGAGTCGATTCTCTGCCAGCCTTTGCAGATCATCCAGGCTTTGAAGGAAAGTATGAAGAAGCTGTGGCTAATCAACAGATCTGCAGACAAAACCTGAAGATGGCTCGTATGGCTATGAAGGACTTCCCCAAACAATGCGGTAAACACAAATCATCAACCACACAGTCCACATGTAAAGAACAGAAATACACACACAGTGTGGGAGTAAATACTGGAAACATTTCACTCATAGAGATTTTAAAAAAAAAAGCTTTATGGCAGATAAATCATGGAGATCCAGGCTGACAGGTTAGATCAGTGAGGAGTAGTGAATTAAACATTTAGTCAAACTACTGCAGCACATTCAATTCACAGAGGAGCTGTTTGGTTTTCAGGATCTAATCCAACCCTGTTTGTTTAATGTTGGCTCATTCTTCCAAAGTCACGGAGCTGCTCTGGTTTCTCAGGTGTTCATTTTCAAATGAGCTGATGTTTATCCAGGCAGAAATGTTTTCATCACTAATTTGTTGAGTTAGTAAATGCTGTGAGTTTTAGTGACTTCTTTAAAAAAAACATGAACATGTCAGAACTGATTGTGGAAAAATCTCCAAGTCACGTGAAGAAACAGAAAATATTTTCTAAAAACATCTTTCTGAGTTAACTTCAGTAATTACTCCCCCAACACATTAATGTGTCTTTTTAGAGAAAGATATGAAAAAAATCTGAGTGGTCTTTTAGGTCAGTTCCCATCAGTCACACCTGTTATAACAGCCCATCTAGATCGTGGCACTTATTAACCTGGGATGGTTTTACAAGCCCAGACTGCAGGTTTCAGGGGAAGATATTACTTGGAAAGTCTCGAGGGACCAGTTAGGACTGGATGGTGATGATGTTACTGTTGTGGTGCTCCAACAGTAGCTGTGTGTAACTCCTGACAGTAGAGATGTGTGATGTGTGTGTGGGAGGAGCAGCTCAGCCTGAGTGATTCTCTGATCTTTGTGTTTCAGATGGATACGAGTATTACACTTCATCCCGCTGCCTGTTTAACTCCTCTGAGCTGCGGGACATAGACTACATCAGATCTTACTATTACAACAAGATAGAGTATGTCAGGTTTGACAGCAGTGTGGGGAAGTTTGTTGGATACACTGAGTACGGTGTCAGGGAGGCAGACCAATCAAGGATCAGGCATACGTTGCTGAAATTAGAGCTCAGAAGGAGACGTACTGCCAACAAAATGTTGACCTCTGGTACCAAAGTGTTCTGACAAACTCAGGTGAGTCAGTGTTTCTGTGACATCATCGGATCATCATATAAACATCATCACACTGATGTCATCATCAACACAACTCCTGACTGGACTCTCTGCACAGTTTACAATTACACTGCTGAAGGTTTAGTGTGACACATTCATTAAAGCTACATGATCTCTGGAGTTCTGCTCAACATTAAAGCTTTGGCCTATTTGACGTCACACTGGAGTGTCTGTGGTTTGTGGAGTCCTGCTTTAAATTATTACAAAATTGACCAAAAAAAGTCATTTTCATGTTCCAGTGAAACCATCAGTCAGACTTCACTACATACCCCCTGTTGATCTTCGTCCTGCCATATTGGTCTGCAGCGTCTATAACTTTTACCCCAAAGAGATCAGCGTGAGCTGGTTAAAAAACGGACAGGAAGTAACCCCTACTGTAGACAATGCACTTCTAAGCAGTCCAACTGCCGTTCTACAAAAATTTACCTTAATTTAAAACAACCATCACAACTTCACATGAAGTATATGACCTATCCCTTAAACATGACCAATTACCTATTATACTAAATTCTGTTAGCAGTCCAACTGCTTTGTCTTTACTCATTACTGTCACTTATAACTTCCATTATCATTACTTCAACTTCAATTCTCATGAGGTTTTCACCAAAATCAAAACAGACATTTACCAGTAATTTCAGTGAGTAAACTTAAATTTTCAATGTCCAATTTGGCACAATTTGGAATAATTCAACAGGTAGTGCCTTACCTTTGAATAAGCCGGCTTATGTCCACTCACTTCGACCACTGACTCGTGTCTGCCTGTTCGAGCGCCTCGGACCCTCTCGGTCTTAACCTCCAACTCTCCCCCCTCAACCACCGGCCAATGCACCAAATGTTAAGGGTCCGAAATTGAGGACGAGAGTAAAACAACGGTGGTCCAGAAGAGCTTGATCAAACAATTGATTTTAATGAATACACGCAGCGTGGGGAGATGTACACTGCAAAACATCAGTTGTAAATCTCCGCCCAAAAATACACTTCAGATTGCTTTTATAACATCAGGGTATTATGACACCCCCTCTTGCGTTTACAAGCACATAATTGGCACCTTAAGAACAGTATTTGCCTCTTTTACAGACAATGATCAATCTTAAGAGATAAATGCAGACACAGAAGTTCCCCTTTCTGGCATCCTCTTCCAAATATGGTGAAGATCTCAGGCCTTTGAGGTCCCCATGGACTTGTCCTCCTTCTGTCACCTGTTGTCAAGTAAACTCTAGTGCAACCTGTTGCTGAATACACTCAGGCCTTTGCTCAGCTACTATTTTACTGTAACAATATACTCAGCATATAAGCTTTTAAGATTATAGATTTAACTCAATGATTTAAAGTGGTTATAACTGCACCTGTAATAAACATGTTAATATTTGATTATGATAACCCCTGTAATACAAATTATAACATAATGCCAGCAGCTTCAATAAATGCTTTGATGAAATGATAATTAATGCAACGATAAAGATGATGGTTATGAACAGTAACAGTAAAATAATTTCTACAATCCTACACAACACAATTCGTCCACTGTGTGTGTTCCCACACATACATTATGCAGACCACTGTGTCAGAGATGGACCAGTAGGAAGTATTGGTAGTGGAAATAAATCAGGATGGGTGCAAGAAACAGATTTCCTCATCTTTCTGAAGCACTTTGCAAACCACACCAAGGTAAGCCATGATAAAAAGTAATGGAATTGCGATGCTGGTGCACAACTACATTTTTTTCAGCTTCATTGTTATGTTCAAAAGTTGGTGCAAGAGTTGTAGGTTATAATGCCCACTGAGCCAATGAGGCCAAACTCAAGGAAGACCAACCAAAATTAATGAAATATTCAGTTGCAGAAAATTCCATCATTTGTCTTTTTTGGGGGGTTGGAATATGTTCAAAAGGTAGATTTCTGCATTCTGTCACACACACATAGCTACATAAATGGCTCTAAGTGCATTCATGTGTTGAATAAACAAAGATTACATGTTAATGTTTTGTCAGTACCCTTATTTCATTGTGTTACATTTCACCCCAGGATATGTTACAACTAACCCAGGCTATGGGGTTAATTGTAACATTTCACTCTTTGTGTTTGAGACCATACCATGCAATGGGTAATTGTGCTGCAGAGAAAATAGCTGCACTATTTAATAGCAGAGACATGTAAATACTTTGCATTACAGTTTGATTCCACTACCTTAAAAGAGCTCGAATTTACAGACAGAAATGTCAAAAATGTTACAACTATCCCCGGTCTCCCCTATTCACATAGATTATGGCAATGATGTTGTTTATTATATTGCTCTCTTTTTTTGCTTGTTTTCTCTTTTTTTCTTTCTCAACAGGTGATCCAGGTGCCTGGTATATGTATTATTTGTTGGTTTGTTTCGTTGGTTTTTGTTGTTTGCCCTTTATCACCGTTCCTCTTCCCCACTGTTTTTATTTCCCTGCCTCTCTTTTTTTCTCCCTTTTCTTTCCCCCAGTCATATCTGTCCCATATGTAGCAAGTGAAAATAAAATAAAACACCAAGAATATTAGCACATGTAGATTAATTGCTTTCATCATTAGGCTACATATCAATCTGCGGATCTCTCCGCAACTGTTATATAATTTAACATTGTAGGGCACCAATAAATTAAATGCAAAGTTTGTATTCAACAGCGGTTTAAAATAACGTGTAAAATAATTAATATGTAAAAGACAATTAAAAATAACGTGGGATTTTTTTTCATATGCTTCAAAAATTTTTATGTTTAATTTACAGCATTACATGTGAAGACTTATCAAAGTGTCTGAAATGTAAAATTCCAACCTCCCCTTTAGTGTGCTTGTTGGGCAAATTGGATGATGTCACTACAGAAACTAATACAGTCCACATGGTTTTTACTGCCCTATGCATCGCCAAGAAAACGGTCCTCATGAACTGGAAAAATAAAAATAATCTTAATTCTAGCCAATACAGAAACCATCTAATAGATCACATTAGTCTCGATATAGCCTCTGCCACCACATTAGATCAATCCCTCTGGGCTCCTTTGATCGGCTCCATCACCTAGCGGGGGTGGGGGGTCATGGTTTGGTCCCGTGGTTGATGTGGAGGTAGGGACAGGCTTAGGGCATCTGGAGGATCGCTAGGGACGTTATCCCTGGGCTCCCTTGCCTTAGTGGGTGCCGAAGGACGAGGGTGCCTACTGGGGTCAGCGGGGGAGCTGGCCCCAGGGAGGGGCATCTTGCTCCTCCCTTCTTTTCCTCCCCATCCCCGGCTGCCTCCCTCTTCCCGCTCCACCACACCCACCCACACAGGTAGGGCCTTGGGGTGTGGGTGTGTCACCAGGGTGCAGGGGAGCCCCCCCGTCCCCTTCTGGCCACCTGTGCCTCAATTTTATTCCACAACTTAGACATCCACATTACTCACACTCTCATTACACATACATATAGGGCCTTGAGGGTGGGCACGTTAACGGCGTCCAGTGGACGGTCTGTGTATTCAACCCTACCTCTGGCGCCGGTGCCCACCTCTCAATTTTAAATCCATGTAGACATTGAGGGCTCTCGGGAGGGGCCGTGCCAACACCTGCTGCTCTCTGGCAGCAGCACCATGCCCTCCCGTGTTTTAAATGCACCTTAGAACAACACGCAGCAACACTACACATGAGCGAGAGGAGGGAGGTTTGGGGTCTTCACACACCCCTGCTCTCTGCCGGCCATCGGGGCGAGGGGGCTGGGAGGAGGTGTTGGCCATCCGATTGGGATCTGGGATGCAGGGCCTCCCTGCTGCTGCGGAGCCTGGGGCGGTCTGCTTGCCTCCACCCCGGGGGAAAGGGTAACATCTCCTGGGTCTAGGTGCCGTTTCCCCCTCCAGGGGCGAGGGTACCTGGACCTGGGGTATAGAGTTTGTTTGGGGAGTGTGATTGTGTCCATGTATGTCTATCCTTACGTTGGGTGAGTGCTGAGTATTTGTATATGTGTTACTGCTGTTTACACTTAGCTAGATTAACGTGATGGTGTTGCGTTTGGTATGTTGCTCTGTTTTTTGTTTTTTTGTTTTTTTGCTTGTTTTCTCTTCTTTTTCTCTCAACAGGTGATCCAAGAGATTTTTTTTTCTCTTTGTAAGTGCCCTTTCTCACTGTCCCTCTTCCCTTCTGTTTTTCTTTTCCTTCATCTTTTTTTCTCCCTTTCCTATCCCTCAGTCATGTCTGTCCCGTCTGTAACAACTGAAAATAAAATAAAATGACTAATAACAACAAAGGTTGATCAAAAGTACCAATACGGCAAGGCCGTGATGATCTATTTGGCAAAGTAAATCCATTGGGTATCCTTGTTGGTCTTCAGACAACAATTCTGACGGCTAAAGAACCAAATGGGACAGGCAGAAAAAAAAAATTCTACTCTAGCAAGATCAAATGTGAAATCAGAGTGAAAGTCACAAGATCAAACAGAGATAATATCATTACATTTGAACTTTGATTGTTGACTTTCATAAATGATGCATTTCTCATTCAGCCCAGTTCCACCAGAATGGATTCAAAACATTGGCCACGTGAGAATAATTCCAGTATGTATGTTAGTTATTTTCAGTTAAAACGTTTGATGCAGTAGAGGTTCAGTAACGCTAGAGCCACCAAACAATTGTAAGTGTAATTTTTTCGAATTTAGTGACTAACGTTTACTAAAGTTTGAGTTTATTTTTGTAACATTTTGACTGGAGGCCTATTTAATTAGCTGTAACTTAGACTTGACTCCATATGGTCAAATAACACAGCCAGGGATGGCTTTTAGGTCAAATTTCATTTTCACTGAATCATGTGAGTAAATAATGGAAAACCTGGTACTGCTTCAAAAATGTCTTTGTAATTTATAATAATAATTCTTTGGTTTCCATCACTTGTGGAGTTTTAGATGTTCATATGACAGAACTTCAATATTGACATTATACACTGTCAAAAAACACACATAACAGACATTACTTATCTATGTTACCCACAAACAATTAAGTTTGTGTATGCACTCATAATTCATTCACTGTTAGACACCTCCCACTTCACGCTCCCTTTAAAGATAATTTAACAGATATTTTTATATCATCCCAGTACAAAGCAGTGATACTCTGTATTTCAACACACATGCAGCATAAGTGTTGAAAGTGTTTAATCTCTGAGTCACAGATGTTGAGAATGTTACTTGAATCAAGAGAGTACATATCATTGTGGAATCTGTCTCCAGCCATGCTCCCATGAATGTAGATCTTTGAATCCGCTGCTAAAATAATGTGATTGTGTTTCAGGTTGTGACCAAGTAGAAGACACTGCAACAGATTTACACGGAAGTGATTGATTGAAAAAATGATTGTTATATAAGCATATAAACTTTCCATAGCATGTGTCAATAGTCTAACATGAAAGAAACATATAAGAATATATATTTTCATTTTGAAAATCTCAATTACAGACAGTGCAGGCTAAAGCAGATATTCCACCAGGAGTAGCTGCCCACTCAGTCGTCGTGCTGGGTAAGAACATTTACATGTTTGGAGGGATGACAGCAGATGGAACAAATGTACAGATACGCTGATTTTAAGCCAGTCATTATTTATGTTTTGTGAACCCTATATAAATGTAGTATTTTAGTTCTTTACATACATCTTAGTATGATTTTTTTTTTTTTTAATATTTTCTGTTTTCTGGAATTCAAAGCAGCCAAAACCAAAACATCTATGTGCATATTTGTCTGGACAGTGTGTGATGAGGGAAATCCAGAGGAGGAGAAAGCCAACAGACCGACACCCTCTAAGGCAACAAACCTGTTATTTGTATTGGTAAATGGACTGGTTCTTATTGAGCGCTTGTATATATGTGAGCACTCAAAGCACTTTGCACAACTTGTACTTTTATCCAAGCAGTTTCTTTCTAAGCTGTATCTAAGTTCTTACTAGAGATGGCACGATACCACTTTTTTATGTCCGATACCGATATCATAAATTTGGATATCTGCCGATACCGATATGAATCCGATATAGTGTTTTTTAATCAATAAAACTGTTTTTTTAATATCTTGCTGCATTTTGTATAAGTTCATACTCAAGTTTAAATAAACAACAACACTAAAGCTATTCTGTTATACCTGTATGTAAAAAATACACTGAGCCCAAACTATTTTATAGTTCAGCAACACTGATCAATCTAATAAACTTAAACCTACTCCATCCTCCCTATTCTGGTATTTTAAAGAGTACTTAGCAGAAATATTAAGCAACCTAACTAATAGGGTTGCAAACTCCCAGCAAAAAAAAAATAGGGGACCACCCCCCACCCTTCACCTCATGATGCTTAATCGACGTAATCAACTTTAATTTGATGCAGGGTGAAAAAAAAATGCACAGAAATAAATTATTTTTCAAGAATAATTAAATAGATTCAACATCTTTCTTCAACAGAATTGCAGAATTCACAGATGGTATTTTCCCAAAGGAAAAAGTACTATAGCTTACTAGGGTATATTAGACTTAAGAGTTACTATATACAGTAATGGACTTCTATACATTTTCCATCAGATTAAAACTTTGGGTGTAAGATTCAGATAATTATTTATTAAAAGCTAGACATTTGAAATGAGAATAAGAAAGAAAAGTATGTCTTTGTGCCCCCTTTTCCCTGTTCATGCCCTATCAGCCCCCCTGGCTACACTTTGCTAGATCCACCCCTGCACAGTTACCAGCCATCAGGTACGTAGAAAAGGATCCTGGTGTAGAAAGTAATATTAAATAAATTCTAACAACAGCTTATCAAGCTTAAACGTGCTGCTGTTGTTCCGCCGCTGGTTTCCTCTTTCTGGTGCAAAGTGGGCCAAAAACAAACAAGAGAGACGGACTCGCGACAGAAAAGCCGATCAGCTGATCATTAAGCAGTTTCATGATCAAAGTAGCAGCAGGAGAGGGAGAGAGAAGAAGCAGTCGCTCCATATATCGGTTGTTAAGCTTAACGTGGGAACGCTTTACAAACATTCAGAGATGAACTTACACGCTTGCTTTACTGCTCTCTGGGATAACTTTCTCGGAGATGAAATGCTGGTCTACACAGCTGCTCTATCACGTGACGCACACTGCTCCGACGTGCTACGGTTATGAGCCGAGTTACGCCTGTCGCAAGTTTTGTGAAGTTTTTTTTTATATTTAATGGATCGGATTACATTTTTTATTTCTCGTCGATATCCGATCCAGTAATTTAGGTCAGTATCGGACCGATACCGATATGTATTATCCGATTGGTCCATCTCTAGCTCTTACTATCTAGCGTTTACACATAGATGCATCATCACCAGCATGGGGTTAGTATCTTGCCCAAATATATTTGGCATGCAGACTGGAGCAGACTGCGATCGAACCACCAACCTTCTGGTTGGTAGATGACCTGCTCTACCACCTGAGTAGAGTCACACACTGAAACGTATTTTAAAGTCTCTCAGAAAATTTAGTATGGTCACTTGTTATTGTCAGCCCCTTCGCCACCACTCCTCTCACAATTTGAGTCCCATCAGTCCAATATGTACACCAACATGCCAGAGGGCCAAGGAGTGTTAAGACGTCAGACCTGCCTACAACTCATCCTTCTCATTTTGCTCACTGCCCTCGGGTGGTGGACCACCTGCACTATCATAGAGCTTGATGATAATGGACTGAACCACCTCCTCAAGCTCCTTCTTCTTGGTCTGTAAGTTGTCCAGGTCAGCATCTTGGTGGGACTCCAACCACTCAATTTTCTCCTCAACTGCCTTCTCAATGGATTCAATCTGGTTTTTCAGGGAGTATGCGTAGCCCTCCAGCTCATTGTGAGCATTGATCCTCTCCTTCAACTTCTTGTCTTTCTCAGCAAAGTGCTTGGCGTCATCCACCATGCGTTTGATGTCCTCAGATGTTAGCCACTTCTGGTCAGTTGTGATCTTGTTCTTGTTGCCTGTGGCCTTGTCCTCAGCAGTGACACACAAAATACCATTGACATCAATCTCAAAGGTGACTTCAATCCGCGGTACACCATGAGGAGCAGGGGGGATGCCAGTCAGGTCAAAGGTAGCCAGGAGACGGTTGTCTTTGGTCGAAGGATGCTCACCTAAAAAAAAACCAAACAAACAAACAAAATGAAAACAAAAAAAACCCAGTCATAATTAGACTTGTGGAACATTTAATTCACTGTCATATGTTTCTTGTCATTGGGATCTTTTTATAAAACACTATTTGGCAACTTTAAAGAACAACATCGAAACTCTTACCTTCATAGACTTTGATGGTGACAGTATGCTGGTTATCAGAGGCTGTAGTAAACATCTGGGCTTTTTTGGTGGACACCACGGTGTTCTTATGGATCAGCTTATTCATTACTCCTCCAACAGTCTCAATACCAAGGGTCATGGGGCACACATCCAGAAGAACCACATCACCTGCAAGTGAAGGAAAAGGCTTAGTAAACAGCATCACATTTGAAAACTCAACCCTATTAAACAAAATATTTCTAAGAGTCATGACTCACCAGTGTCCTCTCTAGAAAGCACACCAGCCTGCACAGCAGTTCCGTATGCCACAGCCTCATCAGGGTTGATGCCTCTACATGGCTCTTTGCCATTAAAGAACTCCTTCACCAACTGCTGAATTTTGGGGATACGAGTGGAGCCTCCAACCAGGACAATCTCATCAATTTCAGACTTCATTAACTTAGCATCTTCCAAAACTTTCTGTACAGGCTTCAGGGTGGACCGGAACAGGTCCTGGGTTTTAAAGAATACACAAGTTAGAAAGATTGTTCAACCGCTTTTCCTGTTGGGTTTGATATGCAAATAATTAATCAGATTAATATCTTCCCATGTTCAGCTCCTCAAACTTGGCACGAGTCAGGGTCTCAGAGAAGTCTTGTCCCTTAAAGAAGTTCTCGATCTCAACGTGCGCTTGGTATTGGGTAGATAGCGTTCTCTTGGCCTTCTCAGCCTCGCGACGCAGCTTCTGCACAGCACGGTGGTTTTTGCTCACATCTTTGCCAGTCTTCTTCTTATACAGCTCGATGAAGTGCTCCATGATACGCTGGTCAAAGTCCTCACCTCCCAGATGAGTGTCACCATTGGTGGCCACCACTTCAAACACACCATTGTCAATGGTCAGAATAGAAACATCAAAGCTGCCACCACCCAGATCGAAGACAACAATGTTCTTCACTCTATCCTTCTTGTCCAGGCCATAAGCAATACCAGCAGCAGTTCTAAAGAATACAGTGAGACTTTATTTTTTAGAGGGAGGGCAGGGACATTTTGCAGTTTCAAATTGCAGATGATCAAATTCATTTTTGACTGGATGCTTACGCCTCATTGATGATTCGCATGACATTCAGACCAGCAATGGTACCAGCATCCTTAGTGGCCTGACGCTGGGCATCATTGAAGTAGGTTGGGACAGTGACCACAGCATGTGTGACCTGAGGAAAAAGGATAAAGTTAGATTTGATGATACACCATTAAATTTGACAATGTAGCTTGCCATCACCAGTGTGTGAATGGGTGGATGACTGAATTTGTAAAGCGCTTTCGGGTCCTTAGGGACTAGTAAAACGCGATACAAATACAGGGCATTTACCAGGCCATTAGAATTTTTGTACCTTCTTGCCCAGGTAAGCCTCAGCTGTCTCCTTCATCTTAGTCAGCACCATCGCACAGACCTCCTCAGGAGCAAAGGTCTTAACCTGGCCACCACCAATGTCAACCTGGATATGGGGCTTGCTCTTCTTCTCAGTAACCTTCATGGGCATACACATCAATATTAATTTAACAAGACTTTCACTCAAGCGTCACCCAAAGAACCAACAAGTTTTACTTTCAGTTTACAAGCTCACCTTGAAGGGCAGGTACTTGATGTCCTGCTGCACAGACCAGTCATCCCATGTGCGACCAATCAGCCTCTTGGCATCAAAAATGGTGTTCTCAGGGTTAGAGGTCAGCTGATTCTTGGCAGCATCACCAATCAGACGCTCACCTTCACTGGTGAAGGCCACGTAGGAGGGGGTGATTCGGTTTCCCTGGTCATTGGGAATAATCTCCACACGCCCATTCTTGAACACTCCAACACTGCAAGAAAACAGTCTGAATTCAGTCTGAATCCCATTTTATTCCTCTGTGGTATCGTGTACTTATTTAAAGATTCTGTAGTGACTTACCATGAGTATGTGGTCCCCAGATCAATCCCAATCACAGTCCCAATGTTCTCCTTCCTGTTATCATCGGCAGCACGAAACATTGTGCCGACTAACAGCATCACATCCCACAATAGCTTCATCTTAGTTTTTTAGCTCTCCAATCTACAAAGAGAAATGCAGAAAAGAAATACAATGTAAATCAACATAAATTCCCCAAGTTCAAGAAGCTAGCAGCTAATGGTACAGATGTGATTTGGTGAGTCCCAAAACCATAGCAGACTTGAAGTTGGTCTTAGAGAATAAGTACTATAAATTTATTATGACTGTGTTATTGTACCTTGAGTATAATCAGTCCAGTTCTCTTTTGGCAACTTAAAATATGTTGACGAAACTGTGATGTAATATTTGTTGCAATTTTTACCAACATCTTGGCCAGCTACTCTTAAAAAGAAAACGTTTTATACACAATGGCAATTGAAAAAAAAAAAAAACCCTGATAAAACACTTAAATGTCACATTTAAATGTCACTCAACATTTTCAAATATCATCTTTAAACACCGACTACTTCCTGATAAAAAGTGTTGTAGAAAATGTAAATAATTATCATGCTGATGATAGATGTTTTAACCCTCATATACCTCTGTGACACTGTTTCTGACTTTGCCAGTTTAGCTCACTATGTTAATACTCACCAACCTAAACCCCAAATTAAGACCACCGGTGCCAGTTCAAGTCTCACCTGATCAACTTTGTTCTTGAGGTCTTGAAAGTGTTTCTTTTAGAAAATAAAATAGTATAAGCAGCGATAACCTCTAGAAGAAATCCCGACTTCTTGTTCGCTCTTTCTCTTCATTCTCTGTTTGTGCCAGCGCTCGGGAGAGAACCAGTGTCAGGTGTGTTAGTAGGCAGGACCAAGCAAAATGAAACTGCAAATCTATGTCGTCAAAATCACAGTGACTTGTGAGATAAGGTAACCAATTCTGAAATTATCAGAATTGGTTACCTTGGGAGAGTTTAAGTCTGTCTTAAAGGAACGAGAGAACAGCTCTTTTACTCAGTGTGATTGTTTTTAATGTACTCTTAATTTGATCTGTTATTGTATATTTTACACATGTTGGTATGGGATATTGTATTTGTTTTAAATGTTATATACCTATGTGGTATGTGACTTTTGTTGCCATGATGCCAGGTCTCTCTTGGAAATGAGATTTTAAATCTCAATGAGATTTTTACCTGAATAAATAAAGGACTAATAATAATTAACAACTAAGAAATACATCTATATTTGTATAGTCAGTGGGAGACTAGGGCAGTGTTCTTCTAACAGTTTCAGTCTGATAGAGAAGTGTTTCTCTCTGTGAGCCTGTCTGCTGCATAGAGCTGACTGGAGGACATGTGTCTGTCAGACCTGACACGCCCCACCCAGCTTTCCACTCTGTGATCAGCAGGTTCCTCATTTCACATACTGATGTAATCACAGCGATGTTTGTAAAGTTCTTTCACTTTCGTTACATAAAAGAAAGAGGAATTTGCTGATCTTGAGAAGTCCATTATAAACAAATGTGGATATAGCAATTAAGATTTTATGCTGTTGGTTGTAAAGATATGAATTTTATTTTATTCTCTTTATTCTCTTTTTCAGGTTTTTCTTTTTCAAGACTTGGTGAGAGAGTAACACCTTGTGTCACTTAGAATGTGAGTTTGACTGAAGGCTTTGAACTCAGGAGTTTCCACCTGTCACGTGACTGAAACTCTCCCACTGACGGGAATCCTGCAGGGATGCATGCCAGGCGGTACATCAGAGCAAGGCATACCTGAGACCTTTAGCAGGAAGTTCTATGTAATATAGCAGATCAATGATGCATCAGAATCTCCAGTCAAAGCACAAATGGCTGTATAGAGACAGATTGATCACAGTGGTTACTTTACCTGCTTTCTGCTTTGAATTCTGTTTAATAAAAAAAACACAGTTGAAAAAAAAGACATAGACTGGTCTCACAAACAGTCGCTTTAGCTGACTTAAATGAATTAGTAATTTAAGCTTCTTACTGTAGAGAGTAATATGGTATAAGGTACATGTCTTACAATTACCAGCTTGCATTTTCATCTGTGAACAGAGGGGTGAATGAAGAGAGATTGTTATCACATGAATTTATAATTTATAACCTGCTTTAGCTGCTAAAAAGATGACTCAATATGTTCTTTTGCCTTATTTATCTCTCTTTTGACTGGTTGCAGGGCTCTGAGACAGAACCTGGCACTCTGTGCATGGATGAAGTTTGTTTTTTGCACTATCACAGTAGTGTTATTTTGCAAGGTACGGCTTAATAAACAAACAAAGACTCTAAAGTCAGAAAAGAAAGATACAGTAGGATCAATAATGATTGTGTTTTTATGATGTGTAGTAAACTATGCTCTTTTTCTCTGTCTTGGTGTGTGTGTGTGTGTGTGTGTACCTTAGAATTTTGAATTTCATTTAGAACTGAAATTTGAAGTTAAAAGCAGAAATCTTATGCTCAAACAGGAGTGTGTATCCCTGCTTTCACAATGCTAACGTGTCAAATCCATGAACCCCAACAGATGGTTTGTTAAACATGGGCACCCTGTGTAATAAAGCCTGTGTAACAAACAGTGATGGGAATAACGGCGTTACAAGTAACGGCGTTACTAACAGCGTTACTTTTTTCAGTAATGAGTAATCGAACTAATTACTATTCCTATCATTACAACGCCGTTACAGTTATTAACAAGAAAATGCGGTCCGTTACTATTTTTCAACAAACAGACAGTTGAAGTTGTGTTCAGCTTACCGTATTTTTTGGCTGATTTCAGTCATTATGCAAATGTACTGTTTATAAGGTTTGGGGAAACCTGCAGTCAGCTGAGACTGAAGAAGTCACTTGGATGAGTGACGAAACGTTTCTCCCACAAAACGCTACGTCCAGATGAACAGATTCAACTTTTGGAGATTTACTTTCCTGGATGATTGAGAATGCATCAAGAGGTCATTAGATTGTTTAGCAAGACTGAAAACTGTGCAGAACAGGAAGCTTTGTGCAGAGTTGGAGAGAACGTCGCCTATTTTTATGCTGCTTAACAGGAAACAGCGGGGCGAGAAGCAGTTAAGATAGATTTCTAAGTACTTGTGTCTGTGTCGGTCTGGCCTTAAATTCTGTTTGCCGTTAGTTCTCTG
The DNA here is from genome assembly GCF_001858045.2 of Oreochromis niloticus. Taxonomy (NCBI): domain Eukaryota; kingdom Metazoa; phylum Chordata; class Actinopteri; order Cichliformes; family Cichlidae; genus Oreochromis; species Oreochromis niloticus. The sequence continues at coordinate 82,201,565 of NC_031967.2, read as the reverse complement.
CGTTGTGTTGTGTAAATAACCAGAGGATTCAGCTCTCTCTTTGCCAGCTGGGGCAGATTTATTCTCCCAGAACTCTCCTCAGCGGGACCTCTAGGCAACTGTTTAAAATAAAAATAAAACAGTACAGCGACTTCACTTTACTGGACTTCTGCATGAACACCTCTCCTCAGCGGGACCTCTAGGCAACTGAGGTGCAACATCACAATAAACTCTAATTAACAAATAATACTGCTAAAATGTATTTATAATCATATATAACAAATGAAAATGCACTGCATCGTGACCATATAGTGACAATTACCTCAACAACAAAATTATAGTTTAGGGAGACTTCATTTACCAGTGGCAATTTTACATATTTTTTTAGTTACATATATCTAACAGTAAGTTGAAACAGTGAACATGAATCACAAACAAAAAATATAAACAGTACACATGACACAAAAATAAAAGAGGGAGCTCACATACCTGTTTAAAATAAAAATAAAACAGTACAGCGACTTCACTTTACTGGACTTCTGCATGAACACCTTCAAGGGAGAGAGAAGGATAGCGGACCACAGGAGAAGTCACCTGCATGCTCCTATGCTCTCATCTGAAAATGGCTAACTAGCATGTTACAATAAACAATAATTCACACTGAAACATCTAACAAAACTGTGAGACAAAATGTACAGGGAGTGCAGAATTATTAGGCAAGTTGTAGTTTTGAGGAATAATTTTATTATTGAACAACAACCATGTTCTCAATGAACCCAAAAAACTCATTAATATCAAAGCTGAATGTTTTTGGAAGTAGTTTTTAGTTTGTTTTTAGTTTTAGCTATTTTAGGGGGATATCTGTGTGTGCAGGTGACTATTACTGTGCATAATTATTAGGCAACGTAACAAAAAACAAATATATACCCATTTCAATTATTTATTTTTACCAGTGAAACCAATATAACATCTCCACATTCACAAATATACATTTCTGACATTCAAAAACAAAACAAAAACAAATCAGCGACCAATATAGCCACCTTTCTTTGCAAGGACACTCAAAAGCCTGCCATCCATGGATTCTGTCAGTGTTTTGATCTGTTCACCATCAACATTGCGTGCAGCAGCAACCACAGCCTCCCAGACACTGTTCAGAGAGGTGTACTGTTTTCCCTCCTTGTAAATCTCACATTTGATGATGGACCACAGGTTCTCAATGGGGTTCAGATCAGGTGAACAAGGAGGCCATGTCATTAGTTTTTCTTCTTTTATACCCTTTCTTGCCAGCCACGCTGTGGAGTACTTGGACGCGTGTGATGGAGCATTGTCCTGCATGAAAATCACGTTTTTCTTGAAGGATGCAGACTTCTTCCTGTACCACTGCTTGAAGAAGGTGTCTTCCAGAAACTGGCAGTAGGACTGGGAGTTGAGCTTGACTCCATCCTCAACCCGAAAAGGCCCCACAAGCTCATCTTTGATGATACCAGCCCAAACCAGTACTCCACCTCCACCTTGCTGGCGTCTGAGTCGGACTGGAGCTCTCTGCCCTTTACCAATCCAGCCACGGGCCCATCCATCTGGCCCATCAAGACTCACTCTCATTTCATCAGTCCATAAAACCTTAGAAAAATCAGTCTTGAGATATTTCTTGGCCCAGTCTTGACGTTTCAGCTTGTGTGTCTTGTTCAGTGGAGGTCGTCTTTCAGCCTTTCTTACCTTGGCCATGTCTCTGAGTATTGCACACCTTGTGCTTTTGGGCACTCCAGTGATGTTGCAGCTCTGAAATATGGCCAAACTGGTGGCAAGTGGCATCTTGGCAGCTGCACGCTTGACTTTTCTCAGTTCATGGGCAGTTATTTTGCGCCTTGGTTTTTCCACACGCTTCTTGCGACCCTGTTGACTATTTTGAATGAAACGCTTGATTGTTCGATGATCACGCTTCAGAAGCTTTGCAATTTTAAGACTGCTGCATCCCTCTGCAAGATATCTCACTATTTTTGACTTTTCTGAGCCTGTCAAGTCCTTCTTTTGACCCATTTTGCCAAAGGAAAGGAAGTTGCCTAATAATTATGCACACCTGATATAGGGTGTTGATGTCAATAGACCACACCCCTTCTCATTACAGAGATGCACATCACCTAAAATGCTTAATTGGTAGTAGGCTTTCGAGCCTATACAGCTTGGAGTAAGACAACATGCATGAAGAGGATGATGTGGACAAAATACTCATTTGCCTAATAATTCTGCACTCCCTGTACAAAGGGAACAAGCAGCGTTTGAATTACTTTTAGTTACTTTAACTGTGTTTATTCACTGTGTAACTGAGAACACTAGCGTACGCTCACCTCTCCTCAGCGGGACCTCTAGGCAACTGAGGAAAATAGCGCGCAGCTACAGGAAGTGACTTCGTGGGAAGTCAAAGGTCACACAAACAAAATAAAAGCTCCCAAAATATAAATACAGAAAATAAACATATATATAAATAAACACATATACATAACCAATACTGACAATCCAAAATAACACTGCAGGATGGATCTTTGGTGAAATATAAATTATTTTTTAATACACCCGCTACACTTGTAGAAGATCACCAAAAAAGGAATCGTATCTAGTTGTCACTAACTGTAACTGATGCATGTTATGTTATAAGAATAAGAATAAGAATAACTTTATTTATCCCAATGGAAATTCTTTTGTCATGTACATGCTCAAAGCAGCAGGAGAGACAGAGGAGCAGATGAATAAGATGTAAGATATACAATATATACAATAAGAATAGTAGTGTACAGTAATATACAGTAGGATAGTGCAAGACATAGTATCGGATAACTCTAACGAAGTAATATACATAACTATATCCTGGTGAATAAATAACTATCAGTGCAGGCGATTCTAGAAAGTGACAAAGTATTGTGCAATAGAATAAAGGGAGTAGCAGCGTATGATGGATAGGTACTCTTAGGTAATATTGCACGGTCTGGGAGGGAACAGAATAACATTGGTATCTGCCAACACATGAAGGGGCATGAACCCTGACATATAAAACTGCGCTTTGGGTGGTGTTGTGTGGATCTCCCACATATATGTGCTTAATAAATAACTGTTGTTGACTGGACCTGCTCTGAGTATTGGTTGTTTGTTCTCAGCCCAACATCAAAGAATTTGGGACAAGAGTCATCATCCAGATATGTAGAGAACAGTAGGAAGGACTTTCTGAAGCGTTTTTTACCGTGGATTTTCATGTATTATTGAAAGAACATGAAATAAGTGTACCTTACTTTGTTTTGCAAGTCATTTCACAATATTAAATCACATCACATACAGATCCAACAGTCTAAAGAGCTTGGAAAGAAAAGGGTCTGGACTTCTTTAAGTTGCTTGAAGACGTTTCACCTCTCATCTGAGAAGCTTCTTCAGTTCTAAAGATCAAATGGTGGAGAGTCCCAGATTTAAGCTCTGTGGGAGTAACCCACTGAGATGGACAATACACCCCCTAATGATCCTCTACCTCATCACATGAGCCAAGGTGTGAAAATGGGTGTAGGTCGCAATAAGCCAGGGTTTTGGGTGAGCTCATTGTGAAACCTGGCCCCACCCTATCATGTGATTTCCTAAGGTCAGATGGCCCAGGATGTGAGTGGGCGTCAAGGCGTCCGGAAAGGATCTCAAAACTGGATTATAGATGACAGACAGTTAGTGTTGTTGGTTTACGAAACCAACTATCTGCTATCTATAATCCAGTTTTACTCTTAAGTGTACCCTTTCAAATAAAGCTGTCTTAAGCAAACACTTCAGCTTCTACACCTCTTTTCAGCCGATATTCCTGTTTCTTCATCTGTTTTTTAGCAGATTCCATTACACGGCATTCACACTGCATTTTCACAGGAAATGCAACTTCCTAGTTTGACCTTTGTCTAAGGTACACACACACACACACACACACACACACACACACACCAAGACAGAGAAAAAGAGGGTAGTTTAGTACACATCATAAAAAAACAGACATTAATATTTATATTTCTGTTCTGACTTTAGAGCCTTTGTTTGTTTATTGAGCAATATTTTTGGAATTGCACTACTGTTATAATGTGGAGAAAAGGGTAAGGTGTGAGAGACTAAACCATTACACATAAAAACTTCATCCATGCACACAGTGGCAGGTTCTGTCTCAGAGCCCTGCAACCACTCAAAATACAGACAGTTCAGGCAAAAGAACATATTGGGTCATCTTTTTAGCAGCTACACCAGGTTATAAATTATAAATTCATGTGATAACACTCTGTCTTCATTCACCCCTCCATTCACAGATAAAATTGCAAGCCGATAATTGTAAGAGGCACAGACATGTACCTTATACCACGTTAATCTCCACAGTAAGAAGCTTAAATTACTGTACTGATTCAAAGTAAAGGCTGGTCTTACAAACCCATCGCTTTAGCTGAGATATCAGCTAAAGTGATGGTTTGAAGGAACAGTCTTTACTTTTTTTTCAACTGTGTATCTTTAAAACAGAATTCAAAGCCGAAGTCAGGTAAACTAACTACTGTGATCAGTCAGTCTCTTACCCAGAACTTCCTGCTACAACGCCTCAGGTATGCCTTGCTCTGACGTATCTGCCTGGCATGCATCCCTGCAGGATTCCCGTCAGTGGAAAATTCTCAGTCACGTGAAAGGTGGAAACTCCGGAGGTCAAAGCCTTCAATTAAACTCACATTCGTAAGGTGTTATGGAGTAACTCTCTCACCAAGTTTTGAAAAATATAACCTGAAAAAGAGAATAAAAAAAAAATAAAGAACGCAATTAAATTCAGATCTTTACAACCAACAACATAAAATCTATCTTAACTGATGCATTCGTGTTTTTTATAATGGACTTCTCATGGGCCAAGATAAGCACATTCCTCTTTCTTTTATGTAATGAAAGTGAAAGAACTTTGCTAAAATCGCTTTGATTACATCAGTATGTGAGAGTTGAAAGCTGGGACGGTGCTTTGTGTTAGGTCTGACAGACACAGGTCCTCAAGTGCAACAGACAGGCTCACAGAGAGAGAAACTTCTCTACAAGTTTGTTAGGAGAACAATGGACTAGTCTCCCACTGACTGTACAAATATAGATGTATTTATTAGTTGTTAATATCTCACGAGTCAGTGTGATTTTGACGACATAGATTTGCAGTTTCATTTTGCTCTGCCCTTCCTACTAGGAAACCTGACACCCACTAACTTGCCTACTAAAAGTGATTAAATTGTTTAGCTGGGGTGGGGGGATTGCTTTGCCGAGTGCTGGCACAAACAGAGAGCAAACAGAAAGAGCGAAAGTGAGGTGGGGATTGGAACTTGAAGGCTATCGCTGCTTATATCATTTTATTTCTAAAAGAGATGCTTTCAAAACCTCAACAACAAAATCGAGCAGGTGAGACTCAAAGTGGCACCGGTGGTGTTAAAATGGGGTCTAGGTGTTAACGTAGTGAGCTAAAGTGGCAAAGTCAGAAACAGTGTCACAGAGGTATATATGAGGGTTAAAACATTTATCATCAGCATGATAATTATTTACATTTTCTACTACATTTTTTATCAGGAAGTAGTCGCGTTATTGTACCTAGGACATAATCAGTCTAGTACTAAAATATATTGACAAAACTGTGATGTAATATTTGTTGCAATTCTTACCAACTTCTTTGCCAGCTACTCTTAAAAAGAAAACATTTTATACACAATGGCAATTTAAAAAAATAAAAATAAAAAAAACAATAAATAAAAAAATATTTAAAGTCACTCAACATTTTCAAATATTACTCTTAAACACCAGTCATAATATATTTATAGTATTTATTCTCTAAGACGAACTTCAAGTCTGCTATTGTCCAGGGACTCCGCAAATCATATCTGCACCATTAGCTGCTAGCTCCTTAAACTCGAGAGGTTCAGACCACCTATTGTTCTCAAGGTCATGTTGATTCATGTTTTATTTCTTTTCTGCATTTCTCCTTGTAGACTGGAGAACAAACAAAGATGAAGCTATTGTGGTTTGGGATGCTGTTAGTCTGCACAGTCTTTGGTGCCGCCGATTACAAAAGGATAACTGGGAAGACTGTGATTGGGATTGATCTGGGGACCACATACTCATGGTAAGTCACTTCAGACTCTTTAAATAATGGCATGATGCCTCTGTGGAAAAAAACATGGGATTCAGACCGAATTCAAACTGTTTTCTTGCAGTGTTGGAGTGTTCAAGAATGGGCGTGTAGAGATTATTCCAAATGACCAGGGAAGCCGAATCACCCCCTCCTACGTGGCCTTCACCAGTGAAGGTGAACGTCTGATTGGTGATGCTGCCAAGAATCAGCTGACCTCTAACCCTGAGAACACCATTTTTGATGCAAAGAGGCTGATTGGTCGGACATGGGGTGACTGGTCTGTGCAGGAGGACATCAAGTACCTGCCCTTCAAGGTGAGCTTGTAAACTGAAAATAAAACTTGTTGGTTCTTTGGGTCATGTTTGAGCGAAATTCTTGTTAAATTAATATTGATGTATATTTCTGTGAAGGTTACTGAGAAGAAGAGGAAGCCACATATCCAGGTTGACATTGGTGGTGGCCAGGTTAAGACCTTTGTTCCTGAGGAGGTCTCTGCTATGGTGCTGACTAAGATGAAGGAGACTGCTGAGGCTTACCTTGGCGAGAAGGTACAAAAATGTCAGACATTCTAAATAAGTGAAGATGCAAATCTTAATTAACCCCTTTATGGGCTAATTAAGAGCGATAAGAGCGGGCACGCTCCATTTAGCTTAACTATTTTTAAATCCCAGTAGCACTGCAACTACATAAGCTAGCGCAATGGGGTTTTTTTTTTCATATGAAACCGGAGGAGTTGTACTTACATCTTATGCATTCAACTTGACCTCAGTTTCCTTCCAAATATGGTTTTGCAAAGATTGCAAGCACTTGCAGCAATAAAACATTATATTTCAGAAACACGTTTTGCTGACCCGATCAGCTGTTCATAGCACTTCCCATTTTGGAATAGACGTCAGTGCCAATTATCTCATGTCTGCCATTACCTGCCCAAAATCAGAATTGATGTCATATTTTCTGGGTAACATAGTTTTTCCCTTTAAGACCGTTATAGGCCTATACTGGTGATTTTAAAAGTTATGTTTGACTTTATGCTTTTCTATTTAGTTTCTGGGATGCTTAGACCTCAAACTGCACTGTTGGAAATAGTTTATTTTGATGAACATGCCGTTTGTTTTGCAAATTTGAAATGTAATATTTATTTCCAATTTTCCCCACAGTATTTAAAAGTTGGTGTATCTCAAAAATAAAACTATGAAGACACTCAAAATAAATTTCCTGTAGTTGGAAACTACTTTGTGCAACTTTATTGTATTTACAGTTTTGAGGGATAAAGCTCTTAAATTTCTCTAACTAGAAATATATGTAAAAAGAACAAAACAATAATTTTAATTTTTTTGTTGTTCATTGCAATTTCTTGCAATTTTTTAAGTTACTATGGACTTAATACATTTGTGTCATTAAAATTTGCTATATAATGATTGTATTGATGTATAGCAATTTGAAATACTCCCAAAAATGGCACTACAGCATATAAAGATAAGCTGTGGCGGAGTTGGTTCTATGGTAGGTCTTAAAGGGTTAAAGAGTTAAATGGTCTATCATGAAATCTGACTTTATCCTTTTTCCTCAGGTCACACATGCTGTGGTCACTGTCCCCACATATTTCAATGATGCCCAGCGCCTGGCCACTAAGGATGCTGGTACCATTGCTGGTCTGAATGTTATAGAAGTCATCAAAATGAATTTGATCATCTGCAATTTGAAACTGCAAAAAATGTCCCTGCCCTCCCTCTGAACAATAAGTTCTCACTGTATTCTTTAGAACTGCTGCTGGTATTGCTTATGGCCTGGACAAGAAGGATGGAGTGAAGAACATTCTTGTCTTCGATCTGGGTGGTGGCAGCTTTGATGTTTCTCTTCTGAAAATTGACGATGGTGTGTTCGAAGTGGTGGCCACCAATGGTGACACTCATCTGGGAGGTGAGGACTTTGACCAGCGTATCATGGAGCACTTCATCGAGCTGTACAAGAAGAAGACTGGCAAAGATGTGCGCAAAGACAACCGTGCTGTGCAGAAGCTGCGTCGCGAGGTCGAGAAGGCCAAAAGGGCACTGTCTGCCCAGCACCAAGTCCACATTGAGATCGAGAACTTCTTTAAAGGACAAGACTTCTCTGAGACCCTAACTCGTGCCAAGTTTGAGGAGCTGAACATGGTGAGATATTAATTTGGTTAATTAATTCAAACCCTTTTGGAAAAGTGGTTGAACAAGCTTTTTAACTTGTATGTTCTTTAAAACCCAGGACCTATTCCGGTCCACCCTGAAGCCTGTACAGAAAGTGCTGGAAGATGCTGAATTGAAGAAGTCTGACATTGATGAGATTGTCCTGGTTGGAGGCTCCACTCGTATCCCCAAAATCCAGCAGCTGGTGAAGGAGTTCTTCAATGGCAAAGAGCCATGTAGAGGCATTAACCCTGATGAGGCTGTGGCATACGGAACTGCTGTGCAGGCTGGTGTGCTTTCAGGAGAGGACACTGGTGAGTCATGACTCTTACAAATATTTTATTTAATAGGCTTGAGCCTTCAAATGTGATCAACTATTTAATAAACCTTTTCCTTCACTTGCAGGTGATGTGGTTCTTCTGGATGTGTGCCCCATGACCCTTGGTATTGAGACTGTTGGAGGAGTAATGACCAAGCTGATCCCCAGGAATACAGTGGTGCCTATCAAAAAAGCCCAGATGTTTACTACACCCTCTGATAACCAGCCTATTGTCACCATCAAAGTCTGTGAAGGTAAGAGTTAGGATATTGTTCTTTCAAGTTCCAATATAGTGTTTTATAAAAAGATCCCAATGACAAGAAACATGTGACAGTTAAATTATATGTTCCACAAGTCTAATAGTCACTTTTTTTTTCTTTTAGGTGAGCATCCTTTGACCAAAGACAACCATTTCCTGGGTACCTTTGACCTGACTGGCATCCCCCTTGCTCCTCGTGAAGTACCGCAGATTGTAGTCACCTTTGAGATTAATATCAATGGCATTTTATGTGTCACTGCTGAGGACAAGGCCACAGGCAACAAGAACGAGATCATAACTGACCAGAACTGGCTAACACCTGAGGACATCAAACGCATGGTGAACGACGGCGAGCACTTTGCTGAAGAAGACAAGAAGCTGAAGGACAGGATCAATGCTCACAATGAGCTGGAGGGCTACGCATACTCCCTGAAGAACCAGATTGAATCCATTGAGAAGGCAGTGGAGGAGAAGATTGAGTGGTTGGAGTCCCACCAAGATGCTGACCTAGACGACTTTAGAGCCAAGAAGAAGGAACTTGAGGAGGTGGTTCAGTCCACTATCAGTAAGACCTGTGGTAGTGCAGGTGGTCCACCGGCAGAGGGCAGTAAGCAAAATGAGAAGGATGAGTTGTAGGCAGGTCTGAAGTCTTAACACTCCTTGGCCCTCTGGCATGTTGGTGTACATATTGGACTGATGGGACTGAAATTGTCACAGAAGTGGTTGGGAAGGGGCTAACAATAATAAGTGACCATACTGAATGTAGCTGATTCTAAAATGTTTGTGTGGGTTGCCATGACAACACCAGAAGTGCATCTGAGATGGTTATATTGTTTTCTATTTGTTTTCAAGACAGAACGATAACATGGAATCTACAACTTTTCTACTGCTGGTTTTACAAGGCGTACATAGTAAAAATGTAGTGGTTAATTTGTTAATTTGTTAAGCGCTTGTGCACTTTGTGAAAAGAAATAAGTGGCTGAGATGGATGTCATATGTGCTATTGATATTATTTTACTTGTTTCTAGTTTTCACGGTGCTTCATGATTGTGAGAGGAATAAAAAAAGAATTGTGGACATCAGTACGAAGGGTGGATTCTTTTGACCAGAGTCGATACACTGAATTTCCTGAAAGACTTTAAAATAAGTTTCAGTGTGTGGCTGTAACTCAGGTGGTAGACCAGGTTGGTAGGTATCTTGCCCAAGATACCCATGCTGCTAATGATGCATCTATGTGTGAATGATACATAATGAAAAGATAGATATGAAAGATAAGATAGAGGATGCTGATTTTTAACTTGCCCTCCTCTGGCTTCCCCTCATCACACACCATCCAGGCAAATATGCACATAGTGTGGTCAAGATGTTTAGGTGGCATAGCTGCTTTGAATTTCATTAACAGCCATCTACATTCACATACATACATCTACATACAACAGAAAATATATTTTTTTTTAAATGTACTTAGATGTTTTTAAAGAACTAAAATACTACATTTATATAGGGTTAGCAAAAAAAATGTATGACTGGTTTAAAAAATTCATTTTCGACCTCCTGAACCAAGGAATATTGGGTGCCTGTGTAGCCAAACTCCAGGTCAACCCCCCCCGAACACTCAGATTATGGACTTTTGTGCTGCTGAACTCCGAATCGACCTCCAGAACTATTTTGTTAAAAACTTTGTGCCTTGAACGTTCGAAGTTATGCTGTGTTGACACTTTTTGCTCATGTTCTGGTCTGGGGTTGCTTGTTGGGTTACTTTTTTTTAGTGTTTTAGTGTTTTTAGTGTTTTTTTTGGGGGGGGGTTGCCCAGTTTCAGACAAAGCCAGGCACTGCTCAGCACTGCTGCTGCTGCTGCTGATGATGATGATGAAGGACAGACAGTTGATGGATGGACATTGACGGGGGTCCAATGAGGCCGGACCAGATGGTGGTGTGGCAACCAAAGGCAACGGAACATGACCTGATGGCAGTGTGGCAGCCGCAGGCAATCAAGATGGGGTGGTGACACTGATGGCTGATGGATTCCTTGGAGCCTCCAACAGAGACAGACGGCTGAGCAAACCATTGGGACCTCCAGCGGAGACAGAAGATTGTTGGACAGGGCCTACAGACCCTCCAGCAAAGACAGATGGCTGAGATTGACTTAAGAACTTGAGATTATATTGAGATACCTTAATAACAAGGTTGTCAAGTTAATCTAAGCCATCTGGTTTTGCTCGCTGGTCTGGTCCAGCTCTGTTACCTGTGGTTGCCACCCCACCACCTGGTTCTGCTTCGTCTCGTCCTGCTCGGCTCGCATGTCCACGTTTAGCACCTCACCGTCACCATTTCCAGGCCAGTGGCTGGGCATCTTCAGTGTCATGGATGGCCTCCTGAACTCTGTCACCGCCATCTTCCATGCTGCCAGCCTTTATATCTGTTCAGTCACCGCTGATGCCATATTCCAGATCCTTAACTGCTTTGTTGACACCGCTGGTTGTGCAGCGCGGAGCATTTTCTGCCATGGACTCCTGACCTTTGGGTCGATCTCCAGAATTGTTTGTTCTTGAACCCTTGTGCTTTTGGCCTCTGGGTCGACTTCCTAAACCAAGGAAAATTGGACGCCTCTGTGGAAGACCTCCCAGTCAACCCCCCAAACAGTCAGATTATGAGCTTTTGTGCTGCCAACCTCTGTGTCGACCTCCAGAATTGTTTTGTTATGAAATTTGTACCTTGGACCTGAACCCAAATGCAGACATGGATGCAACAAACAAGCCTTTATTTTGGCTGATGAAACACTACAGAAACGAAAGCAGGGCTAAACCAAGAGAAGCAAACTAAACCTAAACTGGGTGAAGCTAGATATAACAACAGAGGGAACAAAACCTGAAAAACAGGAAGGTGGCAGACGAAACGCTGGGAATAACAAACAGACATGATATGCAGAATGACACACGCAGACGCTCTGAGAAAGAACTGTTAGGTCTAATTGTTGAATGTTGCCATTGTGTTTCTTAAATTTGTACAGTCTTAGTTCAAGCAGCATTATCAAAGCTATTCCTTTGATCCTGAGCACCTCTAACCACTTTGTGTTGGGGGAGGTTTTATAGCAGATACATCCTATCTGGAAGATCTACTTCCTTTGATGTAAGCTTCCTGCGTTTACGACCCTTTGGTCAGCAGGAGGACACACACACACACACACACACACACACACACACACACACACACACACCTGCATATACATACATACAGTGCCTTGTCTTTGTAACCAAAGGGGGTTGCGAGGGGAGGTGTTTTGTAAACTATTGTTTGAAGTTTGTCAATAAAAGCCAGCGAGAGGAGGCCCTCATGGGGGTCACTTCCATGCTGGACATAGACGAGGCCTCCCTTGCGCAAGTAATCGATCGATCGCTGACTGTCTTGTTTTCATTCATGATGAATAAGTCTCTAGAATTAGCGGGGTTTGTGGGAACAGACCCAACAAGAACAGAGATAACCACACTCTAAATGTGCGCACAAGGTAACAAGGAAATGGCACACAGGAGGGAGACACCACTGAACCCAATTAAGCATGAAGCAAAAAGGAATACAAGACATGGACCCTCTGAGCAAAACAGGAAACACAGAACACAGGGAACATCGAGTTGAAGGACCAAAACCTAAGGACTAGAAATAAAAAAAACAGAAACAAACCCCGGATAAAAACAACACCTCAACTGTGAAACTCCCTTTGTCTTTACGGTGTATTGACACTGTTGAACCTTTTTGAAAGCAGCCTAATGTTTATTCAAGGGAGATTTTAGGCAATATGTTTGCTGTTGTTATTATTCCTTTTATCATTATCGTATTTTTATTCTTATATTGAGGTGGGTGACAATTATTTGACAATTAATATATATGTTGGTAGAAAGAAAAGGCACGGCAGGAAACTTTTTTAATGAATTTCCAATTTTTTTTTACAAGAACTGTAGTTCATACATTGGAATAAATGTCTTTGTTCATTCTCTTATAGATAGGAAACTCAAAAGATTTTGAGTTCATGCACATTGTTAAAGAAGAACCTAAAACTTTGTGTCACAATTATTTCTAGTCGTTTCAGAATTTTCAGTGGTAGACAAAATCATTGGTAAAAGGTAAGTACATGAGCTATATAATACCATAAACTCTACATGTACTACACATAATAATTTCATACTTGATGTTTTATAAACACTGAATATCAGGGCTACATCATACATAAATGACCTCAGGGATCTCCTAGGGACATAGGGCTGTAAAGGTTCAGTGATGTAGGCTGGTGCTTGTCCATGAAGAGCATTAAAGGTGAGAACCAGAATCCTAAAATGGACTCTGAATTCAACGGGGATCCAATGCAGCTGTATTAGCAGCGGTGTCACATGAGAGTACTTAGATGTTTTGGTCAGAAGCCTTGCTGCAGCATTATAGCAACTGACTGATGTAGCCCCATTGAACATCCTGAAATGACTGGTTTGTAACTGATGCAGAGTAGCATTTATAAATGATTAATCAATGATTTTTAGAACATGAAATCAAACTTAATAAAAAGGTTATAAATTATAAATTTATGTGATGACACACTCTCTTCATTCACCCCTCCGTCACAGATGAAAATGCAAGCCAATAATTGTAAGAGGCACAGACATGTACCTTATACCACATTACTCTCCACAGGAGGAAGCTTAAATTACTGCACTGATTCAAAGTAAGGTAAAGACTGGTCTTACATACCAGCGCTTTAGATGAGTTATCAGCTAAAGCGATGGTTTGTAAGACCAGTCTTTACTTTTTTTCAACGGTGTTTTTTTTTTCTTTTTTTTATTAAACAGAATTCAAAGCAGAAGGCAGGTAGACTAACCATTGTGATCAATCTGTCTCTATACAGCCATATGTGCTTTGACTGGAGATTCTGATGCATCACTGATCTGCTGTATTACATAGAACTTGCCTGCTACAAGGTCTCAGGTATGCCTTGCTCTGACGTACCCGTCTGGAATGCATCCCTGCAGGATTCCCGTCAGTGGGAAAGTTTTAGTCACGTGACAGGTGGAAACTCCTGAGGTCAAAGCCTTCAATCAAACTCATATTCCTAAGTGACACAAAGTGTTATGGAGTAATTCTCTCACCAAGTCTTGAGAAATGAAAATGAAAATTTAAAAAAAAAAGAATAAAATAAAATTCCAAAAACATAAAATTTATCTTGATTGGACAGCCTAATTCTCAAATGAATTTCTTAAATAAAGTAAGAATAATAAGACCTCTCAATATAGCCAATATTTAGAAAACTAAAAAGGGTTGGTATAGTATTAATAATAAAAAAAAAAACCATTTTTTTCCCTACAAATCTCAAACTAACATGTAAGAAAACAACAGATTTAGACAGAACATTTAAACTTTTTTCTTAAATGTTTGTCTTGTTTTAAGCTTGTTTGTTTTGCAAGGAACTGAACTCTCTGTTTGCAACTGAAAAGTCCCGCTCTCTGTTATCCTCAATCCACTCTACAACAACAGTCTCCTGTTTCAAAAACTCCTATATATTCATCCGTATCCATTATACGTTATGGACTTCTCATGGGCCGAGATCAGCAAATTCCTCTTTCTTTTATATAACGAAAGTGAAAGAGCTTTAGTAAAAATGCTGTGATTACATCAGTATGTGAAAGGAAACTGGTGAGCGCAGAGTTGAAAGCCGAGTGCTGGCACAAACGGAGCACAGAGAGAACTAGCGAACAAGAGGTGGGGATCGGAACTTCTAGAGGTTAACACTGCTTATACTTTTCTATTTTCTAAAAGAGATGCTTTCAAGACCTCAACAACAAAGTCGAACAGGTGAGACTTGAAATGCTGGTGTTAAAATGGTGTTTCGTTGCGTGTTAATGTAGTGAGCTAAACTGGCAAAGTCAGAAACAGTGTCACAGAGCTGTATATTAGGATTAAAACATCTATCATCAGCATGATAATTATTAACATTTTCTACATTTATCAGGAAGTAGTCAGTGTTTAAGAAATAAGAAAAAAACTAATATTTAAAAATGTTGAGTTACTTTTAAATATGTTTTACTTATTAATTATATTTAAAAATTGTCATTGCATATAAAATTTCTTCTTTTTAAGAGGAGCTGGCCAAGAAAGTGATAGGAATTACAGAAAATGTTACATCCAAGTTTTGTCAATATATTTTAATTTGCCAAAAGTGGACAGGACAGATTATAATTTACTACAACGCAGTCATAAAATATTTATAGTATTTATTCTATAAGACCAACTTCAACTCTGCTATGGTTCTGTAACTCAGCAAATCACATCTGTACTATTAGCTGCTAACTTCTTAAACTTGGGAGGTTCAGTCCACTTATTGATCCCAAGAGCATGTCAATATCCATTTTATTTCTTTTGTACATTTCTCCTTGTAGATTGGAGAACAAACAAACAAAGATGAAGCTGTTGTGGTTTGTCATACTGTTAGTCTGCCCTGTTTTTGGTGCCGCCGATGATGACAAAGAGGAGAACATTTGGACTGTGATTGGGATTGATCTGGGGACCACATACTCAAGGCAAGTCACTTACGAATCTTGAAATAATGACACGATACCACAGAGAAATAAAATGGGATTCAGACCGAATTCAAACTGTTTTCTTGCAGTGTTGGAGTGTTCAAGAATGGGCGCGTGGAGATTATTCCAAATGACCAGGGAAGCAGAATCACCCCCTCCTACGTGGCCTTCACCAGTGAAGGTGAACGTCTGATTGGTGATACTGCCAAGAATCAGCTGACCTCTAACCCTGAGAACACCATTTTTGATGCAAAGAGGCTGATTGGTCGGACATGGGGTGACTGGTCTGTGCAGGAGGACATCAAATACCTGCCCTTCAAGGTGAGCTTGTAAACTGAAAGTAAAACTTGTTGGTTCTTTGGGTCATGTTTGAGTGAAAGTCTTGTTAAATTAATATTGGTGTGTATTTGCATGAAGGTTACTGAGAAGAAGAGCAAGCCACATATCCAGGTTGACATTGGTGGTGGCCAGATGAAGACCTTTGCTCCTGAGGAGGTCTGTGCGATGGTGCTGACTAAGATGAAGGAGACTGCTGAGGCTTACCTGGGCAAGAAGGTACAAAAATGTCAGAGATTCTAAATCAATGATAAAGCTAATCTTAATTAAATAGTCTATCATCAAATCTAACTTCATCCTTTTTCCTCAGGTCACACATGCTGTGGTCACTGTCCCAACCTACTTCAATGATGCCCAGCGCCTGGCCACTAAGGATGCTGGTACCATTGCTGGTCTGAATGTTATAGAAGTCATCAATGAGGCGTAAGCATCCAATCAAAATGAATTTGATCATCTGCAATTTGAAACTGCAAAAATTGTCCCTGCCCTCCCATTGAAAAATAAATTCTCACTGTATTCTTTAGAACTGCTGCTGGTATTGCTTATGGCCTGGACAAGAAGGATGGAGTGAAGAACATTCTTGTCTTTGATCTGGGCGGTGGCAGCTTTGATGTTTCTCTTCTGACCATTGACAATGGTGTGTTCGAAGTGGTAGCCACCAATGGTGACACTCATCTGGGAGGTGAGGACTTTGACCAGCGTGTCATGGAGCACTTCATCAAGCTGTACAAGAATAAGACTGGCAAAGATGTGAGCAAAAACAACCGTGCTGTGCAGAAGCTGCGTCGGGAGGTTGAGAAGGCAAAGAGGGCGCTGTCTGCCCAGCACCAAACCCACATTGAGATCGAGTACTTCTTTAACGGAGAAGACTTCTCTGAGACCCTGACTCGTGCCAAGTTTGAGGAGCTGAACATGGGAAGATATTAATCTGGTTTTGAAAGTATTGCATATCAAATCCTAATGAAGAAGCGGTAGGAAAACTTGTGTTTTCTTTAAAACCCAGGACCTGTTCCGGTCCACCCTGAAGCCTGTACAGAAAGTGCTGGAAGATGCTGACCTAAAGAAATCTGACATTGATGAGATTGTCCTGGTTGGAGGCTCCACTCGTATCCCCAAAATCCAGCAGCTGGTGAAGGAGTTCTTCAATGGCAAAGAGCCATGTAGAGGCATCAACCCTGATGAGGCTGTGGCATATGGAGCTGCTGTGCAGGCTGGTGTGCTTTCTGGAGAGGACACTGGTGAGTCATGACTTAATAGGGTTGAGCTTTCAAATGTGATCCTGTTTACTAAACCTTTTCCTTCACTTGCAGGTGATGTGGTTCTTCTGGATGTGTGCCCCATGACCCTTGGTATTGAGACTGTTGGAGGAGTAATGACCAAGCTGATCCCCAGGAACAGTTGGGTGCTCACCAAAAAAGCACGGATCTTTACTACAGTGTCTGATAACCAGGATACTGTCACGATCAATGTCTATGAAGGTAAGAGTTTAGATATCGTTCTTTAAAGTTGCCAAATAGTGTTATTATAAAAAGAATCCAATGACAAGAAACACTTGATAATGAAATTAAATGTTCCACAAGTGTAATTGTAACCTTTTTTTGTTTTGTTTTTTGTTTTAGGTGAGCATCCTTTGACCAAAGACAACCATTTCCTGGGTACCTTTGACCTGACTGGCATCCCCCCTGCTCCTCGTGGTGTGCCGCAGATTGAAGTCACCTTTGAGATTAATATCAATGGCATTTTGCGTGTCACTGCTGAGGACAAGGCCACAGGCAACAAGAACAAGATCATAACTAACCAGAACTGGCTAATGCCTGAGGATATCAAACGCATGGTGAACGACGCCAAGCGCTTTGCTGAGGAAGACAAGAAGCTGAAGGACAGGATCAATGCTCACAATGAGCTGGAGGGCTACGCTTACTCCCTGAAGAACCAGATTGAATCCATTGAGAAGGCAGTGGAGGAGAAGATTGAGTGGTTGGACTCCCACCAAGATGCTGACCTAGACGACTTTAGAGCCAAGAAGAAGGAACTTGAGGAGGTGGTTCAGTCCACTATCAGTAAGACCTGTGGTAGTGCAGGTGGTCCACCAGCAGTTGGCAGTAAGCAAAATGAGAAGGATGAGTTGTAGGCAGGTCTGAAGTCTTATCACTCCTTGGCCCTCTGGCATGTTGGTGTACATATTGGACTGATGGGACTGAAATTGTGAGAGAAGTGGTGGCAAAGGGGCTGACGATAACAAGTGACCATAGTGAATTTTCTGAGAGACTTTAAAATATGTTTCAGTGTGTGGCTGTACTGAGGTGGTAGAGCAGGCCATGTACCAACCAGAAGGTTGGTGGTTCGCAGTCTGCTCCGGTCTGCATGCCAAATATTCTTGGGCAAGATACTAACCCGATATTGGTGATGATGCATATATGTGTAAATGCTAGATAGTAAGAACTTAGATACAGCTTAGAAAGAAAGTGCTTGGGTAAAAGTACAAGTTGTGTAAATCTCTTTGAGTGCTCACATAGAGTAGCAAAGCGCTATATAAGAACCAGTCCATTTACCAATACAAATGACAGGTTTGTTGCTGGTCTGTTGGCTTTCTCCTCCTCTGGATTTCCCTCATCACACACTGTCCAGGCAAATATGCACATAGATGTTTTGGTAGTAGAGCTGCTTTGAATTCCAGAAAACAGAAAATATTTAAAAAAATCATATTTAGATGTATGCAAAGAACTAAAATACTACATTTATATAGGGTTCACAAAACATAAATAATGACTGGCTTAAAGGCAGCATAGTGGTATTAAATCTTTATATTTGCTCCATCTGCTGTCATCCCTCCAAACATGTAAATGTTCTTACCCAGCACGACAGCTGAGTGGGCAGCTACTCCTGGTGGAATATCTCCTTTGGCCTGCACTTTCTCCCACTTCATGCTCCCTTTAAAGATAATTTAACAGATATTTTTATATCATCCCAGTGCAATGCAGTGATACTCTGATCACTTGTTCTGCATGTGTGTTGAAATACAAAGTGTTTAATCTCTGAGTCACAGATGTGGAGAATCTTACTTGAATCAAGAGAGTACATATCATTGTGGAATCTGTCTCCAGACATGCTCCCATGACTGTAGATCTTTGAATCCGCTGCTAAATGGATGTGATTGTGTTTCAGGTTATGACCAAGTAGAAGACACTGCAACAGATTTACACGGAAGTGATTAATGGAAAAAATGATTGTTATTTAAACATAAACTTTTCATAGCATGTGTCAAAAGTGAAACATGAAAGAAACATAAGAATATGGATTTTCATTTTGAAAATCTCAATCACAGACAAGAAATATGTCGAACAGTGACATATGTTATTTCCTCAGCACTAGATCTTTTTGTACCTACCAGTGAATGAATGATGAGTGCACACATTTACTTAATTGTTTGTGGCTAACATAGATAAGCAATATCTGTTATGTGTGTGTGTGTGTGTTTGTGTGTGTGGTTATGTTTTTTATGGTGTATAATGCGCATATTGAGGTTTTGTCATATGAAGATCTAAAATTCCTCAAGTGATGAAAACCAAATAATTATTATTATAAATTACAAAGACATTTTTGAAAAAATACCAGGTTTTTCATCATTTCCTCACATGATTCAGTGAAAATGAAATTTGACCTAAAAGCCATTCCTGGCTGTGTTATTTAACCATAGGGAGCCAAGTCGAAGTTACAGCTAATTAAAAAGGCCTCAAGCCAAAATGTTACAAAAATAAACTCAAACTTGAGTAAAAATTAGTCACTAAATCAAGAAAACTGACACTTAAAACTGTTGGTTGGCTCTAGTGTTAATGAAGTTCTACTTCTGAAAAAACTGGGCTGAATGAGAAATGCATCATTTATGAAAGTCAACAATCAAAGTTCAAATGTAAAGACATTATGTCTATTTGATCTCATGACTTTTACTCTGAATTCACATTTGATCTTGTTAGAGGAACAAATACTTTGTAATGCTGTAAATTAAACATACACAATTTTTGTCACGGTCCTGGGTCGGTTCGACCCAGCATTTTGAGTTTCTTATGTTTTGGTTTATTTTTGCATTATGGATTAGTTCTTATTCTCTGGTGATACTGTTTTGATTATAATTATATTCTGATTCTTTAGCTATCCGATGATGATGATGATGATGATTATTTCTGGTTTAGGTTTTGTTATCTTGCCCTCATGTTTGGTTTAGGTTGCCTGTGCTTAGCCTTCTCTGCCCGTATGTCCCTCTGTCTGTCCATGACATCATTATGCTTGCTTACGAGTCTGCGTCTGTGTCTCTGTCTGTCGTGTGCTTCCTGTTTTATTTTGTAGGTCTGTGTCCTATGTCAGTGCGTTCAGTTTAGTTAAGTTTATGTGCCTTTTCTGCCCAGCAATAAAGCTGCGTGTTTCGAGTTTACATCTGCCTCCGAGTCCTGCATTTTGGGTCCTTCCTGCCTGCCTGCACACAGCCATGACTTTTTACGTATTAATTCTTTTACGCATTTTAAACTGCTGTTGAATACAACCTTTGCATCCAATTTATTGGTGACATCCGCAGATAGATATGTAACCTAATGATGAAAGCAATATATCTACATGACCTAATATCCTGGGTAGTTCATGAAATTGACATTTCTCAGTGTCACAAAATATATCACAGGCCTGGCTTGGAGGACTGGACTCTAAATAATTTCAGCAGTTTTTTCTGCTTTGAAGTGATATGTGTTCTAATATAATGTTTCATATTACGTTTTCTCTTTATATATATCTGGGTGAATGCAATAAGGCATAGAGTGAGCTCAGTCTAAGCTTTGAATCTGTTCTTCATGTCCGATCAAAGTCTTCTTACTCGGTTTTTGCTCTATCCACACAAATTATACATCAAAACACAGTTTTTCAGAAAATGTCACTGTCATTATGGTAGGAGTTAAGTTTTTCTCGCAAATGGTCTTGAAGCAACACAAAGTTGGAAACTCCCCATTCAAAGTCTACTGAGACTTGAGTGAAAATCAGAGCTGAAATTCTGTAACGGGAGGCATTTTCAGCTCATATCTCCTAATTGTAGGATGCACAGACATGAGCCTTGTGCCAATACATTTTAAGACACTCGTGATGCTCATGGTGAAAGAATTTTTTTTGATACCTTTTACCGTTGTGCCATGAATTACGTTTGTTTCAGGATAGGAAATCTGTCCTTGTCTCAGATTTCAAACTCTGGAAATGAAGTCGTTTTTTTCTCTCATTATATCTCCTAGGTGGATTTACATTGAGACCAGAAAATTGCCTTGATTGGTCATCAAAGCTTGCTGATTCTCAGTAAAAGAATGCCATTGATAGCCCGTCTACTTGGCAAATTAGAGAACATTTTCCAACAGCGAGAAACAGTGGTTTTCACTTCTCGTCCATTCTCTTTAAAGTGTGGTTTAGATCACTGGGACGAGCTGTTTTCACAGCGTATGGATCTAATTCAACATGCACACAGCTTCTTTGGCTTATTTCCACTACACTGCATTCACCCTGCATTTTCAGGGGACATGAGACTTTTTCTAATTTTTCCTTATTTTTAAAACATTATTATATAAAGCGACCATCAATGATTGAGAGGGCATAAGATTCCAATTTATTATGAAAATTCAAGAGCTCACATAGAAATAAATCAGTAAATATCTTAGATACAGCACCAAATTAGCTCTTTCAGTTTTCACATCAAAACCAAATAGTATTTCATTAAAATAAAATACCAACATTTCATCTCTGAAGCAGATAACTTCTGAAATACTGTCAGGTGATGTTACTCTAAAGCATTGCAATAAGAATATAATTTATTTGACACAAACCTGTATCAAAGACATGAAGTTTGGAGTATGAGGCAGGTGCAGATCCTATTTCCCCACCAGAAAACACAAAAAGCTTGTCCCCAAGTCAGGCTGAGGTGGTGTGGTATGTCCTGGGACTGGGGGGTGTCCCATTTGTCACTACATTCCAGCGAGGGTTACTGTCTAGCAGTGTTGGGACTAACGCGTTATTAAGTAACGCGTTACAGTAAGTACGTTATTATTGTGGTAACGAGCACGGTAACTAGTTATTATGCCAAAATCAGGAACGCGTCACTCGTTACTGGGATTTAGATAGGCTCGTTACTCGTTACTTCGTGTGGTGGCTATCCACAGATATTCCACAGATGTGGCTATTCCACAGATTCAGTAACATTAGCAAGTGGTGGAGGCCAGCAGGTGGATGAGGGAAAGTGGAGGCAAGAGGAGAGACCCGAAGTGGCCGCCCGTCCGAGTGTCAGGTGAACTGAACTTCAGGTAAGAAGTTATGACCTGCAGTCGGGGTCAGATATAAACCAAGTTTAGTTGGAGTTTTTTTTCGTTATGCTGACTTTTTCGTACTGCGTTTCCTACTAGCTAGCATGACGGGGTTTCTATACAGCTGTGTGGGTGCTATGTTACTGATGTTGAACTTTTGTTCATAAGGTTATTAGAGTTGCCAACCGTCCCCTAAAAAACGGAATCGTCTCGTATTCAGAGAAAATATTACGCGTTTCGTATTGAGGTGAAAAGGAACACAGTTTGTCCCGGACTTCAGCTACAATGAAAAAGACACAAAGCTGGAGTTATTCTGTCTTTGCTGCACAGCTGCCTCTTCTTCTCTCATTCTCCCCCTCCCTCTCCTGTTTCTACTTCAATCATGAAACTGATCAATGATCAGCTGATCGGCTTTTCTCTCTTGTTTGTTTATCGCCCACTTTGCACCAGAAAGAAGAAACCAGCGGATGTCGCGTTAAACAACAGCAGCACGTTTGATCAGCTGTTGTTAGAATTTATTTAATATTAATTTCTAGTATCAGCTGATGTTTGCTGGAGCCACAGCTGTAAAAGCTGCTGGTCATGATGTCAGTTTGGTTATCCAACACGTTCTCACTCCCAACTCGTCAAATGTGTGACGCATGGTCAGGCTCCCTCTGCTTCACTTATCGACGCGCAGGGTACCCCCCTCGCGTTGAGAATTGACGTGCAGGGTCCTCTCATTGAATACTATAGAGCTCCCTAAACGTTGCTTATTGACGACAAGAGATTGCCACGGAAAAGCCTGTTGTCCGTATATTTATACATTTCCAAAATCACATTGTAGTTACGTGTACTGAACACAATAAATTATATAATGTAAGCAACTACCTGAGAAACAGCAGATACAGCAGATAAATTAATTATAGGCTATTACTTTTGCATTTATGGAGGGAGAGGTGTATGCTGGGTAATGGCACAGCTAGCGACTGGGTGACTTTATTCACCCGCTTCGGATGTTCAGTCCATCAGGCGTTATTAGCAGAAATCAGTCCCATAGATATGGGCCATCTCCACCTGCTAGATTGTTCAGAAGGTTGTTCTCATCCATCCAGATGGAGGATCACTAACAGGAGCGTGGAAGACTCCAGAATCCACTCTGGCTGGAATCCGGTGGATACAGCAGTGTTACAGGTAAGACCATTTAAACGGACAGCATTTATAAAATGACTATTAAAAGTCAGCGAGTGTCAATAATGTTAATGTGCTTATGTTAGTAATACAGCGAGTGCTAATATAACAGCTTTAAGATGCATTTCTAGATATTATTACGTGTTTTACCGTCTTTATGGTGCTAGCTTAAAGTTACGGTGTAAACGTTAGCTTATATTGTAGTAAAGCTGTTACTGTTTAAACGATGTTAGCACAGAAATATTAGCTTCTGTCATGACTGATGAAGTTACTAGTTAATAAAGTTTCCAGTAAAGTGATTAATTGTTGTTTAACACAGATTTCAGAAGAGCAAAGATGAGCACTGTTGCTTAATCCTTAATAGTTTAACTGGATTGGAAATTTAAAAAAAATCCAGATTCTTCTTCCACAGAAGTTTCATTTGTCAGTGTGGATCTGCTGAGTCACCTGAAGAACTCGTTTCATTCATTCTCAACATGATGTTCATTTACAGAAATGTTTCACAGGAACTGATTCCACCCAAAGGGTGAACTAGTGTGTTTCCACAGATTATCTCTGTATGAATGTACTTCTTAAATGAAGGCAAGTGTTTGTCCTTTTTTGTTCCTCAGGCACAGTACGTGATATTAAGGGCAGGCGGTCATCACTGGGGGAAGACAAGAAGCAGAAGTCCTCCAAGAGGGAGCTGCAGTGAGGACACAGCCAGGTCACTGAGGTCAGAGGTCAGAATCAAGGTGCGGAAGGCTGCAGGTCCAGATGGCGTCAGCTCCAGGCTCCTGAGGTGCTGCGCAGATGAACCCTGTGGCATCCTAGGATATCTGTTCAACCTGAGCCTGTCACTGGAGAAAGTTCCACAGCTGTGGAAGACATCCTGTGTGGTACCAGTACCAAAGACTTCCCATCCCAAGGACCTCAGCAGCTACAGGCCGGTAGCCCTGACATCGCTCCTGATGAAGACCCTCAAGAGGTTGGTTCTAAACCATCTGCTCCCCCTGGTGAGGTCTTCATTGGATCCGCTGCAGTTTGCTTACCAGCCTGGCATTGGGGTGGAGGACGCCATCATCTACCTCCTGCACCGAGCTCTGACTCACCTGGAGAAGCCTGGAAGCACTGTGAGGATCATGTTCTTTGATTTCTCCAGTGCTTTCAACACCATCCAGCCACGACTTCTGAGAGACAAGCTGGAGCTATCGGGAGTGGACCACCACATGTTCCAGTGGATACTGGACTACCTCACACAGGGCTGGACTGGGACAAAAAATCGGCCCGGGCATTTTGACTAGAGACCGGCCCACCAGGTATTATAGGAAAAACCATAAAGCCTTTGAATGAAAACAAACGCTGTTGTCACAGTGATGTACACCGTCTTGTTGGTATATATGTATCAGTCTAATAAACTTAAACCTACACCATCCTCCCTATTCTGGTATTCTAAACAGTACCCGAAAGTAGACTGCTTGGTCGAGTTAACCTCCTGAACTATCTACAACACATGGTGAAAACCTGAAATTAAGACAGAGAAGACTAGAGGTGAGACATGATCATTACTGATGACAGATGACAGATTTAGATATATTTTCATAAACCATTCATTTGCCACATCAATAAACAGCATGGCAGGGCAAAATATTTTTTCTAACATGGCAACCTTTAAAACGTGAGAGGAGACAGAAAGACAGATGAGAAAGAAAAACTTAATTGACTTTTTGATGGCATTTCACTCACAGTACTGGTACAGAATCTAGAAAATGTGGGAAAATAGTGGCATCATAAACAGTACTTAGCTACTTCTGAAGAAATTATGATGGGACCCTAAAAAAAATACTATGTAAAATAATGGATTTCTATACATTTTACATCAGATGAAAACGTTTGTTGTAAGATTCAGAGCGATAAACAAACAAGAGAGAAAAGCCGATCAGCTGATCATTGATCAGTTTCATGATTGAAGTAGAAACAGGAGAGGGAGGGGGAGAGAATGAGAGAAGAAGAGGCAGCTGTGCAGCTTCAGCTTTGTGTCTTTTTCATTGTAGCTGAAGTCCGGGACAAACTGTGTTCCTTTTCAGCTCAGTACGAAACGCGCAATATTTTCTCTGTATACGAGACGATTCCGTTTTTTACAGGACAGTTGGAAACTCTAATAACTAACCTTATAAATAAGATAAAACAAGTTCAACATCAATAATATCATAGCACCCACCCAGCAGTATAGAAACGAGTTATTGTAACTGACTGTAAAAAGTCAGCATAACGAAAATAAACTCCACCTAAACTTGGTTTATATCTGACCCAGATAGACTGCAGGTCATAACTTCTTACCTGAAGTTCAGTTCACCGCCTCGGGTCTCTGCTCCTCCTGCCTTTCCGTCATCCACCTGCCAGCGTGTTGCATCTGCTGGCCTCCACCACTTGCTAATGTTACTGAATCTGTAGAAGCTCCGCAATAGCCACCACCAAACAATTGAGTTATTTTTACACATCTCCCATCATCTGGCCAATCGACCACCTTTCAGTGTTTATACCGTTACGGAAAAAAACGAAGAAAAAAAACCCCATCGGCCCATAAAAACGAAAAATCACCATCGGCCCACCGGGCAAATGCCCGGTATGCCTGATGGCCAGTCCAGCTATGACCTCACAGAACGTCCACAGTATGTGAGGTCACAGGGCTGTGTCTCTGACATGCTGGTCTGCAATACGGGGGCCCCACAGGGAACTGTGCTGGCACCGTTCCTCTTCACCCTCTACACTGCAGACTTCTCCATCAACTCCCCACGCTGCCACCTACAGAAGTTCTCTGACGACTCTGCCATAGTCGGCCTCATCACAGGTGAGGATGACTCAGAGTACAGACAGTGGACTCTGGACTTTGTTGACTGGTGTCAGCAGAACCACCTGCTGATCAACGCCGGGAAAACCAAGGAGTTGGTGGTGGACTTCCGGAGACGCAGACCCACCACACTGACACCGGTGAACATCCAGGGAGTGGACATTGAGATAGTGGACTCTTATAGGTACCTGGGTGTTCACCTGAATAATAAACTGGACTGGAGCCACAACACTGATGCTCTTTACAGGAAGGGTCAGAGCAGACTCTACCTGCTGCGGTGGCTGAAGTCATTTGGAGTACAGGGAGCGCTTTTAAAGACCTTCTATGACTCTGTGGTGGCATCTGTCATTTTTTACAGTGTGGTATGTTGGAGCAGCGGTTTATCGGCAGCTGAGAGGAAGAGGTTGGATAAACTCATCAGGAAGGCCAGCTCTGTTCTGGGATGCACCCTGGACCCAGTGCAGGTGGTGGGAGACAGAAGGACTCTGGCCAAAATAACATCTCTGATGGACAGAGTCTCCCACCCCATGCATGGAAATGTTGCTGAACTGCAGAGCTGCTTCAGTGACAGACTGCTGCATCCTAGATGCATGAAGGAGCGTTTCCGCAGGTCCTTCCTCCCTGCAGCTGTCAGACTGTACAATCAGAACTGCTCCCAACAAACATAGATGTTTACATCTGCGCTGTAACTGCAATAAGTTAATTAACCGATTCGCACTACAACCTGGTTTGCCTCTTATCTGTAGTTATTTTTATTTAATTTCATAACTGTACAGTACTCTGTTTATAGTAACCATTGTCATTAATGTAAATATGTAAGAAAAATTGTGTATGTTTCTGTTCTGTGTCCTGTGTACTGTTTGTTTGTATATGTGTCTTTTTGGCTGCTGTTACAACCAAATTTCCCCTTGTGGGACAATTAAAGGATTATTCTATTCTATTCTATTCTATTCTATTCTATTCTATTCTATTCTAACACAGCCAGATAACAGTGATGAGTTCATTGAAAATAAGATACAGGACCCGAATGTATTCAATGCATCCTTAATGTCATGCAAAGAATTTGAGCTTCGCAGGTTATTAATTATTTCCTTTAAAGTCGAGAATGACACAGGTTCAAAAGGTTGAAAAACCATTGATTATTCGGAAACTGGGGCTTGATTTACTGCCGGAGAATGTGGGGCTCTTAACACTGAGATTTTATCTATAAAATGATTTAGAAATTTTTCACAGAGAGCCGGGGAGGCCTCCCTCGAAACATCAGGGCAAGGATTAAAAACTGAGATAAAGATTTTAAACAGAACTCGAGGATTGTGACTATTAGTTGCAATGATGCAACTAATAGAAGAAGTTTTAAAAAGGAAGTTTTTGCCATTTTGGCAGCCTGCCATAAACCAGAGACTTTTCTCATGGGATGTGCTACTTTCAGATGGGTGATATAAAACAGTCCAACTGATAATAGGTTTAATTTCATAAATCTATGACTTTTCAATATCTTTGATGTTGCCTGGTCAACTGTAAGTATGTAACCTTCTGGTTTTTGCTTTTTGTTGTGTATCTCTTTGAGCTGTGGCTATACTTCAGACTACAGTTTATCTCAAACATGCTTTTCCATAATAAATACCAACAGAACAATGTGCAATCAACTTTTACTTTGACTCCTCAATGCACATGGCACAAAAACCACCATACCATAAACACTGTCTCTGTAAACAGCAACCAAGGTTACTGTAAAAATAATTTAAATGTTGGACATAAAATTACAAAGTGAGGCAAGTAACCATAACGTTATTACATATATATTGAACACAATTGTGTGTAAAATCACCAAAATAATATTGCATCATACATTTATATTA
Source organism: Oreochromis niloticus (assembly GCF_001858045.2). Lineage (NCBI taxonomy): Eukaryota > Metazoa > Chordata > Actinopteri > Cichliformes > Cichlidae > Oreochromis > Oreochromis niloticus. The sequence continues at coordinate 82,173,626 of NC_031967.2, read as the reverse complement.
TGAACTACGCAATTTAAACGTGGCCAAAAAAATAAATACGCGTGCCATAAACAGGTTGTCAGTTATTAGAGAACAACTGTCAGGCTTCATCAGTATTTTAACATTGATTTAACACTTAGATTTCAGTCTTGAACCTTAATGAAGATTTGGATGAAAAATCAACATGAATTCAATTTCAGCTTTTCCCAAAAGTCCCTCGGATTTTTAAAGTTATCTCAGGGTTCAGTAGTTTGTAGTTTAGAGACAGAGCAGGACTGGAGCTGATTCAGCCTGTCAGAGACTGATGATGGTCCATCTAAGCTCACAGCAGAAGGATGAGGCCATCACAACTGCTCCACCCTTCACAGGAGGAACCCCGACTCCTCCTGGACTAAAGGTTTGATCAGATCACCTCTGCAGTTCTTCATCTGTCCACCAGGTGTCCTCGGTGCACCTACATTCGCAGATCACCTGACCATCTGAGTCACCTGACCACCTGCTCCGTTTTTTTTTTTTTTTTAATCTTTCTTTTCCATCCATATGATCTTCATCGGTCTCTGATCAAAATGAGTTTTATTATAATGTCATTATTAATTTCTGTTTTCTATGTGTGTGTGTTTGTGGGCCTGGTGCCTCTGTCTGCCTTGACACTGATGACATCATGTGGTCCCTGTTCTGTGATTGGCTGATGTTTGTGTACGAGCTCGCAGACATTCAGAGAGTCACAGAGCTCCTGCTGATGACGATAAAGATGAAGGTGTGGGTGCTGCTCCTCGTCCTCTCTTCGGTCCTCTGTGTCTCTGCTGATGGTGAGTCTCTAAATCACTCATTAACTCTGTTTTAATGAACTTATTAAAAATACTAGTAAGCAAATGAACTCTGTCAGAAGTCCGAAACAGAAGAGAGGAGTAAGCTCACACATTTATCACGTGATCGTTAAACTTCACCAGCTGATTACTGGGACACTGTTTGTCTAAATATGAGCTTTTCCACAACACAAACACTCTTCCCCAGTCTGACAAAAAAAAAAAAAAAATCAGAAAAACACAAATGTAAAACACACATTTTTAACAACATACGTGTTGTTTGACTAATAGTTAAAAAAAAAAGAGATTTTAATGAACTCTATATTTGAGGATTGAAACATCAGGCTGATGGTTCCTGTGTCACTCACATTTGCTGAGAGTCAGGACTGAATAACAGACACTGAATAAACTCTCTGTTCTCCTCAGGTCTCCACGAGACAAACTCCATCAGCGGCTGTTCAGACACTGATGGAGAGGATGTGCTGATCCTGGATGATGAGGTGGTCTGGTACGCAGACTTCAACAAACACACAGGTGTTGATTCTCTGCCAGCCTTTGCAGATCATCCACACTGGCAGGAAGGAATGTATGAAGAAGCTGTGGCTAATCAACAGATCTGCAGACAAAACCTGAAGATGGCTCGTTCAGCTATGAAGGACTTTCCTAAAGAACGCGGTAAACACAAATCATCAACCATAAAGAGCAGAAGTACATTATCAGTTTGGGAGTAAATACTGTAAATATTTCACTCTGTTAAAGTGATAAAAAAAACAACAACAACAAGCTTTTTGGCAGATAAATCACGGAGATCCAGTTGTCACAGGCTGACAGGTTAGATCAGCTTTGCTGTCATTATCCTGACACTCAGGTGTACAGTATGTAGTTGGCTCACTCTAGTTTTAAAAAACATATGATTCAAACAACAGAATAATGGTGTTATCCTGAGGTCAATCCAAGCTCACAACGTGTCAATATTCACCAGATTTACAGATATAAACTAGAACAAAAACACACAAAGATAATCCAGGCAGAAATGTTTGCATCACAAATTTGGTGAGTTAGCAAATGCTGGGAGATTTAGTGTTATCTTAAAAAAACAGCAACGTGTGTGAAATGATTGTTGAGAAATCTCCAAGTATTGTGAAGAAACAGAAAATATTTTCTAAATTCATCTTTCTGAGTTAACTTCAGTAATTAGTTCCTGCAATCTATTAATGTTTGTTGTTGTTTTTTAGAGAAAGATATGAACAAACCTGAGTGGCCTTGCAAGTCAGTTCCTATCAATCACTTATGTTATGACAGCCCCGTCTAGATCGTGGGACTTGTTAACCAGGGATGGTTTTAGAAGCCCAGACCACAGGCTTCAGGGGAAGATATTACTTGCTAGAGCAACCAGTTAGATCTATTTGGACTTAAATACATTTATACTCAAATTTACACCTTTATTGTTTCACAAACAGTTAGAAAGGGAATGTTCACAGTTTAGACTTTAACTGCAGATTTAAAAAAATATAATAATCAAATCCATTCTAATTATTTAATTAACCCACTCTGAACTAATGGTGATGTTGTTCTTAGCTTTGGAGGAGAGAGGTTGGTGGTGAGATAGGCACTTCCAGTAGTGTAGGTATGTTCCACCTCAGTGCTCTGTGTTAATGGAAATAATCAGGAAGCTACGATTCCTTGATAGATCTTAAAGTTACAATTCACAGGGAGAACCTTAAAAGGCTTAAGAATCTGCAGTCCACCTGTAAATGATGGACGCTCAGAATCCTTGCAAAAAATCCTGGCACAACTTCACCTGCTTCCAAGGTGCATGGAGAAGATGAAAGAAATAAAAAAGCAGGAACTCCAGCAACACTTGAGAAACGAAGAACAGCTTTAATAATTGACCAACGCGTTTCGGCTTGTGGCCTTCATCAGGGTCATATGACCTATGACCCAGGGTCATATGACCTATGACCCTGATGAAGGCCACAAGCCGAAACGCGTTGGTCAATTATTAAAGCTGTTCTTCGTTTCTCAAGTGTTGCTGGAGTTCCTGCTTTTTTATTTCGCTCAGAATCCTTCTCAGAATCATAATCCAACACAGCGATGATGATGAGGAGAAATACACTACATCATTGTGCTAAGATGTTGATCAGACTTATGTCTTTGATTTATCTTTGATTAAGCACAAAGATGATCTACTTACTAGCAGCTCTGTTTATGACAAAAGAATTTCTCTCTGCCTCGGTAAAGTTCTTCTTCTCTTGTCCTATCTTATCTTAGTTTATATTATATTATCTTATCCTATGGAAATATTATGCTTCCTATGAAATGAAATAGGGAACCTACAGTATGTATTTCCTCTTTATCACATGACATGAAAACAACAAAAGAAATCTGTTCTTGCACATTTGTGTTTTTTCCATTTTCTCTAGAAACTGGAGTTCAGCAGCAGAAGCTTCGGTTTCTTTCACAGTTTTTTGTTTTCTCATTTTATTGAGTGCAGCCTGTCGCGTGGTGTTGTGAGTAAACTGTATGTGTTTGTGCACAGATGCTCCTGACAGTGTGGAAATCTACACTATAGTAAATGTGGAGATTGGAGTCCAGAACACTCTGATCTGTCATGTGACTGGTTTCTATCCTGCTCCTGTTAACGTCACCTGGAACAAGAACACAAAGAAAGTGGTTGAAGGGACCAGCATCACTGTTCCCTTATCCAACAAGGATGGTACCTTCAGCCAGACGTCCAAACTGGACTTTGTTCCCAAGGGAGGAGATGTGTACGTCTGCATAGTGGAACATGTGTCCTTGACCGCACCACTTACCAAAATCTATGGTGAGTATGTCAAGTTCAGTTTATTTTAAAATGTACCAACAACAGTAATCACAAGGTGAGTTATATTCTAAGGCAAAGGCTTATGTGTGCAAAGCAATGGAAGTGTGTTCAATGATCTGTAGTAATATGATCTGAAATTAAAAAACAAGCAGAAAGTGTTGGTCCCAGCACAGAGACTGACTGACTGTTTACAGATGTGAAGGTTGTTGTCTCTCTCTGTCTACACAGAGGTGGACGACGTTGAACCCATTCTGGGACCTGCAATATTTTGTGGAGTGGGTCTGACTGTCGGTGTCCTCGGCGTGGCAGCAGGAATCTACCTCTTCATCAGAGGAAGAAAGTGATGCTGAATGGTTTATGCTAATGTTTGAATACATTTTGAGGTAGACACCATCCTCTGATGAACTGATTTTTATATGATGAAACATCTGGAGGAAAACTGTGGCAGCTGGTCCGAATGATCTCAGACCCTCCTCATCCTCACTGGGACTGATTATTGATGTGAAACAGAAAGAGTTTTACATCATTAAAGATTTACTGAGGAAACTTTGATTTCAGTGTGTTTCTGAATGTTTCTGTTGTGGAACGGTTTCATGCTGTATTTGGTGAGCTGATTTTTCTTGTGTGCAGAATGAAGATGAAGCTCTTGACTTTTTGAATTAAAATAACTGAATGTTTCTTTTTGACATTAAATTCATTCTTTTTATAGAGCAGCAAAATTGAAAAAACAAATAAAAATCTGGTTTAAAGAAAGGCAAAAAAAAAACCTCAGGCCTTATCAGACTTCTATTTCCATTAATTGTTTCAAAGTTCTTGTCTGGGAACCTGAAGAAATTAAACCTGATTACATTTTAAGAAAAGACTCAAACAGGTCATTGACTGAGTAGAACCAAATTCACATGGTGAGGTGGTTCTGAGGCAAACTTCCTCAGAACCACCTCAGAAAGGATGAATTCAACACAAGTTAACATTAAATCCCACTTTGAATAATAAACAGTGTGACAATAAACTGTGGGGATTTTTCTTTAATTTTGTATTATAAGTTCCCTCTTTGTCTCTTCTTAGCATGTTGTGATGTACTCAGCGTTAGCATTGATGCCAAGATGTATTTTAGAAAAAATGCAGAACAAAAGCAAATTAAGATCAACAACAAAAAAGGAACAAAGTCAGCGATGTTAGCTTACAGACTAAAAGCTGAGTAGCTACCAGTGTGGATATTAATAACTCAAACATTTATTTTAATATATTGATAACATTGCACAGGCTTTAGTGTAAGATGTTCTCAGCTTCCACAACCACCAGTCAGGCTGCAAAGACTCCCTGATTCGGTCAGTCAGATACTGAACAGTCCTTTTGTTGATTTCACTTAGGGCTCAGAATGAAGCCTCCAGACTCCAAACCACTGGCTTCTTTCAGTCACGTTCAGGCCATGACACAGTTAATATTGGTTTTTTTTAAATCCATCAAAGTCTTGTGTAACTTCCTTCTAAAAGAAACCGCTTGCTGAGCTGTCATCTTCTCTGCTCTTCCTCCTCCATCCTCTCTTTCTGACATCTTTGTCACATTATAATTTTTTCTCTCCTTGGAAATTAAAGCACCTTTAGCCAACAGGATGAACTGAAACTGCATAAACACTGTGTGTGTTGATATTTATTGAGCTGTTAAAAAGTTTCATTTGAAACTACATGCCATAAAAATGTTTACCCTCTCTCCACTTCTTTGGAGCAAGTTAGATGCTGAGTATTGTCTCCACAACTTTATTAATATGTGCACCATGAACACATGACTAAGATGAGAAGTGAAAGAATGTGCTGAGGGTGTAAACTGTGAGCTGCGGGACGTTCTGACTGACGCACACAAAAAGGAAAGAAAAAAGTTCTACACATTTTTATTTTTTATCTAGACTTCATAATATGTTTGAAGTCAGTTATTCCATTATTGAAAAGTTAAATAAACGATCAGATTTTGGTCTTTTTTGGTATTTCAGAGGAAATCTGTTCGAGCATTTCCAGCTGAATAAATTAAAGCTCATTTCCTGGTTTCCTGTCACAGATTTCTTCCTGGCAGCAGGCGATGCTGCAGATCATGTGACGTGCCCTCTGGTTTTTAGCGCTGTGCTCAGTCAAACTCAGAGTTTGTCAGGAGAGCTCAACATGGATTCATCTTTTCTCTGCTTCAGCCTCTTCTTCATCATCCTCTGCAGAGCAGGTATTATACATACACTCATCAACATTCAATCAATACACTCACATGTATGTTCAAAGAGTCTGAATCCATCAGAGATGTTTTTATTGATTAAATGAACGTGACATATGAGCTGGGATTAGCTTTTTGTCTTTAACCTGTGATGATCCTCCTCTTCCTCTCAGAGCTTGTTCCTTTTCTTCAGTGATTGTTTAGTTCACTTATTTATAACAGCTGACAGAGTCAAATGAGATCAAACACAAACATCATCCGGCTACTTTGTTTACGTTTTTCACTTCTTCCTCATATGTGGCTCTGATTGTTCATAAAAAAAATCTGGTAATTCTTTGTTTTTAGATTCATCGGGCCCCAATCAGCCCAAATATCAAAGATAAATTAAAAATACATGTCATGGAAGAGTTCGGGTCTTAGGAGGTTAATAATAATAATGAATACACCAATCAGCAGATCAGTCACTGAAAGTAACTGTTCGCCTTAAAGTAATGTCCAGTAAACTGTACGAACACTATTATTTGTTATGATACAATATTTGTTTCAATATATGACTTATAATTATTATTTTGTTTTAGTGGATGACGTCCTTTATGAAATGTGTATGTGTGTAATATTTTGATACACTGATTTGCAAACTTTTACACTGGATGTTCTTCCTTACACATCCTGTACAAATGTGCAAACCACTGCAATACTATATTATATCATGTGTTTATACAGCACAGCTGTACCTAATCATTAGCAGTCCCCATGGGGGGTCATGTTGGAGTTTGCTGTCTAACATTTAACATTGTTTAACATTGAGTTTTTACAATGTAAAGCACCTTAGCAGACTGCTGTTGTGAAATGGCACTATATAACTAAAAGTGACATATTGTACTTGAAGTGATGTGACAGTGATGATGTTGTGGTGCTCCAACAGTAGCTGTGTGTGACTCCTGAAAGTAGAGATGTGCGTGTTGGAGCCTGAGTGATTCTCTGCTCTTTGTGTTTCAGATGGATACGAGTATTACACTTCATCCCGCTGCCTGTTTAACTCCACTGAGCTGCGGGACATAGAGTACATCAGATCTTACTATTACAACAGGATAGAGTATGTCAGGTTTAGCAGCAGTCTGGGGATGTTTGTTGGATACACTGAGTACGGTGTGAAGGAGGCAGACCAATGGAACAATGATCCTGGACAACTCGCTGCAATGAGAGCTCAGAAGGAGATATACTGCACACCAAACATTGACCTCTGGTACCGAAGTGTTCTGACAAAATACGGTGAGTCAGTGTTTCTGTGACATCATCGGATCATCATATAAACATCATCACACTGATGTCGTCATCAACACAACTCCTGACTGGACTCTCTGCACAGTTTACAGTAACACTGCTGAAAGTTTAATGTGACACATTCATTAAAGCTACATGATCTCTGGAGTTCTGCTCCACTTTAAAGCTTTGGCCTATTTGACGTCACACTGGAGTGTCTGTGGTTTGTGTCGTCCTGCTTTAGTTTGTTGCGAAATTCATCAAAGTAATTTTCATTTTCATGTTCCAGTGAAACCATTTGTCAGACTTCACTGGACGAAGCCCCCTGTTGATCATCATCCTGCCATATTGGCTTGCAGCATCTACGACTTCTACCCCAAATATATCAAAGTGACCTGGTTGAGAAACGGACAGAGAGTAACCTCCAACACAACAACAACTGAAGAGCTTCCAGATGCTGATTGGTTCTACCAGATCCATTCCTATTTGGAGTACACACCCAAGTGAGTCTAGTTTGGGCCTGCAAACAGGACTTGCTGATTCTTATTTATTCTTGTAATTTTTTAATGTTTTCTGTCACCTGCTTATTTTTTCCCTGATGCTGTGGAGCTTCTTCAGTCTCATGTCCACTTTCTTCAGGATAGTTCCAGCATCAGCACAGAACACCTACAGTACATATTCATGTTTTCAATAAAACAGCTCTGGTCTGATCCTCAGCCTGTGAAACCTGTTCCCTCTTCTCCTTCCTCATTCCTGCTACAACTAAATCCCCCCAAGGTTCTCATTTCTTCCGAGCCAAGTGTTTCAGCAGGAACTGTCTGAATTCAGCAGAGCAAAAAATAGGAAGTCCCCAAGATTGTTTTTAACAAAGCTATAAACATTTGGTGACAATTTCTTTGTTTTCACTTCGTGAATATGAACATTTCCCTACATACTGTTGCATGTGTTGATGTGTCATGTAATCAGTTTCAGAGAATTCCTCAAACTGGGACTGTGATGGACTTGAGCTAAAACATCATGAACCTCCTGTTCTAAAGGACCAGTGCTAAAGACTAAGCCTTTACACCTGGATGACGGAGATAGTCGAGTGCTTGGAACACATTTCTACAAGATCTAAAATGATGAAATGAACAAATCTTATGATTCCATAAAAAACATTGAGTCTCCAAGTTCAAAATAATTATGCAGCCATGCCAACTAAACCTTCCTTTCGTTACTTCGGAGTGCTACAGCAGGAAATAGAATTAGGCTGGAAAACAAAAAGGAAACAAGTCTGAATTGTAGTTCTGTAGTTATGTACTTGTAGTTCTGTGTGAGAGTCAGTGATGTTGGTTTGTGTTGAAGGTCTGGAGAGAAGATCTCCTGTATGGTGGAGCACGCCAGCCTGGACCTACCTCTCGTTACTGACTGGGGTAAATACCTGTCTGTATACACACACCTGTACACCTGCCTGTGTGTCTGTCCACCTGTGTGACTCTCACCTGTGTGTCCTCAGTCCCGTCCATGTCTGAATCCAAGAAATTGATGATCATTGGAGCCTTTGGGCTGATCCTGGGTCTGCTCTTTTTCCTGGCTGGAGTCATCTACACAAAGATGTGCAGCAGAGGTCAGAGCAGCACTCACACCAAACTGAAGCCAGTTCATGCCAGAACACATGAGTTTGAAACCAGTGTGGATTCTAGGCCTTCTATACAGTTTCATGTACATGTTACATACATGTTTCCTCACAGCACTTTAAAGGACACTTTACTTTGGATGTTCATCAGCAGGATGATTTAAATCAGAACCAGAGCATGAAAATTAGAATGATTAAGGGTCAGAGTTCAGAATCTTTCCTCTCTCTGTGATGTCCTGTGAGATTGTAGTAACAGTGGGGCACCACAGGGCCCTGTAAGAGGACCTTTGTTTTTAAATTGGATATGTGAGGAATTTCCACATGAATCAGGCTAAAGGTCAGTTATATATAGGTGCGTCTACCGGAAAGGTGAGGAGTAGCCGTGGTGAGCGCCAGTATTACTTTACCAAAGCCAAAGTGTGAGCAGCATAAAACATTAGAGCTGTGGCATGTATCGGTTCAGCCTGAGTTGTCACTCTTTGACCTTTGACCCTTGCTCTCTGTGTTACAGATGGATATACATCTTTGGCTCACAAGTCCAATGTGAAGCAGCCAGGGGGCTGGAGCAAAGATGCTGCAGCTCTGAGCTTGTGGAGACCTCAGAAGGAGAAGTTCTTCAAGTCAGGTGACTCAGTGTTTCTATGGCATCATCAGATCATCATATGAAAGCTCAGATCCTCACTGATTAATCAGTTCCTGACTGAACACACAGCACACTGTGACGGTTTCATCTTTGTGTTACAATAAACCAGAGTCTGCTGGTTAGCTTTGCCACATAGGAAAATATTAGAGAAGTCATTATGTCATTTAGCGCCAGGTGGTGAGCAACTGCTGACAGCAGCTGGCAGCAGCTTTGGGTACAGCCACCAGTGTGGGTTTAGGGTGCCAGGCGTCTCTGGAATTGGAGCATTTCTTACTGTATTATAATTGCTGTTGAGACCCGTGTTATCAGCTATACTTGTTACTATAGTTGTTTGTTTACCAGAACATTTACAAGTGCTTAATAATCATGCTTTTATTGTTGTCTGGTGTTAACACTGGGCCCCTGGCTGTATGTGATATACCAACTGCCTGGTTTCCACATCCTTCATATAAACGCTCATAGCTCGCTGCCTAAGATTGATATACTTAGAGTCTGGGCCTGTTCAAGTAGTGCTGACATAACTGTCATATCTGAAAGTTATTTATCTAATTTTATAGTGATTAAGATAAAGACGTGGCAGTTGGTGGATTTAACATTCATCACTCTGCTGTCCCAGACAAGGCGGTGGTGTGGAGGTTAATGTAAAGGTCTGTGTTCATCCTCAGGTCTTGTAGTGTAGTTCGGCTTCTTCTTGTTGCTACCACTTTTTAACTCTCCTGGATTTCAGTGATATAATTATTGTCTCTGCTCATTCTCTCCATCTGTTGGAGTCTGTTTATCACATAGCACTAAGACCTAGCACACCACTGTACTTTATACTCTCTGGTTGACTGGTCCTTATGGGCCTTATGCAGGATGCTTCAGTTCATACAGAATTGCAAAGAGCATAATGCAAGACTTGCAGGTCTCTTACTTGATTTTACTTACAGACTTTAAAAGATGTATAAATGACCCATCAGTGGAAACATTAGACCATTTTAGTTATAAGACTATTTTTTCATTGTAGTAATTTTAATATGTTTGTCTGAAGCAGCTCTCTTTATAAATGAGACATCGTGTCTCAGTGGGACTACCTGTGTAAATAAAGCTTAAATAAGATAAATTATAATTCCAGATTATGAGTGAAACATTGAAAAGCTGTGAGGGAGCCACACAGCGAGGGAGGGATGCAGGAAACTGTGATGGTTTAAATTGTCATTATTATGTTCCAGTGATGCCGCTGATTGGTGTTCATGCCATGGCGCCCTCTGGTGGTCATCATCCTGCCATGCTGCTCTGCAAAGTCTACGACTTCTACCCCAAAAAGGTCGCTTCTGCTAAAGCGATAGCAGCAGCTGATTTGCTTGAGAAGACTTTACCAGATGAGCTGGAGTCCAGGTGAGTCCACAGCTCTGAGCGCAGGTACAAAGGATGAGGAGGCAGATAGTTTATTAAGACACACTCAGGCTGCAGGGTGGCTTTATGTATATAACTTAGATTCTATCGTAATGATGATTATTTTAAACCAGAAGATGAAACTGCCAGAAACATTGAGGGCTGGATCTCTGTGTGTAACCACACGTGTGCCTGCATGGTGAGTTCCTGTATGACTGAAAGGAAACACCAGTTTACATCAGGCTCAGTGTCAGGATTGTGATGTGCATGAGTCATTCTGGGCTTTTAATTGCAACAGTTTATGTTTTTAATACAACTGCTTCTACATATTAGCAGTGGGCACATTCACAGTTTATAAAAGTGCAGTGACATTTTTATAAACTGTGATAACTGTGAAAGAGAGCAGACGGGACTAAGAGACAGAAACAGGACTGCTGGATGAGCTACACTCACTAGTATGAGCAGAGACAGAGCGATGCCCTGTATCATCATTAGCTAAGCTCAGTATGAGTCGTCTGTGAGGAGAACTCCTGTCTCAGCTGATGTTCTTCAGTTTCTTCTTTACTTTTAATAGAAAATGTTTCTGATTCTGTGCAGCCAAAAAGTTAAAGATCATTCCTACTGTGGAGAAAAAAAGACTGTTGTTTGAAAGCCTAAAACAAATACAGGAAAGCAGGTTATTTATCTACAAATTAATGACACAAGATGAGAGCCGGGGCCCCTCAGCCCCCCCACACCATATATGATTTGACTCTGATGCTACAAACACAGCAGATAAACCTGCTCCTGCTGGTACACACCAGCGTTGGTTAAAGCAGTACAGGTTTGTACAGCTCCTGGTTCAAAGGAGTCAGACCTGGTCTAACAATGTTTCCTCTGTCTGTGCCCCAGGACTGATGCTGGTTCCCAGTAGCTGATCCTGATTGTGGACCTGGACCTGGTTCTGCTTCTGTCTGTCAGCTTGAAGTAAAGCAGCAGCTGCTGGAAGCTCTGTGTTTGATCCAGACTCTTTGAGTCAGACTGAATGTGGACTGTGGTGGATCTGCTGGAGTCACAAATGTGTTTAGAGATTTCATCGTGTGTGTGTGTGTGTGTGTGTGTGTGTGTGTGTGTGTGTGCAGAGTATTCTTAGAGTCTTTAGACCTGTCTGACAGCAGGAGCCAACCAGGCCCAACCAGTTAGCTTCTTCCTGATGGACCTGAGCTGGAGGAAAGCCAGGTGTGTGCTGGGAAACTGAATCTTTTATTGCTTTGTTTGGCTGTCAGGCTGGAGGGGGCGGAGCTCTGTGGGTGTTTGTGTGTGGAGGATTTTCCAGTGTTAACAAACACACACACACACACATAGAGATGAACCCAGGTTCACACTGTCAGCTGTTTGTTGGATTTTACTTCCTCATTCTTTTCTCAATAAATCTGTTTCCACAGTCATGTGATCGGTTTCTTCTTTTAAATCCTGTGAAATGACAGAGAGCTGATTTGGCTCTGCAGTGTGGGCGTGTTCACACACACACATACCTGCATGTACACACAGACAGGTACACTTTGTTCACATCTATGCCTGTTTAAATGTCATATGTTAATAGGACTGTGCATATTCTTGTAACCTCAATAAAAGGCAGTGCTACGGGGGAGCTGACAGAGAGTGACGGGGTTCAAGCGGTAGGAACAGGCGTGGTCTCGGTCGTCTCCCTGGTGCACGAGACTACACAAAGAGCTCTGGGGTCTTGCGTCTGGCTTTGCCGCTGCAGTAGATTGTCTCTTTGTTCCAGCATCAGTTTTGTGCTTAGATAAACCTAACAAGCTGTGTGACCGGGACATGGTCTCTCTTCTCAGACTGATGAAGTTGCATCTGTGTGCATCTTAGCTGTGCATCTCCCAACTCTATGACAGACACATCATCCAACCAGTGAGCAGCATAGTAAAGGACACTTTCCACCCCTCACATGCACTGTTCTCCCTCCTTCCATCTGGCAGACGGTTTCGCAGCATCTGAACCGTAACAGCCAGACACTGCAAGAGCTTCTTCTACTACAAAACGACTGAAAACACAAACACTTTTACAAACACCTCACAATACTCACCAAAAGACTCAAAAACAACAAAAATTCCCATGAACCCACTACAAACTGGACCTGGGAAGCAGCATTTTGATATGCTGTATACTGTGTTGATGATAAAGACCTTGAATCTTGAATCTTGATAATGAATTCAGTTTGTTAAAACTCTGAAGCGCAGAAGTTTGCTTTGAAGCGGGTACGTCAGATCAAGGCATACCTGAGTCGTTGCAGGAAGTTCTGAGTAATACAGCCGATCAGTGATGCATCAGATCGATCACAGTAGTTAGTTTACCTGCTGCTTTGACTTCTGTTTAATATAAAAACACAGTTGTAAAAAAAAGCAAAGACTGGTTTTACAAACAATCCCTTTAGCCGAGTTAAATGAATCAGTAATTTAAGCTTCTTACTGCAGAGAGTAACGTGGTATAAGACACATGTCTGTGCCTCTTACAATTACCGGCTTGCAATTTTGTCTGTGAACAGGGGGGTGAATGAAGAGAGCGTGTTATGAATTTATAACCTAAAATTTATAGCCTGGTGTAGCTGGTATAACTATGACTCAGTATATTATTTTGCCTCAACGATCTGTATTTTGACAGGTTGCAGGGCTCTGAGACAGAACGTGCCACTGTGTGCATGGGAGAAGTTTTTTTTTTGCAAATAATGATCTTTATGATATGGATGTATTCAAAGTCCATGCAAAGAACTTCTTTTCATAGATGTGCAGTTGCTTTGGCTCTACGTATAGCGGACAGCAGATTCTTCATGACTCTTTTCAAAACAGAAACGTCCATATTCCATATTATTGTTGACCCATGTACTCCTTTGTTTTACTAAATGCAAGATTTTCAGATAAAATTTTTTTTGTTTTTGTATTTCCTTGTAACAACCCCAAGGATGCCATTTGTTTAGGATGACATTCTGGTAGATTCTATTTTTTATGTTTTCTGCTTTAAATAATCAGCACTGACAGTCCGACATTTGTTGAGCTCTACAAACTCAACAATGAACTCAAAAAAATAATTCATTGGATGAACGTAATTTTATCTTGCCACTTATATTCCATCAAAACAAATCATGTTATATTAATCCATCAAACACAGAAGCAAGATGTATATTTAAATTATTTATAATAAATATGAATAAATCATTGCAATTTCTTTAACCATAAAGAATAACTAAATCAACCACAAAGAACCATAAAGAATAACTAAGTCAACTCCAAAGCCCTATAGGGCTTTGGAGTTGACGTCACGCCGTGGAGCGCGGCGCCATTTTCGGGGTCTACAAATCAAAAGAGACACTGTGTTGGATCGACGTCGACAAGAATCATGCTTAAAAGCAGCTCCAAAGAAAACGGATGGTATAGAGACCGATTGCGTCCAGAGGCGAAGCGGCGGTACTTGCAGAAAATAGCGTGCATTGGAAATGTGGACCCGTATGAAACACTGCCGTGGAGTAGAAACCCTGAAGACCAACCGCTACTGACGTAGCCTGACATATTTTCGTACCTTATCTGTGGAGTCAGCGCGTACAAGTCGTCATTCAAACAAAGGTAAGTCAGCTCGAGTACTGCGTGTGAAATGCGTTTGATTTTCCCCCAAACATTCAGATTAGTGCAGCATAAATTCATTCATGAGGGGAAATTACAGTGAGAACATGTGGAGGCTGTTAGGTGGATGACATAGTGAGTTCAGTGCATTGATGTGACCTTGTCCTGAAGGATTTAGTTATTCTTTATGGTTAAAGAAATTGCAATGATTTATTCATATTTATTATAAATAATTTAAATATACATCTTGCTTCTGTGTTTGTGTCCTGTGTCACTAAAAATACATTTTATTTTAATTTTATACATTGATTAATGACCTGCAGAATCTCCTTATCATATTAAGTGATTCATAATTGTCACTTTATGCTTTCTCCATCTCTAAAGTGATTACATCCTTGCATTACATACTTTAGGTTCATTTACTGCAGGCAGGTTTCTGACAGAAAACAGGCAGATTTACCCTATAAAATGCAGCGTTCTATAGATGGACACATAAAGAAATGAAAAATTACATGTATGTGCTAACTTTCTAAACACTGTCACATTTATGATAAAGTAGATAAAACACATTTATGTCGGCCTTGGCTCATAGTTCTTGTCTTTAAATTAACTTTGTCTGTGTGTGTTTCAGGTGCTGCACTCTCAAAGACTGAATGAACCAGCATTGCAGCCATGGGTCACTGTGAGCATCACAGGGAAGGTTGAAGCCGCCCACTGCACCTGTATGGCTGGAGTCGTGGAGACCTGCATCCATGTCGCTGCTCTTCTGTTTAATGTAGAAGCAACAGTGCGGATCTGTGGCACAAGGACTGTTACAGATGAACCTGCATGCTGGGTTTTGCTGGGTTATGTGACCAAGATACAGCCAGAGGTTGGCCATAAGATAGACTTCTCCTCTTCAGCTGCCCAACAAAAGGCTCTTGATCAAAACATAAACAGACCATCCGTATTGAAAGGTATAAGGAGCCGTCCTCAAAAATGAAAAATCCCACCTGCTACTGTGGAGGAGTTGTCACTGCTATAATGCCATAATGTTTTATCTAGGGGTCTAGATTTATACCTGTAGTGCACTGCCATGTAAATAATTTGCATTTACTGAATATGTATTGACTGAGTACCACTGTTCAAAAACTTGAATAAAGAAACAAACTAATTTTTGCCTCTTTTGTATTATTAAAACCACTTTATAGAACATCACATCAGTTACAATGTAGAATCCACGTCATTTATAGTTTATAAAAGACAAAATGTTTACATAAAATCATGACAGTGTTTACATGATATCACCCACTACTAACATTATTTACTGTATCTTTTGAGAAAAAAAAAAACAACCCACTATTTATACAGCAAAAGACTTAAGAATATTTAACAGGAGCAAGTTTCATTTTCCCTGGTTTTACTACAACACTGTTCACCAAACGCAGCAAACCTTCACCATCTTATCCAGAAGGGTCACCTCTTCACCCTCACATGGAAGAAGTAATCTGATTGACATGGTGGTATGTTTGAAGCAGGTCCCTTGTGTAGCACTGGAACCCAGTCATGATGTGTTTCATCCATTTAATAGGCTGGTTTGCTGCAATAATGCCAAATTATTAGAAACTCTACAAATAGAAGATAGTTCTGCAAAATCACTCAGTAGGATGTTTGTTCTAATTTGCTATGACCTCAGAGCGCATCGAAAATGAAACTAATAGGCTATAAAGAGTGATATGAACATATTTAGAACTTACCGGAATGAAAATGTCTGGAGCACCAACAGATATTAGGAGATGGAAGAGAACTGGATATCAGCTCGTCTCACAGCTGCTATCCAGGCTAGACGCCTTCGTTTGGTAACATCGATACACGAGCTGCCTCATGTTGCTTCCAGGTTGGGAAAGAATGAAAAGATAAACCATTTTCAAGCGTATTCTCTTGCCGGTCGTGCGATCGAACATTGCAGCCGACCACACAGCAAATACGAACCATAGCTGTTGTGTGTGCCTTCGCTCCCTTTTCACTTGCGCTAGACCCTCAAAATGGCGGATCGGGCCAAAATCCTTTCCACGCCCACCCCCGTGACATCACGCTCCAAAGCCCTATTTGATGACGATTTGGACTCCTCTGGGAGATGAGGACACACCCACATCTGTTTCATACTGCAGCCATGGATGGTGTTACAGCTCTGAGGCAGCTTTGGGCCATCAGACGCACACACTAGAAGACTGGCAAACTTGCTGGGTTTCCAGTTACAGAAGCAACACATTAACAAGAGATTTCTGAGTAAAACCAAAGTTACTTTCCCTAGTAACTAGTTACTTTGAAAGTAATGAGTAACTTCAAAATTCAAATTCAGGAAGTGGAGGATTGACAAAGTGTCCAGACCACCACAAAAGGGGGAGGTAGACAAGCACTGAGGTATGCAAATTTACTGTTAGAGAAAATGGAAAGACAACACCACACATGCACATGATATGCACTACAGAGAATGCAAAAGCATACATAAAGTGTTACACATCAAAATAGGGTGTTTGTAGAAGGGGTCAATAACACACAGCGTGGTTGCCTATGGTAACCTGCTAGCACTTGGGGTTTAGCTGTGCCTGACTAAGACAGAGTTTTTCATTTAGATGTTTCTGAAACAAAATTTGAAGCGAATGGAATTTGGTTTCAGAAAAAGGGGGAAGGTACATAAAAGGATACATAGAAATAGAAAATGTATTAACCTTACTAACATAAACACACACACACGTAATGAAGCTCATTAGGATCAAACACAATTTTAAGTAGGCAATACTGTTACCATCATCCTGTCTGGTTTACCGAGTGGGTTGAGAACTGATACATAGACGACTGAATTAGTATTATTTTGGGGAACATGATAGCAGGGGTGAACACAATCCTGCAGCCAGAGGTTAAATGAGTGAAACTAGCAGATCTTTTGTTTTGTTTTGTTTTTGTTTCTGAAGTATGGGGGAGGTTTTAAAAGGGCACCAAGTTTTAGATTTGGTGTTTTTTCATCTATAAGAGAAAGAATATTCGGTGACAAGTCCTAAGACCGGGCTTCTGTTTCTTTTGTTTATTCTTCATTTTATTTTTATGTTTTGCACAGTGCACTGATTTCTGTTTGTGAATTTCTTTTCTTTAGGCAGATCTACACGTCGGGAATTAAAAGCGCTACACGTCATCGAGAAAATTGTTGCAAGTGAGTTTCTCCACATTAGAATGGGCTCTGGAGAAAGTCACTTATCTGGGACAATTAGAAAGTAAGTTCCTGAAAAAAGAGGATTCAGCGAGGTAATCCATCTAAAGTTGTTTTTCTTTTTGAAATGACGTCATTTTGCTGAGGGGGGAAATCAAATGCGGCGAAGGTTTCCTCTATCAGCAAAGAATGAATGGATGAATGAATGGTAATAAAAAACAAACTGACTGACTGACTGGTAAAAGCTGACAAAAGCTGACAAGACTTGACCACGACTCAAGGTTAACCTCCACCTAGACAGGACGAAAGGGTGGATGAATTTATGTGTGTTTCTTTTTACAGGAGCAGGATGATGACAGCAGCATCCGAGGTTGTGTGACGATTTAACCTTTTAAATGCCACTTTCTGTGTTTGAGAATCTAACAGGGGTGTGTTATTCATGGGCTTGTGCGCAGCGTTAACATTTACATTTCTTTTCAGAGAGTGCCACCGAGAGAGCAGAGAGTTGATGATGTGATTTGATGATGTGATTTATAACAGAACAATTGGTTGATGTTTGTTTTCCTATTAGAGGATTTCTGGGCTTATGTGTGAAGAAACTGTGTTTACAGGTTATGAGTTGTGTGGTGATGCTGTTACACTGTTGTTGCGAAAATGTGAAGGTTACTTTGACAATGTGAATAACATGTGAGACATTCCCTGTGTTGAAACTAGTGTCTCTTGTTTCCACAGCTATGGATGGCTTGACTTTATGGTCTTTTTACAGCACCTCTGGAATGTGGATGGCCGACGCCTGAACACCGAGATAGTCCATGTGTGTTGCTAATGTTTGTTGTGCTTTTGTTAGAGTGCATGTGGAGGATTCGGTAGAGAACAGACAGGTGACATGAGAAAACAAATAAGAGATGCAGTGTTTATGGAATAGTTTAATAGGGAGCTCACTAGCTGGCCACTACTGAGCTCATAGTGATAAAACAGTGGAGTGACATTGCTTAAGGAAAGTCACCTATTAAATTGGAGAATAAATTGGGATGATTGATGATTGGGGACAAATTATGGCAATAATAGTGATTTAAGGATTGGAGAAATCCTGCACGTGAGACTTGTCTGTTTTGCCGAATACTTTATCACTCTTATGATTTATAGTTGGTTGTAAATAAGAAGTTTGATTTAACAGATTTGTCTTCCAGGATACAGGTTCGAGGTAGAGCTGGGAGTTAAACAGGCTCAACATGTAGCTGCTGACTGATGTCTTTACACAGGGTTACAGGTTGGAGTATGGCTGCTCCAAGTGGGAAACCCTGGAGGTTGTTTTAGAGAGAATGTGCAACATTCTTGTACATGTCTCAGTGAGGAGTTGACACATGGTGAGAACCGTGTGGTACAAGAGGAGGGTCGATTTTCAATCTGCAGGTGCCATGACGAGAAGTGAGTGAGGAGGAGCACCTACAGGATGGAAGCTGAGGCCAGGATAGAGGCTTGAGGAGGATCAGTGATGATTTTGAGGAACAGCAGACATAGCACAGGGAGCTGTGCGACTGAGCTTCCAGGAGATCGAGAGGAGACTTCCCAAAGCAAAATTTTAAATAAAATGAGAGATTCATTGTTGACATTGAGGAGGACAAGTGAGGTGTACACTCTGGCTTAAACCTTCAGCAGCGTTGGGACATGAGAACCTGAGGGATGAAGGGAGCGTGCCAAGCTCCAAGAGTGACGGCTCGTACCACAACAGTGGTCCAGTTGAAGGGGAAAGGCGAGAACTGGTTCCATTGGTCTCAATGTGCAGTAGTGGATGAGAGCGTGGTGGAGACAAGCTAATGTGAATAACACAGGTACCAAAAAGAAATAGAGGCAGAATACATGCTCTCACCCGTGCACCGACTAACCAGTAGTCTACCTGGGAAGTTGAAGTAAGAAGAGGAGGATCGCAGAGCATCACTTCACTCAAAGAGGAGGTGGCTGAGTTGCCCGAGGAGTGAGACAATGAGAGGAGTGTTGGCCTTTTTCAAAGGCCAAAGAGGAGGAGTGTACAGATTATAAAATTATTTTGCTGTTACTATTCATGTTGCATTAGTTATCATTACATCGACACATTTTTTGAAGCTGTTTATGTTACATTAAAGTCTGTATTTCAGGTGTTGTCATAATCACATGATGATCTTTCATTGCAGGTTTAACTGTATTCATGTTATTCATATTGTTTATTAGAGAGTTGCTAATTGTGGGGTTGAAGTTATGGGGAAGTGAGAAAATTAAGCTAAAGTTAAGATGACTCCATATCTGCTTACAATACAACACATCACAGATAATAAAATCACAGGATGGAGGCCTGTGGGCCCAGCACCGCTTTCTGCAGGGGAATCTGCCCGGCAACAGGTGACTCGGAAGAGGTTCATTGAGGCCAAGACACACAAGACACATAATAGGGCCTGCACACATACACACACACAGTATCTTAACTTGTTTTGCTCAAAACTGCTACGTGACCTGTCCGGTGTACGTGACTGTTTAGCAATAACAAGAAACATCTGTAGTAGGGAGTGAAGGGTGTTAAAGGTCCGATGTACTGGAATGTTCTTGGATTACGAGAATTGATACTTAGATTTCCAGTAAATCCAACTGATTTGACGCATATTATTCGTCATCAACTGTTATATATACCACTCCTCATTTATTGTTCGGGGAAGGTCAGCTTTGGAAGTGTGATAATGCTCATCTTCCCCACATATATATGTGTTCAATAAAATCACTATTTTGACATCTACTGGGACTTTGCAGTCGTTTGTCTCTTCCTCAAAATACGAACCATGACACTAAAGATATCGAATCTCTACGCCTTGACATTGATCCCCTTGTGCCTTCATCTAGTTTCTACTGGACCACACTCTCACATGTTCTCTACCTACTAGAGATGGCACGATACCACTTTTTTATGTCCGATACCGATACTGATATCATAAATTTGGATATCTGCCGATACCGATATTAATCCGATATAGTGTGGTTTTTAATCAATAAAACTGTTTTTTTTATATCTTGCTGCATTTTGTATAAGTTCATACTCATGTTTAAATATCAACAACACTAAAGCTATTCTGTTATACCTCTATGCAAAAAATACACTGCACCCAAAATATTTCATAGTTCAGCAATACTGATCAATCTAATAAACTTAAACCTACTCTATCCTCCCTGTTCTGGTATTTTAAAGAGTACTTAGCAGAAATATTAAGCAACCTAACTAATAGGGTTGCAAAGGGATGCAGTGTGAAAAAAAATGCACAGAAATAAATTATTTTTTCTAGAATAATTAAATAGATTCAACATTTTTCTTCTACAGAATTGCAGACTGCACAGATGGTATCTTCCCAAAGGAAAAAGTACTATAGCTTACTAGTGTATATTAGACTTAATAGTTACTATATACAGTAATGGACTTCTATACATTTTACATCAGATTAAAACTTTGGGTGTAAGATTCAGATAATTATTTATTAAACGCTAGACATTTTAAATGAGAATAAGAAAGAAAAAATATGTCTTTGTGCCCCCTTTTCCCTGTTAATGCCCTATCGGCCCCCCTGGCTAAACTTTGCTAGATCCGCCCCTCCACAGTTACCAGCCGTCAGCTACGTAGAAAAGGATCCTGCTCTAGAAAGTAATATTGAATAAATTCTAACGACAGCTTATCAAGGTTAAACGTGCTGCTGTTGTTCAGCCGCTGGTTTCCTCTTTCTGGTGCAAAGTGGACCAAAAACAAAGAAGAGAGACGGACTCGCGACAGAAAAGACGATCAGCTGATCATTAAGCAGTTTCACGATTGAAGTAGCAGCAGGAGAGTGAGAGAAGAGGCAGTCGCTCCATATATCGGTTTTTAAGCTTAACGTAGGTACGCTTTACAAACATTCAGAGATGAACTTGCACACTTGCTTTACTTCTCTCTGGGATAACTTCCTCGGAGATGAAATGCTGGATTGCTAGCGAGGATACAAATACACACAGCCGCTCTATCACCTGAGCACACTGCTACGACGTGCAACGGTTATGAGGCAAGTTACGCCGTGTCGCAAGTTTTGTGAGGTGCTTTTTTGATATTTAATGGATCGATTACATTTTTTATTTCTCTCCGATATCCGATCCAGTAATTTACGTCAGTATCGGACCGATACCGATACCTAATATCGGATCGGTCCATCTCTAGTACCTACATCACCATCCCTGATAGTCGCAGCTTGGCCCATCACAGGGTGAAGTTATAAGAACCTCTTATTTTACCAAGCCCGCTCTCAGGTTCCTAAATTATTTTTAATTCAATTCAATTCAATTCAATTTTATTTATATAGCGCCAAATCACTACAAAAGTCACCTCAAGGTGCTTTATATATATATAATAATAATGTAAATATTAATATATATATAAATATGAATAATATAATAACTGTCTCAGTGCCATAATAATTTATGGGATTGAGATAGTATTTTGAAATAATCCCTTCTTCTGTAATAAAAGAACCTCTCCTGCTTTTAATGGTACTTTTCATTTACTTCCTGTTGCATTCTCGTCCCAAATAGATGCTGACAAGCTGACACAGTCACATGGAAGAGGGAAAGAAATCTGACAAAACTGTTAGTAATGATTTCATTGAACCTAATGTTTAACAATGAAAAATGTATAAAATAAATAAAGACGAAAGTTACACATGTCTTCTTTAGTTTTCTGTTTTACTAATACTCCATTGTCCACATGTCTGGCTGGATGATCGTGGGAGGCCTTTGTCATCACACGCTTGAACTCATCATATGTTTGCATTTGCTGAACAGGCAGTGGGACTGTATCACTACATGCTGTGACTGTTGGGTAGCAAACTGCATGAACACCATACTGAATATGACAGGTGTGGTTGAACTGCACGGACACTCTGAAGCTTCTCCTCTGGCAGGACAGGAGTGTGGCCTTGTCCTGTGAGCCGCTGTGAGGATGTACTACTAACTTACTACTACTACTAAACATCTAAGTTTCTACAGCATGGGATTGATTATATTTGCTCAGCTCTGTGTTCTAATTGTAGCTGATGAGAAATGACTGAACCATCCTAGTGACAGTTCTGGATCTTAGAGTGTAGGATCTACAGGATCTACAGGACTGAAGAGTATCTGCTGCATTTACTCAAAGAGCTTCTGATGGTCCCGTTCAGCTCTTCCAGGTTCCCATCCCAGTGCTGAGTGAATGATCTGTATTCCTCACTGTGAGGAAGAGGCTGGGAACCCAGATTTCCATCCACAGATCAGATAAATCAGATTCACTCAATCTTCCTCATTAAGATTGACTTGTACAGTTTTATAAATCTAACAGTCTGAATTTGGAGACCTGACCAGAGTCGGTGTTCAGCTCTGCCAAAGTCATGCAGGCTTGGAGGGTCACTGTCAGATGGTCCACTGGTGATTCTATTATTCCCACTATTCAAACTAAACCACAGCTGAGAGTCTTGCACATGGTCACATGGTTTGTTTCTGATGTAGAAATAAGTTGATGAGCTCTGAGACTCGCTCATGTTTTCTCCTCTGCAGAAACCTTAATATTAGCCATAGCAGACATGCTGGCACGTCCCAGGAGGAGGAAGGCACCAAATGGAGAGGTCAAAGGGGAGCTGAGGTATGTTTGCAGGGTCACAGAGGTGTCTGTGTTTAACTGCGAGGTCACCAGGAGGAGGAGGAGCTGGTGATGAAGAGCAGTCTGTGTGTATATACCGTATAAAGTATTTAGTGTGTATTGAGCCCTGAGGAAGATGAAGGTACAACTTTGCTTTGGCCTTCCTCTGCAAACAGCTAACTAACCTCAGCCAGATGTTCTGCAGCTGTTTCTCTAACATTAGAGGTTTATAATGATGATGACCCCGAGCGTGTTTCTGCTGTTCTGATGGATCTCCACAGAGCGTCCTGACTCTGTGTCACATGTTAGCTTCATGTGGGTCAAAGGTCAAAGCTGCTGACTGTCAGGAAGCTTCAGAGAAGATCAGACAAAAATGAAACACAGAGCTGAAGATGAAGCAGATCTACATGTGACTGTTGATGCTTTCAGATGTAATCAGTGTCATGAATAATCTGATAAACATTTCAAGATTTCAAAGCGTTTATTGTCATATATACAAAGAAAAGCATTTCTCCGTGCAATGAAAGTCTTTCTTTGCTGTGCACTGTGGAGATCTAGTAATTCTTTTATTGTTGCCAATATAACCTGTATCATAATAATTGCATTAATAACAATCTTTACAGCATTATTCCATATAATAATATTTCTTTCAGTATTGATATTGCATTAAAGTTGTTTATTGAGGATGCTTAGTTAAGGATCCTTCCATTATGTTAACTTTTATTAGAGGTACAGCCAGAAGTATTTTATACACATTGCATTTGTGCTTATTTAGAGTTGATGTTCCATCTAAAAGGGTTTTAAGCTTCACTTGTGTGACTGTCCAGGTGATACATGTTGAGGGAAGATGAAGACATAGAAGGTTGACTGCATGCACACTTACGATACACATATAATCTAGGAATGTGCCAGGCCTCTGAGGCCTCTGAGGCCTTAACTCTTTTCGTGTCTCACTGTACTTTTGTTCTCCTTGGTAACAGATGACTAGAGTTAATAAATAGACCTTAGAGACGTTGAATGCTTTAGATTATTACCATGTATGGAAGGTGTTATCAAAAGGAGAAGTTCTATGTCTGTTTATAGCCATTAAAGATGTACAAGATGCACCATTGACTGTAACTCACGTCTTCAACCTATTTTAATCTGTAACTGACGCCATGGGGGATGGGGGGGGGCATGTACCCCACTGTTTAAAAGTGTTCTCCATATGTATTTTGTCAGAAGAAGTCATTTGCTGATGTCTCTTCTCCCGTGTAATAAACTCTTGTTTGATTGCACTTCTCTGGGGTCTCCGTGGTTTGTTTCACTGCTCTACATTGATCGATTTCGCGACACCACACACTGATGCCCAGCTAATATATACAAATAGAACAAGATAAAATACAAATACTATAAATAAATGAATGGACACTAAATTTAAGTGTGAGGTAGATGTAAGTGCTAAGGAGCTATGAGCTTGATATGAAAGATGATGTGCAACAATTAGTGTTATGTTAGGTCAGCTGTTCAAGAGTCTGATGGCAGTGGGGAAGAAGGAGTTGTTGAATCTGGATGTTCTGGATTTGAACTTCTGAACCTTCGTCCTGAGGGTAGAACTGTGAACAGTCCGTGTTGGGGGGGTGTGGGGTCTTTGAGGATGGAGGCTCTCAGACGTGCTGCTAACAGGTGAGTCTGTTACCTGGACTGGACTGAGTGAGCTGCTGTGTCACAGCTTTATCAGTGACACACTCAGCATCCAGATGTGTGTGTGATATGTCATAGTGCTTGAAACACACATGAAAATATATTAAAGGTTGATTCTTTTTTTCTTTTGGTTTGTGGAACAAAAATCAGCAAAGAAGAAACGCTGGCGTAAAACTTAGTGTAGAAGTGCAAAAAATGTAAGTCGGCTCATTTGATGCTGTGACGCTTGAAAAGGATTTGCGCACTTACATCAATATTTACGGTTCAAATTGTGCTGCCTTTAGGTGCACCTGGTAAATTCAGGAATCTCTACTCCAAACCACAGCAGGTTGTTAAAGGCTTTTCTGGGTTAATGTTGGTTTGTTGGCATAAACATGTCTGTGATCGCTGTGTTGTTCTTTTTGATGCAGTATTTCATGTAACTCGGTGCTAAAATCATAACAATTAAGTTTAACAGTTCTAGTGCTCATGCGTCAGCTAGCATGCAGCCTGTTTCAGTTGCTCCTGCTTTTACTCTTTACTCTAGGAGTGTGTTCATCTGTTTGGTTAGCTTTTTTTTCAAATATGTGGGTCTAGAGACTTCTTGTTCTGCTGTTACTGTCATTGAGGAATCTGACCACAGCACAGCAGCTACACACCAGAGATCAGCTGCCGGTGTCTCAGATTAACTGGAGACGGTCAAACAGATGTGTGACAGACTTGCTTTAGGGAGCCGCTGCCGACAAACCAGCATTAAAAACTGTCTCGAGTTTATTGGTGATGTTCTCGTGCACGAGGCGAAAACAGCAAACAAACGTCACAGTAAATCTTTCCAGCTGATGTTGGGCATCCTCCACCTGCTGAATCCACTTCAGCCTCTTCCTGCTCATGTTCCTGTTTAGAGGCACAGTCAGTCTGTACAATGGAGAAAACTGAAGACAGGAATATTTGGATTTTCCTCCTTTTTCTCTGCTCATGTTCAACTTGTTGATTCAAGCTGGGAATATTTATTAGAATTCAAAGTTAGACTGAAATAAAGTGAATAATATTATTTTATTATTACGTTGATGTAGCACATGGTTCAGTTAGCTTTGTATAAACACATGTGTTAGAAATGTTCTTCAATCAGCTCTTTTTACTCTCTTACATTTCACAGCCAGTTGAATTAGTACTTGGAGTATTTTTAACAGTAGTACTTCTACTTCAGTACAGACTGTGTGTACTTTTACCACCTGTGTCTGAGACCTCCTTCAGGGTCCACCTGAAGCTCTCAGTCTGCTGTGGAAAAAGGAAATCCAGGTGAGTTTCTCCTGATCACCTGAGGCCGTCATTACTGTGTGAACCCACACACCACTCCTCACTCCTCCCACCCGCTGCACACAGCCACTGAGTACAGACCGGCTGATAAAGGGAGAGGCAGCAAAACCAGACAAACAGGTGCAGGGAGAGGCGGAGCAACACCTGAAAAACAAGAAGTTCAACGTCATTTTGCAGAATTGAACGTGTGAGAGAGCAGCAGCAGAGCTGCAGTCGAGTCCTGTTTGTCTCTAAAAGAAGATTCACTGGAGTCCATCAGGTTTCTCTCAGCAACAGTGGTGAGTGCAGCTGATCACACTTCCTATTTCTACACAAATCTTCACTCTGTTCACTTCATGCTGACTCATCGCAGTCACACTGGATCCATAGAACTCTGCTCATGTAACCACAGATCCACTGTAGGAACATCGAGCTGCTGTTTCAGTCTCACTGTGGCTCTGCTCAGGACTGTGGACTCAGTCTGTGCTCTGGACTTCTGGATCTGATTGATCATAAGGATTACAGACGTGAAAACACCTGTTTATTCTTTATTGATATAAAGCCTTTGATACTGTAAACCAGCAGATTTTGGTCAGTGCTTCAAAAAGTCATTCACACATTTTACAGAGAGAGATTATCTGACTTAGTGTATCTTGTAAGAGTCACAGATGTTCCTGAATCATTCAGGAAACAGTCGATGCTGCACTTTATAACTTTGTGTGGAAACATAAATCTCATTATTTAAACAGATGTGTTTAAATCATCCTGATAATCGAGGCTTTAAATATGTTTAAATTGTCCCCAAAGAGGGACAAAGGACCCCCTGATGATCCTCTACCTAATCACATGAGCCAAGGTGTGAAAGCGGGTGTGGGTCCCAGTCAGCCAGGGTTTCGGGTGAGCTCATTGTGAAACCTGGCCCCACCTTGTCATGTGAATTCCTGAGGTCAGATGGCCCAGGATGTGAGTGGGCGTTAAGGCGTCTGGGGAGGGATCTCAAAACTGGATTATAGATGGCAGACAGTTGGTGTCGTAAACCACCGCCTCTGTTCAAAGATGGTCGCTCACAGT
Source organism: Oreochromis niloticus (assembly GCF_001858045.2). NCBI lineage: Eukaryota > Metazoa > Chordata > Actinopteri > Cichliformes > Cichlidae > Oreochromis > Oreochromis niloticus. Next base: position 82,146,452 of record NC_031967.2, on the reverse strand, counting down.
GGACGTAAATGGCTTCTTTCACTCCTCTTTCAAACCATCTGTCCTCTCTGTCCAAAATGTGAACATTGGCATCCTCGAAAGAGTGACCTTTATCCTTTAGATGCAGATGAACTGCTGAGTCTTGTCCCGTGGAGGTGGCTCTTCTATGTTGTGACATGCGCTTGTGAAGTGGCTGTTTGGTCTCTCCAGTGTAGAGGTCTGGACATTCCTCGCTGCACTGTACAGCATACACCACGTTGTCAAGTTTGTGTTTTGGACTTTTGTCTTTCGGGTGAACCAGTTTCTGTCTGAGTGTGTTGCTGGGATGTCGTGTTTGGAGAAAACTCTCCTGAGTTTCTCTGATACACCGGCTACAAAGGAGAAGACAATGTTGTTGCGTCTGTCTTTCTTATCCTCCCTCGCTGGTGTCTGATCTTCTTTTCTGTGCCTCTTTGCTGACTTTATAAATGCCCAATTAGGATAACCACATGTTCTGAGTGCTTCCTTTACATGTGTGCGTTCCTTCTTTTTCCCTTCAGGCTTGGAGGGAACATGTTCTGCCCGGTGGTGTAGGGTCCTGATTACTTAAGTTTATGTTCCAGAGGGTGATGGGAGTCAAAGAGGAGGTACTGGTCCGTGTGTGTGGGCTTCCGGTAAACTTCAATGTTGAGGTTGCCATTCTCTTCAATGTGCACGGTGCAGTCCAGGAAAGGCAAACAGTTGTCCTTTGTGTCTTCCCTGGTGAACTTGCTAAGAATGAAAGTTTCATAGAAGATTCCAGAGGAACTGCTTTGGGTCATTTTTGACCCCACTTGTGGAAGAGTGGGGTAGTCATACAAAAACTGCATTTTTTTTAATTAATGAAAAAATAAATAAAAATGCAAATGGCGTCATGTTACAAACATATTTTATAAGGAATACCTGGAATATGAATATATTACAACTTTGCATTTTAAAGATTTTGAAAAAAAACAACAACTTGTGGGGTCATTTTTGACCCCACGTGTGCATCTAAGGGTTAATCCCTGGCTTCTCCAATCTGACACTAAAACTATCAATGGGTAAAATTCTGAACCCCAAGTTGCTCCTGATACATCCATTGAAGTGTAAATGAAATAAAAAATTAAAAAATAAAAATGAAATGAAAATGAAAATGTGTGTATTAATGAGGTTATTATAATGATATCATAAAACACTCAAGAATGTTGCGTGTAGTATCCAGTGAGAAAAATAAAACTTTACTTTTCCTATTTTAAAAGGTATGTTTTACAGCCACCGGTAATTTACAGGAAAACTCCAACCCCCTGAAACTTTTTGTATGTAGTTCAAGCTTATCTTTGATCATATCCTTAGTTAACGATACAGGCAAATTAACACTACCTAGCAGTGGGATTAAAGAACTTTTAGTTGAATTAACAGGAATTTGTGAGAAATACAGAGGCTATTGTTTTACAGTCTGTCGCGAGATCGATCAACTTCAGACCAGACAACAAATGACGGAGGCTCCAGAAAAGTGCAATCAAACGATGAGTTTATTAGCAGCGGAGAAGACATATCAGGATATGTCCTCTGACAAAAATACATGTGAAGAACATTTTTAAAGCAGTGGGGTATCCGCCCCCCCATGGCGTCAACACAAGTCAAGAGTTCATCATGTACAGTCAATATCTTGTACATCTTTAATAGTTATAAACAGACATGAACCAGACATATAACTTCCCGTTTCTGCAACACCTTTAATGCACAATCATGGTCTTCAGCCTTCAGGGTGTCTGAGGGCTGGTTATCGCCTTCAATCATCTGCTACTAAGTAGGTAAAAGGGCAGCCAGTTACAAAAAGGTCAAAGACACTTGGGCCTGCGCTCAGGCCTGTTGCTAGATTTATGTATTGTAAGCATGCATGCAATTATCCTACTATGTTCACATCCTCCCTCAACATGTATCACCTGGACACTCTCACCAGTGAAGCTTAAAACCCTCTTGGATGGAACATCAACTCTAAACAAGCACAGTTATGCATTGTGTATAGAATGATCATAAATAAACCTGTGAATAGAAAGGTTAATGTGATGACAGACATATTCAATGCAATATAAACCCTGTAAGAAATATTACTGATGAATGATACTGTAAACCATGTTCTTGACGCATTCTTCATAAGGCAGATTATATGCTAGCAATAAAAGAATCTCTAAATCCCAACATTCCCTCTTTTGACATTCCCTTAAGGAATGTCACCACACTTCATGTTGTATCACTCCCTGCTCGGCTCTATGGGTTCCAGGTTCATCTGGTAGATGCCCTCAACCCAGCCAGGGTTCACAACCCATTATCTTTACCAACAGTCCTCTTACACAAGGAATGATACAACAACCAGCGATGACCAATATTCCCTAAAATACAGTTAATGAGCATATCACCGACATAACCACACCTTTCCATTGTCCAAACACAGATGTCATCCAGGACGCCAGCGGATTTTCGATACCTGAGTGCTCATGCATTGTTTTAGACAAAGTTTTCAGGCCCTCCAGAGCTCGGGTTACTGAGCCATCTGGGGCAGTATTACTAGGGATAGAAGTGCAACACATGTCTCCGAACATGGTGCACACGCCTCCCTTCTCATGTCAACAATCAAGGGCCATTCAATTTTGCACGCCCATCAGCGAACTCGGACCCAATTGTTCTGCGAACCCCATCATGGCGTCCCTGGTTAGGTTAGAGAGTCTCAGCAGATTGTAATGGAAATAGTTAATGCGATCCACATTCTTATTAGGGGTCACCCAAATGAATATGCTTTCCAATCCTGAAGTTACTTAGTCTGCCAGCTTATAATCGTTTGGAACTCCCCTGGGCACTCCTATGGAGTCTATCCAGGTCGGAGAGTTTAACCGAGGGTCATATGCATGTGTACCCTGGGTCCCTCTTTTTGCCAAAATGTGTCTCTTACGTCTGGCTGCTAAAGTACGTGTATTGTGTTCCTGATGCTCTCCAGCTGCTACTAGCTCCTGCACACTTAATGACGTCACACAAATCAAACGTGAATGAGCTGGCGGACCCTTTAACATAATTCAGTTCTATGCCATTAAATATGCTGAGGCACTCATCACCTTTACCTGACACCTCACGCTTTAGTCTTTTTACCGATCCCATTTTAGCAACTACCGTCTCAGGAAGCGCTGGGCTGGACTGGCATCTGTGTTCAGACAAGTGGTCCGGAGTGCCCTGCAAAATATAAACAGTAAACAACACAGCCATGGTTAATATCATTGCATACAATAAACATTTAGTGGTAAGGAACATTTTAATAAGTTTCTTCTCATTACGTGTCTCTGATTCACGTGTTTGCATCATGTTATATAAACTTTGTATCCTGGAATGAAACTCCCCTGCTTTTGTGGAGTCCTCAATTTGTCACCGCTCCTTTCTGTTGGCGACCTTCTCAACTGCTGCTTTTCTTTCTTCGGCCCCCCAGGTAGACTACTGGTTGGCCCGTTGCACGGGTGAGAGGATTTATTCTGCCTCTGCTCGTTATTGTTGACACCCGTGTTAGTTGAAGAGGAGTTTTCCTATACCAAACTCTCATGTGCTGGAGCACACTGCGACCAATGATACCACGTATCACCTTCCCTTTTAGTTGAACTGCTGTAGTTTGGACCGTAAGGACCCGTCCAGCGTGGCTCCTTTCCAAAGGCCACCCTCTTTTCGGGCTCCTTTGCTCTGCCACACCTCTTTTCCTGGGAAGAAGTCTCCTGTTGGGCCCGTCTGGCCTCCTCCAACCTATTGATGCCTGCCTCCTCTTCAGCAGTTACCTACACCCTTTGCTCTTGTCCTTTATAGCCTGCGGCTCCCTTCGCGGCTTCATCCGCTCTCTGATTTCCTCCTGCAACCATGGTATTGGCCTAAGGGTGTCCCTCAATTCTCCCTGCTTCTTTTACCTCAATTCAATTCTTTGTTTGCAAACTATAGCCTAGCCACTTTGGCAATAGTGGAAAGGAAAAACTCCCTTTTAACAGGAAGAAACTTCCGCCAGAACCACGCTCAGGTATGGGCAGCCATCTGCTGCGACCGCTTGGCGTGAGCTAACGGAGACTTTGAAGAGAGAGACCTAATATTTAATAATCCAAATTTCACTGTTTTATTCCTCGGTTCAGATTTGGATTCTGTATTGTTCTTGCTTTGTTATTATTTATGTTTAAGTTGTTTATTGCTAGTTTTGGTTTGTTGTTGTCTGTTTGGGAGCTGACATAGTCTCTATGGATAAGGGTCTTTGGCGGGGTACCATCAGGAGAGAAGCTCCAGAGAGGCATGTTCCATGTTAAACACTAAAATATAACAAAAGCGATTATGCTAAACAAACAAAACCTTTCAATTGCCCAACCCTATCTGTCTCCTCAACGGGTTGTATGTTTTCAATGTTTCCTTATTATTTTGTCATAAAAATAAATCAAACAAATAATTTAACCTGTGTGACAGCACCTTGCGTTTACGCCGGGCTGTGAGCTGCCCTGAATCTACTTGCTACACCCCCCTTTTACCCAATTTAATTTATCAATCCTAATTCAAAGCTATTCCTGACTTTCCCTTCTCTCATCTGATCACTTCAAGCACGTCTTGTACCAAATTTGCTTCCTCTTTTCAAGCCCACATGTAATTACAAGCTCTACCACATTTGATATGGCTGTCTCGACATGTTTCCTATCAACTTACAAAGATAACAGAGTTATTCCCAGAAATCAGAGCTGAGGTTCCCCTTTCCTAAGTCTATATGTTCTAGAAGAGAGCAAGCTGCTAGTCGGTAAACAAGTTTATCATCACAACAGTTATTAGGTGAAAAGTCACGTAGACATTTGCTTAGTGATCCTAAAAGAGCACATTTCATGTAGCTGACCACATATATACGATTTTCCTTTGACATATCTGTATGTGCCAGCCTAAATTATAACCTCTTATTCTAGAAATCAAAAAGAACTTGAAAATAACAATTTTCTGCCTCCGTTCTACCATACCTAAATTATCAAAAACCCCAAACGTCATCAAGTAATCCTAAAACCCATTTCAAATTAAACCTTAAATCCTGTAACTCCCCCCTTTTGTGACACATCTTATGTGTTACAAACTCAAAATTCTTCACTCGCTTAGGAAATTAAAAGAAAAAGGTTAGTCATACCATATTAGGTATACATGCTCCGGCCCTTCAAACCTGTGTTTAAGGAATGAAATCAAACTAATCATCATGTCAAATCTTTCATTGGCTCCATCCACAGCCTGCATCCTTGGAACTTCCTAGAAACAAAAACCTGTATGTTAACCAGAACTTCACATTTCATAGTCAGTTTTTCCTCACTTATGATCCAATCTGTGTGATAAGAAAGGAAACTTAAAACAGGACAGTTATCAGTCATGTGTGTAACCTTAGTCCAGCCTTAATCTCAGTGTCCAGTCGGTCCAACCTTTGGTGCACGTCCATCCATTCACCGTCCATTTACACACATTTACTCACACTCATTAACATCAGGTATTGCTAATAGTGGAGACTGCCGCGTGAATAATTAGATTCTCCACTCTTAGGAACATTCATTTGTTTTGTTTTGGAAAATAGTTCTTTATGGTTTTGACTGGATTGGCTCGCGGCAATCCTTTTAGACAGGGACTCACAATCCGATCAGATCCCCACAGGTAACCTCTTTCCTCCGCCCATTGTAATCTGGAAAAGGTCACCTTCTGTTTGTTCTCCTGAGACTTTTTGTCAGCGCTGTTATTCACTCTGTTCAGGCCTGCTTAGAACAAAAATGAAAAGAAGAGAGCTGATTATTAGCTCACAAAACAAAATCACCTGACAGGTTTTTTCTAAGTGCACTGTTACAAAAAATAATGGGCCCAATTCTACACATGTCAATGTCCAATAAAACTCCCTCTATTGAAACAAGAAAACAACACAAATCTAACCGATAGAAGTAACCCATCACTACAACAACAACCTCAACAATCTTAAACACATAATATTTTTCCACAAGTTCTTCAGGGACACTCTCAGGTCAACTTAACATAATTTCATCTGCTCAAAACACATAAAATCTCGTTAAACGCCACACAGCTTGCACACCATCAACACTAAATTCTGAATTTTCTCTTCTAAACACTACTACACACTAAGCGAGTTGGACAACATGATAAACAGACTCTTATGCTAAACCTGCCATCTGATCTTCATGAACTCTTTTGTATTCTAAGGTTAAGGCATTTTCTTTTTGTGTGTGTGATTGTGTATATGTTTCTTTCTATGGTTTCCTCAAACTCCTTCACAAGGTTCCACTTAAACAATCAGTTTTCTCTATCCCAAATTTCCTAACTCCAATTTTGATTTCCCACCTTCAATAACAGCATTCCTTGTCCTCAGCCAGAAGTCATAGCTTACTTGTCAGGTTCAGGGAACAATTCACCCTGAAAGACAGTGAGTGTCTCCCCTCTTTAACTCATCACTGGCCATTGTTAATGACATTTCCCCCTCTGCCTCAGCCCAACGGCTTTACCCTTCAAGTCCCGTCTCCGCCAGTGAGTCCGAGCTCACAGGGACATAGGTTTGGAGCAATCGTGACTGTGCCTGCCTTAGGTTGTCCCGTGGTTTTTCCATTTGGGATCTTACCCGTCATGGGCTTATCCAGCCTTCCATGCTCGCCTGTTACCGGGGCCACGTGGGCAGGGGTGGTATGAGGGGAGGGGACACACTGGCTCTTAGACATTAAAGGAGTGTAAGCTGCTTTCTTCATTGCATAGATATATTAAACTATCCCACTTCTGATCGTTTCCAACAATAATCTCTCCTGTAGCAATTTGTGTACGTGTGTTTTCTATTCATTAATGTAATTGTTAGTTCATGTCTTTATTTTCTCTGTCTTTATCTTTTCTAAAACATGTAATTAATATATTTTATTACTTTTTCTTAAGACATTCAGTCTCTAATTGCTCTGTTTTCATGTTGCAACGTCTCTCCAGCTCACAAGCTATAATCAGACTTTCTCTTCGACGCACACACACTCTGAAGTTTGCCTACGCACACACTTCCTCTCAGACTTCCACTTTTCCACTCACTCTCCTATGTATTATTATCACTTTTTCTTATTTCATACGAATCACACAGAATCATTCAAATCCAGTACTCACAACCTTCGCACACTTAGAATCACTCGAAATACACTTTCCTAAGAGCATTTTGTCAAACCTACTTTTAAGACTCAGAAAAAGGAAGTAAACAACACTCAGTAACTGCGTCTGTCCTCTTAAAAGAGAAGAGAAATAAACACACATGGAACAATTCTCCCCACATTAGACAAAATGTGACCTTAAATGTCCTTTTCTACACTGAAAAAATTGTCCAGCTCTTGGATTTACGTAAGCATCTTGCGTGTATTTAACACAAGTGCCTCATGCTTTAAAGTGAAGTGTAACTCTAGAGTGTAGAAACTACACTCTAGATTGAAGAGCACTACATGATATGCAGAGAGGCCAGATTAAATTGTTCATATCATGTTCGAGTGAAGTAAGTCAATAACTTACTGCAACACTGCACGAGATTTCAGTCACACGCGCTTTGGATCGTGGTTTCAGTAAGGCACCCATCTCAGTCAAGTCAAGCAGTCGCCTCTACTTTTCGGAATAACGAAAAAAGTAAATTGGGTGGTTGTTACCTTTAAAAAGTTTAACTTGTGATTTGAACACAATGATTTCATGTTTCTATGAACGTAATTAAATCATTAAGGATCTGTACCAAATTCAACAACTTAATTTGTTCTTCTTGACATGACATGATACAATCTAGTAAGAGTGGTTAGTTCCTGAACTCATGAAATACACATGATCGCACAAGATGTCAAACTCCAGGAAAATCACTGGAGTTTTAACAGGCAGACACCTTCACACACACCACGTGTATGCTATCATTATTTCTTGTGGTTTAACCTGTCAAGGACAAAAACGTACAAAAAATTCAGCATCAAGCCCTGAAATCATAGCTTTCTTATTTTGTTAAGTCTGGATTGTTGGCCTGGTGGTTAGTGCTGTTTCTTAACAGCAACCAGGTCCTGGGTCCAAATCCACAGTCTGGCCAGTTTGCACTGGGTTCTCTCTGAGTGCTCTGGTTTCTTCCCTCAGCTAAAAGTCATGCAGTTGTTAAAGTTAGGTTAGGTTAATTGGTAATTCTAAATTACCGTAGTAACCAGTAAGTTTCTGCCAAAGGAATACATTTGTGTGCAACCAATGTCCACTACTTAACCAAGTAAATCCAACATGGCCTTTTTCAGTGTAAGTCGTGTCCTTCTTTACACGACTCTTGGCCTCCAGGGCATAAAACTTTCAACATAATCTTTTACTTTACCAGAACCCTCATACGTGCAATAAGACTGCTATATGTGCAATTCTTTCTTTGACAAAGTTGTATTTTATATTTTCTTACTCAGTTGTATATAGTGTTGGTATTCTATTTTATTCTATTGTATATATCATTCTATTCTACTTTACTTTATTGCATTCCAGTGTTTTCTAATTCCTGCTGCATAATTTTGCACTTTTGCTGTGACAAAACAAATTTCCCACCTGTGGGACTAATAAATGTCATCTTTATCTTTAACTAGCCCTAATCTAAATCCTGTCTCATCCACTGCTGAAATTCTAGTTCAAGAAACCCATGTGTTGCAGTTTAAAATTAAAAGAGGAAGTGACTCACACCTAAGAATTTTGTGTGTGTGTTAATGTCTGTGTCCCTTTAAATGAAAAAAAAAGGTGAACACAAATGGTGAGTTTTTCCTCAATTTACACAAAATATGACATTAAATATCCTTTTCTAATTCCTGTTCTTCTTTAAACACCATGAATGACCTCCAGGTCATAACCTTTTGGACTTATAACTCTAATATAAGTCCGCACAATGCACCAAGCACAGAGAAAATTCAACCTCAGTGCTCCAACATTCTCCTCAAAATTCAGAAACTGTTTCTGTCATTTATCTGCCCAAGAACTTCATCATATGGACCTCGCCGGGTCCAGTAATCTTCCGCACGTGTACATCACTGCGGCCAATGCTAATTTGAAAACAGTTTCTTGTCTTAGTTTCAATTTTATTTATATAGTGCCAAATCACAACAAAAGTCGCCTCAAGGCGCTTTATATTGTACAGTAGATCGCACAACAATAAATACAGAGAAAAACCCAACAATCATATGACCCCCTATGAGCAAGCACTTTGGCGACAGTGGGAAGGAAAAACTCCCTTTTAACAGGAAGAAACCTCCGGCAGAACCAGGCTCAGGGAGGGGCGGCCATCTGCTGCGACCGGTTGGGTTGAAAGAAGGAAAACAGGATGAAAGACATGCTGTGGAAGAGAGACAGAGATTAAAAACAGATATGATTCAAGGCAGAGAGGTCTATTAACACATAGTGAGTGAGAAAGGTGACTGGAAAGGAAAAAATCAAAGCATCATGGGAATCCCCGGCAGCTTACGTCTATTGCAGCATAACTAAGGGAGGATTCAGGGTCACCTGGTCCAGCCCTAACTATATGCTTTAGCAAAAAGGAAAGTTTTAAGCCTAATCTTGAAAGTAGAGATAGTTTCTGTCTCCCGAATCCAAACTGGAAGCTGGTTCCATAGAAGAGGGGCCTGAAAACTGAAGGCTCTCCCTCCCATTCTACTTTTAAATACTCTAGGGACAGCAAGTAGGCCTGCAGAGCAAGAGCGAAGTGCTCTAATAGGGGGATATGGTACTACAAGGTCATTAAGATAAGATGGGGCCTGATTATTTAAGACCTTGTATGTGAGGAGCAGGATTTTGAATTCAATTCTGGATTTAACAGGAAGCCAATGAAGGGAAGCCAAAACAGGAGAAATCTGCTCTCTCTTTCTAGTCCCTGTCAGTACCCTTGCTGCAGCATTTTGGATCAGCTGAAGGCTTTTCAGCGAGGTTTTAGGACATCCTGATAATAAAGAATTACAGTAGTCCAGCCTGGAAGTAATGAATGCATGAACTAGTTTTTCAGCGTCACTCTGAGACAGGATATTTCTAATTTTAGAGATGTTGCGCAAATGGAAGAAAGCAGTCTTACATATTTGTTTAATATGTGCGTTGAAGGACATGTCCTGGTCAAAAATGACTCCAAGGTTTCTCACTGTTAGGATCCCTGGGTCATCGACCCAGTAGTTTGTGTTTTGGTTCTTTGAGTTTGTTATTTCATTATATTCTAGTTTTGCTTTTTGGGTTTTTGGATTATTCTTAGTTTAGGTTCTCTGGGTGGGTTCTGTGAGAGTTTTTGTGTTCTGGTTTTCTGTCTGTGATTCTGAGTTGCTGTCTCCCCTGTTTGCTGTATCTCCACGTCCAGTCAGTGTCTGTGTCTGCCCTGGTCCCACGTCTTTGTTCCCTTTGTTATTATGTCTGCCTGTGAGTCTGTGTTATGTTTCCTGTTTTACTTTGAAAGTCCATGTCTCATGTTAGTGTATCTGGTTTTGCTCTTCCTGTCTCGTTAGTCCTGATTTGCCCCAGCTGTGTTTCCCTCCTGTTGCCCATTCCCTGATTGCTCCCTCTGTGTATTTAAGCCCTGTGTTTTCCTGTGCTCTCTGTCGCGTCGTCCCTCATGCTGTGTGTATCTCCCTGTGGCTCCCTGTGTGTGTTTTGTTAGATTCTTTTCAGTTTAGGTTTTGTAGATTTTCTTTGTCCAGCAATAAAGCTGTTTTGATTTCATGACTGTCTCCGGAGTCTGCACCTTGTGTCCTATTCCTGTCTGCACACAGCCGTAACATGGCACTCACAGCATTACTGGAGGCCAAGGTAATGCCATCCAGAGTAAGAATCTGCTTAGATACCATATTTCTAAGATTTTCAGGGCCGAGTACAAAAACCTCAGTTTTATCTGAATTAAGAAGCAGAAAGTTAGCGGCCATCCAGGTCTTTATGTCTTTAAGACATTCCTGCAGTTTAACTAATTGGTGTGTGTTAGCTGGCTTCATGGATAGATAGAGCTGCGTGTCATCTGCATAGCAGTGAATATTTATGCTATGTCTTCTAATGATGCTGCCTAAGGGAAGCATGTATAATGTAAATAGAATTGGTCCTAGCACTGAACCCTGTGGAACGCCATAATTGACCTTAATGTGTGAAGACGACTCTCCATTTACATGAACAAATTGGAGACTATTAGATATGATACAAACCACTGCAGCGCAGTACCTGTAATACCTACAGCATGTTCTAATCGCTCTAATAGGATATTATGATCAACAGTATCAAACGCAGCACTAAGGTCTAGCAGGACAAGCACAGAGATGAGTCCACTGTCAGAGGCCATAAGAAGATCATTTGTAACCTTCACTAAAGCTGTTTCTGTGCTGTGATGAGCTCTGAAACCTGACTGAAACTCTTCAAATAAGCCATTCCTCTGCAGATGATCTGTTAGCTGTTTGACAACTACTCTTTCAAGGAGGTTTGATATGAAAGGAAGGTTGGAGATTGTCTAGAGATGGCTTTTTAAGTAAAGGTTTAATTTCAGCACCTTGAAGGCCTGTGGTACATAGCCGATTATTAGAGATAGGTTGATCATATTTAAGATTGAAGCATTAATTAATGGCAGGACTTCTTTGAGCAGTTTTGTAGGAATGGGGTCTAAAAGACACGTTGATGGTTTGGAGGAATTAATTATTGAAGTTAACTCAGAAAGATCAATTGGAGAAAAAGAGTCTAACTTAACATCAATGGTACTAAAAGTAGCTGTAGATAATATTACATCTGTGGGATGATTATTGGTAATTTTTTCTCTAATGATAAAAATTTTATTTGTGAAGAAGTTCATGAAGTCATTACTAGATAACATTAAAGGGATTGTTGGCTCAGTAGAGCTCTGACTTTTTGTCAGCCTGGCTACAGTGCTGAAGAGAAACCTGGGGTTGTTCTTATTTTCTTCAATCAGTGACGAATAGTAAGATGTTCTGGCTTTGCGGAGGGCTTTCTTATAAAGCAGCAAACTATTTCTCCAGGCTAAATGATGATCCTCTAAATTTGTGACACGCCATTTCCGCTCCAGCTTACGAGTTATCTGCTTTAGGCTACGTGTTTGAGAATTATACCACGGAGTCAGGTACTTCTGATTTGAGACCTTAGTTTTCACAGGAGCTACAGTATCCAGAGTCGTACGTAGTGAGGAGGTAAAATTATTAACAAGATAATCGACCTCTGTTGGAGTAGCGTTCAGATAGCTGCTCTGCTCTATGTTGGTACAGGGCATTGAAGATGATAACAGTGGGTGGATTATATTCTTAAACTTAGTTATAGCACTTTCAGAAAGACATCTACTTTGATAAAGTCTACTCTCCACTGCTGTGTAATCAGTTATTGTAAATGTGAATGTTATCAGGAAATGATCAGACAGCAGAGGGTTTTCAGGAAACACTGTTAAATGTTCAGTTTTGTATGCCATATGTTAAAACAAGATCTAGAGTGTGATTAAAGTGGTGGGTGGGTTCTTTTACATTTTGAGAGAAGCCAATTGAGTCTAATAACAGATTAAATTCAGGGCGATCGTGGCTCAAGAGTTGGGTGTTCGTCTTGTAATCGGAAGGTTGCCGGTTCGAGCCCTGGCTCGGACAGTCTCGGTCGTTGTGTCCTTGGGCAAGTCACTTCACCTACCGGCTACTGGTGATGGCCAGAGGGGCCGATGGCGCGATATGGCAGCCTCGCCTCTGTCAGTCTGCCCCAGGGCAGCTGTGGCTACAATTGTAGCTTGCCTTCACCAGTGTATGAATGTGAGAGTGAATGAATAGTGGTATTGTAAGCGCTTTGAGGGGTCCCGAAAAAGCGCTATATAAATGCAATCCATCATTATTATTATTATAAATGCCATGTTGAGGCTGTCATTTTTAGCATCTACATGGATGTTAAATTCACCCACAATAATTATTTTATCTGAGCTGAGCACTAAATCAGATAAAAAGTCTGAGAAATCAGAGAGAAACTCTGTGTAAGGCCCAGGTGGACGATAGATGATAACAAGTACACTGCAAAAATGGCTAGTCTATATTTAAGAAAAAAATACTACATTTGATACAAAAAGCACTGAAAACAAGTGAAATTATCTGTCCATGCAGCAAGTTTATTTTACTTAATAAGAAATCTTGAAATAAGATTTTTTAATCCAGAAATAAAAGAACACATTTGAGAATTGAAGAGGGTTAAAATAAGCTTTAAAAAGCTCAATTTGAGATAAAATTACTTGATATCAAGTCCCAAAAGTAAGTTAAATATGCTAAATTACAGTCTTTTTTATGTTTTGAATTCTTACTTGCAGCAAATGAATGCACTGCAATGAGAAAAATAGTTCTAATACTATGAAAAACTACTCAATATTAGTGAAGTATGATTAATTTGTTTCTTGATTCAGGTTGGCTTATCTTAAAATATAGCCTAATCGATATTAAATCCAAGCAAAAAAACCTTAAAACAGACCTTTTTCCTAGAATACTCCTTGGCTTCTACTGAAATCACAGCCAGGACAAGAGTGATATATGTCAACATTTATTCCTCTCATGAGAACAAAACCCTTTTTTAAAACAATATAGGGCTGCTGCACAATCCCTAAAAGTCTAAATCAACCCTTTAGAAGGCCTAAACAGAGAAAAAAAATTACATTTTTAGCCTTAAACTTTTGTGACAGTCACATAGTCTCACAATGTTGTAAATAATGGCATTACTGACTTAAAACTTTACATGCCTCAGGTAAAGTGTCATTAAGAGAAAAAAACAAAACAACTTTCATTTGTAAGGCATTATAAGTAAAGCAGTTTCTCAGGACATTGCTAGCCAAATTAGGAACAAAGTTGTACAAACGTACTACAAAACTAAACAAACTGCAAATGACCTGATAAAATTCTGCTTGGTATTCACCTATTTTTCAAAGAATGACTTCCACTCAGCTATTGCTTTCTTATATGCACTAGTGGCATCTTGATCATGGATGGCATCAGTGATTACCTCAGTTTGTATGACAGAGAGGACCGTTGCAACACATTTTGGGTATGTTAAGTGCAAGGTGTAGTAATATGCCATCAACACCAACATTCCTTCCCAGAAATCCTCCAAGGGGAGAGTGGTCACTGGTATATTTCCTACAGCAACAATGCTGGTTGTCCCATCAAAAAGCAGCACTGGGGAGGAGAGAGGCCGCTTCTCCAGGTATAGCATAGCATCTTCACCCGGCTAGAAAAGCACAAAAAAAGGACAAATTCTTCAAGATTTTAAATGAAAGGGTTGCTGTGCATCCAAACAGCTTAAGACACAAAAAGCAATATCAAGAGTTTAGAATGCTCCAACTGATTTACTGTTGGAATAGAAGAAATAAATATAAAATATCTGACTTACATAAATATGAAATTTTGGAAATGTATTAATTCTGAGCATGAATTTTCTCTAGTTCGCAGCATTTTTATCATGTCTATTTGTGCTTTTTTCTCATTTGTTTTTTAAAACTATTTCTTTTAACTTTGTTACATATTCTAGTTTTTGAAGGCCTTTTAAAATATATAATTTTACTGCTTCTACTTGTATCCCAACTGCAATGTGCTTTTGCTCTGCGCTGCCTCTCTGGAGTAGGTTTTGAATAACAATTAAGAAATCCTGAATAAGGAGTAATTTAATCCCTGCTGAATTGAACTTTGACCCACTCTTATTAAGCATGAAAAGCAAAATAATAATATTAATAATAATAATACAAGTAAATGGAGTACAAGTTACAGTGGCTGGTATTGCTAACAGCTGTTCTCACCTTGAGGATATGAAGGAGAGCCTCACTGGCACTTCCCAGCCACTTTGGTGGTGTAGTTTTTGAAGGAAAAAGAGATGGAAGTGCATTGATGAGAGTGACAGTAAAATCCACTGTGGACAGAGAAAAGTATCTTAATAAAGTAATCTGAACATGTCTGATGTATGGATTTAATGTATGAAAAGGCCACTTACCTCCATGTACATCCAAGGGGAGAGGTGGTTTCAGGACCTTCTTCCAAATGCCATAGAACTGCACCTTCGAACAAAACTCTGCCCATCGACCCTTCATTTGATCTATGTATTTGCAGTTGAAGCCACCAACGATGCGACGCAGTTCATCCATCGCCTATGACAAAGTTGTGCTCAGTTAGTCAAGAACTAACTAAACCTATCCAGAGAAAGCAAGGAATGTAACTGAAGGTAGTTGAACTTACATTTCGTATGTCTTTGAAGCACGGGTATGCTTCAAATATTTTTCTGGGCCTGTCTTCTTCCCTTGTAACATCTGCGTCAATAAAAGCTCGTCTGGCCTCAAACTCCAGGTCCAAAATTTGAGCAACGTCACTTTGGTTGGGTTTTGCATTGGGTTTCCTGTACATGTTGCTCAAGGTTTTGTAATGCCTTGCCTGCATCTTCAGGCTGTCATGGTCTGCTAGGGAAAGCAAAGAGCAATTGTAAGACATTCAGATTTTTCTAATAAGTCATTTCTAGTAAGGTTGCATGGTTGTTTTTAAGTTATCGTTTTCAGTATAATATTTATGTTATATTGTTTATATTTAGGTTAAATATGTTTGAGTAATGAACTGACCCTATATGTCCTGATCATTTCCCTTTGTGTCCATTTGTTATAATGATCATGGATTTATGTTAATTGTTAGTTTGAACAGAATCAAATATTAAAACCAAAGTTTAAGATGCCCGTGAATAAAACTGTGGTGAAAATAAGGTAAAGGTTGTTTACTGTGTATATTGTTCACATCAGTGTGGACAGTGATTATAAGCTGATGGATAAAAATCTTTTAGGTAATTTGATCTATGACAGAAACACTGTGATAAAGCATGATAGATGTAACCAGCATGAGGATTTACATGTGTAAATAATCAGCACTGAATAACACCCACTACAACACAAAGTGTTAAAATACTTACTATGGCTAACTGGCAAACTGGAATGAGGGCTCTATCATATGTTGATTTTACACACCAACTTGAGTTAATGCCAAACCACTATGATTTATGGAATAAACACTTAGAATGGGGTTCATTGCTGCAGCCATATTTTGGAAAGAGCTGTAAGAGGAACCACAGTCAGACTGAGAGGTAGATAAGGGTGATGGTGGACTTACCAACAACATCATCTGGAGGTGCAGTTGATGGACCTATATCAGCCCTGGGTGCAGAGCATGAGGCTGACTTGGATAATAGTGGTAAAGCCAGGGTAGTATTGTTTGACATAGTTGGTACAGTGGAGGGTAGCAGCAATTGGGATTCTTTCTGACGAAAAAACAGAAGATGAACAGAATTTAATAACAGGGAATAGCTAGAAAGTTAAGGAAAATAGTCAACACTGTATAAATCTTGTGATGTACTCTGAACAGAAAACTGAGGTGGTGGTCTCTTTGAAGTTTTATATGTCCAAAAGTCATTAGTACAGCAGACCAAAGTACACACCTGCATTTGAGTTATCCTCGCTGAGGTCATCATTGCTCTCAAGAAGTACGGTATAGCCACTTGAACCACTTGCTTCACCACTTAGGTCACCTTCAGTCCCATTGTCTGTGTCATCTGAGCTGAAAAGAGTCTTCCTGGGCCTGCCTCGTTGCGGCATGGAGCCCTGCCTCTTCCTTGGAGACTTCATATTTTGGAGTCGTTTGTACAGTTTGGTGTAGATGGTCAGCTGTGGTAAAATAATATATATTTGTACATCCTTTTATTATCTCACTCAATTTTAGATATTGTAGTGGGTAAAGAATGACTTACGTATGGCATGTGTGTGTCAGCATCACGTAACATGGGGTAATAGTCGACAATCTTCTGTGACATTGCTCTCATTTCGAGTTTGGAGGGGTATCTTACTTCTTTCCCCATGGGACTAGCACGGAGGATTGCAACCATGCTGGTGACTGTGTTCCTTACAAGTCTGCAACAGAGCTCCTTCGACATCTTACAGTCCTTTTCCTTTCCACTGTGGAGCAATGCAAAGTACTGACTGCGCACCATGTCCAACTCTGAATCTGTATACACCACATACTCTGGTGGGTCTGGCATTTTCATTTTTTTGTCAGCAGTGTAGGAAATGGGAGTGGAAGTTTGAGGCTGACATTGTGACACATCAAAGCCTAAGGGGTTACTCTCACTTCGATGGCAAGTGTTGGCATCTTGGTCAGTACTCTTAAACTATAACAGTTGTGGGATATAAACAAAAATACACAATTAGGCAAATTAATGCTAGACAATATGGACAGTAATCATCTTCTTAGTGGTATAATATGTATTTACCTTTTGGCTGATAAAATCCCAAATCTTCTTTCTCCGGAAGAAATTTTCATTGCCTGGAAAAAGATCCTTTAGGTCATCCCGGGTAAAGCTTCTCAAAGCTTCCTCGTCAATATTCGCAGCTGTAAAAGAGAAAAACAACTTTAAAAGTGATATTTATTTCTCTTTTCCTGGGCGTGGCTTATTACATATTGAGGTCATTTTTTGTCAATAAATGTATTTTAGCAATAAGTAATAATAACAGGATAAAATGTCAAACTTAAAACAGTTTATGTGTTAACTAGAATACAATACAATAAAATTTTATCAAATATTTGGGAATGCAATAAAACTATTTTTGGCTGTCTTCAAGAATGATGTTCCAAGTCTATTTTGGCAAAAACAGCTCAAGGCTATAATGTGGATAAAGTTCAGAGTAGAGTACAATCCTAGCTCCAAGTTTCAGAAACGATGCTAACAGATGCTAAGGCTGCTTAGCTAACATACCAAAATAACTGAAAAATAAGACTTACCCTGCAACACAGACAGTATGGCATCGTCAAACTTGTCCATGCCGTGACAGCAGTTCTCTGGTTCGGTTCCAAAGCCTCCACTCACAGTACCTGGAAATATCCTATGGCTTAAATAAGATCATTTAGCTAAAGTTAACACATTAGCTAGATTGCTAACTAGCAGCCCTCACAAAACACGACTTTATCTTAATAACACCGTTGTACCATAGTATTTTTCAAATCAACTTAATGTTACCAACCTTAAATTACTGTTCGCTTTGTTTAAATAAATAATTTTGATCTTCGTAACGGTCCTGACGGTTAACAAAGCAGGGGAAAAGATTTTGTCCCGCGTTAAAGTAACGTCACGACAGGAACTGAGAATGCGCATGCAGAAAATTATTTATATTTAATTTTTTTTAAGTAAAAAAATAAAATAAAAATATAAATTCAGTCTTAAACACTTATTGCCTAAAAATAAATATAACTGATGTAATTTAAACCTGAAAAATTGGATAATTAAGGATACATATATTTTTAAAATTGCCTACCTTTCCCATGGTCCCACACTCTCATCTGTGGCCTTCAGTGGAGAGCGGTAAAGCTGCATTGGTACAGAGGGAAAACAGTTCACCATGGCGCTCTGGAGATGTATGATCTGTTTTATCTTTGTTTCTTTAACTCTGAAGGTGCTCCTTAGCCACATAAATGCAGCTCATGGTCGAAGGCAGGATTTTTGGGTTTACTGTGGAATAGATGGCTGTGAACAAGATTTCAGAGTTTTTAACTCATTCTTTCGCCACATTAAACGGACGCACCCCCTGTATTTGACGAATGGAAGCCCACCAAGAGGATGGAGAATCCCCCCAACATCCCACTCTTTAGGATCGGAAAATTTTGGTGTTTCAGTCTTTGCCAACTGTAGTACTACAACAACAACCAGCACCGTGGAAATATCAACTGGTGGATCTTTGCCTGAGGTGCAGGAGCCTCAGGTTGTTGACAGCCCGATCACGGTAAGTGTTAAACTAAATAAAATGTAGTGTGGCTTCTGATGACAAATTTAGCCATGTCTAACTCCTGGTATTTGGCCCTATATTACTTTTAATCCTTTTCTCCAATTTTAATCAAGAGAAATTTAACGAGATCTCGCGATATTATACCGCTAGATATTGCTCTTCAAACTGTTACAAGCGATTTCCACTATGGTTGGATTTTAAATCACCAGGATGAAATTAAAAATAAATAAACAGAATAGCAGTTCAGTGTAAATAGTAAAGGCTATGCTGCAGCCAGAGCAGGCACACACTCTGCGGCTGGCATGTCTCCTGGTAAAGTTTGCGTCAAAGACACTCTCAGCGCGTTTAAATCGTTCAATGTGGCAGCAATTTGGGTATCTCGTAGGAATTATAAGTGGTGAATACAGTTTCAGGTAAGACACAGAGTGTTTGGAAGCACTGTAAAAAAAATCTGTTGGCCAGAAATACTGCCAAAACATGGATAAGAATGATTTTCTTGAAAATTAAATAAATTAATAAATGCATACAATAAAATATATCCATATACTAATACTAACATAAATTCTAAGTGCAAATCTAAATTATGTGATTTAAAAATACATAAATAATTTAATAAATACAACAAACATGTAAAGAAACTAATATCTAAGTGCGAACAAAAATTCATTATCTAAAAAGATAAAATCTCGTTCTCATGAATCCAATCCCGAGTCTCATCAAAATAATGGACCACCCCTTTTTTATTGTTTCTTTGTCTTTGATTTCTTTTCCATTTCTTTTTTCTTTATTCCAAAGAATGAATATTATATTATCTTATATTATATTGAATATTCACAACTGTAACACTAATCACTGTCATGCACTTTGTTTTTTAATGGACCAATCATTAGGTGTAACTCATTATACCTATTATGTAAGAATTTCTATAATTGGCCATGAGTTTGGAGTAACTTTGTTTTTCTGCTCTAAAGGAAGAAGCTGTTACTACAACATCCTTTACCAGACACAATATTACCAGATCTGCTGCAGCTTTTGCTATCAGTGTTCAAGAACAGTGCCACTTATCACAGGTATGTTATAGTCTCACATAAGGCAATCAATGTCTTACTTGTTCATAATGGCATTCAGAATTTTTTTTAATATAAATGCAGAATAAGTTACTTTTGTTTCAAATGTTTTCACAGAGAACGGTCAAACATATCATCTCAGGAGTGCAACAATATCAGGCTGTTCTTTTAGATACGCTCAAGGAAAGATTGAAGACAGTGTTTGAAGATCATGCCGAGGGAACCACTCAGCTTCAAGATGAGGCTTTGGCTACATTTGATAAATTCATGGATCCTTTCTCCACCATTGCATATGGACAGAGTAGAGCCATAGGGGAAATGTTCTGTCCAGTCAACGCAGAGGAAGTAGTAGTATCCCAGAAGATATGTTGGGTAAAGCAAGGTCTTTCAAGGGTCATGTCCATAAGGAACAAAAGTTTTTACTATGTACCATTAATTGAAAGTCTAAAGCAGTTAATGACTAATGAGAGAATCTTTACCATGTTGAACACTGCACCACAAAGAAGCAGAGAGGGATTCTTCTATGATTTTAGAGACGGGTCCCTCTTTACATCTCGCCCCTTGTTTTCTCAGAGGCCAAATGCATTGCAATTAATACTGTACACAGATGAAATTGAAATATGTAACCCCTTAGGGTCCCATGCTTCTGCAAACAAATTGGTCATGTTTTATTATACTTTAGGAAATATTGATCCAAAATTTAGGTCAAAGTTAGCTGCAATACGGCTTCTTGCTATTGCTAAAGCAAATGACATTTCTCAGTGGGGTATTGATGTTGTACTGAAAAGAATACTTCAAGATCTGTCACTGCTTTACAATGGTGTAAGGATTGAAATGTCAAATGGTGAAATTGAATTGTTTGGTGCTGTTATAGCCATTTGCGGAGACACGCTAGCCCAGCATGAGATTGCTGGCTTTAAAGAAGGGATTGGTTTTGCTTATAGCAAATGTAGACACTGTGAATGCAACTTTGATGATATGCAAAGTGTTTTTGAGGAGAAGAAGTTTGTTCAAAGAACTCTGGAGAAACATATCAGGCAGTGTTTTGAAATAGATAAAGCAAGCACAGATTTATTGAAAGCGTCCCTCAAAACTACTTATGGAATTAATAGAAGAAGCAGACTAGTTGATGTTCCTGCATTTGACCTGATCAAACAAACTCCCCAGGACATAATGCATGTTATTTTTGAAGGTGTTGCATCAATGGAAGTTAAATTTGTATTAAAACACCTAATTCTCTCAGGGCAATTGGAATTAGACAAGTTTAATTCAGACATTCAAAATTTTCCTTACTCACCTCTTGAAATACGGGATAAACCATCTCCTATTAGCTTTGGCACTTTAGCGGCTAACGACAACAAATTGAAACAGTCTTGTGGACAGATGCTAATTCTTTTAAAAATATTACTTTTTCTTTTGTATGGTGTGGAGAGTGAGTATGTTGTATTTATTAGAAAGTTAATTATGATAGTTCAAATAGTTCTTGCTCCCATTATTTCTTTAGAAACTGTATTGCAACTGAGAAGTATGATTGAAGAACACCTGTATCAGTTCAAGCAACTTTTTCCCGAAGCCAATATAATACCTAAGCAACATTATATGTTGCATCTTCCCAGTCAAATCTTATCCCTTGGACCTTTAATAAGGAGTATGTGCATGCGCTTTGAGGCAAAGCACTCCTACTTTAAACAGTGGGCTTCTAAGTTAAATTTTAAAAATGTTTGTAAATCCCTAGCAAACCACAATCAATTTCTTGAGTGTTGTGAAAATGAAATAGGCACTGAACATCCTATTTTTGCAAAAGAAAAGGAATCCGGGCCAGTATCAGCTGTTAAAAATAATGAATATGTTAGGAAAAAAATTAAAGAATTTTTTGGAATAGATGTCATGCAGTCTGTTGTCTCAGTGAAATGGTATGTTCTAAATGGCAATAAATACATTACTGGGAAGTCCATGATTATTGCAGATGTGGATAGCACTTTCCCTGTGTTTGGACTGATAAAGGATATCTTTTTGATTGACTCATCTTTTATTGCTTTTGAGTACCAACGCTATGAAACTTTGAATTTAAATGAAGACTTATTGGCATATGAAGTAACTGTGCCCATTGTTGCTCAAGCTACAGAATTAGCCCATGAGCTCATTGATTATACTTCATACTTTTCTATTAGTTTTAGGGACAGTGTGTTTGTGCCAATAAAATACAGTCTTTCTGATATTATTTCCCATAGAAATCACCCTTAAGATTAGGGTTGCACCAAGTATTGTCTTAGTGTAGTTTGCGATGCTATCAGTTGACAGTCATTAAATGTTCCCTAAACCAATGTCAATGTTGTACCACATAATGCTGGCATGCTGGGACAAACAGCTCTCTTTGAAATGTGATTTGTATCATAAATTGTGGTTAATTTTTTTTCCCTTATATGTACAAATTTGAAGTCAGACATGATTTTGAATAAATCATATTTTCAACAGATGCCTTGTGTGAATTTCCTAAATCAAGCAAATTAGGTTTGTCACTGCATCTTGAAACAAGTGATATTTTGAGAGACATTTGGTGAGAGACCTAATGTAGGCTATTTTAAGAGTTATTCTTCCCATTTCTGGATTTCTGTACTAATATAGACACAATTATATGGTTATTCTCGATTTAAGTTTATTATCTAAAATCCAGACTTAGAAACAAGTAAATCTTTTTTTAAAACAAGGCAAATTATCTGGCCTGTCTAAAAATAAGATTTTAAATCATGGCAAGCACCAGATAATTTGCAGTGTAAGACTGGTTTCTGAGTTTTACAGCTGGGGTGGACAAGGCTAAGCATCAGGCTTTCAAATGAATTAAAAATCTGTCTTGGTCTTTCGTTAATTAATAGGCTGGTGTGAAAAATTGCTGCAACACCGCCCCCTCGGCCTGTGCTTCGAGGTTTCTGGTGGTTAGAATGACTCGGGGGTGTTGATTCATTTAAACTAACATAATCACCCTGCTGCAACCAGGTTTCTGTAAGGCAGAGTAAATCGATTTGTTGATCAATTATTAAGTCATGTATTAACAGAGACTTGGAGGAGAGAGACCTAATATTTTATTAATCCACATTTCACTGTTTTACTCTTTGGTTTAGATGTGGATACTGTATTGTTCTTTCTTTGTGATTTTTTATGTTTAAGTTGTTTATTGCTGGTTTTTAGTTTGTTTTTTGTCTGTTTGGGAGCTGATACAGTCTCAGTGGAGATGGGTTTTTGGGGGGGGTAGCAGGAGGAGAGAAGCTGCAGAGAGGCGTGTAAGACTGCAACTCTGCTTCCTGGTCCCAACTCTGGATAGTCATATTTTGGGGGGTTTAATAAATTGGTCCATATTTCTAGAAATGAGAGCTGCTCCATCCAAAGTGGGATGGATGCCGTCTCTCCTAACAAGACCAGGTTTCCTCCAGAAGGTTTGCCAATTATCTATGAAGCCCACATCGTTTCTGGGACACCACTCAGACAGCCAGCAATTTAAGGAGAACATGCGGCTAAACATGTCACTCCTGGTCTGATTGGGGAGGGGACCAGAGAAAACTACAGAGTCCCACATTGTTTCGGCAAAGTTGCACACCGATTCAATATTGATTTTAGTGACCTCCGATTGGCGTAACCGGGTGTCATTACTGCCGACGTGAATTATGATCTTACTGTATTTACGTTTACCCTTAGCCAGCAGTTTTAAATTTCTTTCAATGTCACCTGCTCTGGCCCCTGACTACAGCAGCATGAGCCCCTAACTCAGATGGTGGACCAAGTTGGTGTCTCATTACACTGCAGCTCCATCTGAATCTGCACAGGTGCAGTTCAGCAAAGTCCGCTGACTTGGTTCAACATTACTTGGCAACAGGGAAAGTGAGGCAGGTTGCACTGGTGCATTTGTGACAGCTTCACTTGGAATGCCTTCAGCGCATCATACATGTCCATGAACTGACAGATTTCGTTGCTGAGATCAAAAACTCTATTGAGAATTTTTATCCCAACTCAGCCAACGGACCTCTGTATGATAAGGAATGTCGGCAAACTCTGAATCTATTTCCCGCATAAAAGACTGAAATTGAAGGTGATTTAAACTTTTAGCTCAGATAAAATTTACGGTCTGCGTTACGGTGATCATTACATGTTCCATTTTTAGGACTTTATCACACAGCCTTTCCTGGTGTATGATGCAGTGATATGCTGCAGTCACCGATACAGTTCTCCTCTTACATCTTTACTCGCATCCTGCTGACTAGTCCGCTTTTTTCACCGCACAACACCGGCGCTCCATCTGTTGTAAGTCCAACAAGTTTGTCCCAGGGCCGTTTCATGTCGGTTACACTTTGATATACGTTTTAAAAATGTCTTTTCCTGTCGTTGTCCCGCGCATCGATTTAATGTTCAATATTTCCACTCCACGGATGAAGATGGCCAGCTGTGCAATGTCCATCATGTCTATACATTCATCCACAACAAGAGAGTATGCAATAAAGTTTTTGCTTCTTTCACACAACTGTGTTCTTAAATCAGTGGCCATCTCACAAACCCGATCAGCAATCGTAGATCTCCTCAGGCTCACATTTGCCAAAATCTGCGTTTTGTCTGGACACAAGACGTCACACAGCTTCATCATGCAGCTCTTCAGAGTGGTACCGGGCTGATTTGGCTATATATAGATATAGAGGCCAGCCTCTATATCTGTTCAGTCGCCGCTGATCTCATATTCCAAATCCTTAACTGCTTTGTTGACACCGCTGGCTGTGCAGCGCGGAGCATTTTCATGGACTCCTGACCTTTGAGTCGATCTCCAGAATTGTTTATTCTTGAACCCTTGTGCTTTTGGGCTCTGGGTCGACTTCCTAAACCAAGGAAAATTGGACGCCTCTGTGGAAGACCTCCCAGTCAACCCCCCAAACAGTCAGATTATGAGCTTTTGTGCTGCCAACCTCCGTGTCGACCTCCAGAATTGTTTTGTTATGAAATGTGTACCTTGGACCTGAACCCAAATGCAGACATGGATGCAACAAACAAGCCTTTATTTTGGCTGATGAAACACTACAGAAACGAAAGCAGGGCGAAACCAAGAGAAGCAAACTAAACCTAAACTGGGTGAAGCTATATAACAACAGAGGGAACAAAACCTGAAAAACAGGAAGGTGGCAGACGAAACGCTGGGAATAAAAAACAGACATGATATGCAGAATGACACACAGACGCTCTGAGAAAGAACAGAGATAACCACACTCTAAATATACACACAAGGTAACAAGGAAATGGCACACAGGAAGGAGACACCACTGAACCCAATTAAGCATGAAGCAAAAAGGAATACAAGACATGGACCCTCTGAGTAAAACAGAGTAGAACATCGAGTACAAAGACCAAAACCTAAGGACTAGAAATAAAAAACAGAAACAGAAACAAACCCCGGATAAAAACAACACCTCAACTGTGAAACTCCCTTTGTCTTTACGGTGTATTGACACTGTTGAACCCTTTTGAAAGCAGCCTAATGTTTATTTAGAAGAGATTTTAGGTAATGTGTTGCTGTTGTTATTATTCCTTTTATTATTATTATATATTTTATTAATTATATTTTTATTATTATATTGATGTGAGTGACAGTAACTTGACAATTAATATATATGCTCGCAGAAGGAAGGTCCCGACAGGAGCTTTTTCAATGCATTTCATGGTCCCTATTAATGATCTATAGTAACTGACAAAGAAGCTTGAACCCAGGCTCTGGCCATTTTCATAAGAAGTGACAGCACAGACATCTGTTAATGAGAGAACATGGTTTTCATCATAAAGACTGTGATGTGAAGCATCAGCAGTACGTTAAAGTGTAACTTCAGTAATGTTGCTGAGAGAAAGAAGTGTAGACTCGTGTTTTTAATAGATGACTCAAAACACTAAACTTCTCTTACACACTCACAAGACATAATAAAAACAGACTGCTCAAAGGAAAAGCAGAGCACACTGTGTGCTCTTTTAACAGCTGGTAGTACAACACACAGTGACAACGTGTGTATTAGATACCCTCAGTCAAAAAAGAAGAAAACATAAAAAATAGAATCCACAAGAAATCCTACATAAATGGCATTCCGGTGGTTGTTACAGTGAAATGAAAAAAACAAAACAAAACAAACAAAAAAAAAAAGCTGCCATATTTTCATCTGAAAATGTTATTATTGTGTAGACATTTATAAATAAGAGCTTAATAAAGATGCAGCTTCTTAATTTCTTAAGAAGCATGAAGCTAGAGCAATCTTTGTCACAAGTGGAAATTATGCTTGTGGCTAAACCATTCTACACAAAATTCAAAAATCTCAGAATGTGTGAGGCTGTGTCAATTAAACATGTTACACAGGGTGCCCCTGTGTAACAAACCATCTGTTGTAGTTCATGGATTGAACCACAACCCCTCTTCGATTCAGAAATGGTCTTTCCCTTTTAACGTAAGGAGGGGGCCTAAGGGTACATCTGTCACCACCTTACAATGCTGTGATTGCAGCCATTCCCCAACTCTCTGTGAATGGTACTCATGGCCATTGATCGGTGGGCTTTGATCAGTGGTTGTTGATCAATGGTCATGAGAATTTGCATAATTATGATGAAGGAACTGACCTCCCAGCCCATTGTTCCTTCAGTGGGCTGGTTTCAGTCATTATGCAAATGTACTGTTTATAAGAGTGAAACCTGCAGTCAGCTGAGACTGAAGAAGTCACTTGGATGAGTGATGAAACGTTTCTCCCACTGAAAACGTCCAGATGAACAGAATCAACTTTTGGAGATTTACTTACCTGGATGATTGGCCATGCATCAAGATATCTTCATTGATATATCCACGTTTTTATAATGGACTTCTGATGGGCCAAGATCAGCAAAATCCTCTTGCTTCTATGTAACGAAAGTGAAAGAACTTTACTAAAATCGCTGTGATTACATCAGTATGTGAAATGAGGAACTTGCTGAGTGCAGAGTTGAAAGCTGGGGCGGGACTTTGTTCCAGGTCTGACAGACACAGGTCGTCCAGTGCAGCAGTGAGAAACACTTCTCTACCGGACTGAAAGTGTGAGAAAAACAAAGGCCTAGTCTAGCAGTGTGTGCTGGCACAAACAGCATAAAAAGAAAGAGCGAAGAAGAGGTGGGGATTTCTTCTAGAGGTTATCGCTGCTTATACTATTTTCAGACACTTTCAAGACCGCAACAACAAAGTCGAGCAGGTGAGACACAAACTGGCGCCAGTGGTCATAAATTGGGGTCTAGGTTGGTGAGTATTAACTTAGTGAGCTAAACTGGCAATTGTCAGAAACAGTGTCACAGAGCTATATATCATAAGTGTGATTTACATTTTATACAACACTTTTTATCAGTGAATAGTTAATATTTAAGAAATAAGAAAGAATAATATTTAAATGTTGAGTGACTTTTAAATATCTTTTGTTTATTAATAATCTTTAAAAATTGTAAATGAGTATAAAATGTTTTCTTTTTAAGAGGAGCTGGCCAAGAAGTTGGTACGAATTTCAACAAATATTACATCACAGTTTTGTCAATATATTTTGAGTTGCCAAAAGAGGACTGGACTGATTATACTTTAGATACAATAACGCAGTCAAAATATATTTATAGTACTTATTTTCTAAGACCAACTTCAAGTCTGCTATGGTTCTGGGACTCAGCAAATCACATCTTTAACATTAGCTGCTTAGTCTTAGGCTTAGTCCACTTATTGATCTCAAGGCCACGTTGTATCTCTTTTCTGCATTTCTCCTTGTAGATTGGAGAACAAACAAACAAAGATGAAGCTGTTGTGGGTTGTAATGCTGCTAGTCAGCACTGTGTTTGGTGCCGCCGCCGATTACAAGAGGAAGAACATTGGGACTGTGATTGGGATTGATCTGGGGACCACATACTCATGGTAAGTCACTACAGACACTTTGAATAATGGCATGATGTCTCTGCGGAATAAAATGGTATTCAGACTGAATTCAAACTGTTATCTTGCAGTGTTGGAGTGTTCAAGAATGGGCGTGTGGAGATTATTCCCAATGACCAGGGAAACCGAATCACCCCCTCCTATGTGGCCTTCACCAGTGAAGGTGAGCGTCTGATAGGCGATGCTGCCAAGAATCAGCTGACCTCTAACCCTGAGAACACCATTTTTGATGCCAAGAGGCTGATTGGTCGCACATGGGGTGACTGGTCTGTGCAGCAGGACATCAAGTACCTGCCCTTCAAGGTGAGCTTGTAAACTGAAAGTAAAACATGTTGGTTCTTTGGGTCACGTTTGAGTGAAATTCTTGTTAAATTAATATTGGTGTGTATTCCCATAAAGGTTATTGAGAAGAAGAGCAAGCCCCATATCCAGGTTGACATTGGTGGTGGCCAGATGAAGACCTTTGCTCCTGAGGAGGTCTGTGCTATGGTGCTGACTAAAATGAAGGAGACTGCTGAGGCTTACCTGGGCAAGAAGGTACAAAAATGGTAATCTTAATTAAATTTTGTGTCATCAAATCTAACATTATCCTTTTTCCTCAGGTCACACATGCTGTGATCACTGTCCCAACCTACTTCAATGATGCCCAGCGCCTGGCCACTAAGGATGCTGGTACCATTGCTGGTCTGAATGTTATGCGAATCATCAATGAGGCGTAAGCATCTGGTCAAAAATGAATTTGATCATCTGCAATTTGAAACTGCAAAATGTCCCTGCCCTCCCTCTGAAAAATAAATTCTCACTGTATTCTTTAGAACTGCTGCTGGTATTGCTTATGGCCTGGACAAGAAGGATGGAGTGAAGAACATTCTTGTCTTTGATCTGGGCGGTGGCAGCTTTGATGTTTCTATTCTGACCATTGACAATGGTGTGTTCGAAGTGGTAGCCACCAATGGTGACACTCATCTGGGAGGTGAGGACTTTGACCAGCGTATCATGGAGCACTTCATCAAGCTGTACAAGAAGAAGACTGGCAAAGATGTGAGCAAAAACAACCGTGCTATGCAGAAGCTGCGTCACGAGGTCGAGAATGCCAAGAGGGCGCTGTCTGCCCAGCACCAAGCCCATATTCAGATCGAGTACTTCTTTGAGGGAAAAGACTTCTCTGCGAACCTGACTCGTGCCAAGTTTGAGGAGCTGAACATGGTAAGATATTAATTTGGTTCTGAAAATATTATGTATCAAACCCTATTCGAGAAGTGGTTGA
Organism: Oreochromis niloticus; assembly: GCF_001858045.2. Lineage (NCBI taxonomy): Eukaryota > Metazoa > Chordata > Actinopteri > Cichliformes > Cichlidae > Oreochromis > Oreochromis niloticus. The sequence goes on along the minus strand of NC_031967.2, from coordinate 82,117,395 downwards.
ACAAGCTTTTTAACACGTGTGTTCTTTTAAACCCAGGACCTGTTCCGGTCCACCCTGAGGTCTGTACAGAAAGTGCTGGACGATGCTGACTTGAACAAGTCTGATATTGATGAGATAGTCCTGGTTGGAGGCTCCACCCGTATCCCCAAAATCCAGCAGCTGGTGAAGGAGTTCTTCAATGGCAAAGAGCCATCTAGAGGCATCAACCCTGATGAGGCTGTGGCATACGGAACTGCTGTGCAGGCGGGTGTGCTTTCTAGAGAGGACATTGGTGAGTCATGGCTCTTAGAAATATTTTATTTAATAGGGTTGAGCTTTCAAATGTCATGCTGTTTACTAAGCCTTTTCCTTCACTTGCAGGTGATGTGCTTCTTCTGGATGTGTGCCCCATGACCCTTGGTATTGAGACTGTTGGAGGAGTAATGACCAAGCTGATCCCCAGGAACACAGTGGTGTCCACCAAAAAAGCCCAGACCTTTTCTACAGCGTCTGATAACCAGCATACTGTCACCATCAAAGTCTATGAAGGTAAAAGATCGGATATCTTTCTTTAAAGAATACTGTTTTTATAAAAAGAATCCAATGACAACACACATATGACAGTGGAATCAAACGTTTCGCAAGTCTAACTGTGTGTGTGTGTGTGTGTGTGTGTGTGTGTGTGTGTGTGTGTGTGTGGGGGGGGGGTTGTTGTGTTTTTTTCAGGTGAGCGTCCTTTGACCAAAGACAACCATTTCCTGGCTACCTTTGACCTGACTGGCATCCCCCCTGCTCCTCGTGGTGTGCCGCAGATCAAAGTCACCTTTAAAATTGATGTCAACGGCATTTTGTGTGTCACTGCTGAGGACAAGGCCACAGGCAACAAGAACAATATCACAACTGACCAGAACTGGCTAACACCTCAGGACATCAAACGCATGGTGAATGACGCCGAGCGCTTTGCTGAGGAAGACAAGAAGGTGAAGGAGAGGATCAATGCTCACAATGAGCTGGAGGGCTACGCATACTCCCTGAAGAACCAGATTGAATCCATTGAGAAGGCAGTGGAGGAGAAGATTGAGTGGTTGGACTCTCACCAAGATGCCGACCTGGACGACTTCCAGGCCAAGAAGAAGGAGCTTGAGGAAGTGGTTCAGTCCATTATCAGTAAGACCTGTGGTAGTGCAGGTGGTCCACAACCAGAGGGCAGAAAGCAAAATGAGAAGGATGAGTTGTAGGCAGGTCTGAAGTCTTATCACTCCTTGGCCCTCTGGCATGTTGGTGTATATATTGGACTGATGGGACTCAAAATGTGAGAGAAGTGGTGGCGAAGGGGCTGACCATAATAAATTGACCATTCAGTATGGGCTGACCATACTGAATTTTCTGAGAGACTTTAAAATACGTTTCAGTGTGTGACTCTACTCAGGTGGTAGAGCAGGTCATCTACCAACCAGAAGGTTGGTGGTTCAATCGCAGTCTGCTCCAGTCTGCATGCCAAATATTCTTAAGCAAGATACTAGCCCCATATTGGCGATGATGCATCTATGTGTAAATGCTAGATAGCAAGAACTTAGATACAGCTTAGAAAGAAAGTGCTTGGGTGAATGTACAAGTTGTATAAAGCACTTTGAGTGCTCACATAGAGTAGAAAAGCACTATATAAGAACCAGTCCATTTACCAATACAAATAACAGGTTTGTTGCTGGTCTGTTGGCTTTCTCTTCCTCTGGATTTCCCTCATCACACACTGTCCAGGCAAATATGCACATAGATGTTTTGGTAGTAGAGCTGCTTTGAATTCCAGAAAACAGAAAATATTTAAAAAAAATCATACTTAGATGTATGTAAAGAACTAAAATACTACATTTATATAGGGTTCACAAAAAATAAATAATGACTGGCTTAAAGGCAGCATAGCGGTGATAAATCTGTACATTTGCTCCATCTGCTGTCATCCCTCCAAACATGTAAATGTTCTTACCCAGCACGACGGCTGACTGGGCAGCTACTCCTGGTGGAATATCTCCTTTGGCCTGCACTTTCTCCCACTTCATGCTCCCTTTAAAGATAATTTAACAGATATTTTTATATCATCCCAGTGCAATGCAGTGATACTATGATCACTTGTGCTGCACGTGTGTTGAAATACAGTGTTTATTCTGTGAATCACAGATGTGGAGAATCTTACTTGAATCAAGAGAGTACATATCATTGTGGAATCTGTCTCCAGACATGCTCCCATGAATGTAGATCTTTGAATTAGCTGCTAAATGAATGTGATTGTGTTTCAGGTTATGACCAAGTAGGAGACACTGCAACAGATTTACACGGAGGTGATTTATGAAAAAAATGATTTTTATTCAAACATAAACTTTTCATAGCATGCGTCAAAAGTGAAACATGAAAGAAACATAAGAATATGGATTTTCATTTTGAAAATCTCAATCACAGACGAGAAATGTGTCGAACAGTGACATATCTTATTTCCTCAGCACTAGATCTTTTTGTACCTACCAGTGAATGAATAATGAGTGCATACATTGACTTAATTGTTTGTGGGTAACATAGATAAACAATGTCTATTATATGTGTGTGGTTATGTTTTTTTCATGGTGTATAATGCGCATATTGAGGTTTTGTCATATGAAGATCTAAAACTCCACAAGTGATGAAAACCAAATAATTATTATTAAAAATTACAAAGACATTTTTGAAAAACTACCAGGTTTTTCATCATTTCCTCACATGATTCAGTGAAAATGAAATTTGACCTAAAAGCCATTCCTGGCTGTGTTATTTAACCATACGGAGCCAAGTCGAAGTTACAGCTAATTAAAAAGGCCTCCAGCCAAAATGTTACAAAAATGAACTCAAACTTGAGTAAATATTAGCCACTAAATCAAGACAACTGACACTTAAAACTGCGTTTGGCTCTAGTGTTAATGAACTTCTACTTCTGAAGAAACTGGGCTGAATGAGAAATGCATCATTTATGAAAGTCAACAATCAAAGTTCAAATGTAAAGACATTATGTCTATTTGATCTCATGACTTTTACTCTGAATTCACATTTGATCTTGTTAGAGGAACAAATATTTTGTAATGCTGTAAATTAATCGTACACATTTTTGAAGTATATAAAAAATGTTATTTTCAATTGTCTTAATACGTATTAATTCTTTTACGCATTTTAAACTGCTGTTGAATACAACCTTTGTATTCAATTTATTGGTGACATCCACAGATAGATATGTAACCTAATGATGAAAGCAATATGTCTACATGACCTAATATCCTGGGTAGTTCATGAAATTGACATTTCTCAGTGTCACAAAATATGTCACAAGCCTGGCTTGGAGGACTGGACTCTAAATAATTTCAGCAGTTTTTGTTTTGCTTTGAAGTGATATGTATTCTAATATAATGTTTCATATTACGTTTTCTCTTTATATATATCTGGGTGAATGCAATAAGACAGAGTGAGCTCAGTCTAAGCTTTGAATCTGTTCTTCATGTCCAAACAAAATCTTACTCGGTTTTTGCTCTATCCACGCAAATTATACATCAAAACACAGGTTTTCAGAAAATGTCACTGTCATTATGGTTGGAGTTTAGTTTTTCTCGCAAATGGCCTTGAAGCAACAAAGTTGGAAACTCCCCATTCAAAGTCTACTGACACTTGAGTGAAAATCAGAGCTGAAATTCTGTAACGGGAGGCATTTTCAACTCATCATATTTCCTAATTGTAGGATGCACAGACATGAGTCTTGTGCCAATACATTTTTAGACACTCCTGATGCTCATGGTGAAATAATTTTTTTGATACCTTTTACTGTTGTGTCATGAATTTCGTTTGTTTCAGGATAGGAAATCTGTCCTTGTCTCAGATTTCAAATTCTGGAAATGAAGCCGATTTTTCTCTCATCATATCTCCTGGGTGGATTTGCATTGAGACCAGAAAATTTCCTTGATTGGTCATCAAAGCTTGCTGATTCTCAGTAAAAGAATGCCAATAATAGCCCGTCTACTTGTCAAATCAGAGAACATTTTCCAACAGCGAGAAACAGTGGTTTTCACTTCTCGTCCATTCTCTTTAAAGTCTGGTTTAGATCACTGGGACGAGCTGTTTTCACAGCGTATGGCACTAATTCAACATGCACACAGCTTCTTTGGCTTATTTCCACTACACTGCATTCATTTTCAGGGGACATGCAACTTTATTTAACTTTATCTAATTTGTCCTTATTTTTAAAACATTATTATATAAAGGGACTATCGATGATTGAGAGGGAATAAGATTCCAGTTTATTATGAAAATTCAAGAGCTTACACAGAAATAAATCAATAAATATCTTAGATTCAGCACCCAATTAGCTCTTTCAGTTTTCGCATCAAAACCAAATAGTATTTCATTAAAATAAAATACCAACATTTCATCTCTGAAGCAGATAACTGTTATTTGACACAAACCTTCATCAAAGACAGAAGTTTGGAGTCTGAGACAGGCGCAGATCCTATTTCCCCACATGAAAACACAAAAAGCCTGTCCCCAGACATGCTGAGGTGGTGTGGTATGTCCTGGGACTGGGGGGTGTCCCATTTGTCACTACATTCCAGTGAGGGTTACTGTCTAGACACACAGAATGGATAGGATTTGTGGGTATTCATTATATCGTGTAATCTATTTATATAACGTGTGGTTACAGACTACAGGTTTTCACAGCCATGGTTTCACAGGGCAACAAGAAATCTGAGTGAAACTTTGCTCATCTGTGAAAAGCCATCAGATTACTCTGTGAATTTAAATGTGATTTACCTGCCATTTGTACATTTTGGATACAGTTGCAATTTCTATTTTGCTGTGCACCCCCAAAAACCAACAGGCTCTGGAGGCAGCTCTTTGTTACAAATCTGCAGTGTTCATACCTTGCCTGCAAACCCTCCCCCTCAGCCATGTCCCATTCATGATTATCTGGTCCATAGAAAAAAGAAAAATGCAAAGAAAGTTATACAATATCAGTCTGACAGCTCATGATATATTTAGCTTCTTGTCATAATTAAAAAAGGTGTCCCATTAAAGCCTGTAAATAATATTATAGAATACAGAGTTATGCTGAGGTCATAATACTGTAAAACTGTCTGTGCATATTTTCTTTTACCTATATTTATGAGCCATCTACACCTGGAGCACTTCCCCTGGGTCTCAAAGATACTTACTGGCAACAGAGCAGTTTTAACAGGAGGCTACATCCATTTTTAAATCTTATTAAAATCACAAGTGTGCTAAAAGGACTTCAACTCTTCAACTCACTGACAATATTCCTTCTTCAAGCTTATGTTGAGGATAAAACATACCACAGTGCACGCACTTGCTTTGCTTTGCATTAGTTACATTATGTCATGCAGCAGGATATAGCTAGGAGCCTTTCCCCACTTAAATATGAGTAAAAGCATAAAATGTTGAATGGTATATTTGACATAGTAATGTGGCTGTGCAAATAATCTCAGGATAACAATATGTCTTATCTGGCTGGAACATAAAAGGTCGTCTCGCTTTCTACACAGTCTAGGCATTGCTGGGAGTGATAGTAGCATTTTTTAAACCTAAGGATTAAATAGTTTCTTTCTTTCTCACATAATATACAGACAGCGTTAAACGTTTAGTTTTCCATCAACTTCACTAACACAGAATTGCTAAATCAGCAGATTTTTGTACTCTGAACTACTCTGTTTAAAGGGTGCACAGTTGCTGTGTGTCAGATATCCAGTAAATCGTTACATTTTAGGATAATCTTAAGTTACAGAATGAATGCTCAGGGTTCACATATGTGCTTGTGTGTGTAAGCCTCGGCTCACTGTGTGTCACATTTTGTCGCCATCTGGTGGGTGATTATATCTACTGCAAAGCACTTGCTAAATGTGCTGCTGAAAGACAGAATCATGGGTCTGTGGAATTGTTATCTTTGTAGAATAGTGTAGTATTGTCTTTACAATAAAGTAAATAAGTGAGATATGTGCAAACTGGTGCACACCCCAAAGAGAAAGTCCTGAGCATGCAAAGCAGCCCCTCACCCTTCCTCAGACGACACCCGACTGTACGATGCCTGTCTCACAACCCTGTTTCCAAAAAGCTTAGTGTTATTTGAACATGAGCATGAACAAGGATCAGAAGAGCAACTGTGTTTGCTTGCATTAACTGACAATGCCGTCAGTCAAAGCAGTAGTCATCAAGCCCACTGCCTGTTTTTCGTCATGTCTGTGGGCGTTGATCTATTTTTGTGTTTGCCAATTTTATTGTGTTAGAATCTCGAGATGTGAATCTGTCTCAGAGGTTGTGGGGCAGTCAAACACAATTCTCCGCAGTCATCTGTCATCTGGCTGTAATGTGACAAAATGTGGAAAAGTTCAAGGGGGCCGAAAACTTTTGCAAGCCCCTGTAACAAACATTATTTAAATAACATTGCTGTCAACCAGGTTGATCCCTTAATGACCAAAGTGTACACATTTTGTAATGGCTGCTCCTAGGAGGTTAATGTTCTGCGTCACAAAGCACAGATCATTTCAAATTGGTTCCTTGATTGTCACAATGGATTTTTTTGTACTAAAATGGCCTTCACAAAAACCAGATTTCGATCCAGTAGACCTTTTGGATGTGGTGGAATGGGAGATCTGCATCATGGACGTGCAGCTGACAAATTGTAAATCTAGAAAGAGATATGAAGAATTAAGGTAGCTCTGAAGACAAATTGGTCCCAACGCTAGCAAGGTGTACCTTATGAACTGGCCAGCGAATTTATATTACTGTCATGGTCCTGGGTCGTTGACCCAGTGTTTTGAGTTTATTGTTATTATTTTCCAGTTTCTGCTGTTTTGTATTTTGTTCTTATGGTTTGAGTTGTGTTTCTATCATCCCTACCTGTGTCCTTCCTCTGTGTTCTGTTCGTGTCTCCCAGTTGGTATTGTGAAACAGTCTGTGAGTTTCCTGTTTTACTTTGTAGGTTTGTGTCTCGTTATGCCCATTAGTTCCAGCTGTGTCCCTGTCTGCCTGTGCTCCTCGTCGCGTCGTCTGCATTTCTCTGCATCATTTTGGTATATCTCCGTGTCTCTCTGTTCCTCGCTTTGTGTCCTCTGTTTGTGTTAGTTTCACCAGTTTAGGTTTATGTTTAGTTCTGCCCTCACCTTGGGTTTTTCACTGTAAATAAATCTCCACCTGCATCTCCACTGCCATCTGCATCTTTCATTCCACCACACGACTGCTGCCCAGCCGTGACAATTACAGTATCTGAATTAAGTAAATAATTCAGATAAAATGGGTGTATTTTTAAAATATGGTAATATTTCACTTTTTGTTTTTTTATTTTCTTTTTTTTCCATCAGTGATGTTTCTTCTAGTTTGTTCATATACACTGTAAAATCTAATTAGTTCCCAGAACTCAAAAAAATTATGGAAACTCGTTGCCTCAAAAAAATTGAGTAAAGCTTAGCTAAAAATGACTAAGTTAGGACAAATTATTTATTTTGAGTACTCTGTACAAGCTCATTTGTTCCCAGAACTCAAAAAAATTGGATCAAGTTTACGTAAGATGACCAAGTTAGGGCAATTTACTCATTTTGAGTACACTGTACAGCCTTTTTTTAGTTCCCAGAACTCAAAAAAATTATGGAAACTCATTGCCTCAAAAAAACTAAGTAAAGCTTACTTAAGATGACTGTTAGGACAACTTATATATTGCAAGTCTGCAGTATTAAGAATAACTTGATATTTCTGACTGTACAATACTAATTGTTTACCTACTGACAAACATTTCAAGTTCAACTAAATGAAAAAACAATTTGTGGTAACCTGAATATGATTAAAAATAATTAACAACACTTTTTGTAATGATGTTAAAATCAGCCCAACTTTTATTTTCAAACACAACAAAGTATAACAGCCAACATACTGGACACTGTTCTGCTGAACAACAAACAATTATATTGCCATCACTGTTATAATCTTACAATGAAACAAAGTCTCAGATGTAATTATTCTGAAAATAAGTTTAGGCCTACCACAAGTTTGTTTTGTACTTACATTACTTATATAACCACTGAACATCCAAGGTATGGACATTGAGGCTGTGGACAGCTACAGGTACCTTGGTGTTCATCTGAACAACAAACTGGACTGGACTCATAACTCAGACGCCCTCTACAGGAAAGGGCAGAGCAGGCTGTACCTGCTTCGGAGACTCAGGTCGTTTGGAGTGGAGGGCCCACTCCTGAAGACCTTCTATGACTCTGTGGTGGCCTCAGCCATCTTTTATGGTGTGGTCTGCTGGGGGGGCAGCATCTCTGCTGGGGACAGGAAGAGACTGAACAGGCTGATCCGAAGGGCCAGCTCTGTTCTAGGATGCCCTCTGGACCCAGTGGAGGTGGTGAGTGACAGGAGAATGGTGGCTAAGCTGTCATCCCTGTTGGACAACATCTCCCACCCCATGCATGAGACTGTGAAGGCACTGAGCAGCTCCTTCAGTGGGAGACTGCGGCACCCACGGTGTGGGACGGAGAGATTTCGCAGGTCTTTCCTCCCCACTGCTGTCAGACTCTACAATAAAGACTTTTGCAGCTGATCAAACACACAAACCCACACATGTGCAATAAGACTGCTATACGTGCAATTCTTCTTCTGACGAAGTTGTGTTTGTATTTTCCTACTCAGTTGTATATAGTATTTGTATTTCTATTTTATTCTATTGTATATATTATTCTATTCTATTTTATTCTATTGTATATATTATTCTATTCTATTTTATTCTATTGTATATAGTATTTTATTTTATTTTATTGTATTTTATTGCATTCCAGTGTTTTCTAATTTCTGCTACATAACTTTGCACTTTTGCTGTAACAAAACAAATTTCCCACCTGTGGGACTAATAAAGGCCATCTTATCTTATCTTATCTTATAATCAAAATAAAATATTTATTGTTCTGTCACAAGTGCAGTCTCTAATTTAAACAACACGTTTGTTTTCCATTCCAACACATGAGCTGGAATGTTGTATTATTTTAAGGATGCTTGTTTCTAGTCCAGGCATCACTGCCTGAATGACTGTCATGGATCGAGGTGATCCAAATGTAGGTGCAGAAGAAAGTCTTTAACTTCCCTTAAGTACAGTGGCAGTGGATGTGGGTTGGAGATGCAATGAGCTTGAACTTGCAGGCGACCATCTTCACTGACCACACCATCTGTGACGGAGGACTCATCTCTCCTGGTGTCCTGCAAGCAAACAATCATATTTTAACTTAATTGCTTTCTTAAAACATTTTTTTCTGCTTCTGGTATAAAACAGACTCCAATTTAGACAATCTCAGGCTCCCTTCCCACCGGAGAGGGGACATTCAATGTCCCAATTGTCAGTCTGGATAGCCGAGACCATCACCCAACATACAATAATGTCATCAAAGCATCATTTTAAAAAAGGGCTATGCAAACATAGCCAATAACTTTCATTCTAATGGTGTGCAAAATGATTTGGGGCACAAAACAAATTTTGCTGTTAGAAAACTTGCAGACTTCACTATATGCAGTGTAAACCCTCTAAACTAAGTTTGGGGGATGTGATCTTTCAAGAAATGCAGACCAAACTGTTGTTGTTTGTTTACTTACACAGCATGTCTTGTAGAATTAACTGTGGTCACCAGCAACAGCATAGTGCAGTCATATCTCAAGTCTAATAACAGAAGACAGGAAAAGATCAGTAAAGAAACAACTTCCCCAAACCAAAGCACAAACAAAACAATAAGTAAAACAGGCTGATCTAAAGTATGATTAAAGTTCAGCCTGATTAATATAAATGTAACTGACAGTTGCTAATATATTGGAAAACCAAAACACTTACCACTGAGTTGATGTCTTTCTGTCCAACAACAGGAGTGCTGGTCCTGAGCCTCAAAGACAGTAAGAAGCAAGCAGAGGGAGAAAAAACAGAACATTGATATGATCCTTAATGACTGTGCAATCATCGTAACATAGAGTTTGCTTATGTTGTTAAATAAAGGCTAGATTTGACATTAATAGATGCCACACATGTTCAAAAGCTGCCAAAGAGCATGAACAACAAATGGACGTCTCTGAAAACATTGGAGCATTTATGCAAATATGTGATGTCTTGATAAATCGAGCAGATATTTGAAATTTACACAGCTACATTCTCGCCTGAAAATATCTTAAAAGTTTATTTTGTGACCCAGAAAAAGTAATAAGCTTTTTAGCCGCGCTCCTCTGACAAACATAGCCGACAAATGCGATCCTCCTTTTCCCCAGACTACCCTTTCTGGGTCACAAAATAACCTTTTAAGATATTTTCAGGCTAGAATGTAGCTATGTAATGCTCAAATATCTACTTAATTTATCAAAATATCACATATTTGCAAAAGTGCTTCCACGTTTTCGGAGAGCTCTGTTATCCACCCCCCACCCCTACATACCCCACCCCTAACGGCTGCACCTCCCGAAGAATTTTATCTGGGCTCTTTTCTCACTTATTTATTTCAAACAATCAACAGAAAATTTCACCGACATAGTTTTATGTAAGGTTTTTAAGGCTGTGGTGTTAATTTTTAAGTAAGATGAGCCCAGCGGCAGCAGCAACGCTAGGCTAACACTAACTAGCTAGCAAGATTATAAACCTGGTGCTAAACTAAGAGAAGCCACAAAATCAGTTTGAATAAGAGTAAACATTTACTCACCAAGTCAGTAAAGATCCACAGCAATGACAACAATAATATCTCCAGGTTTGCTCAATATATCCCATAACAAATGCTGGGCGCCATGAACATGCGGACTGATCCGGGAGGGAGGAGGACGGTAGTCACGTGGCATTTTCAAAACACATCTTTCATCCTTCCGCACTGAGAAGCAAAACTTCCAGCTTACTTAGTTTTTCTAAGTTAAGACAACTCAAATAAATGGAGTTTATCAGCGTTTTTGCATAAAAAGTACTGGTAACTTATTTAAATCGAGTTCTAATAACAAATTGATAAAAAATGAGTTCAGCCTATTTAATATTTTTAATTAAACACAATATTACATTTTACAGTGTAGAGCAAAAATATCAAGAGTGCATTTCATCATTTGCTTAGTAGGTTGTGCTATTGCTTTTTGGTTGCTCTAATGTCGCCTGGATTCAGGGGGAACATCATGAAAAGGAACAAAAATTCTTGTTAGTCCTCACATACTGTTGGACAAACTTTCTAAACAGTTTAGAATAGATTAGAATAAATACAGTAAGAGTATTAAAAACATTTCCATATGCCTATATTTGGTTTTAGTTACAATGAATCTGAATGAATTTGATGTGGTTCCTCTGACTCAGTTTGTAGTGTTACAGTTATAATAGAACCCAAGTTAAGATAAGATAATATGTCTACTGTTGATACTTTATTACCTTAATAACTGAATGAATGAGCAGAAGATTGAAACCAAGAACATTCAACAATCTAAAAGTAGAGACTCAAATGCTTGAAAGCTTTGGCATCTAAAGCCTCTCAAACATATGTGTGCCCTATACAAAGACACATAGTCGAACCTTTTTGAACATTTATCCAACACTTAGAAAGGGTACAGTAGATATTGTCATTCATCATGTCCTTTTGTTAATCCACTGAAAAAGGAAGAATTAGGCAGGGAAATCTTTTTAAAGGCTTCTTTTAGGTCTTGGGACATAATGGAAGATTGATTATATGTCCTTCTGGGTTTGTTAGTAGCGCAGAACTACTTTTACTCTTTGAATCCCACTTTATTGGTTATTAATCAAAATCTCAAAGAGATAGTTAAATCCAGTTTATTAAACTAATTTATCTTTTTGAGCTGAAGCGCAGCTGCGGAGAACTCAGGCAATGTGGTGCATTTAATATTCAATTTTTATACAGGATAAAGACTATACTAACACATAGTAGTTGTGTCAAAATTCATGGGCTGCATCCTCCTGAGGACCCGGCCTTCGCAGTCTACGTGGGCCAGGTCCTCAGAAGGTCGGGTAGGCCGGAAGTAAACGGCGTGAAATTGGACGGTCTAGCCTTCAGATTTGCGTCACTGCTGTCTCAGTGGAGTTTAATGAACTCAGCTGTCTGCTCCTTGCTATCTACAATATAACAGGACACAGGTTTAAATTCTCGACCATCTCACACTTCTGTTTAATCAATTTTCTGTTTTGACATTTACTCAGCTGTGTGAAAACCACCCGGGGGATTAACAAAGTTTTATCTAATCTTTTAACTTTAATCTCAGCCAAAAACGATTTACTCACAACCAAATAAAAAACTGAAAAAAGCCAAATAATAACATTTTTAGGTTGTCTAAGTGACTTGTATATTACGTTTAACCTGAGTAGCAAAAGACCGCGGTGATCTGAAAATGTAGGATGTGCTGGGAGTTGTGCCGTTCTCGGCGGCTTCAGTGACCCTCGAGCTCCCGGCTCGCTATCAAGCTGGTGGTAACAGACGTCTCCGAAAACATGGAAGCACTTTTGAAATATGTGATGTCTTGATAAACCAAGCAGATATTTGAAGTTTACACACCCACATTCTCAACTGAAAATATGTTGAAAAAATTCTTTTGTTACCCAGAAAGATTAATAAGAGTAATATTAAACACTAAGTAGCGGTTGCCATTGTTGAAAACTGGAATTGGCTGAGCTGCGCTATGAATTATGGGATATGGTGGGCCACGAAAAACACACGGCATTTGTCAGCTGCATTTGGAGGAGTCTACAAATTTGGACAGCCTTTGTCGCGTTGCTGTGACATAATTGGTCTACAAATGCCTCCTCAGGAGGATGCAGCCCATGAATTAGGACACCCCCATGAGTGAGAAAGGTGACTGGAAAGGAAAAACTCAATGCATCATGGGAATCCCCAGCAGCCTACGTCTATTGCAGCATAACTAAGGGAGGATTCAGGGTCACCTGGTCCAGCCCTAACTATATGCTTTAGCAAAAAGGAAAGTTTTAAGCCTAATCTTGAAAGTAGAGATAGTGTCTGTCTCCCGAATCCAAACTGGAAGTTGGTTCCACAGAAGAGGAGCCTGAAAACTGAAGGCTCTGCCTCCCATTCTACTTTTAAATACTCTAGGAACAACAAGTAGGCCTGCAGAGCGAGAGCGAAGTGCTCTAATAGGGTGATATGGTACTACAAGGTCATTAAGATAAGATGGGGCCTGATTATTTAAGACCTTGTATGTGAGGAGCAGGATTTTGAATTCAATTCTGGATTTAACAGGAAGCCAATGAAGGGAAGCCAAAACAGGAGAAATATGCTCTCTCTTTCTAGTCCCTGTCAGTACTCTTGCTGCAGCATTTTGGATTAACTGAAGACTTTTCAGTGAGTTTTTAGGACATCCTGATAATAATGAGTTACAGCAGTCCAGCCTGGAAGTAATGAATGCATGAACTAGTTTTTCAGCGTCAATTAGCATAAAATTATTTGAACATTACCTAATAAGACTGATTCAAGACAGACAATTAGTTATGTTAAACTTTTCTAGCAGTCCTTCACAAACAGGGAACAGTCTGTCTATTCTCTCCATCTGTCAGCTGCTGCTGGCTCTTCCTCCTCCTCTTCCTCACACACTGCTGAGTTTGTCCTGGTGGATCATCAGGGGTGCAAAGCCTCACAGATGATGTGCAGCAGTGGGTCCCTCAGTCTGTCCTCACTCTGGACACTTGCAGTTGTCACACATGGAAATCAAATGTGTGATAAGCTGCAGGATTAAAACACAAGTGTAACTTATAAATACATGTTCATACTTTTATTCCACAATCAGAGAGAAAGAAACAGAGAGAGAGTGCAGGACAGACAGACAGGTGACAGTCTCAGGTGTATACACTGCTACAAAACAGCACAAGAGAAGGAGGATTTAGTGTTTGTGTTATTACGAGTGCTAAACAAGAAGAGTTCCCAGATGGTACAGTGGACACATGTGTGACTCCTGTGATTAAAGCATCTTTCTTTCAGCTTAACGAGTGAACCGTCAGCTCGTTCAAACACGCGTTAAAGTCCGTTTGGCTCGACACCACCGAACAGAGGCGGCAATATAACATAGCTAACATTAACAGTGCAGTGGATCCTGCTTGTGCCGTCATATTCAGGACTGCAAACCGAGCAGCATCACTGACTTTCAGCTTGTTGTGTTTGTGGATATATGACTGAGGATATATATATATATATATATATACACACACACAGAGATGAACAAAGATCGTCTCCACACCATGATAATAAAGGAGATGTAATCATTATTCGTGCTGGACTAATGCGTTTGCAGGTTTATACCAACAAACCAATATAGTTTTCCACAACAAAATCAAACACAGACAAGTGTTGAAGGATGCGTTCTGAATCTGTGTCCAAGCAGGAGAAAGTCGGTGGGTGAGAGTGGGCAGATGGTTACTGAACTGTTTTAGGTACTGCAGCTGATTTCCTGACAGGAACAAGGAGACGAGGCCTGAGCTCTACAACCTCAATGATGGGTGACGACCTGGTGATGATGATGGTGGAGGACGGGCTTGAACAGGTGTGACTGCTGCATCAATACACACAAAAGGTCTGTGAGAGTTTTTAAAGATTACTTCAGTGTCAGAGCGATCAACGATAGTTATCAGTACAGGCAGTGGTATGTTTAATTGTCAAAAATGAAAAGAATCATATTCATGTGAGCCACAGTTATTAAAACAGAGCTGTATGTGTCTGTATTTCGTTAATGTTTACCTGAGAAAAATGAACACGGCCTGACATTAACGACCACCAGAGGCTGCTGAAATATTTTCAAATTTAGGTTTCTGTGTTAAAATCCTGCTGACCTATGAGGTCACATGGATTCATGTGAGTATGAGTAAAGTGTTTCTGTCACAGGTGTATGTGTCCAGGTGTACCTCTGCTGTCATAGCCCTGCCCTGCACCTGCACCACCTAACTAACAAGGAAGTCATATTTAGATATTAGAATGTAACTTCCTCTTTCTGTTTGTTGGACAGTCCACGGTGTTTCCTATTGGCACAATAAAATGTAAAAAAAAGTCTTTGTATGACTCATATCTATACTGAGGCAGGCACACACATCTTTGTTGGATTTTATATGAACAGTCACATCAAATTTATTCCAGATTTTTGCCTTTGCTTCAATTAAGATGCATCTTTACATCTATGATACTGCTCTTGTTCAAATAGTTTATCGACATATTAAAGATGTAGCTCAGTAATTATGAACAAAATAAAGTGGATTTCAACATCTGCAGTTTGTGAAATATAAAAGGTGCCATATTAAAAACAATTGCATATCCAGAGGAGATATTTTTTGACAACGAATGAGTGATGTTTTAAACATTGTTAAATTAATGACAGACATTTATGGAGCTCTACAAACTCAACGATGGATGACAACCTGATGATGGGTGAATTTGGAGGGCGAGCTTGAAGACGTGTGACTGCTGTGTCAGTACACACAAAAGTCTTTGATAGATTTATAAGATCATGTCATATCCTCAAAAATCAACAGACTCATATTCATGTTTCTGTCACAGAGTGGAGACCTGTCCATGTGCACCTCTGCTGTCATATTTGGATATTAGAATGAAACTTCCTCTTTTTGCTTGTTGGACAGTCCAGTGTTTCTTATTTCTTCTTTCCATAGCAAAATGTAAATGAGTCTGTATATAACTCATTTGAGTCAGGGGTAAAAACTATTTGTTCATATTCAAATACTGAGTACATAGAGAGTGTGTGTTAGTACAGATGGTTATTTACTGCAGAGCTGTCTGCATGAACACCAGAGAAGAACCAGATGTAAGTTTCAAACCTGCAGGCTCATTTCATGTCTGTGTACAGAGGTGCTGTGTGGACCACATTTGAACTATTGCTTTGTCTTCATGGACAATTTTAAACAGATGATCATTTATTAAGAATAATCATAAGTTTCTTACAGCAGTGTGTGATGAACTAGATATCTGTGTTTAATATAAAGTGCTGCGTGTCCATCAAACAGTGAAGAGCTGCTGGATTCATTGTTTCCTCCAAATGAAAGAAAAATCATTTTCATGTGATGCAGAACTGAAATGTTTCCTTTTGTTCTTCCAGTAAAACTGGACCAAACATCCAGAGACTTTAAGTCCAGCTGATTTCATGTTTTCTCTGATTTTATGGCAGATAAACTGATTCTGATCAGGGAAAACAAAACCTGGGAGGAAGCCTTGAATTACTGCAGACAGAAACACCATGACCTGGTTTTAATCAGCAACCCAGAGGAGCAGCGATGGGTCCAGGAAAGAGCCAAAAACGCCTCGACTCCTTTCGTGTGGCTGAGACTGAGCCACTCCTGCGCTGCACGTTTGTGGCTTTGGGTCACTGATTATGTAGTGTGCTATGAGAGGTGGGCTTCAGGGGGAAGGACTGAAGACTGTGACATGTCTGCAGCCATGACCACAGGAGGGCAGCACAAGTGTGTCAGTCAGAGGGAATGAGGCATTTAATTTTATTTGTATAAAACACTGAGGTTTAAACCTAAAGTCACTTCTTAGCTGGACATGTAGATGTTCTGAGGTGAACTCTGTGTTTCTGCTCAGTGTTTACAGTCTCTGGGTTTGAAATGGGAGAAAAATGACCAACAGATTATTACCTGCAGGTTTGATATTTGCAGAGAGCAGTCTGTGTTTCATTTCCTCTCCTTTACCAGAGTCAGGAACATCTTGGTTTCTTCCTTCATTGTTGCTGGATTGGTTCATTATTAAACTTTAGCAAGATATTTGTTTTGGTTTAGTTCAGATATGGTGATGGTTTGAATATTTCTGCTTCATGTGTGTCACTAAAAGCAGGGAAAACCATGTTTGTGTCATGATTCCATATGAGCTCTATAATCTGATCATGTGTGTTCATGAAGACAAATAAACCAGTGTGTAAATGCAATAATGTGCATGATTTATACACCTTCATTTAACCAAGTCTGTCACTGTTACAGCCTTTTCAAGAACAAATGCAAACAGCACCACTTAATGATAAAACCAGTTAACATCAAACTAACATGTAGCTCCATGACATTTCCACAAATGAAGATATGCAGGAACTGGCAATGAGTCTTTCACATCACTGAAGGAATTTTTGGTCATGTCTACTTTGCAGAATAGTTTGAATTCAGCCACATTGGAGATTTTTCAAGTTCATCCCAATCTGATTTAAACCTTCCTACAAACCGGAAGGTTGATGGTTTGACCCCAGTCTGCTTCAATCAGTCCTGTGGCAAGATACTAACCCTAGGTGCACCCCGATGCATCCGCTGAAGTGTGTTTGTTAGATGGCACTAAATAAAATCTTTGAAATGTGCTCATGTGATTGGTTGAATGAACAACTTGTATAAAGTGCTTTGAGTGCTCAGAGTAGAAAAATGCTATATAAGAACCAGTTCGTTCATTTTATTTGAGCCATTCAGAGTTGGACTTGCTGGTCTCTCTGAGTAACCTGAGTGCTCTTGAGTTTCAGAACATAAACTGATGTTTCTCCTTCAGGATTTCTAAGAGCAGAATTCATGTCGTCCTGAAGCAGCAGAGCAGCCCAGACCATCATATCACATGTGACTGCTGCTGTGATGTTCTGTTCATGAAATGCTGTTACGTTTATGTCAGACTTAATGGGACTCAAACCTTAGTTTGTTCAGCTTTTGTCTCGTCAATCCAGAGTTTCTGATGAGGATCATCGAGATGTTTTTGGCAGATGTGAGATGAGCCAAAAACATCTTTGTTGTTTTTGCTGAGCAGTGGTTTTCTCCTTTTCTCCACTCAAAGATAAATTCAAATTGTTCAACTTTCAAAAATTGGTTTTATGGCAGAATTTCTGGGGCAACCTCATTTCACTATAATTTCCCAGTCAAATCAAATCAAATCTGGAGGTCCTTCCGCCCTGCAGCTGTCAGACTGTACAGAAAATGTAAGTTGGCTAGAACAGGGGTGATGGAATCAAACCTTCTAGTGCCAGTTAAGAGATGTGCTGCGGCATTTTGGACCAACTGCAATTGCTGAAGGAGGGAAGACTGGACGCCCAAGTAAAGAGAATTACAATAATTTGGTCTTGAAGTGATGAATGCATGAATGGGTTTCTCTAGATCTTTGCATGGTATATAAGGTTTAGCCTTAGAAATTTGGTTTAGTTGGTGGAAGCTGTTTTTTACCACAGTAGACACTTGTTTATCTAGTTTGAACGAACTATCCATGAAAACTCAGAGATTCCTAACAGCATCAGTGAGGTGAATAGCAACAGGCCAAAGAGTACCAGTTAGTTGTCCCAGAGGCATATTTCTATCAAAAACAATAATTTCTATCTTCTTTTCATTTAGAGTGAGAGAGTTACATGATAACCAGTCTTTGACATCCCTCAAACAATCAAATAGAGGATGTAGTGAAGATGAAACATCCCCAGTCAAGTGGAGGTAGATTTGAATATCATCAGCATAGCAATGAAAAGAGACATTATGTTTTTCAAAAATGGAGCCCAAGGGCAATATGTACGGGCAGAACAACACAGGACCCAGCACCGAGCCCTGGGGCACACCACAGCGAAAAGGGGCAGAAGAAGAGGAATATTTTCCTATCATGACAGAGAATGAGCTCTCAGAAAAATATGAATTAAACCATGAGAGAACGTTTCCTTTAAGACCTGTGTGGAATTACAGGGATTATTTTACATAACCATCATCTTATCATTGCATTAATTATCATTTCATCAAAGTGTTTATTGAAGTTGCTGGCATTATGTTATAATTTATATTATAGGGGTTATCATAATCAAATATTAACATGTTTATTACAGGTGCAGTTATAACTACTTTAAAATGATTGAGTTAAATATATATATATCATAACTCATATGCTGAGTATATTGGTATAGTAAAATAGTAGCTGAGCAAAGGCCTGAATGTATTCAGCTTCTTGTGGCATTTGAGTTTGCTTAGTTACAGGTGACGGAAGGATGTCCAGTCCATGGTGACCTTAAAGGCCTTAGATCATCACCATATTCTTAAGAGTATGCCACAAGGAGGAACCTCTATGTTGCAGTTAATTCTTAAAATACATGAATGTTCTGTACATGCAAATTATGTGCTTGTAAACGCAAGAAGGGGCGTTACAATACCCTGATGTTATAAAAGCAATCTAGAGTGTATTTTGGGCAGAGATGTACAACTGCTTTGCAGTTTGCACCTCTCCACGCTGCGTGCATTCATTAAAATCAATTGTTTGAACGGCCTTTTCTGGACCATCATTGTTTTACTCTCGTCCTCAATTTCGGACCCGTAACACCTGCTACTTGTTCTAACCTTGCCAAAAGAATATCATGGTCAACCGTGTCAAAGGCTGAAGTCAGATCTAATAGAACTAAGACCGCAGAGCGCCCAGAGTCAGCGATTAGAACGAGGTCATTGAAAATTCTTAGTAGGGCAGTTTCGGTACTGTGACGGGTTTGAATCCAGACTGGAATTTTTCACTTATACCGTTTATCTCTAAATGGGTCTGTAATTGCTGAAACACTATTTTCTCTAAAATGTTTGACATGAAGGGGAGTTTAGAAATCAGCCTTTAATTTGCTAGTGTTATGATCAAGGCTGCTTTTCTTGATAACAGGTTGCACGACTGCATGTTTAACCTCCTAAGACCCGAACTCTTCCACGACATGCATTTTCAATTTCGCTTTGATATTTGGGGATATTGGGGCCCGATGAATGTAAAAACAAAGAATTACCAGATTTTTTTTTAACCTTATTTTTGTTTGTAAGAAAAAAAATTGCCAGATAACTGTGATGAGTTCATTAAAAAATAAGATACAGGACCCGATTGTATTCAATGCATCCTTAATGATACGAGAATAATGTCATGCAAAGAATTTGAGCTTCGCAGGTTATTAATTATTTCCTTTAAAGTTGAGAATGACACAGGTTCAAACTGTTGAAAAACCGTTGAACATTCAGAAACTGGGGCTTGATTTACTGCAGGAGAATGTGGGGCCCTTAACACTGAGATTTTATCTATAAAATGACTTTGAAATTTTTCGCAGAGAGCCGGGTTGGCCTCCCTTGAAACATCAGAGGAAGGATTAAAAACTGAGTTAAAGATTTTAAACAGAACTCAAGGATTGTGACTATTAGTTGCAATGATGCAACTAATAGAAGAAGTTTTAAAAAGGAAGTTTTTGCTATTTTGGCAGCCTGCCATAAACCAGAGACTTTTCTCATGGGATGTACCACTTTCAGATGGGTGATATAAAACAGTCCAACTGATAATAGGTTTAATTTCATAAATCAATGACTTTTCAATATCTTTGATGTTGCCTGGTCAAATGTACGTATGTAACCTTCTGGTTTTTGCTTTTTTGTTGTGTATCTCTTTGGGCTGTGGCTGTACTTCAGACTACAGCTTATTTCAAACATGCTTTTCCATAATAAATACCAACAGAACAATGTGCAATCAACTTTTACTTTGACTCCTCAATGCACATGGCACAAAAACCACAATACCATAAACACTGTCTCTGTAAACAGCAACCAAGGTTACTGTAAAAATAATTTAAATGTTGGACATAAAATTACAAAGTGAGGCACGTAACCATAATGTTATTACATATATATTAAACACAATTGTGTGTAAAATCACCAAAATAATATTGCATCATACATTTATATTATGAACTACGCAATTTAAACGTGGCCAAAAAAATAAATACACGTGCCATAAACAGGTTGTCAGTTATTAGAGAACAACTGTCAGGCTTCATCAGTATTTTAACATTGATTTAACACTTAGATTTCAGTCTTGAACCTTAATGAAGATTTGGATGAAAAATCAACATGAATTCAATTTCAGCTTTTCCCAAAAGTCCCTCGGATTTTTAAAGTTATCTCAGGGTTCAGTAGTTTGTAGTTTAGAGACAGAGCAGGACTGGAGCTGATTCAGCCTCTCAGAGACTGATGATGGTCCATCTAAGCTCACAGCAGAAGGATGAGGCCATCACAGCTGCTCCACCCTTCACAGGAGGAACCCCGACTCCTCCTGGACTAAAGGTTTGAGCAGATCACCTCTGCAGTTCTTCATCTGTCCACCAGGTGTCCTCAGTGCACCTACATTCGCAGATCACCTGACCATCTGAGTCACGTGACCACCTGCTCCGTTTTTTTTTTTTTTTTTTTCTTTCTTTTCCATCCATGTGATCTTCATCGGGCTCTGATCAAAATGAGTTTTATTATAATGTCATTATTAATTTCTGTTTTCTATGTGTGTGTGTTTGTGGGCCTGGTGCCTCTGCCTGCCTTGACACTGATGACATCATGTAGTCCCTGTTCTGTGATTGGCTGATGTTTGTGTACGAGCTCGCAGACCTTCAGAGAGAGTCACAGAGCTCCTGCTGATGACGATAAAGATGAAGGTGTGGGTGCTGCTCCTCGTCCTCTCTTCGGTCCTCTGTGTCTCTGCTGATGGTGAGTCTCTAAATCACTCATTAACTCTGTTTTAATGAACTTATTAAAAATACTAGTAAGCAAATGAACTCTGTCAGAAGTCCGAAACAGAAGAGAGGAGTAAGCTCACACATTTATCACGTGATCGTTAAACTTCACCAGCTGATTACTGGGACACTGTTTGTCTAAATATGAGCTTTTCCACAACACAAACACTCTTCCCCAGTCTGACAAAAAAGAAAAATCAGAAAAACACAAATGTAAAACACACATTTTTAACAACATACGTGTTGTTTGACTAATAGTTAAAAAAAAAAGAGATTTTAATGAACTCTATATTTGAGGATTGAAACATCAGGCTGATGGTTCCTGTGTCACTCACATTTGCTGACAGTCAGGACTGAATAACAGACACTGAATAAGCTCTCTGTTCTCCTCAGGTCTCCACGAGACAAACTCCATCAGCGGCTGTTCAGACACTGATGGAGAGGATGCGCTGATCCTGGATGATGAGGTGGTCTGGTACGCAGACTTCAACAAACACACAGGTGTTGATTCTCTGCCAGCCTTTGCAGATCATCCACACTGGCAGGAAGGAATGTATGAAGAAGCTGTGGCTAATCAACAGATCTGCAGACAAAACCTGAAGGTGGCTCGTTCAGCTATGAAGGACTACCCCAAAGAACTCGGTAAACATAAATCATCAACCACACAGTCCACATGTAAAGAACAGAAGTACATTTCCAGCTTGGGAGTAAATACTGTAAATATTTCACTCTGTTAAAGAGATAAAAAAAAAAACAAGAGCTTTATGGCAGATAAATCGCGGAGATCCAGTTGTCACAGGCTGACAGGTTAGATCAGCTTTGCTGTCATTTTCCTGACACTCAGGTGTGCAGTATGTAGTTGGCTCACTCTAGTTTTAAATAACATATGATGCAAACAGCAGAATATTGGTGTTATCCTGAGGTTAAACCAAGCTCACAAAGTGTCAATATTCACCAGATTTAGAGATATAAACTAGAACAAAAACACACAAAGATAATCCAGGCAGAAATGTTTCCGTCACAAATTTGGTGAGTTAGCAAATGCTGGGAGATTTAGTGTTATCTTAAAAAAACAGCAACGTGTGTGAAATGATTGTTGAGAAATCTCCAAGTATTGTGAAGAAACAGAAAATATTTTCTAAATTCATGTTTCTGAGTTAACTTCAGTAATTAGTTCCTGCAATCTATTAATGTTTTTTGTTGTTTTTTAGAGAAAGATATGAACAAACCTGAGTGGCCTTGCAAGTCAGTTCCTATCAATCACTTATGTTATGACAGCCTCGTCTAGATCGTGGGACTTGTTAACCAGGGATGGTTTTAGAAGCCCAGACCACAGGCTTCAGGGGAAGATATTACTTGCTAGAGCAACCAGTTAGATCTGTTTGGACTTTAATACATTTATACTCAGATTTACACCTTTATTGTTTCACAAACAGTTAGAAAGGGAATGTTCACAGTTTAGACTTTAACTGCACATTAAAAAAATAATAATCAAATTGATTCGAATTACTTAATTAACCCACTCTGAACTAATGCTGATGCTGTTCTTAGCTTTGGGGGAGAGAGGTTTGTGGTGAGATAGGCACTTCCAGTAGTGTAGGTATGTTCCACCTCATTGCTCTGTGTTAATGGAAATAATAAGGAAGCTACGATTCCTTGATAGATCTTAAAGTTACAATTCACAGGGAGAACCTTAAAAGGCTTAAGAATCTGCAGTCCACCTGGTAAATGATGGACGCTCAGAATCCTTCTCAGAATCATAATCCAACACAGCGATGATGATGATGAGAAATACACTACATCATTGTGCTAAGATGTTGATCAGACTTATGTCTTTGATTTATCTTTGATTAAGCACAAAGATGATCTACTTACTAGCAGCTGTTTATGACAAAAGAATTTCTCTCTGCCTCGGTAAAGTTCTTCTTCTCTTGTCCTATCTTATCTTAGTTTATATTATATTATCTTATGCTATGGAAATATTATGCTTCCTATGAAATGAAATAGGGAACCTACAGTATGTATTTCCTCTTTATCACATGACATGAAAACAACAAAAGAAATCTGTTCTTGCACATTTGTGTTTTTTCCATTTTCTCTAGAAACTGGAGTTCAGCAGCAGAAGCTTCGGTTTCTTTCAGTTTTTTGTTTTCTCATTTTATTGAGTGCAGCCTGTCGCGTGGTGTTGTGAGTAAACTGTATGTGTTTGTGCACAGATGCTCCTGACAGTGTGGAAATCTACACTATAGTAAATGTGGAGATTGGAGTCCAGAACACTCTGATCTGTCATGTGACTGGTTTCTATCCTGCTCCTGTTAACGTCACCTGGAACAAGAACACAAAGAAAGTGGTTGAAGGAACCAGCATCACTGTTCCCTTATCCAACAAGGATGGTACCTTCACCCAGACGTCCAAACTGGACTTTGTTCCCAAGGGAGGAGATGTGTACACCTGCATAGTGGAACATGTGTCCTTGACCGCACCACTTACCAAAATCTATGGTGAGTATGTCAAGTTCAGTTTACTTTAAAATGTACCAACAACAGTAATCACAAGGTGAGTTATATTCTAAGGCAAAGTAGTAATATGATCTGAAATTAAAAAACAAGCAGAAAGTGTTGGTCCCAGCACAGAGACTGACTGTTTACAGATGTGAAGGCTGTTGTCTCTCTCTGTCTACACAGAGGTGGACGACGTTGAACCCATTCTGGGACCTGCAATATTTTGTGGAGTGGGTCTGACTGTCGGTGTCCTCGGCGTGGCAGCAGGAATCTACCTCTTCATCCGAGGAAGAAAGTGATGCTGATTGGTTTATGCTAATGTTTGAATACATTTTGAGGTAGACACCATCCTCCGATGAACTGATTTTTATATGATTCATTACAAATGAAACATCTGGAGGAAAACTGTGGCAGCTGGTCCGAATGATCTCAGACCCTCCTCATCCTCACTGGGACTGATTATTGATGTGAAACAGAAAGAGTTTTACATCATTAAAGATTTACTGAGGAAACTTTGATTTCAGTGTGTTTCTGAATGTTTCTGTTGTGGAACGGTTTCATGCTGTATTTGGTGAGCTGATTTTTCTTGTGTGCAGAATGAAGATGAAGCTCTTGACTTTTTGAATTAAAATAACTGAATGTTTCTTTTTGATATTAAATTCATTCTTTTTATAGAGCAGCAAAATTGAAAAAACAAATACAAATCTGGTTTAAAGAAAGGCTAAAAAAACTCAGGCCTTATCAGACTTCTATTTCCATTAATTGTTTCAAAGTTCTTGTCCAGGAACCTGAAGAAATTAAACCTGTTTACATTTTAAGAAAAGACTCAAACAGGTCACTGACTGAGTAGAACCAAATTCACATGGTGAGGTGGTTCTGAGGCAAACTTCCTCAGAACCACCTCAGAAAGGATGAATTCAACACAAGTTAACATTAAATCCCACTTTGAATAATAAACAGCGTGACAATAAACTGTGGGGATTTTTCTTTAATTTTGTATTATAAGTCCCCTCTTTGTCTCTTCTTAGCATGTTGTGATGTACTCAGCGTTAGCATTAATGCCGAGATGTATTTTAGAAAAAATGCACGACAAAACAAGCAAATTAAATTAAGATCAACAACAAAAAAGGAACAAAGTCGGCGATGTTAGCTTACAGACTAAAAGCTGAGTAGCTACCAGTGTGGATATTAATAACTCAAACATTTATTTTAATATATTGATAACATTGCACAGGCTTTAGTGTAAGATGTTCTCAGCTTCCACAACCACCAGTCAGGCTGCAAAGACTCCCTGATTCGGTCAGTCAGATAAAACTTTTGTTGATTTCACTTAGAGCTCAGAATGAAGCCTCCAGACTCCAAACCACTGGCTTCTTTCAGTCACGTTCAGGCCATGACACAGTTAATATTGTTTTTTTTAAAATCCATCAAAGTCTTGTGTAACTTCCTTCTAAAAGAAACCGCTTGCTGAGCTGTCATCTTCTCTGCTCTTCCTCCTCCGTTCTGTCTTTCTGACATCTTTGTCACATTATAATTTTTTCTCTCCTTGGAAATTAAAGCACCTTTAGCCAACAGGATGAACTGAAACTGCATAAACACTGTGTGTGTTGATATTTATTGAGCTGTTAAAAAGTTTCATTTGAAACTACATGCCATAAAAATGTTTACCCTCTCTCCACTTCTTTGGAGCAAGTTAGATGCTGAGTATTGTCTCCACAACTTTATTAATATGTGCACCATGAACACATGACTAAGATGAGAAGTGAAAGAATGTGCTGAGGGTGTAAACTGTGAGCTGCGGGACGTTCTGACTGACGCACACAAAAAGGAAAGAAAAAAGTTCTACACATTTTTATTTTTTATCTAGACTTCATAATATGTTTGAAGTCAGTTATTCCATTATTGAAAAGTTAAATAAACGATCAGATTTTGGTCTTTTTTGGTATTTCAGAGGAAGTCTGTTCAAGCATTTCCAGCTGAATAAATTAAAGCTCATTTCCTGGTTTCCTGTCACAGATTTCTTCCTGGCAGCAGGCGATGCTGCAGATCATGTGACGTGCCCTCTGGTTTTTAGCGCTGTGCTCAGTCAAACTCAGAGTTTGTCAGGAGAGCTCAACATGGATTCATCTTTTCTCTGCTTCAGCCTCTTCTTCATCATCCTCTGCAGAGCAGGTATTATACATACACTCATCAACATTCAATCAATACACTCACATGTATGTTCAAAGAGTCTGAATCCATCAGAGATGTTTTTATTGATTAAATGAACATGACATATGAGCTGGGATTAGCTTTTTGTCTTTAACCTGTGATGATCCTCCTCTTCCTCTCAGAGCTTGTTCCTTTTCTTCAGTGATTGTTTAGTTCACTTATTTATAACAGCTGACAGAGTCAAATGAGATCAAACACAAACATCATCCGGCTACTTTGTTTACCTTTTTCACTTCTTCCTCATATGTGGCTCTGATTTTTCATTAAAAAAATCTGGTAATTCTTTGTTTTTAGATTCATCGGGCCCCAATCAGCCCAAATATCAAAGATAAATTAAAAATACATGTCATGGAAGAGTTCGGGTCTTAGGAGGTTAATAATAATAATGAATACACCAATCAGCAGATCAGTCACTGAAAGTAACTGTTCTCCTTAAAGTCCAGTAAACTGTACGAACACTATTATTTGTTATGATACAATATTTGTTTCAATGTATGACTTATAATTATTATTTTGTTTTAGTGGATGACGTCCTTTATGAAATGTGTATGTGTGTAATATTTTGATACACTGATTTGCAAACTTTTACACTGGATGTTCTTCAGTGCAAACCACTGCAATACTATATTATATCATGTGTTTATACAGCACAGCTGTACCTAATCATTAGCAGTCGCCATGGGGGGTCATGTTGGAGTTTGCTGTCTAATGTTTAACATCGTTTAACATTGAGTTTTTACAATGTAAAGCACCTTAGCAGACTGCTGTTGTGAAATGGCACTATATAACTAAAAGTGACATATTGTACTTGAAGTGATGTGACAGTGATGATGTTGTGGTGCTCCAACAGTAGCTGTGTGTGACTCCTGAAAGTAGAGATGTGCGTGTTGGAGCCTGAGTGATTCTCTGATCTTTGTGTTTCAGATGGATACGAGTATTACACTTCATCCCGCTGCCTGTTTAACTCCTCTGAGCTGCGGGACATAGAGTACGTCAGATCTTACTATTACAACAGGATAGAGTATGTCAGGTTTAGCAGCAGTGTGGGGATGTTTGTTGGATACACTGAGTACGGTGTCAGGGAGGCAGACCAATGGAACAAGGATCAGGGACAGCTCGCTGTGATGAGAGCTCAGAAGGAGACGTACTGCACACCAAACATTGACCTCTGGTACCGAAGTGTTCTGACAAAATACGGTGAGTCAGTGTTTCTGTGACATCATCGGATCATCATATAAACATCATCACACTGATGTCGTCATCAACACAACTCCTGACTGGACTCTCTGCACAGTTTACAGTAACACTGCTGAAAGTTTAATGTGACACATTCATTAAAGCTACATGATCTCTGGAGTTCTGCTCCACATTAAAGATTTGGCCTATTTGACGTCACACTGGAGTGTCTGTGGTTTGTGGCGTCCTGCTTTAGTTTGTTGCGAAATTCATCAAAGTAATTTTCATTTTCATGTTCCAGTGAAACCATTTGTCAGACTTCACTGGACGAAGCCCCCTGTTGATCATCATCCTGCCATATTGGCTTGCAGCATCTACGACTTCTACCCCAAATATATCAAAGTGACCTGGTTGAGAAACGGACAGAGAGTAACCTCCAACACAACAACAACTGAAGAGCTTCCAGATGCTGATTGGTTCTACCAGACCCACTCCTATTTGGAGTACACACCCAAGTGAGTCTAGTTTGGGCCTGCAAACAGGACTTGCTGATTCTTATTTATTCTTGTAATTTTTTAATGTTTTCTGTCACCTGCTTATTTTTTCCCTGATGCTGTGGAGCTTCTTCAGTCTCATGTCTACTTTCTTCAGGATTTTGACCCCAAGGTTCACTTAAAGTTCCCATTTCTTCTGAGCCAAGTGTTTCAGCAGGAACTGTCTGAATTCAGCAGAGCAAAAAATAGGAAGTCCCCAAGATTGTTTTTAACAAAGCTATAAACATGTGATGACAATTTCTTTGTTTTCACTTAGTGAATATGAACATTTCCCTACATTACCGTTGCATGTGTTGGTGTGTCATGTAATCAGTTTCAGAGAATTCCTCAAACTGAACCTGTGATGGACTTGAGCTAAAACATCATGAACCTCCTGTTCTAAAGGACCAGTGTTAAAGACTAAGCCTTTACACCTGGATGACAGAGATAGTCGAGTGCTTGGAACACATTTCTACAAGATGTAAAATGATGAAATGAACAAATCTTAGGATTCCATAAAAAGCATTGAGTCTCCAAGTTCAAAATAATTATGCAGCCATGCCAACTAAACCTTCCTTTCGTTACTTCGGAGTGCTACAGCAGGAAATAGAATTAGGCTGGAAAACGAAAAGGAAACAAGTCTGAATTGTAGTTCTGTAGTTATGTACTTGTAGTTCTGTGTGAGAGTCAGTGATGCTGGTTTGTGTTGAAGGTCTGGAGAGAAGATCTCCTGTATGGTGGAGCACGCCAGCCTGGACCTACCTCTGGTTACTGACTGGGGTGAATACCTGTCTGTATACACACACCTGTACACCTGCCTGTGTGTCTGTCCACCTGTGTGACTCTCACCTGTGTGTCCTCAGTCCCATCCATGTCTGAATCCAAGAAATTGATGATCATTGGAGCCTTTGGGCTGATCCTGGGTCTGGTCTTTTTCCTGGCTGGAGTCATCTACACAATGATGTGCAGCAGAGGTCAGAGCAGCACTCACACCAAACTGAAGCCAGTTCATGCCAGAACACATGAGTTTGAAACCAGTGTGGATTCTAGGCCTTCTATACAGTTTCATGTACATGTTACATACATGTTTCCTCACAGCACTTTAAAGGACACGAATACTTTGGATGTTCATCAGCAGGATGATTTAAATCAGAACCAGAGCATGAAAATTAGAATGATTAAGGGTCAGAGTTCAGAATCTCTCCTCTCTCTGTGATGTCCTGTGAGATTGTAGTAACAGTGGGGCACCACAGGGCCCTGTAAGAGGACCTTTGTTTTTAAATTGGATATGTGAGGAATTTCCACACGAATCAGGCTAAAGGTCAGTTATATATAGGTGCGTCTACCGGAAAGGTGAGGAGTAGCCGTGGTGAGCGCCAGTATTACTTTACCAAAGCCAAAGTGTGAGCAGCATAAAACATTAGAGCTGTGGCATGTATCGGTTCAGCCTGAGTTGTCACTCTTTGACCTTTGACCCTTGCTCTCTGTGTTACAGATGGATATACATCTTTGGCTCACAAGTCCAATGTGAAGCAGCCAGGGGGCTGGAGCAAAGATGCTGCAGCTCTGAGCTTGTGGAGACCTCAGAAGGAGAAGTTCTTCAAACCCGACTCTGAGCTCTGCTTCACAAATGTTCTGTCTAAGTCAGGTGACTCAGTGTTTCTGTGACATCATCAGATCATCACATGAAAGCTCAGATCCTCACTGATTAATCAGTTCCTGACTGAACACACAGCACACTGTGACGGTTTCATCTTTGTGTTACAATAAACCAGAGTCTGCTGGTTAGCTTTGCCACATAGGAAAATATTAGAGAAGTCATTATGTCATTTAGCGCCAGGTGGTGAGCAACTGCTGACAGCAGCTGGCAGCAGCTTTGGGTACAGCCACCAGTGTGGGTTTAGGGTGCCAGGCGTCTCTGGATTTGGAGCATTTCTTACTGTATTATAATTGCTGTTGAGACCCGTGTTATCAGCTATACTTGTTACTATAGTTGTTTGTTTACCAGAACATTTACAAGTGCTTAATAATCATGCTTTTATTGTTGGCAGTTGGTGGATTTAACATTCATCACTCTGCTGTCCCAGACAAGGCGGTGGTGTGGGGGTTAATGTAAAGGTCTGTGTTCATCCTCAGGTCTTGTAGTGTAGTTGGGCTTCTTCTTGTTGCTACCACCTTTTGGCTCTCCTGGATTTCAGTGATATAATTATTGTCTTTGCTCATTCTCTCCATCTGTTGGAGTGTGTTTGTCACATAGCACTAAGATCTAGCACACCACTGTACTTGCAGGATGCTTTCAGTTCATACAGAACTCCATAGAGCATAATGCAAGACTTGCAGGTCTCAGTTAACTTTACTTACAGACTTTAAATGACTCATCACTCATATACGACTGTTTTTTTATTGCTGTAATTTTAATATGTTTGTCTGAAGCAGCTCTCTTTATAAATGAGACATCGTGTCTCAGTGGGACTACCTGTGTAAATAAAGCTTACATAAGATAAATTATAATTCCAGATTATGAGTGAAACATTGGAAAGCTGTGTGAGGGAGCCACACAGCGAGGGAGGGATGAAGGAAACTGTGATGGTTTAAATTGTCATTATTATGTTCCAGTGATGCCGCTGATTGGTGTTCATGCCATGGCGCCCCCTGGTGGTCATCATCCTGCCATGCTGCTCTACAGAGTCTACGACTTCTACCCCAAAAAGGTCGCTTCTGCTAAAGCGATAGCAGCAGCTGATTTGCTTGAGAAGACTTTACCAGATGAGCCAGAGCCCAGGTGAGTCCACAGCTCTGAGTGCAGGCACAAAGGATGAGGAGGCAGATAGTTTATAAAGACACACTCAGGCTGCAGGGTGGCTTTATTTATATAACTTAGATTCTATCGTAATGATGATTATTTTAAACCAGAAGATGAAACTGCCAGAAACACTGAGGGCTGCATCTCTGTGTGTAACCACACGTGTGGCTGTATGGTGAGTTCCTGTATGAACGACAGGAAACACCAGTTTACATCAGGCTCAGTGTCAGGATTGTGATGTGCATGAGTCATTCTGGGCTTTTAATTGCAACAGTTTATGTTTTTAATACAACTGCTTCTGCATATTAGCATTGGGCACATTCACAGTTTATAAAAGTGCACTGACACTTTTATAAACTGTGATAACTGTGAAAGAGAGCAGGCAGCACTAAGAGACAGAAACAGGGCTGCTGGATGAGCTACACTCACTAGTATGAGCAGAGACAGAGCGATGCCCTGTATCATCATTAGCTAAGCTCAGTATGAGTCGTCTGTGAGGAGAACTCCTGTCTCAGCTGATGTTCTTCAGTTTCTTCTTTACTTTTAATAGAAAATGTTTCTTATTCTGTGCAGCCAAAAAGTTAAAGATCATTCCTACTGTGGAGAAAAAAAACTGTTGTTTGAAAGCCTAAAAACAAATACAGGAAAGCAGGTTATTTATCTACAAATTAATGACACAAGATGAGAGCCGGGGCCCCTCAGCCCCCCACACCATATATGATTTGAATCTGATGCTACAAACACAGCAGATAAACCCCACACCTGCTCCTGCTGGTACACACCAGCGTTGGTTAAAGCAGTACAGGTTTGTACAGCTCCTGGTTCAAAGCAGTCAGACCTGTTCTAACAATGTTTCCTCTGTCTGTGCCCCAGGACTGATGCTGGTTCCCAGTAGCTGATCCTGATTGTGGACCTGGTTCTGCTTCTGTCTGTCAGCTTGAAGTAAAGCAGCAGCTGCTGGAAGCTCTGTGTTTGATCCAGACTCTTTGAGTCAGACTGAATGTGGACTGTGGTGGATCTGCTGGAGCCTCAAATGTGTTTAGAGATTTCATCGTGTGTGTGTGTGTGTGCAGAGTATTCTTAGTCTTTACACCTGTCTGACAGCAGGAGCCAACCAGGCCCAACCAGGTGAGCTTCTTCCTGATGGACCTGAGCTGGAGGAAAGCCAGGTGTGTGCTGGGAAACTGAGTCTTTTATTGCTTTGTTTGGCTGTCAGGCTGGAGGGGGCGGAGCTCTGTGGGTGTTTGTGTGTGTGGGATTCTCCAGTGTTAACAAACACACACACACATAGAGATGAACCAAGACTCTGAGGCTCACACTGTCAGCTGTTTGTTGGATTTTACTTCCTCATTCTTTTCTCAATAAATCTGTTTCCACAGTCATGTGATCGGTTTCTTCTTTTAAATCCTGTGAAATGACAGAGAGCTGATTTGGCTCTGCAGTGTGGGCGAGTTCACACACACACACACACACACACATACCTACATGTACACACAGACAGGTACACTTTGTTCACATCTATGCCTGTTTAAACGTCATATGTTAATAGGACTGTGCATATTCTTGTAACCTCAATAAAAGGCAGATACTGGGGAGCTGACAGAGAGTGAGGGGGTTCAAGAGGTAGGAACAGGTGTGGTCTCGGTCGTCTCCCTGGTGCACGAGACTACACAAAGAGCTCTGGGGTCTTGCGTCTTGCTTTGCTGCTGCAGTAGATTGTCTCTTTGTTCCAGCATCAGGTTTGTGCTTAGATAAACCTAACAAGCTGTGTGACCGGGACATGGTCTCTCTTCTCAGACTGATGAAGTTGCATCTGTGTGCATCTTAGCTGTGCATCTCCCAACTCTACGACAGACACATCATTTAACCAGTGAGCAGCATAGTGAAGGACACTTTCCACCCCTCACATGCACTGTTCTCCCTCCTTCCATCTGGCAGACGGTTTCGCAGCATCAAAACCGTAACGACCAGACAGTCGTTACACTGCAAGAGCTTCTTCTACCACAAAACGACTGACAAACACAAACACTTTTACAAACACCTCACAATACTCACCAAAAGACTCAAAAACAACAAAAACTCCCATAAACCCACTGCAAACTGGACCTGGGAAGCAGCATTTTGATATGCTGTATACTGTGTTGATGATAAAGACCTTGAATCTTGAATCTTGAATCTTGATAATGAATTCAGTTTGTTAAAACTCTGAAGCGCAGAAGGTTGCCTTGAAGCAGGTACGTCAGATCAAGGCATACCTCAGTCGTTGTAGGAGGTTCTGTGTAATACAGCCGATCAGTGATGCATCAGATCGATCACAGTAGTTAGTTTACCTGCTGCTGCTTTGACTTCTGTTTAATATAAAAACACAGTTGTAAAAAAAAACAAAGACTGGTTTTACAAACAATCCCTTTAGCCAAGTTAAATGAATCAGTATTTTAAGCTTCTTACTGCAGAGAGTAACGTGGTATAAGACACATGTCTGTGCCTCTTACAATTACCGGCTTGCAATTTTGTCTATGAACAGGGGGGGTGAATGAAGAGAGCGTGTTACGAATTTCTAACCTAAAATTTATAGCCTGGTGTAGCTGGTATAACTATGACTCAGTATATTATTTTATCTCAACTATCTGTATTTTGACGGGTTGCAGGGCTCTGAGACAGAACCTGCCACTGTGTGCATGGGAGAAGTTTGTTTTTTTGCAAAAAACTTTATGATATCGATGTATTTAAAGTTCATGCAAAGAACTTCTTTTCATAGATGTGCAGTTGCTTTGGCTCTACGTATAGCGGACAGCAGATTCTTCATGAGTGTTTTCAAAACAGCAACGTCCATATTCCATATTATTGTTGACCCCTGTACTCCTTTGTTTTACTAAATGCAAGATTTTCAGATAAAAAAAATTTTTTTTTTGTATTTCCTTGTAACAACCCCCAGGATGCCATTTATTTAGGATGACATTCTGGTAGATTCTATTTTTTATGATTTCTGCTTTTGTCCTGAGGGTATATAATACACACATTGTCACTGTGTTTTGTACTAGCAGCTGTTAAAGGAGCACACAGAGGGCTCTGCTTTTACTTTGGAAAGTCTGTTTTTATTATGTCTCAGGGTCCAGACTGTTGAACACTTTAACGTCCTGCTGATGCTTCACATCACAGTCTTTATGATGAAAAACATGTTCTCTCATTAACAGATGTCTGTGCGGTCACTTCTTATGAAAATGGACAGAATCTGGGTTCAAGCTTTCTCTTCTTCCTCTTCAATTACCAGTGATCATTCATAGGGACCATGAAAGATTTGTCTTATTGTCCCCATAAACAACATGTTTTTATAGAAATCATTGTGACACAGAGATTTATATTCTTTCACAATGACTATTAACTCAAAGTCAATCAATCAATCTATGAGCACACACTCATACACACACACTTTGTTGTATTTCATATGAACAGGCACATCAAATTCACTTCAAATCTTTGCCTTTGCTTCCATTAAGATGTGTCTTTACATCTACAATACCATTCTTGTTGAAATAGTTTATTGACATATTAAAGATGTAGCTCAGTAATTATGAGCAAAATAAAGTGGACTTCATCATCTGCAGTTTGTGAAATATAAAAGGTGCCATATTAAAAACAACTGCATATCCAGAGGTGATATTTTTTGACAACGAATGAGTGACGTTTTAAACACGGTTTAAATAATCAGCACTGACAGTCAGACATTTATTGAGCTCTACAAACTCAACAATGAACTCTAAGGAGCTTGGAAAGAAAAGTGTCTGGACTTCTTTGAGTTGCTTGAAGACGTTTCACCTCTCATCCGAGAAGATTCTTCAGTTCTAAGGTCAAATGGTGGAGAGTCCCAGATTTAAACCCAGTGGGAGTTTCCCCCCAAAGAGGGACAAAGGACCCCTGATGATCCTCTACCTAAAAGAGGATCATCAGGGGGTCCTTTGTCTCTGGGACTCTGTCACGATCTGAGGTGACAGACCGTGCGGTGGTGTGCGTGATGGACCCAGGTGCGAACACAAGTGAGGATACGGAGTGAACTTTAAACAAAAGCGAGCCTTTATTGTGGCTGGTGAAAACAAGGCAGAAGCGCAGTGACAAAACTAAACCATAACTAAACTGGGAAAGTAATACTAGGATAAACTATGAAGATACAGGTAACCAGAACTATGAGTACAAAGGCTGACTGATACAACATGGAGGGTGGGAACACAGACGACGCGACACAGACTGCATGAAACACAGAGACTAAATACACATGAGGGATAATCAGGGGAAGTGGCCACACATGGGAGCACAGCTGACACACATGAACCTAACGACAGGACAGGAGAAGTGAAACTAAATACACTGACATTGAATACAGACTTTCAAAGTAAAACAGGAAACATGGAGATAAGACATGACATGAACTTAACATAACTGTATAGACATGGAACCAGGGAGACTGAGTACAGGGGAAGATGGCAGAAACGACAACATGACTTGGCAACATAAGACACACAGACATAAACACATGAAGGGCAAGGGAGACTTAATACAAGGGCAACATAAGGACAAATGGGCTAGAAGACTTAATGAATCGAAACAAACAATAAACATCAAAATAGACTAAAACTCAAAACACTGGGTCACATGAACCAGGACCATGACAGACTCTCCACCATTTGACCCTTAGAACTGAAGAAGCTTCTCGGATGAGAGGTGAAACGTCTTCAAGCAACTCAAAGAAGTCCAGACGCTTTTCTTTCCAAGCTCCTTAGACTATGATGACCTGGATGACTGAGAACCTTCACAGACATCAACAATGAACTCAAAAAAATAATTCATTGGATGAACGTAATTTTATCTTGCCACTTATATTCCATCTAAACAAATCATGTTATATTAATCCATCTTGGTTGTGTTGTGTCAACACGATATATGTGTGTAGGTTTAACATAATATTAACATTAACATTCAATTAATTTGATTTTTGTTCAATGAACATGTTTGTACCACGTTAGTCTAATTAAATGTATTTAAATCCATCTTATATTGTTTAAACACTTTGGCACATCAAAAGTCAGTCGTGTTACATGAACTAGTAAAATATTTGTTTGTTACACCAATGATAATCTTGTTGAATGAATGAAATGTAACTTATGTCTGTAGTACATGTTGTATTCATATTAAGTAATGTTCAACAAAAAAAATTCAATAGATTTACAGCAACTTCCAATCCACCCATCTTCTTATCTTCATCTGGGCTGCGGAAGTGATAGGGCAAGAGGGACAGGTCGCCAGTCTATCATACAGAGACAAACAATCATTTGCACTTTAACACCTTTGGATAATTTAGAATAGCCAGTTACCCTTACAACTGCATGACTTTTAACTGTGGAGGAAACCAGAATACGCAGAGAGAACCCACTTCAAACTTCGCCACATTGTGGATTTGAACCCAGGATCTTCTTGCTCTGAGGCAACAGCACGAACCACCATGGCATTAAGTAAATTAAGCCAGTACATGTCATCTCAACAAGAACAAATTAAGTTGCTGAATTTCATGCAGACGCTACATGGTTTCATTACGTTCACCATAGAAACGTGGAATTATTTAGTTCAAATTACAAGTTTGGATCTTATGCATGTAACACCCACCCAATTTCATTTTTTTGATGACAACCTGGTAATATGTGAATTTGGAGGGCGAGCTTGAAGACGTGTGACTGCTGCGTCAGTACATGCAAAAAGTCTTTGACAGGTTTATAAGATCATGTCAGCGTGAGAACGATCCAGCGATAGTTATCAGGCAGCAGTATGATTATATCCTCAAAAATCAACAAACTCATATTCATGTTTCTGTCACAGAGTGGTGACCTGTCCATGTGCACCTCTGCTGTCATATTTGGATATTAGAAACTTCCTCTTTCTGCTTGTTGGACAGTCCAGTGTTTCTTCTTTCCATAGCAAAATGTAAATGAGTCCCTTTGTAACTGATATCGACACTGTATCTTTGAGTCAGTGGGAAAAACTCTGTATGTTCATAGTCAAATACTGAGTACAGAGTGTGTGTTAGTACAGACGGTTATTTACTGCAGAGCTGTCTGCATGAACACCAGAGAAGAACCAGTTTCAAACCTGCAGGCTCATTTCATGTCTGTGTACAGAGGTGCTGTGTGGACCACATTTGAACTGTTGCTTTTGTCTTCATGGACAATTTTAAACAGATGATCATTTATTAAGAATAATCATATATTTCTTACAGCAGTGTGTGATAAACTAGATATCTGTGTTTAATATAAAGTGCTGTGTGTCCATCAAACACTGAAGAGCTGCTGGATTCATTGTTTCCTCCAAAAAGTCATTTTCATGTGACAGAGCGACGATGCAGTGGAGTCTGTTTCTGCTTCTTCTGATGGGTGAGTGATCATTTTACCAGGGCTCCTGATTGTTTCCACCTAAAATCCTTCAGTTTGATCAGGACTCATTAAACAAATGAACTCTGACTGAGAAAATCAAGGATTCACCTGTAAACTGGACAGTTTGATGGGAACATGAGTTTCCTGCTTGTATCAGCAGATATTCAACAGTGTTTCTTCTGTTTTAGGTCAGTGTGTCTTCATCACATGTCAGCTGTATGAGTACCACTTTATTAAAGAAGAGATGAGCTGGGATGCAGCACGGGCATACTGCAGAGAGAACTACACAGACCTGGCCAAAGTGTTTGACCTGACAGACATGAGAAGACTTCAAGACTCTGCACAGAGTCAAACAGAAGCCTGGATTGGACTGTACAGCGAGCCAGGAGGAGCCAACAGGAGGTGGCACTGGTCTCTGCCGGGGGAGGAATACACTGAAAATAAGACCTGTTGGGGAGCTGGAGAACCAAATGATTATATACACCCTGAGAACCGTGTGATGACAAGAGACAAGTGGGTAGATCGTCCATGTACATCCAAATTTCAGTTCATCTGCTATGACGGTGAGAATATGTGGATAGTAATATGATGAAACGATATTTAATAATATTATAATCTAGTTAATAATATAATCTAGTGTTATATCATATGTTCCTGAAAGAGACAGTTTGAAGAATGAGACAAATTAGTTGATAAAGATGTTTTTGTGTTTCTCTGTTAATATGACAGAAATGATGAAAAACAACAAAACCTTTCATTTGATTAAGACGTCTGTGACCTGGACTCAGGCTCAGAGCTACTGCAGACAGCATCACACCGACCTGGCCAGTGGACTCGATCAGATATACAGTGAAGAGTTTAAGAAGCTGCAGAACTCTAAAGACTCTAAGGTGAACTTGTGGATCGGCCTGTTCAGAGACAGCTGGAGGTGGTCAGATGGGAGTAACTTCTCTTTCAGATACTGGGACATGGACTCATTTAATGATGGAGTAAACAAGAAGAAATGTGCTACGACTCTGTTAGAGAGATCAGGAAGATGGAGCTCTGCTGGATGTGACCAAAGAAAGCCTTTCTTCTGCTATGATGGTGAGTTTACACAGATTTATAATAATAAAAATAATACATTTTATTTATAGGTGCCTTTCAGACCCTTACAGTAACACGTGAACAATACCATAAAAAACATAAGAAAAATATATATATAGTGTTGCAAAATCAGTTTCACCCCGGTTCTTTTTCATTCCTCGGGCATCCAGAGACGGCACCGGACTCAGTAGTCATTTTCACAAAAACCTTTATTCATCTTTATTCATCTTCAGTTATGCATGCATCTTCTAGAAGGGGAGATGCGCAAGGCAGGTGTCCCTCTGCAGATCTTCACTCCTTTGTCTGTGAAACACAGTTTTGTAGCAGCGACTCCATCATAAAACCCACATAGTGTGCTGCAAACTCTGTGTCTGTGTGAGTATGCACGAGCACGTGAGTGCCTGTGTGTGTGCGTATCTGTGTGTATGTGTGAGTGCATATGAGTGAGTGTGCATGTGGGTGTGTGAGTGTAACAGTCAAAGCACTGTGTGTGTCTCTGTATCTGTGACTTCCTGCCGGTCATAAAAGTAATCTCCTCTCTCCCAAGCTACACCAACACACAAAACAGAGTTAACATATTAGAAACACTGAGACCCCCACTCTGCATCCACCGGGCCACTGGCTTTCAGGTAAAAGCATCAGCATCAGCAACCCCCAGCTGTAGCTTCCTGTCTCCTTTTATGACAGCAGACCCCCAGTGTCCAAAAATTCCTTTCTCTCTAAACAATTACACACAGTCTCAGGCCTACAGCTAAACCAAACTGACACACAGACAAATCCTTCACTATTCCTCTGATCTACTGCTGGACTCTCTTAACTAAGCAAATTTAACACATTATATTGTAATAATTATTTTCTTGTAGTCACAATAGCAAACATGGTAGATAAAATTTAGACATAAACAGTGATAAAAGTATAAAAGCAAATATAAAAACTGAGCAAGGTAAAACTGGCCTAAGACGGATCAGGTGGAGGCAATTCTAAATAGATGAGTTTTGAGACGTGATTTAAAAGTGGTGAGACAGTGTGTGGTCTGTAGAGCAAGTGGAAGTGCATCCAAAGTCTCGGGGCAGAACAACTAAAGGCTCTGAGTCCCATGGTAGTCAGGCAAGCAGAAGGGAAGCTGAAGAAGAGCGGAGTGTACGAGGGGGTGAGTATATATGGAGAAGATCGGATAGATATGGAGGAGCGAGGTTATGAAGAGCTTTGAAAGTGAGAAGCAGGATCTTGAAATTGACACGGAGGTGAACTGCAAGCCAATGGAGCTGTTTAAGAACAGGTGTTATATGTTCAGTGGATCTAGTTCTGGAAATAATACGAGCAGCTGTATTTTGAACTAATAGCAATTTATGGAGGGATTTATGAGGTAAACCATAGAGAAGAGAATTACAGTAATCCAGACGAGTTGTGACAAGAGCATTGACAAGTATGGCGGTACTGTGTGGTGTGAGTGAGGGACGAAGACGGTTAATATTATGGAGGTGAAAGTAGGAAGACCGACTAATATTATTCATATGTGCTGTGAAGGACAGAGTGCTATCGAGGATGAGACCATGACTCTTAACCTGAGGGGAGGGTGTGACAACAGAATTATCAATGGATAATGAAAAATATCAGCTGTTTGTCCAATAGATGAGCCGCTGGAATCACTGAGAGGATTTAGGTCAGTATGTTTCTTCAGACACTTATTTCTGCATGTATGTTGAACTTCTGTCAGAGGTGAAGATGTTTAGCTGATGGTTGGAACAGAGATTTCTCTGTAGAGCGACTGATTCATCTGAAGAATCACTGGATGTTTGGTCCAGTTTCACTGGAAGAACAAAATAAAACATTTCAGAGACTTGAAGTTCAGATTTAACTGATTTAATGTTTTCTCTGATTTTTATGGCAGATAAACTGATTCTGATCAGGGAAAACAAAACCTGGGAGGAAGCCTTGAATTACTGCAGACAGAAACACCATGACCTGGTTTCAATCAGCAACACTCATCAGCAGCGATGGGTCCAGGAAAGAGCCAAAAACGCCTCGACTCCTTTCGTGTGGCTGGGACTGCGCTACTCCTGCACTCTAGATTTGTGGTTCTTGATCAATGACAACAGAGTGTGCTATGAGAGGTGGGCTTCAGGGGGAAAGACTGAAGACTGTAGCACATATGTAGCCATGACCACAGGAGGGCAGCACAAGTGGGTCAGTCAGAGGAAAAATGAGACATTTAATTTTATTTGTATAAAACACTGAGGTTTAAACCTAAAGTCACTTCTTAGCTGGACATGTAGATTTTCTGGGGTGAACTCTGTGTTTCTGCTCAGTGTTTACAGTCTGAAATGGGAGAAAAATGACCAACAGATTATTACCTGCAGGTTCGATATGTGCAGAGAGCAGTCTGTGTTTCATTTCCTCTCCTTTACCAGAGTCAGGAACATCTTGGTTTCTTCCTTCATTGTTGCTGGATTGGTGTTGGATATTTGTTTTGATTTAGTTCAGATATGTTGATGGTTTGAATGTTTCTGCTTCATGTGCTGTAAATCTTTGTATCACATCATTGTATCCTCAGCTTGAATTACAAAGCCTGTCACTAAAAGCAGGTAAAACCATGTTTGTGTCATGATTTCATATGAGCTCTATAATCTGATCATGTTTGTTCATTAAGTCAAATAAACCACTGTGTAAACGCAATAATCTACATGAGTTATACACCTTCATTTAACCAAGTCTATCACTGTTACAGCTTTCAAAGTAACAAAAACAGCACCACCTAATGATAAAATTAGTTAACATCAAACTAACATGTAGCTCTGTGACATTTCCACAATGCAGATATGCAAAAAGTGGAAAGGAGTATTTCACATTACAGTGGAAGAGTTGTTGGTGGTCTATTTTGCAGAATTGCTGAATTCAGCTACATTGGAGGTTTTTCAAGTTCATCCCAAATAAACTTGATCTGATTCAGTCTGATTTAGACTTTGACTCAGACACTCCAAAACCTTGATTTTGTTTGTTTGAGCCACTCAGAGTTGGACTTGCTGGTCTCTCTGCATAACCTGAGAGCTCTGTAGTTTCAGGACATAAACTGATGTTTGGACATCCTCCTTCAGGATTTCAGAGAGCAGTTTGATGTCTCATGTAACGGATCTCAAGCCTTCCGTAAATTTCAACTTTACTCTCTTCAATTGAAAGAAGAGTTTCCCGCAAGAATCATCCTGATGTTCTTGGCAGATGTGAGATGAGCTTTTGTGTTGTTTTTGCTGAGCAGTGGTTTTCTCCTTTTCTCCACTCAAAGATAAATCCTATTTTTCCAACTGTAAACAAATGGCTTTTTAGCAAAATTTCTGGGTTAACCTCATTTCACTATAATTTCCCAGTCAACCATAGATCACAGACTTTTCAGTGGTGGACAGACTGGATTTAATAGAAACAGTCTAACTGATAATAGCTTAAAGTTCACAGTCAATTATAAATCCATGACTTTTCAAAGTCAATATATTTATTTTATTTATTATTTTATTAACCTTTATTTAACCAGGAAGATTAGAGAAACCTCTTTTTCAAGGGAGACCTGGCCAAGATAGGCAGCAAGTGTCTCACAGTTACAGAAATTATTCAATTAAACACAGGCAGCAACAAAACATATGCAAAAATAAATGAAAAAATAAAAATACAATAAAATAAAATTCAATATATATTTCAGTAAAATTCAGTAAAAAGTTCAAATAAAAATAAAAAATCAGTTAAAATGACAATCAAAAAGTTTTGAACGTGGTGCTCATCACGGAGAAGCGGAGACAGGAACACTAGCACTGGGAAGAGGTCATGTCACGGGAGTCGGGAGATCACAGGGATTTATTGTCATGTTTTTCCATTCACTGTGAATAAACGCACTGCTTATACACAGAGCTCCGCGCCTGGGTCCTCCTTCCTCACTTCCCCACGGTTGGCCATCATCAAGGATTCATAGTTTAGATTTAAAAGCACTTAATGAAATGAATTCAGTCATTTTCCATTCGTTCTGCAGTTTGTTCCAAGCCAAGGGTGATAAATGGACAAAGAGCTCTTTTACCAAGTTCAGTTCGGGCAAATGGAACAGAAAGCAACAAGTAACCATGCGGACGAAGAGAATACCGACCTGCATGTTTCATTACGAGCAGGGAACATATATAAGAAGGCAGCAACCCAAATATCGCCTTATATATAAAACTGTATAAATGGGAGTTTCTTCGACTTTCTAAAGCAGGCCATCCTACCTGAGAGTATAACTCACAGTGGTGAGTCTGAAATTTACGGTTAGTGATGAACCTCAGAGAGGCATGATACACAGTATCAACCATTCGAAGACATTGAGCAGAAGCATTCATATATAGAATATCACCATAATCCAGCACAGGCAAGAATGTTGCAGCAACAAGCCGCTTCTTTGTATTAAAAGAGAAACACAACTAATTTTGAAAATAAAATCTCAGTTTTAACTTCAGGTTTTTCACAAGATTCTCTACATGTGGTTTGAAGGTGAGCGAGTCATCAGTTAAGATTACCAGATATTTATGTGTGTGAACCAACTCTATTTTATTACTTTCTAGAGTGGTTACTGATGGGATTGTTTGGGCCAAATTCCTTGATTTAAAAAACAACGTGAGCTTCGTTTTGTCTGTGTTGAAAACAAGTTTAATCTGAAGTAATGAGTGCTGGACAGCAATAAAGGCTTTCTTCAAGGAGTCAATGGTTTGGAAAAGAGTTGAAGCACAGCTGTAAATAACTGCATCATCAGCATAGACGTGCAAGTTTGCATCTGGCACATTTAGACCAAGATTGTTTATTTAAATGATAAATAGAAGTGGACCTAATACAGAACCCTATGGTTATGCACTGTAACAAAGTTAGAACATAAACCGTCAGATTGTATGCACGGAGACCTGCTACTGAGGTAGTTTGAGAACCATGCCACTGCTCTCTCAGAGAGTCATGGCTGGTGGAGTCTACTTTTTAAAATACAATGATCAACAGTGTAGAATGTGTTTGACAAATCAATAAAAAGGGATGCACAGTGTTTCCTTTTTTATCAAGTGCAATAGTAATGTCATTTACCACCAGCAGCTGTGATAGTACTGTGATTCTTCCTAAAGCCTGATTGATATTCAGATAAAATGGCATTGGTCTCTAAAAACTCCTTTAACTGCTCAAACAAAAGAGCTTCAAGAACTTTGGCCAGCACAGATAGATTAGATATTGGTCTGTAATTAGTTAACACTGCTGGGTCGCCCCCTTTTAATAGAGGGACAACAAAAGCTGATTTCCATACTGAGGGAATTTCATTCGTATCCAGTGTGAGGTTGAAAAGTGATGTCCAAAAACATTAAAGCACTTATGCAAATATGTGATGTCTTGATAAATCGAGCAGATATTTGAGGTTTCCACAGCACCATTCTCGCATGAAAATATCTTAAAAGTTTATTTTGTGACCCAGAAAGAGTAATAAGATAAGATGACCTTTATTAGTCCCACAGGTGGGAAATTTGTTTTGTTACAGCAAAAGTGCAAAGTTATGTAGCAGAAATTAGAAAACACTGGAATGCAATAAAATAAAATAAAATACTATATACAATAGAATAAAATAGAAATACAAATACTATATACAACTGAGTAGG
Organism: Oreochromis niloticus; assembly: GCF_001858045.2. Classification (NCBI taxonomy): domain Eukaryota; kingdom Metazoa; phylum Chordata; class Actinopteri; order Cichliformes; family Cichlidae; genus Oreochromis; species Oreochromis niloticus. Next base: position 82,073,535 of record NC_031967.2, on the reverse strand, counting down.
AAAATACAAAAACACAAGTTCGTCAGAAGAAGAATTGCACAAGAATTGCACATATAGCAGTCTTATTGCACATGTGTGGGTTTGTGTGTTTAATATTTATTATATTATATACTCCGCCACTCTGTGCTCCTCCGCCACTGCCTCGTTTGAGTTTTGGACAAAATGGATTCTGGGATATTGCATTCCGTCATTTCGAGCTGATTGGAGACCAAAACAACCAATCAAATTTTTTTGAATCCAAGTCTGTGATTGGCTGGTTTTGTGGCGCAAATATAATGGTGAACGGAAAGAGCTGAGCACGCACGGGCAGAAATGTTGAGAGCGTGAGCAACACATTGCGAGCGAGCGTAAATGCAAAAACTGAGTGAGAGGGGCTGCTATTGTGTGTATGTATGGATAACAGCAAACACTGAAATACATTTTTGCACGCAGCAATGAATTTTGTTCACTCAAATTTAGCTTTTCTTCACTCAAAAGAAATTTCTCCTCAAAATGCAACACTTGCACCTGCAAATGGTTTTTGTTTTTCGCTCAGAATAGTGGCACAAAAATAATGCCATAGATTTAGTGTTTGTGTTATTATGAGTGCTAAACAAGAGGAGTTCCCAGATGGTACAGTGGACACATGTGTGACTCCTGTGATTAAAGCATCTTTCTTTCAGCTTAACGAGTGAACCGTCAGCTCGTTCAAACACACGTTAAAGTCCGTTTGGCTCGACACCACCGAACAGAGGCAGCAATATAACATAGCTAACATTAACAGTGCAGTGAATCCTGCTTGTGCCGTCATATTCAGGACTGCAAACCGAGCAGCATCACTGACTTTCAGCTTGTTGTGTTTGTGGATATATGACTGACTTTAATTATCCATAAAATCATCACATTCTCTGTAAGATTAAGGTCAATTATTGAACGGCATTTATTTTAAAGTAAAGGCTTTAAAACCAAGTTAGTACAAACATTTATAATAATGGATTGCATTTATATAACACTTTTCGAGACCCTCAAAGCACTTTACAATTCCACTATTCATTCACACACTGGTGGAGGCAGCTACAGTTGTAGCCACAGCTGCCCTGGGACAGACTGACAGAAACGAGGCTGCCATATCGCACCATCGACCCCCTCTGGCCATCACAAGTAGGTGGTAGGTGAAGAGTCTTGCCCAGGGACACAATGACCGAGACTGTCCGAGCCGGGGCTCGAACCGGCAACCTTCCAAATACAAGACGAACTGCCAACTCTTGAGCCACGATCGTCATCACTACTGTCACATAACTTTGCCGACATGTGGCCAACAGTAATATTTTAATGTTCTTCATTATTAAACATTTGCACATAAATAAGTTACATAATATTCAGTACTTACTTTTAAGAGTTTACTCTTTGGCCGCTCTGCTTCCAACGTTTTTTTCAGCAAAATTGTCCACACCCACCGCCGCGCTATGAAGTCTGGGATATGTTGGGCCATGAAGTCTACACCGCCACATCCTTAAAATTCAGGGAAATGAAGGACGCATTTGAAGACCGCATTTCGAGCAGCCTTTGAATTGGGACAGCCTTCGTCGCGTCGCTGTGACGTAATCGGCCTTAAAATGCGGCCTTTAAGGCTGCAGACCCTGAATTGGGATACAGCCACTGTGTTTCATGCAGTCTGTGTCGCGTCGTCTGTGTTTCCACCCTCTATGTTTTCACGCCCAGTCTTTTGTATTCTTAGCCATAGCTTTCCGTGTCTTCATAATTTATCATAGTATTAGTTCCCCAGTTTAGTTAAAGTTTAGTTCTCATCACTGTGATTCTGCCTTGTTTGAACCCCATGTCTTCAGCCAAAATAAAGGCTCGCATTTCATTCAAAGTTTCATGTCTTCACCTGTGTCTGCGCCTGAGTCCTCCACTCACTCTCCATATGGTCAGCTACTTCTACCGTGACAGACTGTGTGATTGATTTAAATTCAGTACCATGCATGCATACTTTAAAGGTACATTTTGGATACAGTTGTGATTTCCAGTCTGCTGTCACCCCCAAACACCCAAAGGCTCTGGAGGTATGGGATCAGAACGATGCCCCCTTGAAATGAAAAAATATTGAAACCGAAAAAAATATTGTACCTGAAATAAATGTACTAAAAAATCTTGTAGTGAAACTGAAAAAAAAAATTAATAGTGAAAAACAATTAATTGAAACTGTAAAAACAGCACTAGTGGCCTCTATGATGTATGCACTATGAGCTATGGTCAGAAATTAATGACTAACACTGACTGTACTATGAGTATCTCCGAAAAACCACACATACCTACATTTCCTTACGAAATGTTGCCAGAATGTATACAAACAGATCCCTTTTTATAGTTTGAAACATTTAGCGAAGCAGTTCTTGTAAGTAACTGTGTTGGAAACACAATGAGTGCTGTCAGTCCGCATTTTGAGCAGGAGAAGAAGTTCCTCTCTGCCAACCTGTCCTTCTGGGTGGTAAGAGGACACTATGATGGCTTTACATGTATTTCACATAATTCCTCCTTGGTCCCACTTTCTATCCCACATACTTGAATTATAGTATTAAAGTTAAAGAAAAACATTCAGTAAAAGGACTAGATGTTACAACCCCTGATAATGCATTGGATTAAAGGGAGAAAATCTTGAGGGATGGCTGTTTTGAGGAAGGGCAGCCCAGAAACATTACCAGCAGCACACATCATTGTGTGCCTCAACTTTCAGTCTTTTACCCAACCTGCCATTTTTCCTTGGTTAGGTTTAGGGATTAGAGATCTGATCAGGATTATCAAAATAAAATTTGGGACACATCGTCCATCGACCATGGATTCAACAGGTGTTTCGGCCCCTCCAGGGTGGATCAGGCCCCTGGAATGTGTCACTGGTTTATGTTGTATTGTTATTGCTTCTTCTATTCACTGCAACTGAAAAATATTACTTACCTCTTTAACATTTATGGAGCCTCATTTCTTCAAAGGGATAGAAAAGGTGATAGAGAGAAGTAAGACATAAGGGACAAGATAAAATATTTTTAAGAGGTTAACGTAAATACTTCACTACCAACCAGAATAAGGCTCTGCGTTAAAAAATGTAGGAGGATTTTCCCTCTTAAACACCCGTAAAAGCATAAAATGTTGAATGGTATATTTGACATAGTAATGTGGCCCTAACCCATTTCTAACCCATTTGACTCAACACGGGAAACCTCACCCAGCCCGGACAGGAAAAGGATTGAAAGATTGATAGCTCTTTCTCGTTTCTATTCTCAGGATAACAATATGTCTTATCTGCCTGGAACATAAAAACTCCGGCTCACTTTCTACACAGTCTAGTGTCATGATTCGGCTGTGTGCAGGCAGGAGAAGGACCCAAACGCAAAACTCACCACACAGGAATTAAACTCAAAAAGCTGCTTTATTGCAGAATGGCATGAAAAAATATAACTAAACTAAACTGGGACCTGGATAACTAACACACAGGGAAACACAGCCATGAGGGAGACTACGACACTGACAAAGAGAAAACACGGGGCTTAAATACACAGAGGGATAACGAGGGAATGAGACACAGAAGGAGAGCACAGCTGGGAGCAATCAGGCTGGACGAGACAAGGGAAGCAAAATTAGAATCACTCACATGAGACACGGACCTTCAAAGTAAAACAGGAAACACACTGAACTCTAGACATGTAACTTAACAGCAACTGGGGAGACAGAACATAAGAACCTGAAACATGGTACAGAAAGGCACAGTAGGCAACATGGAACACACAGGGAAGCCATATGACAGAACTTAAGAACTAAACTTTTGATAACCATAATTGAAACCTAGGGAATAACAAAGACAGTACAACAAAGGACTCAAAACATAAACCATAATATACAAACACAAGATCTCTTCAAACTAAAATAGGAAACCTAATGAGAAGCAGACATGACAACCAGAACTTGACAACGTAAGACACAGACATGAAACACATGAAGAGCAGGGGAGACTTAACAGGGATTGGAAGACACAAGGGGAATCTAATAACAAAGAACTAGAAAAACTCATGAGCTTAATCACATAAACATCCAACTAAACTAAACTCAAAACACTGGGTCATAAGACCCAGGACCGTGACAGAGCCCCCCTTCAAGGGCGGATTCCAGACGCCCCAAGCCGGGAAAACAAAACCAAAAACAACCCACCCAGGGAGGGTGGCGGGGTCCAGGTCGGAGGGCCAAAACTAGGTCGAAAACAAAATGTCCAACAAAGGCACAGGGGACAGTCCAAAAACTCAGGTCAGGAGGCCGACCAGGAGGCCAACGGCTCAGTAGTTCATGACTGAACAGTTCTGGAGGCCGACCGCGGAGCCAGCGGTGGCGGCGAAGCAGGTCAGGAGGCCGGCCGTGCGGACGGCCGTGCGGACGGCAGTGGCGACGATGTAGACAAAGCAGTTCTGGAGGTCGCCCATGACGGCGACGACGTCCAGTCAGCGGCCTGGAAGGTGGCCGCTGACGCCAAACCAGGCGTGGACGACGTTTAGCAGGCTGAGCCGGACGTGGACGAGGCAGTGGCTTGGCAGAAGCAGAGGCTGGACCAGGCGAGGCAGAAGCAGAAGCAGAGGCTGGACCAGGCGACGGCTTGGGCGCTGCAGGCAATGACGCTGCAGGTGGTTGCTGGACGGGCTCCTCGGGCCCTCCAGCTGACGTGGCATGAGGCTGGACGGGCTCCTCGGGCCCTCCAGCTGACGTGGCATGAGGCTGGACGGGCTCCTCGGGCCCTCCAGCTGACGTGGCATGAGGCTGGTGCGGTTCTCCTGAACCCCCAGCTGACGAGGAAGGTTGCTGGACGGGCTCCTCGGGCCCTCCAGCTGACGTGGCATGAGGCTGGACGGGCTCCTCGGGCCCTCCAGCTGACGTGGCATGAGGCTGGACGGGCTCCTCGGGCCCTCCAGCTGACGTGGCATGAGGCTGGATGGGCTCCTCAGGCCCTCCAGCTGGAACAGGCGGCGGCGTGGGAGCCACGGAGTGCTGAGCAGACTGTAGAGCGGTTGGTTGTGCAGATGATTGGGCTAATGAAAGGGGTATGGGTGACAAAACTGACGCCTGACCTGGAGACAAAACTGACGCCTGACCTGGAGACAAAACTGATGACGGAACACATGACTGAGCTAATAACTGAGCAACAGACTGAACTATGGAAAAAATGAGAGGTTGTAGTGATTGTGGTAGTGGTTGATGACCTAACTCTGAGCCTACAGAACACAAGGACAGGGGCTGGATAGGCTCGCCTGAGCCTTCAGCGGACACAGGAATGGGTGCAGGCACCCGCCGGACACGAGCCACTCCCACCCGAGGAGTAGGTACGGGTGCGGAGGTGGGCTGTGTCCTGGCTGGCCTCACCCTGGGAGCCGGGACAGGTGGTGGAGAGCGGAGCTCAGGAGTGGTCACAGGAGTAGGTAGGTTTGCAAAGGCAGTTTCAGAATAAGCTGACTGGTGAGCAGCAAAGTCCAGGGGTGAAGCCACACCCAAAACAGTCACTTGAGGTGCAGGTTGAACTTGGTCTGACTCTAAAACATGGTGAGTGTGTTTGAACATGGCTGGCTGTAGAACACAAAATTCAACTTGATTCATTAGCTCTGAGGTACTGAGTCCAAGCTTCCTAGCCAGTTTTAATATAGCAGATGGCACACTGTTGCTAGTCACATTTTCCATCTGAGGCACAGAAAAAATACAGTGAGGTACTGGCGGAGCATCACAAAGAGTCTCAGATACAGGATCGGAATCATGAAGGTTCGGAGGAGCTGGTTGAAAAACTAAAGTGTTCATGGGAGCGGCATGACTAACCGTGGATGAAATGGCAGAAGGTTTTGAATCAGAATGTGGCAAACAGTCATTTTCACTCACAAAAGTTGTCTGCTCAGCTGCTGTGGAGCGATGGCGGCGTGAACGCCGCTTTCTCCTGGAAGAGGGAGGAGACGAGTCGGCCTGAGAATCCTCCGGCGGGCTCGGCTGAAAATCCTCCGACTCTTCACACAGGAGCGGCTGCTCAGGGTGGACATGTGCAGTGGAAACAAGGAAGTCTTGAATGAGTGGGTGCAGCAAGCCGAATAACCAAGGGAGGCCGGAAATCATTCTCTGCAACCGGCGAGCTAACTCCTCTTGGTATTCCTTGAAAGGCAGCGCAAACCACTCTTGACAAAGAAACTCCACCGCGTAAATCATGTCCTCCTGGAGCTCAGCGGAGGGATTGTGAGCTGCTGGGTCCATTGTCTGGTCGTAGTCTTCTGTCATGATTCGGCTGTGTGCAGGCAGGAGAAGGACCCAAACGCAAAACTCACCACACAGGAATTAAACTCAAAAAGCTGCTTTATTGCAGAATGGCACGAAAAAATATAACTAAACTAAACTGGGACATGGATAACTAACACACAGGGAAACACAGCCATGAGGGAGACTGACATCTAGACGTTTTGGGAGTCATAGTATCACTTTTTGTGTCCTTGGGCAAGACACTTCACCCATTGCCTACTGGTGGTGGTCAGAGGGCCCGGTGGCGCCAGTGTCCGGCAGCCTCGCCTCTGTCAGTGCGCCCCAGGGTGGCTGTGGCTACAACGTAGCTTGCCATCACCAGTGTGTGAATGTGCGTGTGAATGGGTGAATGACTGGATATGTAAAGCGCTTTGGGGTCCTTAGGGACCAGAAAGGCGCTATATAAATAGAGGCCAGGCCATTTACTTTTTAAACCTAAGGATTAAGTAATTTCTTTCTTTCTCACATAATATACCGACAGTGTTATACGTTTAGTCAACTCCACAAACACAGAATTGAGACATCAGCAGGTTTTTGCACTCGGAACTACTCTGTTTAACCCTTTAAAGCCGGTCGGAGCAGACACGCTCCATTTTGCGTAACTATTTTTAAATCTGGGTAGCTCTGCAACCACGTACGCTAGCGTGCTTTCTGATATATATTTTGCAGCTTTTTCTTTTTGTATTTCCCTGTAACAACCCCCAGGATGCCATTTGTTTAGGATGACATTCTTGTGAATTCTGCTTTTTATATTTTCTGCTTTTGGACTGAGGGTATATAATACACATGTTGTCACTGTGTTTTGTACTAGCAGCTGTTAAAAGAGCACACAGAGGCCTCTGCTTTTACTTTGGAAAGTCTGTTTTTATTATGTCTCAGGGTTCAGACTGTTGAACACTTTAACGTCCTGCTGATGCTTCACATCACAGTCTTTATGATGAAAAACATGTTCTCTCATTAACAGATGTCTGTGCGGTCACTTCTTATGAAAATGGACAGAATCTGGGTTCAAGCTTCCTCTTCTATTACCATAGATCATTCATAGGGACCATAAAACATTTGTCTTATTGTCCCCATAAACAACAAGTTTTTATAGAACTCATTGTGACACAGAGATTTATATTCTTTCACAATGAGCATGAACTCAAAATCTTGTGAGTTTCATATTTATAAAATATGAAAAAGAAGACTTTTATTACAATGTATGATCTACACCTCTTGTTTAAAAAAAAGCTGATTGGATGCATTTAAAAAGGCTCCTGTCGAGACAGTCCTTCTGCGAGCATGCACGCACACACACACACACACGTGTAACCAGTGTGTTTCTGCGTTGTGTCTGACAAAGAAAGGTAAAAGTATGAAAGACCTCCAAGTAAATAACTTGCTCGCTCCAGCTCCTACAACCAAATACAAACAGTGGCGGAGAGGGTTAGCTCAACTCACCACAACTCCCAAGCTAGCCAGAATTATATATTCATGCTAGCATTAACGGCGCCTAAAACACATTTGTGGCACACACATACTACACATTTATAGCATATAACAAAAACTGGCACAATGATGACAATAACTGAAGTAAAGACACACATTCAGAAACATCAGAGTGGCTAAATATACATTATATGTGTGTTGTACAGTGTCTGGAAAGAAATGACACCAACCTCTCCCACAGGGGAATTATAGAAAAGGGAAGAGGGTTGCACCAAGGGAGAAGAACAATGAGGAGGGGCTCTGATAATGAACATAACTACAGGCTTGAAGGTCCTATAGTCAGGTATGAAGAACACATTTTGTGTAATTATAACAATATGTAATTTATGACTGGGTTAGACACACACACACACCACACACACTTTGTTGTATTTTATATGAACAGTCACATCAAATTTATTCCAGATTTTTGACTTTGCTTCAATTAAGAGGCGTCTTTACATCTACGATATCGTTCTTGTTCAAATAGTTTATTGACATATTAAAGATGTAGCTCAGTAGTTATGAGCAAAATAAAGTGGATTTCATCATCTGCAGTTTGTGAAATATAAAAGGTGCCATATTAAAAACAATTGCATATCCAGAGGAGATATTTTTTGACAACGACTGAGTGACGTTTAAATAATCGTGTTTAAATAATCAGAACTGACAGTCAGACATTAATTGAGCTCTACAAACTCAACGATGGATGACAACCTGATGATGGGTGAATTTGGAGGGCGAGCTTGAAGACGTGTGACTGCTGCGTCAGTACATGCAAAAGTCTTTGACAGGTTTATAAGATCATGTCAGCGTCAGAGCGATCCAGCGATAGTTATCAGTACAGGCAACAGTATGATTATATCCTCAAAAATCAACAGACTCATAGTCATGTTTCTGTCACAGAGTGGTGACCTGTCCATGTGCACCTCTGCTGTCATATTTGAATACTAGAATGAAACTTCCTGTTTTTACTTGATGGACAGTGTTTCTTCTTTCCATAGCAAAATGTAAATGAGTCTGTATATAACTCATATTAACAGTGTGTCTTTGTGTCAGGGGGAAATCTGTATCTTAAAATTCAAATACTGAGTACAGAGTGTGTGTTAGTACAGATGATTATTTACTGCAGAGCTGTCTGCATGAACACCAGAGAAGAACCAGATTCAAACCTGCAGGCTCATTTCATGTCTGTGTACAGAGGTGCTGTGTGGACCACATTTGAACTGTTGCTTTGTCTTCATGGACAATTTTAAACAGATGATCATTTATTAAGAATAATCATATATTTCTTACAGCAGTGTGTGATAAACTAGATATCTGTGTTTAATATAAAGTGCTGCGTGTCCATCAAACACTGAAGAGCTGCTGGATTCATTGTTTCCTCCAAATGAAAGAAAAGTCATTTTCATGTGACAGAGCGACGATGCAGTGGAGTCTGTTTCTGCTTCTTCTGATGGGTGAGTGATCATTTTACCAGGGCTCCTGATTGTTTCCACCTAAAATCCTTTAGTTTGATCAGGACTCATTAAACAAATGAACTCTTACTGAGAAAATCAAGGATTCACCTGTAAACTGGACAGTTTGATGGGAACATGAGTTTCCTGCTTGTATCAGCAGATATTCAACAGTATTTCTTCTGTTTCAGGTCAGTGTGTCTTCATCACATGTCAGCTGTATGAGTACCACTTTATTAAAGAGCAGATGAGCTGGGATGAAGCACGGGCATACTGCAGAGAGAACTACACAGACCTGGCCAAAGTGTTTGACCTGACAGACATGAGAAGACTTCAAGACTCTGCACAGAGTCAAACAGAAGCTTGGATTGGACTGTACAGCGAGCCAGGAGGAGCCAACAGGAGGTGGCACTGGTCTCTGTCGGGGGAGGAATACACTGAAAATAAGACCTGCTGGGGAGCTGGAGAGCCAAATGATCAACCATATCCCGAGAACTGTGTGATGACAAGCATGGCGTGGATAGATTTCCCCTGTACTTACACATTACAGTTCATTTGCTATGACGGTGAGAGTATGTGGACAGTAAAATGATGAAACAATATTTAATAATGTTAAAATCTAGTTTATAAGCTGTGTTATATCATATGTTCCTGAAAGACACAGTTTGAAGAATGAGAGAAATTAGTTGATAAAGATGTTTTTGTGTTTTTCTGTTGACCCGACAGAAACAATGAAAGACAACAAAACCTTTCATTTGATTAAGACGTCTGTGAACTGGACTCAGGCTCAGAACTACTGCAGACAGCATCACACCGACCTGGCCAGTGGACTCGATCAGATATACAGTGAAGAGTTTAAGAAGCTGCAGAAGTCTGAAGGCTCTACAATGAACTTGTGGATCGGCCTGTTCAGAGACAGCTGGAGGTGGTCAGATGGGAGTAACTTCTCTTTCAGATACTGGGGCATGGACTCATTTAATGATGGACTAAACAACAGGACATGTGCTACGACTCTGTTAGAGAGATCAGGAAGATGGAGCTCTGCTGGATGTGACCAAAGAAAGCCTTTCTTCTGCTATGATGGTGAGTTTACACAGATTTATCTCAGCTGTTTGTTTAGTAGATAAACCGCTGGAATCACTGAGAGGATTTATTTCTGCATGTATGTTGAACTTCTGTCAGAGGTGAAGATGTTTAGCTGATGGTTGGAACAGAGATTTCTCTGTAGAGCAACTGCTTCATCTGAAGAATCACTGAAATGCTTTCTTCTGTTCTTCCAATGAAACTGGACCAAACATCCACATACTTGAAGTTCAGATTTAACTGAGTTCATGTTTTCTCTGATTTTATGGCAGATAAACTGATTCTGATCAGAGAAAACAAAACCTGGGAGGAAGCCTTGAATTACTGCAGACAGAAACACCATGACCTGGTTTCAATCAGCAACCCTGAGGAGCAGCGATGGGTCCAGGAAAGAGCCAAAAATGCCTCGACTCCTTTTGTGTGGCTGGGACTGCGATACGGCTGCACTGCACGTTTGTGGCTTTGGGTCACTGATTATGTAGTGTGCTATGAGAGGTGGGCTTCAGGGGGAAGGACTGAAGACTGTGACATGTCTGCAGCCATGACCACAGGAGGGCAGCACGAGTGGGTCAGTCAGAGGGAAAATGAGACATTTAATTTTATTTGTATAAAACACTGAGGTTTAAACCTAAAGTCACTTCTTAGCTGCACATGTAGATTTTCTGGGGTGAACTCTGTGTTTCTGCTCAGTGTTTACAGTCTCTGGGTTTGAAATGGGAGAAAAATGACCAACAGATTATTACCTGCAGGTTAGATATGTGCAGAGAGCAGTCTGTGTTTCATTTCCTCTCCTTTACCAGAGTCAGGAACATCTTGGTTTCTTCCTTCATTGTTGCTGGATTGGTTCATTATTAAACTGTAGCAGGATATTTGTTTAGATTTAGTTCAGATATCCTCTTCAGCCCCAAGGGGGTTTCTGAGCTTCCTGTTCGAAAATGCAATGCCTAAATTAAATTGATTATTTCTCTGCAATCACAAACTCTGTCCTTACAATCTTGGTATCAAAATGAAGCTAACACTTGGGACATTTAATCAGAGGTGTAAATATTAAAGCAGATATTACTGTGTCAAAGTTACTGAGACTGGAACACAGAAAAAGTAAGTAGATTTTATTTTCGCGTAATTTTTTTTTGTAATTTTTAGCATATAACCCTTTTAAAAATATGGCTCAGATCATATTTGGTTCCAGAAATCCAGTAACCAACATATAAGCATAATCTATGCAAAGATTTGTGTTTCTAAAGTAAAACAGTGAAAAACTACAGCCCTGTCAATACATGAATATCCAGACGTTGTACAAAAATGTCCAATTTTGGCACACAATTGGACACCATGCCAGTTTATTTTTTTTAGGTATTAAAGAGCAGAAATTAATAAATTTTATTAACAGGCCTAAAAATGCTTTTTTTTTAAAATATATTTTTGAAGAATTAACCACACATTAACATGTAATGGCCCTTTTCTGCTGTGCGCTTCATTGGCCTCTGGTCCTTTAAATTCTGATGGGCTGTAACCTTGGTTTCTTTTGGTCAATTTGCATGATTGACACCTCTTTTTAATCGTTTTAGCCAATAGATTCAAAGTAACGATGCCACGTTCACGTCATTTCAACCAATCAGACGTTGTAATGCCAAAATCCACGTGTGTCCAAATTTATTGCATGTGGCGTCTGTCCAGTCACGTGTCTGTAGGTGGGTCTAAAATGGAGGTTGTTGACGGAAAACAGCTCTGATGCGGCTAGGTTGGCATGGTAATTACCGGCTATCACATGGCTACCGCTGTTCCAGATCTACTGGCGTTTAGATCAACTGGCGTTGGTCGAACAGATGTGTGGCAGACTTGCGTTTCAGGAGCTGCTACCGACAAAACAGCAAAAAAAAACGCCAAATATGTCATCCGTGACACTTGTGAGGTTATCTCAAACACACTCCGTCAGTCTTGATGCCATTGAACAACAAAATGTTTAAAAATGTGGCGAGTTTACCTGGTGATAGCCTCATGCTCGACACGATCGCGAAAACAGCAAACAATTAACACCACGCCGGTGTTGTTCACAGGACAGCGAGAATAAACGATCGGGAGACTCTTGTCGTCGTTATCGTTCCCCTCGCACGTCTTATTTCTCCGGTTTCAGCGTTTTATGCTCAAAACTACAGCGTGCAGTTTACTTTGTGTGCACTAACATGGACTCGAATCAGCCAGCGCCACCTCTGGCCAAGTGCCACAGCCCACAGCCAGATCAACTTGTGACACACATCTGCAGCACGTTTGAATTTGTTTCATGCACAATATACATTTGTACCTTTCAAGTCTGTCTGTTTGTGCGTCATGCAAATAAACCTTCGAAATGAATGAAATGATATCATGTATTTATTATTGACCTACATTTGTACAAAATGCCAAATTATGTAAACAAAGTCATAAGAATCACCACCCTCGTACATCATGATATCAATACCTTTGCCCATTAGGAAAATGTCGTGAACAAATATATATGACACACTAATATCTCACCAGTGTTGTAACATCGCATGTTGTTAGCATAGTGTGCCTGTGTCTTTTCTCTGCAAACGAACATTTCAGAGTTGGTTGTTATATACAGTCTGTATAAGTGTGGTCAATCTAATAAAGATCCGTAAGGAGATGGCAGTTACGCTGAATGTGCAGCAGTTACACAGTGATCAGTAATAAACAGTCTCCAAAACTTGCATATAATCCTCAATTTGGAACCCATCTACTGACTACCACATAGCAGCTGGAGCAGTCTCCAAGGCAGGTCAGTCCACTGCTGCCACCTGTGGCCAAGTACCATAGCCCACTACTAGATTAACTTGTGACACACATCTGCACCTGCTGCTATGATCACATTGAGTAAAGGCTGAGTGGCTGCACTTACACCTGGTACACCCAAATCCACCCACAAACATGTTGAAAGATGCAATGCCAGCAATGTGGATTGTCAACACTAAAAACAACCAGTAGGCAAAGACAATTCAATTTTTTCTGTTTATTTAGCACCCGCTACATCTGTAGTCGCCTTCTGCAGAGGGGAAGTCCACACACACTGTGTGGTACCACTTCCCACAGAAGGTGCATTCAATCCGCAAGAAAAATTAGATTGTCAGAGTCATTCATCTGAAGTCAGGCTCTTGAGTAAAGCAACCAAACATGTTACAGTGTGCAGATACTGCATATTTCTGTGCAACAGTCTTATCTGTGAATCACTTGACGTTTTCATGCATCCTTTAGGTGCTCTAGTGTCTTTAAAGTGCAAAGGCATGCAGGTCACCTCAAGTATAATTCCTCTGTTGGTGCATCAAAGAGACATGTCACCCAGTGATATGAAGCAACCCAGTCAAGGTGCTACCATCTGAGGTATTGATTTCAACATCTTACCCAGTCATCGGTTTCTGCACCTGAGCTTCCCTCACCACAGGCACGACATAGCTGGGAAATGTCATCTAAAAATACATGTCACAATGAGGATATACACAGAAATATGTTTAAATGGAGGTCCAAATGCCGTTTCTCGGGTATACCTGAGTTTTGGATCAGAGAGAGCGCTATGTCCAGTCTGAGCCTGGCAACCCCCTCCTTGTCAACAGGGTACAGTATTTTGGTCCCCGAAAGTATTTGTTCTGCAAGCTGAACATTGTCTACTCATTAGAATCTGTCCATTCAGGTACAATACGCCATGAGCATTTTACCTACCTTGCATACAAACACGCCACAGGATGTTAGGTCCTGCTGTTTTGGATGGGCAACAGTTGAGCACGTCCATTTGCCGATGGCTGGACATCGTCTCCTAACCAGAGCTCTGTGGAAAAAAAAAAAAGAAAATAACCCAACAGGTACTGAATGTTATTCAGTGCAGCAGCCTTATGTAATTCACATGTACAAGTCAGAAAAATGACTGCTGTGGTTAACATTAGCCTTTTTTGCTTACCTTGTGACATCCCTGCACTTATTCATTTGTGCTTGTGTTGCCCCAAATGGATCAACAAAGACAACCCGCATCTCTTTTAGATACATTATCTTGAAAAACAAATGGGGATCATGTTAAATCTAGTAATTCCACTTCAAATTCTCATGGTTGTGTGATTCTTACAATGAGTGTCCAGTGTCTGTTGTCACAGACTGCCCCAGCTGCCACGTCATAATTCAGCAGATCAAGCTACAAAGTGAAGATCTTGGAATTAAATCATGGATAGTCTTATATGAGAATGTTTAAATGTCAAACCCAACTCACCTTTCTGAAACCCTTTGTGGACCCCTGCCAAACTGAGGTCATGAAATAGGAGTCCATAATCAACGCAGCGTGTTGTCGCCCCACCAGTGTCAAATAGGCATTTATGATCTAGGAGCACAAACGGTACATTGTCATTTCCTTCCAATAAGGTGACCACTCATTTGGACAATATCTACATACCTCACTTTCCAACTCTTTCCCAGGGGCCAAATCAGCAATGTTTTCTGAAAATAGCTTGTAAGGCCCAATTTTGGACCACAGCACCTTTCCCCTTTCTCCAGCCCAGAGTTTGGTTATTACTGTGAAGACAATATTGTCAGGCACTTGTCAGACATCTCATTTGTTCATTGTCTGCTTACTCACCATTTTCGGGGTCACAGCAAGACTGTACCAGTGATGGCCCCTCGCAGGGAGGCGGTGACACTGGTGGGGCTGATGGCCCCTCACAGGGAGGCGGTGACACTGGTGGGGCTGATGGACCCTCACAGGGAGGCGGTGACACTGGTGGGGCTGATGGACCCTCACAGGGAGGCGGTGACACTGGTGGGGCTGATGGACCTTTGCAGGAAGCAGACAAGTTCTTCAGTTTTGCTGGGACCCTCTCCTCAGGCTGGAAGTAGTGCGTCAGTTGGTCGATGTTGACCTTCAGAGTCCTCTTGCCCTTCTCTGAAACCAAGTCAGCACTTTTGCCTTCCAGCTCCACAATCTTCAAGGGTCCCAGCATATCAGCATCCAGTTTGCCACCTTTTCTCTGTTCTTGCCTCACATTTTTGCGCAAAACCAGGTCTCCCACCTGAAAGCTATCCTCCTCTCCCCTTTTTGCCTTCCCCCTGCGGATTTTGTCTTGGGTGGTTCTAACATTTTTGGTCACTTCAGCGTATACCACCTCCTGGGATTGTAGGCCCTCACACACGTCTTCATTTGAAATGATTTTTGTGACCATGTCTTCTGTAATCTGCCAGAATAGAATAACTGAGCAACTGGATTAGGATTGCAACATTTTCTCTGTTGTGAATTACACTATTTTACCTTGTATTCCTTTGGGATCTCTGATGGATACCTTGCCTCTCTGCCGAACATGAGGAAATATGGGCTGTATTTTGTCGTCAGCTGCTTTTTTGTCCTCAGTCCAAACATGGTGGACTGCAGATATTTGTCCCAGTTCTTGGGCTCGTCACTCACCAGTTTATTGAGGGATCTGAAATGTGAATTCATAAGAACAAGATACCAAATTCCCAGCATTGTGACATAGTTACAGCACAAAATATAAATGACAGTATTGTACCTCTGGATTGTGCCATTTAATCTCTCCACCAAGCCATTGGTTTGGGGATGGTATGGTGAGCAGAGGCTTCTTTGGATGCCCAGGGTTTTACACAAGCCATAGTTGACCTTGAAAAGGAGATCACATTAGTCATTCAAGCTTACATTCCATATCTGCTTGAGCTATTAATACCTTACCTTGTTGCAGAACTCTGAGCCCTGGTCTGTTAGCAGTCTTTTAGGTGCACCAAATTTGTAGAAAAAATCCAGAATACAACTGGTGACCTCATCTGCAGTTTTGTTTTTCAGTGGGTAGGCCTCTGCCCATTTGGTGAAGTAGTCAACCATCACACAAATATACTGATTACCACCATCCGTTAAGGTCAGTTTACCCACAAGATCCATTCCAACGAGCTCAAAGGGCTCTGTGACCTGTGAGGGGGGTAAAAAAAAGAACATGTCACATTTGATGTATTTGGACAGTATCACATATTCTGTGTTACTGTACCTCGATTGGAATGTATCCTTTCTTTTCCTTAATATTGGCCCGCTTACACTGGCATTGTGGGCACTGAGCAACCTATTGACAAATGGAGTAACATTACATGCTAATAATCAGCAAAATGCCTTAGAGCTGTAGGTAATATGGGTTGGTCAGGAGCAACAAAGTACACACAAAAGACAAACGAACAACAGCAACACAAACAAACAGAAAAGAGGGGGGGAGTTTTGGGGTTTCCAAAATGGGTTTGAGGCTCATTTAGACAAAATGTGCTCACCCATTTTTTAATGTCTCCCTCCATGCCAGGCCAGTAATAGTGTGCCATGATAGCACTGTGGGTCTTCTCCCATCCACAGTGTCCACCAAAGTGGCTGGAATGAAATTCCTCAAAAATATCATTTGCCTCTTTGGCAGAGCAGACCACTTTCGCCAGGTTCTCAGTTTTGTTCTTCTTCTGCCTGCATACATAATACAGGTCTCCATCTACATTAAGCATGTAAGGCAAGGAAGGAACACACAGGAAATAAAAAAAGAAATGGTCACATTACAGCACAATACTACACTGTGATGGTTTACATGACATTATCCATTGTACTCACCATTTATCCTGAAGGTCTCAGCTCTTCTCTTGATTGTATATCTTTCCCTGCTGGTTGATCCTTCAGGATAGCGATTATGGAGTTTGAACTCCAGAAGCTCACTCACAATTTTGGGATCCATTTCCCTCACCTACACCTGTCCACCTATCTACCTACTCCACTGTACCACAAACACACAGACTCAAAGCCACACCAGACACACCAACTAGCACACCTCAGTCACTCACTTTCAGAAATCCACTCTCTCACAAGCTCTTCTCAACCGCACTGGCTATAGTTGCCTTCTAATCACTGTGTAACTGCTGTAAAGTCACTAACTGCTATCACCTCACAAAACCCACAAATGTTGGTTGTACTCACTATGCTTATATAGGCTGCATAGAACTACCAATTCTCTCCAGCTGTGCTGCTTAATGACCTATACTGGCTACCAGTGTTCCTGGCAAACACCACATGGTTGCCTCAAGTGACTCCAGTTGCCCAATTGAAATATACAGAATCATATTCTGACAAGGTGTGTTGTGGGCACACTAATGACATATTTCTATGTAATCTGTGTGTGCAGTACATATTTTTTTGTGTGTAATAACATAAACAAAAGGAGTTATGATGTCTAAAACGTCATGTATATGATGAGATGTAAATGGATACACAATTGTGTTTCATGTGGTTGCATGGTTTATGGGACAGAACAGACAACATTGACATCACAAATGTATTGTGCAGGAAACAAATTCAAACGTGGTGATAGGACCAGCTGAAGATCTGTGTCATAAGTATATCTGGCTGGATAATGAACAGAAAAAATTGATCCGTGTTGTCTTTGCCTACTGGTTGTTTTTAGTGTTGACAATCCACATTGCTGGCATTGCATCTTTCAACATGTTTGTGGGTGGATTTGGGTGTACCAGGTGTAAGTGCAGCCACTCAGCCTTTACTCAATGTGATCATAGCAGCAGGTGCAGATGTGTGTCACAAGTTAATCTAGTAGTGGGCTATGGTACTTGGCCACAGGTGGCAGCAGTGGACTGACCTGCCTTGGAGACTGCTCCAGCTGCTATGTGGTAGTCAGTAGATGGGTTCCAAATTGAGGATTATATGCAAGTTTTGGAGACTGTTTATTACTGATCACTGTGTAACTGCTGCACATTCAGCGTAACTGCCATCTCCTTACGGATCTTTATTAGATTGACCACACTTATACAGACTGTATATAACAACCAACTCTGAAATGTTCGTTTGCAGAGAAAAGACACAGGCACACTATGCTAACAACATGCGATGTTACAACACTGGTGAGATATTAGTGTGTCATATATATTTGTTCACGACATTTTCCTAATGGGCAAAGGTATTGATATCATGATGTACGAGGGTGGTGATTCTTATGACTTTGTTTACATAATTTGGCATTTTGTACAAATGTAGGTCAATAATAAATACATGATATCATTTCATTCATTTCGAAGGTTTATTTGCATGACGCACAAACAGACAGACTTGAAAGGTACAAATGTATATTGTGCATGAAACAAATTCAAACGTGCTGCAGATGTGTGTCACAAGTTGATCTGGCTGTGGGCTGTGGCACTTGGCCAGAGGTGGCGCTGGCTGATTCGAGTCCATGTTAGTGCACACAAAGTAAACTGCACGCTGTAGTTTTGAGCATAAAACGCTGAAACCGGAGAAATAAGACGTGCGAGGGGAACGATAACGACGACAAGAGTCTCCCGATCGTTTATTCTCGCTGTCCTGTGAACAACACCGGCGTGGTGTTAATTGTTTGCTGTTTTCGCGATCGTGTCGAGCATGAGGCTATCACCAGGTAAACTCGCCACATTTTTAAACATTTTGTTGTTCAACGGCATCAAGACTGACGGAGTGTGTTTGAGATAACCTCACAAGTGTCACGGATGACATATTTGGCGTTTTTTTTGCTGTTTTGTCGGTAGCAGCTCCTGAAACGCAAGTCTGCCACACATCTGTTCGACCAACGCCAGTTTTCAAAGGTTTATTTGCATGACGCACAAACAGACACAATTGAAAGGTACAAATGTGTTGTGCATGAAAGGAATTCAAACGTGGTGCAGATGTGTGTCACAAGTTGATCTGGCTGTAGGCTGTGGCACTTGGCCAGAGGTGGCGCTGGTTGACTCGACTCCATGTTAGTGCACAAAGTAAACTGCACGCTTTAGTTGTGAAGCAAAAACGCTGAATTCGGAGAAATAAACCGTGCGAGGGGAACGATAACGACGACAAGAGTCTCCCGATCGTTTACTCTTGGTGTCCTGTGAACAACATCGGCGTGGTGTTAATTGTTTGCTGTTTTCGCGATCGCGTCGCGCGTGAGGATATCACCAGGTAAACTCGCCACATTTTTAAACATTTTGTTGTTCAACAGCATCAAGACTGACGGAGTGTGTTTGAGATAACCACACAGGTGACACATTTGGCGTTTTTTTGCTGGTTTGTCGGTAGCAGCTCCTGAAACGCAAGACTGCCACACATCTGTTCGACTAACGCCAGTTGATCTAAACGCCAGTAGATCTGGAACACCGGCGAAAATAACGGAGAAAATCGGGACGGTAAGGCAATTTCTGTCTTAGCGCAGTTGCGCAGCTGTGTGTTTTTGTGGTCTTCTTTTGCGGCTAATTCAATGAATTTTCGTCTGATCGCGGTGAAACTTGGTATGTTTAGTCAGTGATAGCCCTGGAAGCTAACCAGCCTATTTTTAACCGGTTACATGAAGTGTGAAGAATTTCTGGTTCGGCTTTGCGTGTTTAGCGGACTTCTGCGCATTTACGTAACTGCTTGTTTAATCGCGGCTTGTTTTCGGTGTGTTTGGTGGTTGTAGAAATGGTTTATATGACATTTTAGCTGAGATTCTGAGGTTTCTGTGGATACCACACATGTCCGGATTTATATTTCTCAACCGGCGTTATAACCGATTAAACGTGATCTCCTCCTTTTTGCCCCCAATGCCGGGGGCGTGGGGGAGAAGAGGATATGGTGATGGTTTGAATGTTTCTGCTTCATGTGCTGTAAATCTTTGTATCACATCATTGTATCCTCAGCTTGAATTACAAAGCCTGTCACTAAAAGCAGGTAAGACCATGTTTGTGTCATGACTCCGTATGAGCTCTATAATCTGATTATGTGTTCATGAAACCTTCATTTAATCAAGTCTGTCACTGTTACAGCTTTCACATGAGCTAACACAAACAGCGCCACCTAATGATAAAACCAGTTAACATCAAACTAACATGTAGCTCCATGACATTTCCACAGTGTAGATATGCAAAAACTGGAAAGGAGTATTTCACATTACAGTGGAGAAATTTTTGGTTGTGTTTACTTTGCAGAATTGTTTGAATTCAGACACATTGGAGGTTTTTCAAGTTCATCCCAAATAAACCTGATCTGATTCAATCTGATTTAGACTTTCACTTGGACACTCCAAAACCTTCATTTTGTTTATTTGAGCCATTCACAGTTGGACTTGCTGGTCTCTCTGAGTAACCTGAGTGCTCTTGAGTTTCAGGACATAAACTGATGTTTGGACATCCTCCTTCAGGATTTCTGAGAGCAGAATTCATGTCATCCTGAAGCAGCAGAGCAGCCCAGACCATCACATCACATCTGACTGCTGCTGTGATTGTTCTTTTTATCAAATGCTGTTAGTCTGATGTCTGATGTAACGCGACTCAAACCTTCCATAAAGTTCAGCCTTTGTCTTCAATCCACAGAAGAGTTTCTGAGGAGAATCATCCAGATGTTTATGGCAGATAAGGGATGAGCCTTTGTGTTGTTTTTGCTGAGCGGTGGTTTTCTCTTTTTCTCCACTCAAATAGAAATCCTATTTTTCCAAATTTAAATAAACAGTTTTATAGCTGAATTTCTGGGTCACCTCATTTCACTAGAAGTTCCCAGTCAACCAGATCACAGACTTTCAATGGTGGACAGTCGGGATGTACCACTGTCAGAGGGCTGTTGTAGAACAGTCCAACTGATGATAGGTTTATTTTTTCAGTCAGCTATAAATCCATGACTTTTGAACATGTTTGATGTCGCCTGGTCAACTATAAGTATGTAACCTTGGTTTCTGGTTGTTGTGGTCTTACCCGGTTTCTTTTGGCTGTGGCTGTACTTCAGCCTACAGTTTATCTTAAAAAGGCTTTTCCATAATAAACACCAACATGACAGGACAGTGTGCACTCAACTTTTATTTTGTTGACTTCTCAATGCACATGGCGCAGGGGCCGTCACACCATAAACACTCCCTCCGTAAACACGAGGTAGGAACCAAGGTTACTTTGCAAAAAAGTGAGGCGATTAACAATAAAGTCATTACATATATGTTAAACACAAATGTGTGAAAAATTACAAAATAATGTTGTATCATACATGTTTAATACTTACTGGACATGTTAAACATGGCCAAAAATAAATACATGTGCCATAACTACAGTTACAAACAGATTGTCGGTTGTAACAGAACAACTGTCAGGTTTCACCTTATTTCACACATTTATTCAACATTTATTTAACACTTAGATTTCAATCTTGAAATGTAATCATGAGTTGCATGAAAAATCAATATTAATTCAATTTCAGCTTTTCCCAAAAGTCTCTCATCAAGATGTTTTTGGCACATCTGAGATGAGCCTTTAGTTTAATCTTGGAATTCTGCCATGTGTGTACAAATGTTTTTACTTATTTTAGAATACAGTATTATGTCATTTTATAAGCAAATTAATTCTAAACCAAAATCAATTCTTTATTACCCTGTAAAGTAAATCCTATATTTAAAGAAAGAAAAATGTAAATGTAGTATTATAGTTAAACCTCTATTGTAACACTTATGTTTGGTAGACATTACCACTGTGTGGCTGTAACTGCAGCCATCACAAGTATATTCAGTCATTCTAAAATTAACATAAAAAATGTTAAAACTTGAATTATTTAAGTTCAGGGGACACTGTGCAGTGCTGGCCCAAGGATAGTTATCCTAACCCAGTGTGCTGGGTCAAACCAGTAACTCAACCCTGTTAAGTTGAAACAACCCAGCGTTGGCTCGGCCCACATTTGACCCAGCGTTGGGTTACTGATTGAGTCATATTTAACCCAGCACTTCTAAGCAGTAGCGGTTTTTGATACGGGCGACACGGGCAACCGCCTATGGCGTTATTTTTGTTTTTTTAATTTTTTTATTTTTATGCCACTATTCTGAGCGCACGTAAAATAAGTTTGCAGGTGCACAACTTGGATCTGCTGTACGAATCTTATGGATACACACTAAATGAAACAGTAATGTGCACGACTCCAGATTCTGATCCCTCATCCTAATATGGTCCCAAAAGGCTCACAAAAACCAACATAGTGATAGCAATAAAGCAAATGTTGAGGCTTCAAAATACAAAGTCCATAAACCAATGGCTGACATGGGTTTTATCATAGGGGTGATAATTATACAGATTTCAGTCTGTCTTAGAGATTTGATGTTCATTTACCTGCAGATGCCCTATACGTGCCTGCTCTGTGGTTTTCCACAATGCTTTGCACATCACTATTTAATACAGGTGAACTAAAACAAGTCATCTTTCTTTGTGAGAGGACAATATTAATGAAACAAACCTCAATGACATCATAGAGATCCCTAAAGATGCTCCTGCTGCTTCTCTTCCTCCTCATCCTAAGCTTCCTTCTCCTTGTCCTCGCCTTCCATCCAATTGTAATTCAATCTAATTGTATTTCTCCCCCTCCTCTTCCTCATTTTGTTGGAGCTGTGAACAGAATTAACGTGAATCTGGATTAATTTGTGCAAACAAGAAAAATCAGCTCTTCGGTCAGAGGTGCTCTTGTGATTTAAGCCGTGTAGAGTAGATTTATGTGTTGATGCTACCTGCTTCAGCTCTGGCTGCTGAGTGATCTTTACACCCTGGCTGGATTACAAACTTTAACAACGTGCTGAACTTTGGCCCAGCGTTGATACCTCTTGTTAGTATAATGACCTCTTCTTGGCTTAATGTATGATGGTGGATAAATGAAACGTACAAAGAAAATTTAACTATATTACAAATGGACATCTATCTTGGTAACATCAAATGACCGGAGCATAACTTGTTAGCTAGGCAGAAAAAAAGTTATACAGCAACAGTCAAAGACGCACCTTCTCATGTGTCACATTTCTATTCATTCAAAACACTTATGCATTGCTGTATTTCATACAGCTCTTACAGAATTCAGTACAGGCTGATGTGAGTATTTAATGTACGGCTCAGATCTACTGAATTTCAGAGTTTCTAGAGCAGACACAGAGTTCACGTCACAACAGGCTTCAGGCACCATTTTAGTGACTTTGTGGTGGACCACTAGAGGGCTCCACTCACACCCAGTGTTGAGGAAGTGTGTTCCTCTTTTTTGTGGCACGATATGAGCAGTTCTTTGTGGAGACGAATAAAGAAGGCGTGAGAACTGAGAGCTCTGTGTTGTTGATGCTTACCTCCACATTGGTGACCCCTGACTTGAGCATGCAACGGGCCGCAGATGACGCAGACTCCGCTATGGAGGCATCAGCGGCCGCCGGTCCTCCGCCTCCTGTTGCAGCTACATTCGCTGTGGCGCTGAAACTGCCGGACTTTTGGCTCCATGACCCCCCGTCATGGTTCGTACACGTGGAGGCTCAGTTCGCCCTTCGCGGCATCTCGGCTGACGACACGAAGTATCACCATGTGGTGGCCTCGCTCGACCCGCTGGCCACCCGTCGCGCGATGACGCTCCTTCGGGACCCACCCGCCCAAGGGAAATACGCTGCCCTTAAAGAGCTGCTTCTTCGGCGCTATGCCCTCTCCGACGCTGAACGAGCCGACAAGCTCCTCAACTTGTCAGGCCTGGGTGGCGGTACCGCGCTCGAGCTCATGGAGAACATGCTATCGTTGCTCGGGCCGGATGACGGGGGATTCCTCTTCGCCCACCTCTTCCTCCGCCAGCTACCGGCCGCCGTGAGAGCTGTCCTCGCAAACTCCCCGCTTCTGCCTGCGAAGCATTATCGCTCCCTGGCTGAAGAAGCGGATCGCATTCTCCTGGCTAGCCGCACTTTCAACGTTCACGCCCTGGCTACGGACTCGCCAGCGGCGCCTTCCACGCCTCCACCTGTCTTCCCCGGAGCATCCCCCCCTTGCTGATGGCAGGGATTGCTACACGCCGGCACCGCGGAAAGAACATCTGTTTCTACCATCAGCGTTTTGGCGACAGAGCGCGTCGCTGCCTGCCGCCTTGCGCTTTCACGGCCCAGGGAAACGGACCCGCCAGCGCGCCGTAGCAGCCGCGACCGCTGGCAATACAGAAAGGCTGCTCTTCATAGAGGACTCGCGCTCCGGGAGACGTTTTCTCGTGGACTCCGGCTCCCAGAAGAGCCTCCTTCCCCCTACCGCTGCCGACGGACTAGCAGCGAGCTGTGGGCCGCAGCTCCTGGCAGCTAATGGCTCTCCCATCAAAACGTTTGGGGAAAGGTTGGTGACTGTTTGTTTTCATGGCCGGGATTTCCAGTGGAACTTTGTTGTTGCCGCTAGCTCTGTACCTATTTTAGGTGCTGATTTTCTGTGCGCTCATGGACTGCTTGTCGATGTTGCTAACAGATGTTTAATTGATGCTCTCTCGTTTTCTTCGCTACCCTGTTTTACTCGGGCCGCCGAACCCCTGATTCAGGCTAATGTAGTGACCTCCGGGGATGCTTTTCAGCGTTTGCTTTCAGAGTTTCCATCGCTGTCTGTCCCTGATTTCTCTGGCACGGTAACGAAGCATGGGGTTGAGCATTATATTCCCACGGTCGGGCCCCCGGTGTTCGCGCGCGCGCGCCGCCTCGACCCCGTGAAACTGTCCGTCGCTCGGGAAGAGTTTGCAGCCATGGAGCGCCTTGGCATTGTACAGCGTTCGAACAGTGCATGGGCCTCTCCGCTTCACATGGTGCCCAAATCGGACGGTCGGTGGCGGCCATGCGGAGATTTCCGCCGTTTAAATAATGCCACGGAGAATGACCGTTACCCCATCCCCCACATTCAGGATTTTTCTGCCAATCTCGCCGGAACGTCGATTTTTTCTAAAATTGACTTGGTGCGGGGGTATCACCAAGTTCCCGTGCGCGCCGAAGACGTTCCTAAGACCGCTGTCATTACCCCCTTCGGCTTGTTCGAGTTTTTGCGCATGCCGTTTGGCCTGAAAGGTGCCGCCCAGACCTTTCAGCGGCTGATGGACTCAGTTTTGCGTGGGCTGCCGTTCGTTTTTGTTTATCTGGATGATATATTGGTGGCCAGCTGTTCAGCGAGCCAGCACGAGTCCCATCTGCGCCAGGTTTTCCAGCGTTTGGCAGCGCACGGCCTGATCATCAACCCTTCCAAGTGCCAGTTTGGGTTGCCTGTTCTGGATTTCCTCGGGCACCGCATTTCCGCTGAAGGTGTGGTTCCGTTGCCCGACAGAGTCCAGGCCGTTTCAGCTTTTCCGCGCCCGATGTCGGTTAAAGCGTTGCAGGAGTTCTTGGGGATGATAAATTTTTACAACCGCTTTCTCCCCAGAGCTGCCCACCTGCTACAGCCACTCTATGCTGCCTTAAAAGGTAAAACAGCCAAAGATCCGGTTGACTGGCTGCCGGAACGCGTCCATGCGTTTTCCGCAGCCAAGTCTGCGCTGGCTGACGCCGCCCTGCTGGCACACCCGCTTCCGTCGGCGGAGATCGCGTTGACCACCGACACGTACGACGTGGCAGTGGGTGGGGTGTTGGAACAGCGGGTTTCAGGTCTCTGGCAACCGCTCGCCTTTTTTAGTCGTACGCTCCGGGATGCCGAACGCAAGTACAGTGTTTTTGACAGGGAGTTGCTGGCCCTGCACCTCGCCACACGACATTTTCGTTTTTTCCTCGAGGGTCGCAACTTTACTGCGTACCTTGACCACAAACCTTTGACGTTTGCGTCCACGACAGCGGCGACGGTGGCCAGAGCATTTTTGTCGACGTGGGTTTCACGTTTTGGTCCCCCTGCTGACATTACCTCGGACAGGGGCCCCCAGTTTGTTTCTGAGCTTTGGTCTGCCATGGCTGACGGCCTGGGGGTCAAGGTCCATCGCACCACAGCATACCACCCGCAAGCTAACGGGATGTGCGAACGGTTTCACCGGTCTCTTAAGGCTGCGCTCCGGGCTTCCTTAACAGGTGGCGACTGGGTCGACCGTCTTCCGTGGGTTTTGCTGGGATTGCGTAGCGCGGTTAAAGAAGACCTCGGGGTTTCCCCGGCTGAACTGGTCCTCGGCCAGCCCCTCCGGGTCCCCGGGGAATTCTTACCTGAGAGCCCTCCCCCATGTTTTGATACCTCTTTGTTGCCATTTCGCCCCCCAAGAGACTCATTTCCTGTTCCTGGTCCTGTGCACCACTGCCTGCCTGACACTTTTGTTCCCAGTTCGTTGGACTCTGCTCGTTTCGTTTTCGTCAGGCACGATGCCCATAGGACTCCGCTGCGTCCCCCATATGACAGGCCATACAGGGTTCTTAAACCAGGCAACAAACATTTCATTTTGGACTTTGGCGGTCGGCAGGAGGTTGTCTCTGTTGACAGACTTAAGCCTGCACATGTTATGCATGAGGATCAGGTGGTCCCGGCCCAGGCCCCTCGCCGCGGCCGCCCACCTGCCACCGGGCTGATGGATTCTGTTTTGTCCCCCAGGGGCGACCCACAATCAACGGAGTCCGAGTCTTCTGCAGCTTTTTCTGACCGCCAGTGCCAGCCTCGCTTCCGGGCTGGGTTGCCCTCTGTCAGTTCCCCACCCCCCGGTTCAGCCGTTCCGGCCGTTTGCTTAAGCCCCGGTCCTGGACTAGTTCTACTGGGTGTTCGGGGGGGGCATGTGTGGTGGACCACTAGAGGGCTCCACTCACACCCAGTGTTGAGGAAGTGTGTTCCTCTTTTTTGTGGCACGATATGAGCAGTTCTTTGTGGAGACGAATAAAGAAGGAGTGAGAACTGAGAGCTCTGTGTTGTTGATGCTTACCTCCACAACTTTAACAATATTAGAAATTTTAATATCGGTCTAGCTGACATTATGTTATGTACGCAGCACGCAATAAAACCACATGTTTTAGAAGCCAAAGGTTCAAATTAGCCGGGAGCACCTTCACTTAATTTTAACAGTGGTTTTGTTAGGAAAACAGTTCTGTATACCGATACTAAATTGCGTGAACGTCAACGGCTAACGTATCTAACATAGCTAACCGTTATTGTTAGCACAACATTAACAGCAAGCTACAATGACGAGTAAGAAAAACAAAAGAGTAAAAAGGTTTTAATGAAAATGTTTTACCTTTTCCAACAGTCCCAGAATCCAGAGCTTCAAAGACCAGCAGGTACTGAAGACTGTTATCCGTTTCGCTGTCACCGGCCGTGAGAAAGTGTTTTTTTCCCTAAGAAAGGTCAAAGGTCAAAGTGTGTGTTCATTACACTGACATTCTGTTTTGCAATTGTTATTTACTTGTATTTTATAATTTGACTTTACATACTGCTGGGTGGTTTGTAAAGTTTACAATAACTAGTATTATCATTATGCTATATTTTCAAAAATATTGTAATTTTTTGGTCAGCAGCTCACTGCTGAGTGACATTTCAGACACTGAGATTCACCCTATAGCTGTCAGCGATCATGCTCCTGTATCTTTAACACTAATGCACAAGAATAATACTACGCCAAGTAAAAACTGGAGATTTAATACATCACTGCTTAAAGATGAAGACTTTATTAAATATTTTAAAAAAGAGTGGACTTCATATTTAGACTTTAATGACACTCCCGGAACATCAGCTTCTGTTTTATGGGAAGCAGGGAAAGCTGTGATGAGAGGTAAAATAATTTCTTTCTCATCACATAAAAAGAAAAAAGAAAACAAAATATTCAGGAATTAGAAAAAACATCAAATCACTAGAAGAAGCCTACGCGTCCCACCAAGATCAGGAAACACTGAACAAAATACGCAAAACAAAACTAGAATTAAATGACATAATTGATAAAAAAACAAAATTCTTAGTACAAAGACTACGCTTACAAAATTATGAACATAGTAATAAATCCGGTCAGTTTCTAGCAAACCAGCTAAAAATAAATAAAGAAAAAACAACTATATGTGCTGTTCAAGATTCATCTGGGAACACAATATATGAACCGAAACAAATAAACAACATTTTCAGGGATTTCTATAAAACGTTGTATTCACCACAAATAAACCCATCTAAAAAGGAAATTGATCAGTTTTTAGACAACATAACTCTCCCAAAATTATTAGACACTCAAGCAATGGCACTGGATTCGCCACTGACATCAGGTGAACTCCAGGAAGCCCTGATAAGTATGCCCAATAATAAGGCTCCAGGTCCAGACTGCTTTCCTGCAGAATTCTACAAAGAATTCTGGACGATTCTAGCACCAGTTTTTTACAGAACATTGTTGGAAATCAAAGAAAATGGCAGACTTCCATCAACTATGAATTCTGCAAACATTAATCTGCTGCTAAAACCAGGCAAAGACCCTGTATATCCCTCAAGCTATCGTCCAATATCCCTTATAAATGTAGACCTTAAAATAATCTGCAAAGCTCTCTCGAAGAGACTAGAGAAAATAACCCCCCTCTTAATTCATCCTGACCAAACTGGTTTCATAAAAGGTAGGCACTCATCAACAAATACACGTAGATTACTTAATTTGATAGACTACTCATACAGTAAAAATCTTGAAACTACAATATTTTCTTTAGATGCAGAAAAAGCGTTTGACAGAGTTAACTGGAAATTTCTATTTGCAACTTTACATAAATTTGGTTTTGGATCTTCTTTCATCAACTGGTTAAAAATATTATATAATTCCCCAACAGCTTGTGTCAGAACAAATGACCAGACATCCTCCAGCTTCTGTCTCCTGAGGGGCACCAGGCAGGGATGCCCACTCTCCCCTTCACTGTTTGCAATTTTTATCGAACCACTAGCAGCAGCAATTAGACAGAATTCAGTAATTAAGGGCATAAAATGCAAGAACGTGGAACATAAAATCAGCCTTTATGCGGATGATGTGTTACTCTTTCTCCAGAATTCACAAACCAATATCTCTGGGGTGATTGAACTGATAAACTCTTTTGCAAGAATATCAGATTACTCAATTAACTGGTCAAAATCTACAGTCCTTCCGATTAATTGCTCCTTCCATAATTCCTCTTCTACTCCACTGCAATCGGGAAATATAAAATATTTAGGTATTAATGTTTCTCCCAAGCTTGCAGATCTAACTAAATTAAACCATATCCCACTTTTAAAGAAAGTAGAAGGTGATCTGGCTAGGTGGAAATGCCTACCCATATCACTCATGGGAAGGGTTGCCGCTATAAAAATGATGGTATTACCAAAAATAAATTATTTATTCTCAATGATCCCAACTAAACCGCCGCAAGATTGGTTTAGATCTCTAGATTCATATATGTCCAAATTCCTTTGGAAAAATAAGCCCCCACGTATAAGCTTAAAAACACTACAAAAGACCAAGGATAAAGGAGGATTAGAACTACCTAACTTTCAGCACTACTTCTTAGCCAACAGGCTTCAGTTTATCTCAGGATGGCAAAAACATACCCTCTTAGATGAACCTTGGCTAGATGTAGAACAAGCACTTTGCAATAATCTAGAGATTTCAGATCTACCATTTATCAGCTCAAACATCCAACGACATGAATGCTTCAAAAGCATCAACATCAGCTCCTCTCTGACAGCATGGTGGGAGTTTCTGAAGTTGACAGAGTCTTCATTAATCCCATGCAAACGTACACCTATCTGGGACAACCCTGACATATTACAAAACAATAATATGATAAACTTTTCAGATTGGAGTAGTAAAGGAATCAAATATTTAGAACATATACTAGAAGGAACAGAATTTATTTCATTTGACAGACTAGTTACACAATATGGGATCAACAAGAAAAGATTTTTAGAATATCAACAAATTAAATCCATAGTAAAAAAGAGATTTAAACCGGGTCAAGTTGAACTACAAACACCAAAAAGCGTGGTTCAATTTCTTACTCTTAAAACCCCCAAATTACTATCCAAAATATACAGAATGCTTTCTAAAACAGATGAATCAATATCACTTCCTATTGCAAAATGGGAAGCGGATTTATCAGTTAACTTTGACCAAAACTTCTGGTCTCAGATTTGCTTAAAAACTTTTCATCTAATTAGAAATCCCAGTCTTCAATTAATTCAATACAAATACTACATAGAGTGCACTATACAGGTCATCGGATGTTCAAGATGGGCTTTACGTCTACCAACAACTGCTCACACTGCCAAACCAATTCACCGGACAATTATATCCACGCACTTTGGTTCTGTCCACCAGTTCAGAAGTTTTGGCGCGAGATATGTGAAGACTTATCAAAGTGTCTGAAATGTAACATTCCAACTTCCCCTTTAGTATGTTTGTTGGGCAGCTTAGATAATGTCACTCCGGAAAAGAATATAGCCCATATGGTTTTCACTGCCCTATGCATAGCCAAGAAAACAGTCCTCATGAACTGGAAAAATAAAAATAATCTTAATTCTAACCAATATAGAAATTATCTATTAGATCACATTAGTCTTGATACAGCCTCTGCCACCACATCAGATCAATTGCTCTGGCTCCTTTGATCAGCTCCATCACCTAGTGGGGGTGGGGGGTCTTAGTTTGGTCCCACCTTCACTGTTGTGATTGGTGTGGGGTAGGGACAGGCTTAGGGCATCGGGGGGTTCCCGGGAGCATCTTCCTTGGGGGCTCAACCTGGGGTAGCGGTCATGGCCAATTAGGGCTCTGTTGGCTCTTAGGTGACGGTTTCCTCGTGGCTGCGTGCAGCAGGGCTAGGGGAGGGTCTGTGCTGACGGACGTGGGTTACTGACCTGGTAGCCTGGCTGCCCCTGGGTGGGTCCGGGATGGGCGTGAGGTTCTGGGTGCACTCCGTCTCTGGGCTGGGGCCCTGGCCAAGCCTCAGGAGCTTGGGTCCTGGTTGGTGTGTTGCCGGGTTGTGGGCGGGTGGGTGTATGGGGGCCCAGTCCTGGCGCAGGGTGCCGCCTGTGCATCGAACCACCTGGAGGGGCTCTTCAACTGGTGGGGGAGGTTGTCACATCCTGCAGGACCCTTTCTCTCTTCAGGAACTCTCTCTGCAGGAGGGGGAGATACAGGAGAGGTGGAGGAAGATCTCAGCCTGGGCGTCTATTGTCTTGTGTAGTCTGGAAGATGAGTGGATGATGGGGTGGGTGCAGTTTTCTCTGTGGTGGGGTCAGGTGGACTGTCCCGGGCTCTGTGGGGCCGGGCGGCGCTGCTGCACTGGGCCCCGGTCTGGATGGGCCTGGGCCCCCTTTCCCTGGCGGGTTGCAGAGTATGGGGGTGCCTACTGGGGTCAGCGGGGGAGCTGACCCCAGGGAGGGGTCACTTGCCCCTCCCTTCCTTCCCTCCCCATCTCCAGCTGCCTCCCTCTTCCCGTTCCACCACAATCACCCACACATGCAGGGCCTTGGGGTAGGGGTGTGTCACCAGGGTGCAGAGGAGACATCCCCCCCCTCTGTCCCCTTCTGGCTGCCTCTGCCTCAATTTTATCCCACAACTTAGACATTCACATTACTCACACGCTCATTACACATACATATAGGATCTTGGGGGTGGGGACGCTACACGGATTCCAATCACCATCAGGGTGTACACCTCACCCCTGGCGTCGCTGCCCACCTCTCAATTTTAAATACACGTAGACATTGAGGGCTAGCAGGAGGGCTATACGCTTACCTGCTGCTCTGGCAGGTAGCTCCATGCCCTCCTGGGTTTTAAATGCACCTTAGAACACACATACATCAACACTACATATGAGCGGGTGGAGGGAGGTTTGGAGTCTTCCTACACCCCCGTTCTCTGTGGCCTGCTGGAGCGGGGGGCTAGGAGGAGGAGTTGGCCGTCCGACTGGGGTCTGGAATGTGGGGCCTCCCTGCTGCTGCGGAGTCGGGGCGGTCTGCTTCTCCCCACCGCATGGAAAAGGGTAACACCACCTGGGTCTGGGTGCAGTTTCCCCCTCCAGGGGCAAGGGTACCTAGACCGGGGCTTAGAGTACGCTTGGGGAGTGTGATTGTGTGTACAGTGTCTCTCTATGTCTGTCTCCACGTTGGGTGAGTGTTGAGAGCATGAGGGTGGGAATAGATGTTTGTATCTGTGTGTGCCTGTTTGTCTGTGTCTATATGTCAGGTTGGGTATCAGACCCCACCTCTCTGGGGACATCTCAGGCCCTCCAAGGTTTGGAGGCCCATCTCCCCCACCACTTCCCCTGCCGGTGGCAGACGCCCTCAGACATCGGTGCATTGGTGGTTCTTTGTGTCCGGGGTGGGCGCCCAGGTACCACCGGCTCACTCCTTGGCGGCTGCTTATCGGGGCATGGAGCCTGGGGCTCGCTCGGGCCACTTCGGGGATGGGGTGCCCTCGGCCTCTCGGCCCGGGGCTCGGTCACTCAGGCGCAGCTGGCTGCCGGCGGAGCTCATGGGCACGTCACTGCAACCCCCCTGGCTTCTGCTCCGCGGCTGCTGAGTGACCCCTCATCTGGGACTCTCCTCAGCTCTTTCTGGGATAGTGGCGCGGCTGCCCCTCTGTAGGTCTTCCTTGGTCTCTTGTGTTCTGGGGCCTCTGGATGTCTGGAGTTTTGATCTCCTCCATACCTGCTTCATGCCCTGGAGGTCGGGCAGTGGCCCCCACACCCTCTAGCAGATCATTACATGAAGGAACCTTTTAAAAACAAGCGCGTTCATGCTCACAGGTGTACACACGGGTGATCTCACACACAAACTACACCCTTTTTGGCTCCTACCTCAAAGCACACTGTGCGCTGTCGATCTCACGTGCTGCACCATAATGTTTAATATTTAGTATTTACTGTCATATTCCCATAGATCATTGTGATCTTGTTTATTACTCTCGTCTTCTTCTGCTTGCTTTCTTTTTTCTTTCTCAACAGGTGATCCAGGTGATCGATATGTATTTTTTGTCTGCTTATTCTGTTGGTTTTTGTTTTTTGCCCTTTTTCCCCATCCCTCTTCTCAGGTTTTTTTTTCTTTCCCTCTTTCTTTCTCCCCTTTCTTTCCACCAGTCAAGTCTGTCCCGTATTCAGCAAGTGAAAATAAAATAAACAATAAAAGGTGAATCAGATGGACCATTACGGCAAGGCTGGGATGGTCCATTTGGTAAAGTAAATCCGTTGGGCATCTTTCTTCGCCTTTAGACAATAATTCTGATGGCAAAAGAACCAAACGGGACAGGTTAAAAAAAAGAAAAAAAAAAATATTGTAATGACCTGGCTGGGGTTGTTAGCCAGGTGCATTCTGGGTATTGTGTTGTCTGAGTTTTCTATCGTCCTGCTAGTTCCTATGTGTTGATTCGCATGTTGTGTTAGTGTTATGTAATGTAAGCCACAGTGGAGTTGATGTGTATTCTGTGGAGCGGGTTGAATTGGCATGGTTGGCTGACACCGCGACTCTATGTGGTGGGAGTGAGATAGAGGTTCAGTGTCAACAGCGTTACAGTTGTTGTTAAAAAAAAGAAAAGATGGTAAATAAACGACTGGTGTGAACCACTACTGCCTCCTGCTGGATCATTTGGGATTATAAGCCTGCTGTTGAGACGCTCGGGTCGCGCGGTGTATGGGACACGAGCGCTCTCCATTCGTGGCGGAAGATCAGCCGATAGCTGCTAGCGCCCGCTAGCCGTTTTAGCTAGTGAGCAGTTTAGCCAGTTCAGCTCTACTAACCCGCGGTCGTCACAATTGTTGTCAGAAGTGGGATCTATGAGTGTCTAGCAGACACTATGGAGCCGACCATAGGCGAATTAGAGCGTCTAATCCGAGACAACTGCTCGCTTCTGGAAAGCATGGCTGCCGAGACCCAGCGGAGGAGACCCGAGCTGGGCGGCCAGAGGCCACAGCGCGCCCCGGAACAGCCACCCCTGCTCTCCCGCAGCTGGAGGGGATTCCAGGGGCCGCACCACAGCTTCCTGGCAGGATGGCTGCTAAGCTACAGCACTACACTGGGGCGACGCAGCTGGAGCCGTACCTGGCCCAAGTCACGCTGGCTGCCACTCACAACGGGTGGGGTCAAGAAGAGACTGCCACCCACCTGGCGCTCGCACTGGAGGGCCCGCGCTCCAGGTTCTGCTGGACCTGCCCTAGTGGAGCAGCGTGACCTCCGGGCTCTGACCACGGCGCTCGGCAGACGATTCGGACACAGACCACCAGCCGAACAGAGCAGGGAGGAGCTGGCTCGCCGACGCAGACGCGAGGGAGAGAGCCTGGGGTCCTTTGCGGCGGACGTCCGCCTCTATGCCCGACGGGGCTATCCAACATTCCCAGGAGCGGCACGAGAGGAGCTGGGTCTCCACGCCTTCCTGAGGGGCCTCACACCGGAGAGGCTGCGACAGCATGTCCGGCTGTCATCCCCCGAGACCTGGAGAGGCATTGAGGGAGGCTGAGCGGGCTGAGGAGGTGCTGCGGGGCGAGCCAGTGACCCGGCGATCGGCCAGGGGGGTCGAGTGAGAGATGAGCGCGACCCAGTTGGACGAGGAGGAGGAGGCCAGACGAGCCCAACCAGAGGCAACCCCCGTCGGAGGCGCCGGACGGACTGTTGTTATCGGTGCGGGGAGCCCGGTCACCTCGCCCGGAACTGTCCTGCACCTAGTCCTCGGGCCCGAGTGACATCACCGACGGGAAACGGCCACGGGCGGGACAGTGAGGGAACCCCACCCCAATCGTTAAACCCTCTCCGTGACACTCATCCTGTGGTGGGCCGCTGTGGGTCCACCCGTGGACTATACCTGGATTGTATAATTGATGGACGGTCTTGCCGGGCCCTGGTAGACACGGGGTCCACCATCTGCTTGCTGCGGAGGGGGGTGCTCCCGGAGACGGGCGGTTCATTGCCGAAAGATTGGACCCCTACTCACACAGCGTTGTACACCGTCACAGGAGAAAAGACTGTGATGCCGGGGAAAAAGACTCTGCAGGTGGTGGTGGGAACGAACAGTGTGAACCATGAGTTCTGGCTTGCCGACATAACAGACGAGTGCATTGTTGGACTGTACTTGCTGGCCCACTGGGGGCACGGGTCGATGTGCCGGGAGTTGCCATCCACCTTGGTGCTGAGACCGTGCAGCTCCGAGTGGGCCGCGGTAGCCAGGGACAGACCCCACCCCACCAGCACCCCAAAGCCCTCGCGCCCCACAGCTCCAAGCCACAGCCAGGGATCGAGGGTGGCAAGGGTGCGGAAGAGGATCCAGGGGGTGAACGTAAGCAGGGCCAACATCCCGCAGCCAGAGTCGCCGCCTAGCTCGGCAGTCTCCCCGTCACCCGAGACTGTCGCGGCAGTGGAGGAGCTTGGGCGCGGAGTGGGGTGCACCTCAGTGCGACACAGCAGCGGCAGCTGCAGAGCCTCTTGGCAGAGTTTATGGATATTTTTGCCGCCAGGGAAGAGGACTGCACAAGGACGGGCCTGGTGCAGCACACTATCGACACTGGAGCGGCTGCTCCAATCCGGCTGCGGCCCCACCGCCTGCCCTCGCCAAACGCCAAGCTGCCGAGGAACTGATAAAAGAGATGGCAGCTAATGGTGTCATTGAACCCTCGGATAGTCCATGGGCCGCACCTGTGGTTATGGTGCGGAAGAAAACAGGGGGTTGGCGCCCTTGTGTGGACTACAGGCGTCTGAACGCGGTCACCCGCAAGGACTCTTACCCGCTACCTCGCATCGATGACGCACTGGATTACATCGCTGGGTCCAGTTGGTTCAGCTCACTAGACCTCCGCAGTGGGTACTGGCAGGTGGAGCTTGCTGCTGAGGCACGGCCCAAGACTGCATTCACCATAGGGCAAGGACTGTGGCAGTTTAGGGTGATGCCTTTTGGACTATGCAATGCACCAGCCACGTTTGAAAGGTTAATGGAAAGGGTCCTCAAAGACATTCCCCGTGCCCGCTGCGTGGTCTATTTGGATGATTTGCTGACTCATGCCAAGGACTTTGAACAGGCTGTTGCTAACCTGCGAGAGGTCCTGACTGCCATCCGCGGGGCCGGACTAAAGCTGAACCCGGCCAAGTGCAATCTTCTTGCTCGCCAGGTGAAGTTCCTGGGACATGTGGTGAGCGAGAAGGGGGTGGCTACTGACCCCGAGAAGGTGGTTGCTGTGGGGACTGGCCTCCCCATCGAACGTCGCCGAGCTACGAAGCTTCCTGGGCTGGCCTCCTATTATAGGAGGTTTGTAAAAGGCTTTGCCACCGTCGCTAGCCCCTTGCATCAGTTGACAAACAAGGGTCAGCGGTTTGGTTGGACTGAGGACTGTGCAGCGGCTTTCGAACAGCTGAAAACTGCCCTTGTGAGTGCCCCGGTCTTGGCGTATCCTGACCCCAGCCAGCCTTTCCTTTTGGACACTGACGCCAGCAACGTGGGGGTCGGAGCTGTGCTCTCCCAGAGGGGAGAGGCTGAGGAGCGAGTGGTGGCATACTACAGCTGCAGCCTCAGCCGGCCGAGAGGAATTACTGTGTTACCCAGCGTGAGCTGTTGGCTGTGGTCCTGGCGGTTCGTCATTTCCGACCTTACCTCCTGGGCACTAAGTTCCTGCTCAGGACCGACCACGCCAGCCTAACCTGGATGCTGAACTTTCGCCAGCCGGAGGGTCAGGTGGCCCGGTGGCTGGAAATACTAAATGGTAAATGGTAAATGGCCTATATTTATATAGCGCTTTTATGGTCCCTAAGGACCCCAAAGCGCTTTACATATCCAGTCATTCACCCATTCACACACACATTCACACACTGGTGATGGCAAGCTACGTTGTAGCCACAGCCACCCTGGGGAGCACTGACAGAGGCGAGGCTGCCAGACACTGGCGCCACCGGGCCCTCTGACCACCACCAGTAGGCAACGGGTGAAGTGTCTTGCCCAAGGACACAATGACCGAGACTGTCCGAGCCGGGGCTCGAACCGGTAACCTTCCGATTACAAGGCGAACTCCAAACTCTTGAGCCACGATCGTACAAGAGTACGACTATGAGGCCCAGCACCGACCGGGGCGGCAGCACGCCAACGCTGACGCCCTGTCCAGGCGCCCCTGTTCTGCGGATGAGTGCCGGTACTGCAGGCGCCTGGAGGAGCTGGACCGGGGTCCGACATCGGCAGCAGCAGAACCCGAGGGTGAGGATGAAGGGCAGGAACCTTTCACCGCGGCGGAGCTGCAGCAGCACCAGGTGAGCGATCCAGCGCTGAGGATGGTGAGGGACTGGATGGAGGCAGGGACACGGCCAGACTGGTCCGCCGTGTCTTCCCAGGGGCCCGAGACGAAGTCGCTGTACTCCCAGTGGAACAACCTGGAGCTCCATGGCGGTGTAATCTACCGGCGGTGGCGAGCGCCAGACGGGGAGGCAACATACTCCAGCTCCTGGTTCCCCGGGCCTTGCGGCCTGAGGTCCTCCGCTGGGTTCATGGGCTGCAGGTACGGGCCATTTTGGGAATGGCAAGACGGTGCGGCGGCTGAGACGGCGGTTCTACTGGCCGGGGTGTCGTCAGGACGTGGAGATCCATGTCCACTGCTGTGACGACTGCACGGCACAGAAAGGTCCCAGCCAGCGCTCCCATGCCCCATTGCAGCAGTACCTAGTTGGGGCGCCAATGGAGCGGATCGGAGTGGACATCCTAGGTCCGTTCCCTGTTACTGATGCCGGCAACCGGTATGTCCTGGTCGCGATGGATTATTTCTCAAAATGGCCAGAGGCGTACGCGGTACCGGATCAGAGTGCGGTGACGACGGCGCGGACTCTGGTGGATGAGATGTTTACGCGGTTTGGTGTACCGGAGGAGCTCCATAGCAACCAAGGGAGGAATTTTGAGAGCCAGGTGCTGGGAGAAGTGTGTCGGAGGCTGGGGGTGAGAAAAACGAGGACCACCCCCCTCCATCCTCAGAGCGATGGTCTGGTTGAGCGGTTCAACCGCACGCTGGCCACCCAGCTGGCCATCCTGACCAGCCAACATCGAGGGACTGGGACCAACACCTGCCCCTTGTTTTGTGGGCGTATCGAACAGCAGTGCAGGAGTCAAGTCAGTGTACTCCTGCAGCGTTAATGTTCGGAAGGGAGCTCCGAACTCCGGTGGACTTGGTGTTCGGGGCGCCCCTGAGCCGGAGATTGCTGGTGGACCAGAGATGGACTATTACCGGCGGCTCAGGGAGCGGTTGCACATGGTGCAACAGCTGGCAAGACGGACATTGGAGGGAGCCGGAGCCTGCCAGAAACGGGCGTACGATACCCGTGCGCATGGTCCTATGCTGGGGGCTGGAGATTGGGTCTGGGTGTTATTCCCCCAGAGGAAGCGGGGGCTGACCCCCAAGCTCATGAGCCACTGGCAAGGCCCGGGCGAGATCCTGGAACAGCTATCGGAGGTGGTCTTCCGAGTCCGGATGCCGGGGCGGGGAAGGCGGGTGATGCAACACAAGGACCGGCTGGCGCCATACCATCCGCTTGCCCCCAACCCACAGACTGGTGTGCAGCCTGGGGACCCCTTGCCCCCTACGCCCGGCCCAAATGGGGGCGCCATGGATTCCCAGGCAAGGCCGAAGCGTACTCGACGCCGGCCCGGACATTTGCTGGACTACAGAGTGGACAGTTAAGGTTGTGGGGACACTAAACCTCTTGGGGGGGGGCTGTGTAATGACCTGGCTGGGGTTGTTAGCCAGGTGCATTCTGGGTATTGTGTTGTCTGAGTTTTCTATCATCCTGCTAGTTCCTATGTGTTGATTCGCATGTTGTGTTAGTGTTATGTAATGTAAGCCACAGTGGAGTTGATGTGTATTCTGTGGAGCGGGTTGAATTGGCATGGTTGGCTGACACCGCGACTCTATGTGGTGGGAGTGAGATAGGGGTTCAGTGTCAGCAGCGTTACAGTTGTTGTTAAAAAAAAGAAAAGATGGTAAATAAACGACTGGTGTGAACCACTACTGCCTCCTGCTGGATCATTTGGGGATTATAAGCCTGCTGTTGAGACGCTCGGGGTCGCGCGGTGTATGGGACACGAGCGCTCTCCATTCGTGGCGGAAGACCAGCGATAGCTGCTAGCGCCCCGCTAGCCGTTTTAGCTAGTGAGCAGTTTAGCCAGTTCAGCTCTACTAACCCGCGGTCGTCACAATATATAATAATCTCAAAAGTAATGCCTTGAAGCAGAAAATAGTAAAACTTTATTAAAATTTAAAACTGAAGTACAGTATTTGGATGTGTGTATTGTGTCTACTTTTTTTTTTTTTAACTCA
Organism: Oreochromis niloticus; assembly: GCF_001858045.2. Classification (NCBI taxonomy): domain Eukaryota; kingdom Metazoa; phylum Chordata; class Actinopteri; order Cichliformes; family Cichlidae; genus Oreochromis; species Oreochromis niloticus. Next base: position 82,034,258 of record NC_031967.2, on the reverse strand, counting down.
CCATATTCATAAATAGTGTTGGGAAGGTTACTTTTAAAATGTATTCCACTACAGAATACCGAATACATGCCCCAAAATGTATTCTGTAACGTATTCCGTTACGTTACTCAATGACAGTAACGTATTCTGAATACGTTGGATTACTTAATATATTATCATGCTGTTTACAACTACGTGAATGTACTATTGCTGTGATTTATTACTGTTACTGAAGGTCCGCGGCTCCAAAACATAGTAAATTGCCTGTAAATGGTAAATGGCCTGTATTTATATAGCGCTTTACTAGTCCCTAAGGACCCCAAAGCACTTTACATATCCAGTCATCCACGCACACATTCACACACTGGTGATGGCAAGCTACATTGTAGCCACAGCCACCCTGGGCGCACTGACAGAGGCGAGGCTGCCGGACACTGGCGCCACCGGGCCCTCTGACCACCACCAGTAGTGTCTTGCCCAAGGACACAACGACTGAGACTGTCCAAGCCGGGGCTCGAACTGGCAACCTTCCGATTACGAGGCGAACTCCCAACTCTTGAGCCACGATCGCCCCGTAAAGCGACCTCTGGCTAATACAGTGGGTTCCGTGTCGGGCTGGTAGCCAAAAACTAGCTTTACTTTGTTGTCTGGGTCAACTTTGCTTGCCAGAGACAGAGAGAGGCGTTAAAAGGCTGCTCCAACGGAACTTATTGTTTCCGGAGGAAAACACGAACACAGTGTACAGTTGAGTCTTAATAGCTTACTTACAAATGGGCTCGTCAGGCACTCTTCTTGGCTGCAGTGGTTATTATTATATTTACATGCTTCCAGCTCCCGTTTTTGCTCCGTGACAGCTCGGACTTTTCCTGCTTTAGAGCTATGCCTGTAGCATTCTGCCTATTAGCTTAGCACAACAACAACAACAAAAAGGCGCTCTCTCACCCAGGAAACACGCAGAGAGAGAGCGCGTCACCCTGTAACCATGGCAACAATAACGCTGCCGCCTGGAACAACAGAACATAGCTGTCAAACAAACCCAAACAGTCCTGACCCGCGACAATATGAAACAGGGAAGTACCGCAGTGTAATCCATTTATTTCAACAAAGTAACTGTATTCTGAATACCACCTTTTTAAACGGTAACTGTAACGGAATACAGTTACTCATATTTTGTATTCTAAATACGTAACGGCGGTACATGTATTCCATTACTCCCCAACACTGTTCATAAACGTCTTAATAATAAATTCCATATTCTATTACCACATTATTTGTGATCACTGGGTTTGCGGGTTAGGGGTGTGTGTGTGTGTGTGTGTTGGGGGGGGGGGGTGTCTTTAGGCTCCCCCCACCCCTGCCACCAGTATATTTTTAAGCAAGTATTTCTAACTTTTATTTCAATATTCAGTTTCCTACCATCTGTTCTTAAAGGGTAATTGCCAGGTAACCCACCCTCCCCCTTTGCACACACATGCACACAAACAAAACACAGTATAATTCACAACCTCATTATAGTGAACAAATATTTATGCCATTTTACACCATCAAACTTACATAGCTAAGGATGAAGAACCTTTTGTTCTTTAAAGAACCATTTGTAATAGCTGAGGAACCATCCACAAAATAAAAAGGTTCTTTGACGTATGATGGTTCTTTAAAGAACCATGAAGACATCTGAAGAACCATTTAAGAATCATATTTTTTCTGAGAGTGAGGTGCTAATAGAGCCTCATTTGGTTGTCTCATAAATGACTGTGTGATTGATTTAATTAAGTACCATGCATGCATACTTTAAAGGTACATTTTGGATACAGTTGCGATTTCCAGTCTGCTGTGCACCCCCAAACACTCACAGGCTCTGGGGGCAGCTCTCTGGTACAAAGCTGCAGTGTTCATACATTGCCTCTAAACCCTCCGACTCAGCAATGTCCCATTCATGATTATCTGGCCCATACAAAAAAGAAAAATGCAAAGAAAGTTATACAATATCAGTCTGACAGCTTATGATGTCTTTAGCTTCTTGTCATAGTTAAAAAAGTTGTCCCCTTAAAGACAGTAAACCTCAGTGAAAACAATATTATGGAATACAGAGTTATACTGAGGTCATAATACTGTAAAAACTGTCTGTGAATATTTTCGTTTACCTAGATTTATGAGTCATCTACACCTGGAGCACTTCCCCTGGGTCTCAAAGATAGCCTACTGGCTGGAACATAAAAGCTCCAGCTCACAAATTGTTATGGAGGAGGTGAAGTGGTCAGAGTTGTTTGATGTTTTGCAAAGGATTTCACTGTTCTTCAAATTAAATTACTCTTTTGACAAAACATACAGGCACACAATGATGACTTTGGAGGCCAGTTTAAAGATGGCTTCTCAATTGTTTCAGTTCACCTGATGGGACCTTTTAAAACCTCAATAAAGAACTCTTTATGGGTTGAGAGCTTAAAATCATAACATCTCTCCTACTTGATGCTGCAGTTCATAAACTAGTCTGCAGTCAGACACATGTAAGATATGAACATACAGCAACATGGTGAATGTTTTATAAATGTTTCAATCATCCACTAATGTATGGAACGCCAGGACTGCCATAATGAATTAATTAAATACACCATTAAATAATTAATTAAATGTGTCAATAATTAATTAAAATTGGAATTAATTAATTAAATAAATAGTTATGACACATGTAATTAATTAATTATTGACACATTTAATTAATTATTTATGTATTTCACATTTTAATTAATTATTGACACATTTAATTAATTAATTATTGACACATTTAATTAATTATTTAATGATATATTTATTTATTTCATTTTGGCAGTCCTGGTGCCTGGCTCTCACGATGAATTAATTTTATCTGTCAGCCTCACCCATCAAACTCAGGGGGCGGGGTTAACGCTGCCCATGCAGCTTCTCTAACATTTGATTGGTTGCCGCAGCGGTCAGTGGAAGAATCCGCGAGTTTCTCTGTGAATTTCCCATTACGTCGTAGCGCACTCGCTGCTTGCTTGGAAGTTTAGGGGGGGTTTCGCTGTAAAAAGAAGTTTTCTTCCCACGCACAATGGATGCTAATGTTTTTGTCACTATTTATGGAATCAAACTTAAAGTAAGGTCAGGACTTCCACGCTTTAAACGCTGCACGCTCATACTTTCTCCCGCACTCGATATATTATCCATTGTTGATCTGCAGACAGCTGTGGCCACGAACGTCGCACTCGCTTACGTCATTGTCATGAGACGTTCTCTCAAAATATCACGGTTTTAGTAACGCAGTAACGCAGCGTTCCTATGTGAAAGTAACGGTAATCTAATTACCGTTTTTGCAATAGTAATCCCTTACATTACTCGTTACTTGAAAAAAGTAATCAGATTACAGTAACGCGTTACTGCCCATCTCTGGTAAAGATCTGGATGAATATTTTATTTTATTCTTTATTTCATCTTTTTATTCTATTTTTTAGTTTTATTTTTCAAGACTTGGTGGCAGAGTCACTCCATAACAGCTTGTGTCACTTAGTAATGTGAGTTTGATTCATGGTTTTGACCTTTGACCTCAGTACTTTCCACAAGTCATGTGACTGGGACTTTACCACTGACTGGAAGCGTGCAGGGATGCGTCCCAGGTGTGTGACCGGGACATGGCCTCTCTTCTCAGACTGATGAAGTAGCATCTGTGTGCATCTTAGCTGTGCATCTCCCAACTCTACGATAGACCCATCATCCGATGTGCAAACAGCATAGTGAAGGACACTTTCCACCCCTCACATGAACTGTTCTCCCTCCCTCCATCAACCGTAACAGCCAGACACTGCAAGAGCTTCTTGTTCCAAGCAGTCAGAGCCGTCAACTCACTACCACCAAAGGACTGACAAACACAAACACTTTTACAAACACCTCACAATACTCACCAAAAGACTCCAAAACAACAAAAACCTCTACAAACCCACAACACAGTGGACCTGGGAACAATATGTCACATGGTTACTGAACACATCTACATAATGCTATATTTGCACATGTTGTCTTTGTCCTGTCTCGTCTACAATATCCTGACAATAACTTGAACCTGGTATTAAATACCTACTGCACAATCCACTTTGTATTGTCTCTGTCCTGTCTTTGTGTATTGTATACATAGATATAGTTAGTAATAGTACCTCTTTACTCTTAATTTTACCCAAATTCCGTGAGTTATTATTTAATTGTAATTCCTAGTTTTATATGTCTTGGACATATACTTTTTATATTCTTATAAATGCACCATGGGGGGCTTAAGATGAAACAGCATTTTGGTACGCTGTACACTGTGTATATTGTTGTGTTGACAATAAAGATCTCGAATCTTGAATCTTGATAATGAATTCAGTTTGTTAAAACTCTGAAGCGCAGATGCTTCCTTTGATGCGAGTACGTCAGATCAAGGCACACCTGAAACATTGTTGCGGGAAGTTCTGTTTGATACAGCAGATCAGTGATGCATCACAAATGGCTGTATAGAGACAGATCGATCACAGTAGTTAGTTTACCTGCTGCTTTGAATTCTGTTTAATATAAAAACACGGTTGAAAAAAAGTAAAGACTGGTCTTGCAAACAATAGATTTAGCTGAGTTAAAAGAATCAGTAATTTAAGCTTCTTACTGCAGAGAGTAATGTGGTTTAAGGCACACGTCTGTGCCTCTTACAATTACCGACTTGAAATTATATCTGTGAACAGGGGGGTGAATGAAGAGAGCGTGTTATCACATGAATCTATAATTTATAACCTGGTGTAGCTGCTAAAAATGACTCATATGTTGTTTTGTCTCAACTATCTGTATTTTGACAGGTTGCAAGGCTCTGAGACAGAACCTGCCACTGTGTGCAGAACCTGTGTGTGTGTATGAAGTTTTTTAGTTTTGTTTGTTTTTTTGTTTTTTTTGTTTTTTGCAAAAAGTGAGCTTTATTGAGTTATATTGATTGATTGATTTGTTGATGTTGATGTATTCAAAGTTCATGCAAAGGACTTCTTTTCATACATGTGCAGTTGCTTGGGCTCTATTTATAGTGGACAGCAGATTCTTCATGACTCTTTTCAAAACAGCAACGTCTATATTCAAAGAATACTCACTGTTGACCCCTGTGCTCCTTTGTTTTACTAAATGCCACATTTTCAGAGAAAATTTGGTGGATTTTTTTTATTGCACTGTAAAAGCCCCAGGATGCCATTTGTTTAGGATGAAACTCTTGTGGATTCAATTTTTTATGTTTTCTGCTTTTGGACTGAGGGTATCTAATACACATGTTGTCACTGTGTTTAGTAAAAGCAGAGCCCTCTGTGTGCTCCTTTAACAGCTGGTAGTACTTTGGCAAGTCTGAAAATGGAATGGAATTATGAAAATGGACAGAATCTGGGTTCAAGCTTCCTCTTCTTCCTCTTCAGTTACCAGTGATCATTCATAGGGACCATGAAAGATTTGTCTTATTGTCCCCATAAACAACATGTTTTTATAGAAATCATTGTGACACAGAGATTTATATTCTTTCACAAGAGCATGAACTCAAAATCCTTTGATTTTCATATTTATAAAATATGAAAAAGACTTTTATTACAATGTATGATCTACACCTCTTGTAAAAAAAAAAAGCTGATTGGATGCATTCAAAAAGGCTCCTGTACTACCTTCTCTGAGCACACACACACACACACACACACACAAACACACACACATGCACACGCACACACATCTTTGTTGGATTTTATATGAACAGTCACATCAAATTCATTCCAAAATTTTGCCTTTGCTTCAATTAAGATGTGTGTTTAAATCTAAGATACCGTTCTTGTTCAAATTGTTTATTGACATATTAAAGATGTAGCTCAGTAATTATGATCAAAATAAAGTGGATTTCATCATCTGCAGGTTGTGAAAAAGTGGTGACATATTAAAAACAATTGCATATCCAAAGGAGATATTTCTAGACAACAAATGAGTCACGTTTTAAGTACAGTTTGAATAATCAGACAGACATTTATTATATGTGAGTCCAGCACAGGTTTAAACATCAAAGGAAGGCAATGAGAAGGTGAGTCATACACTAAATACACATAACCGATTTTGATAACAATGCGCATATTCTGCTTCTCTGACATTTATTAAAATTCTGAAATTGATTGATTAGATTGATTGATTATACTTTATTCATCCCGAGGGAAATTGGGTTAAGGCTGCCAGCCGTGCCAGCGCCGTCTTACCCTTCCGACCATACATACATTACACAAACATCACATGGGGAAGACAGGTCAGAGGGGTATAACATGGAAAAGCACAACATGAGGAAAGATAAGGAGAAAAAAGAACTCCCCCCAGACTGAGCTCCAACAGGGAGATCAGTTTGAGAACAGAAAAAAACACCTCAGCACATAGCACATGAAAAAACTCTAATACACCAAAGAAACACATGACAAGCAACAGGGGTGGGTAAAGGGTGAGAGACAGCCAGTGTAGACAGTACATCCGGGCCTGCAGCCTATGCGCTGGTCTCCATGATCCACCGTCAGCATTGGAAGGGAATAAGAGTCGAAGGCATTTGGAGGGGGGGTGAGTGTACATCTGCATGTGTGTGTGTGTCCAGAGTTCAGCTGAGACAGTGTCCTTCGCCCTGCCAGGCTAAGTAAACAGTCTTCCAGCCAACCCAGGTGGCCTTGCATAGAATGGGAAGAACAGTCTCAACACAGTCGTTATCAGGGTGTTTTGTTCAGCTCCAGCCTTGAGACCACAGCTGGCGCCGAAGGGGTCTCCGCATGAAATGATGGTGGTTTTTACTTTAGTGCGAACAAGTCATATGAATTTCAAAGCTGTTCTAACAGTCCAACACTGGTCACTCAATCTCCCGTTGGAGAGCCGCGAGCTTCTCCATGATGTTATCAGACTTACGCTCCGTGGTGTTGTCATTCTTGTGCTCAAAGAGCTGATTCTGAGAACTCACAACTGCGGTGCGCTTCCCAAGATGTAATCAGTTTGCAGTCAGAGGTCTTGTTCTGAGTATTCACGGCAGCTGTGAGCTTCTCCAAGATCTTATCCTTGCTGCACTCAATGAGCCATTTCGAAAAAACTCCTGCCTCGTCCCATCGTTTCAATCCCAGCGGGCAGCCTTGTGGGGGTTTGAACAGCCGGTTCCGCTTCCTTAATTCTTCGATAAGCCAGGGCCAAGCCAGCTCCGATCAGCAAGAACCCTGTTATCATGGTTCCGAATAGGTAGATATCTTCAGCAGTCAGGCTCACCTGAGCCCAGACTTCTCGTTGAGAAAAGGGTGTCAATTGCATTCAGGGACCAGTTGATCAAATCCATAATTCTCTTTTAGGTTTTAGAGAACAGACTGTGAGAGAGTGTTCCAGGGAAAAGTAATACAAAAAACACGAGACTAGACAAGGACACAAGAGGCTAAGAAGGGAAGCTAAGGGAGATGAGGAGGAGGAAAAAAAAGTGCGACCGCCTTCACCAAGAGCAAGAGAAGAAGAGAGAGAGAAATATTATTACAGTATCTAAAAATGTATCTAAAATGCTCCATAAAATTCAAACTTGGCAGAAAAAAGTTATCTTAGTCATAAGAGGGACAATTCAATTCTGTGCTATGAGAGGTGGGCTTCACGGGGAAAGACTGAAGACTGTGAGATGTCTGCAGCCATGACCACAGGAGGGCAGCACGAGTGGGTCAGTCAGAGGGAAAATGAGACATTTAATTTTATTTGTATAAAACACTGAGGTTTAAACCTAAAGTCACTTCTTAGCTGCACATGTAGATTTTCTGGGGTGAACTCTGTGTTTCTGCTCAGTGTTTACAGTCTCTGGGTTTGAAATGGGAGAAAAATGACCAACAGATTATTACCTGCAGGTTCGATATGTGCAGAGAGCAGTCTGTGTTTCATTTCCTCTCCTTTACCAGAGTCAGGAACATCTTGGTTTCTTCCTTCATTGTTGCTGGATTGGTTCATTATTAAACTGTAGCAGGATATTTGTTTTGATGGAGTTCAGATATGTTGATGGTTTGAATGTTTCTGCTTCATGTGCTGTAAATCTTTGTATCACACCTTTGTATCATCAGCTTCCAATGTCTGTCACTAAAAGCAGGTAAAACCATGTTTGTGTCATGATTCATGAGCTCTATAATCTGATCATGTTTGTTCATGAAACCTTCATCTAACCGAGTCTGTCACTGTTACAGCTTTCACAAGAACAAACACAAAACGTCCCACCTAAAGGTAAAACCAGGAAACTAACATGTAGCTCCATGACATTTCCACAAACGTGTATATGCAGAAACTCTCAATGAGTCTTTCAAAGTACAGTGGAGGAGTTTTTACTTTTTACTTTGCAGAATTGAATTCAGACACATTGGAGGTTTTTTGAAGTTCATTCCAAATAAACTTGATCTGATTCAATCTGATTTAGACTTTGACTTGGACACTCCAAAACCTTCATTTTGTTTATTTGAGCCCTTCAGAGTTGGACTTGCTGGTCTCTCTGAGTAACCTGAGAGCTCTTGAGTTTCAGGACATAAACTGATGTTTGGACGTCCTCCTTCAGGATTTCTGAGAGGAGTCTGATGTGTGATGTAACGGGTCTCAATTCTTCCAAAAAATTCAATTGACAGAAGAGTTTGCCACAAGGATCATCCAGATGTTCTTGGCAGATGTGAGATGAGCTTTGTGTGTTGTTTTTGCTGAGCGGTGGTTTTCTCCTTTTCTCCACTCAAAGATAAATCCTAATTTTCCAACTGTAAACAAATGGCTTTTTAGCAAAATTTCTGGGTCATTTCCCAGTCAACCATAGATCACAGACTTCAATGATGGACAGACAGGATGTAATAGAACAGTCTAACTGGTAATATCTTAAATTTCACAGTCAATTATAACTCCATGACTTTTCAAAGTCAATATATTTATTTTATTTATTATTTTATTAACCTTTATTCAACCAGGAAGATCCCATTGAGATTAAAAACCTCTTTTTCAAGGGAGACCTGGCCAAGATAGGCAGCACCAAGTGTCTTACAGTAACAGAAATTATTCAATTAAACACAGGCAGCAACAAAACATATGCAAAAATAAATGAAAAAATAAAAATACAATAAAATAAAATTCAATATAATTCAGTAAAATTCAATAAAGTTCAATTAAGAATAAAAAATCTGTTAAAATGAAAATCAATCTAATTGAAACAGTTGCATGTTATGGACTTGGCCTCAAGGATTCGTAGTTTAGATTTAAAAGCACTTAATGAAATGAATTCAGTCATTTTCTATTCGTTCTGCAGTTTGTTCCAAGCCAAGGGTGATAAATGGACAAAGAGCTCTTTTACCAAATTCAGTTCGGGCAAATGGAACAGAAAGCAACAAGTAACCATGCGGACGAAGAGAATACCGACCAGCATGTTTCATTACGAGCAGGGAACATATATAAGAAGGCAGCAACCCAAATATCGCCTTATATATAAAACTGTATAAATGGGAGTTTCTTCGACTTTCTAAAGCAGGCCATCCTACCTGAGAGCATAACTCACAGTGGTGAGTCTGAAATTTACGGTTAGTGATGAACCTCAGAGAGGCATGATACACAGAATCAACCATTCAAAGACATTGAGCAGAAGCATTCATATATAGAATATCACCATAATCCAGCACAGGCAAGAATGTTGCAGCAACAAGTTGCTTCTTTGTTTTAAAAGAGAAACACAACTTATTTTGAAAATAAAATCTCAGTTTTAACTTCAGGTTTTTCACAAGATTCTCTACATGTGGTTTGAAGGTGAGCGAGTCATCAATTAAGATTACCAGATATTTATGCGTGTGAACCAACTCTATTTTATTACTTTCTAGAGTGGTTACTGATGGGATTGTTTGGGCCCATTTCCTTGATTTAAAAAACAACGTGAGCTTCGTTTTGTCTGTGTTGAAAACAAGTTTAATCTGAAGTAATGAGTGCTGGGCAGCAATAAAGGCTTTCTTCAAGGAGTCAATGGTTTGGAAAAGAGTTAAAGCACAGCTGTAAATAACTGCATCATCAGCATAGACGTGCAAGTTTGCATCTGGCACATTTAGACCAAGATTGTTTATTTAAATGATAAATACAAGGGGACCTAATACAGAACCCTATGGTTATGCACTGTTACAAAGTTAGAACATAAACCGTCAGATTGTATGCACGGAGACCTGTTACTGAGGTAGTTTGAGAACCATGCCACTGCTCTCTCAGAGAGTCATGGCTGGTGGAGTCTACTTTTTAAAATACAATGATCAACAGTGTAGAATGTGTTTGACAAATCAATAAAAAGGGATGCACAGTGTTTTTTTTTTTTTATCAAGTGCAATAGTAATGTCATTTACCACCAGCAGCTGTGATAGTACTGTGATTCTTCCTAAAGCCTGATTGATATTCAGATAAAATGGCATTGGTCTCTAAAAACTCCTTTAACTGCTCAAACAAAAGAGCTTCAAGAACTTTGGCCAGCACAGATAGATTAGATATTGGTCTGTAATTAGTTAACACTGCTGGGTCGCCCCCTTTTAATAGAGGGACAACAAAAGCTGATTTCCATACTGAGGGAATTTCATTCGTATCCAGTGTGAGGTTGAAAAGTGATGTCCAAAAACATTAAAGCACTTATGCAAATATGTGATGTCTTGATAAATCGAGCAGATATTTGAAGTTTCCACAGCACCATTCTCGCATGAAAATATCTTAAAAGTTTATTTTGTGACCCAGAAAGAGTAATAAGATAAGATGACCTTTATTAGTCCCACAGGTGGGAAATTTGTTTTGTTACAGCAAAAGTGCAAAGTTACGTAGCAGAAATTAGAAAACACTGGAACGCAATAAAATACAATAGAATAAAATAAAATACTATATACAATAGAATAAAATAGAATAGAATAATATATACAATAGAATAAAATAGAATAGAATAATATATACAATAGAATAAAATAGAAATACAAATACTATATACAACTGAGTAGGAAAATACAAAAACACAACTTCGTCAGAAGAAGAATTGCACAAGAATTGCACATATAGCAGTCTTATTGCACATGTGTGGGTTTGTGTGTTTAATATTTATTATATTATATACTCCGCCACTCTGTGCTCCTCCGCCACTGCCTCGTTTGAGTTTTGGACAAAATGGATTCTGGGATATTGCATTCTGTCATTTCGAGCTGATTGGAGACCAAAACAACCAATCAAATTTTTTTGAATCCAAGTCTGTGATTGGCTGGTTTTGTGGCGCAAATATAATGGTGAACGGAAAGAGCTGAGCGCGCACAGGCAGAAATGTTGAGAGCGTGAGCAACACATTGTGAGCGAGCGTAAATGCAAAAACTGAGTGAGAGGGGCTGCTATTGTGTGTATGTATAGATAATAGCAAACACTGAAATACATTTTTTGCACGCAGCAATGAATTTTGTTCACTCAAATTTAGTTTTTCTTCGCTCAAAAGAAATTTCTCCTCAAAATGCAACACTTGCACCTGCAAATGGTTTTTGTTTTTCAATCAGAATAGTGGCACAAAAATAATGCCATAGATTTAGTGTTTGTGTTATTACGAGTGCTGAACAAGAAGAGTTCCAGATGGTCCAGTGGACACATGTGTGACTCCTGTGATTAAAGCATCTTTCTTTCAGCTTAACGAGTGAACCGTCAGCTCGTTCAAACACACGTTAAAGTCCGTTTGGCTCGACACCACCGAACAGAGGCAGCAATATAACATAGCTAACATTAACAGTGCAGTGAATCCTGCTTGTGCCGTCATATTCAGGACTGCAAACCGAGCAGCATCACTGACTTTCAGCTTGTTGTGTTTGTGGATATATGACTGACTTTAATTATCCATAAAATCATCACATTCTCTGTAAGATTAAGGTCAATTATTGAACGGCGTTTATTTTAAAGTAAAGGCTTTAAAACCAAGTTAGTACAAACATTTATAATAATGGATTGCATTTATAACACACTTTTCGAGACCCTCAAAGCACTTTACAATTCCACTATTCATTCACACACTGGTGGAGGCAGCTACAGTTGTAGCCACAGCTGCCCTGGGACAGACTGACAGAAACGAGGCTGCCACATCGCACCATCGACCCCCTCTGGCCATCACGAGTAGGTGGTAGGTGAAGAGTCTTGCCCAGGGACACAATGACCGAGACTGTCCGAGCCGGGGCTCGAACCGGCAACCTTACAAATACAAGACGAACTGCCAACTCTTGAGCCACGATCGTCATCACTACTGTCACATAACTTTGCCGACATGTGGCCAACAGTAATATTTTAATGTTCTTCATTATTAAACATTTGCACATAAATAAGTTACATAATATTCAGTAGTTTACTCTTTGGCCGCTCTGCTTCCAACGTTTTTTTCAGCAAAATTGTCCACACCCACCGCTGCGCTATGAAGTCTGGGATATGTTGGGCCATGAAGTCTACACCGCCACTGTCATGATCCTGGGTCCTTTTGACCCAGCGTTTTGTGTTTTCTATTATTGTAATTTTGGTTCTGTTCTTCCTCGGTTAGTGTTCATTCTTTTCTACCCGTGTATCCCTGTGTTTAGTCTGTGTCATTACGTGTATGTGTTTCCTGTTTTACTTTAAAAGTCTCTGTCTTATCTTAGTGTGTTCAGTTTACTTTTCCCCTGTCTCGTCAGGTCTGATTACTCCCAGCTGTGCCCTCCTTTTGTGTCTCATTCCCTCGTTATCCTTCTGTGTATTTAAACCTCGTGTCTGCCTCTGTTAGTTGCTGGTTCGTCTGTGTTGCTCCCCTCTGTTTTCTCGTGTTTTCTCCCTGCATCTCCGTTTCTCAACCCAAGGTTTCAGGTTTGTTTGTTAGCTCTTCCCAGTTTAGGTTTTTCAGTTCTTGTTCACCTGCCTTTGTTGTTTGTACCCACGCGTGTAAATAAAGACTCACCTGCACCCGAGCTGCCGCCTTTTGGGTCCTCTCTATAATCTCCACACGCCTGCCACTCCGGGCGTGACAGCCACAGCCTTAAAATTCAGGGAAATGAAGGACGCATTTAAAGACCGCATTTCGAGCAGCCTTTGAATTGGGACAGCCTTCGTCGCGTCGCTGTCACATAATGGGCCTTAAAATGCTTCCTTTAAGGCCGCAGACCCTGAATTGGGATACAGCCTCTGTGTTTCATGCAGTCTGTGTCGCGTCGTCTGTATTCCCACCCTCTATGTTTTCACGCCCAGTCTTTTGTATTCTTAGCCATAGCTTTCCGTGTATTCATAATTTATCATAGTATTAGTTACCCAGTTTAGTTAAAGTTTAGTTCTCATCACTGTGATTCTGCCTTGTTTGAACCCCATGTCTCTTCATAAAGGCTCGCATTTCATTCAAAGTTTCGTCTTCACCTGTGTCTGCACCTGAGTCCTCCACTCACTCTCCATACGGTCAGCCACTTCTACCGTGACAGACTGTGTGATTGATTTAAATTCAGTACCATGCATGCATACTTTAAAGGTACATTTTGGATACAGTTGTGATTTCCAGGCTGCTGTCACCCCCAAACACCCAAAGGCTCCGGGGGTATGGGATCAGAACGATGCCACCTTGAAATGAAAAAATATTGAAACTGAAAAAAATATTGAAATAAATGTACTAAAAAATCTTGTAATGAAACTGAAAAAAAAAAAAAAATTAATAGTGAAAAACAATTAATTGAAACTGTAAAAACAGCACTAGTGGCCTCTATGATGTATGCAAATACATGCGGGTCAGAATCCCCCCCCAGTGCACCCTCAGATGCCAAAACAGTGCCAGCAGAGTGAAACTGAAAAATGGTTTGAAACCAAAAAATTGATTAAAACTGAAAAAAATTGTAAACAAAAAAAAAATACAGTTTCAATTAATTGTTTTTCACTATCATTTTTTTTTCAGTTTCACTACAGTGTAGCAGTGTACCGTGTAAGATCCAATTAATACACTACGAGCTATGGTCAGAAATTAATGACTAACACTGACTGTACTATACTTGCCAGAATGTATACAAACAGATCCCTTTATATAGTGTGAAACACCTAGCGAAGCAGTTTTTGTAAGTAACTGTGTTGGAAACACAATGAGTGCTGTCAGTCCGCATTTTGAGCAGGAGAAGAAGTTCCTCTCTGCCAACCTGTCCTTCTGGGTGGTAAGAGGACACTATGATGGCTTTTCATGTATTTTACATAATTCCTCCTTGGTCCCACTTTCTATCCCACATACTTGAATTATAGTGTTAATGTTAAAGAAAAACATTCAGTAAAAGGACGAGATGTTACAATCCCTGATAATGCATTGGTTTAAAGGGAGAAAATCTTGAGAAATGGCTGTTTTGAGGAAGGGCAGCCCAGAAACATTACCAGCAGCACACATCATTGTGTGCCTCAACTTTCAGTCTTTTACCCAAGCTGCCATTTTTCCTTGGTTAGGTTTAGGGATTAGAGATCTGATCAGGATTATCAAAATAAAATTTGGGACACATCGTCCATCGACCATGGATTCATCAGGTGTTTCGGCCCCTCCAGGGTGGATCAGGCCCCCGGAGTGTGTCACTGGTTTATGTTGTATTGTTATTTCTTCTTCTATTCACTGCAACTGAAAAATATTACTTACCTCTTTAACATTTATGGAGCCTCATTTCTTCAAAGGGATAGAAAAGGTGATAGAGAGAAGTAAGACATAAGGGACAAGATAAAAAAATTTTAAGAGGTTAATGTAAATACTTCTCTACCAACCAGAATAAGGCTCTGCGTTAAAAAATGTAGGAGCATTTTCCCTCTTAAACACCCATAAAAGCATAAAATGTTGAATGGTATATTTGACATAGTAATGTGGCCCTAACCCATTTCTAACCCATTTGACTCAACACGGGAAACCTCACCCAGCCCGGACAGGAAAAGGATTGACAGATTGATATCTCTTTCTCGTTTCTATTCTCAGGATAACAAAATGTCTTATCTGCCTGGAACATAAAAGCTCCGGCTCACTTTCTACACAGTCTAGACGTTTTGGGAGTCATAGTATCACTTTTTAAACCTAAGGATTAAGTAATTTCTTTCTTTCTCACATAATATACCGACAGCGTTATACGTTTAGTCAACTCCACAAACACAGAATTGAGACATCAGCAGGTTTTTGCACTCTGAACTACTCTGTTTAACCCTTTAAAGCCGGTCGGAGCAGACACGCTCCATTTTGCGTAACTATTTTTAAATCTGGGTAGCTCTGCAACCACGTACGCTAGCGTGCTTTCTGATATATATTTTGCAGCTTTTTCTTTTTGTATTTCCCTGTAACAACCCCCAGGATGCCATTTGTTTAGGATGACATTCTTGTGAATTCTGCTTTTTATATTTTCTGCTTTTGGACTGAGGGTATCTAATACACATGTTGTCACTGTGTTTTGCTTTTACTTTGGAAAGTCTGTTTTTATTATGTCTCAGGGTCCAGACTGTTGAACACTTTAACGTACCGCTGATGCTTCACATCACAGTCTTTATGATGAAAAACATGTTCTCTCATTAACAGATGTCTGTGCGGTCACTTCTTATGAAAATGGACAGAATCTGGGTTCAAGTTTGATCTTCTTTCTCTTCTATTACCATAGATCATTCATAGGGACCATGAAAGAGTTGTCATATTGTCCCCATAAACAACATGTTTTTATAGAAATCATTGTGACACAGAGATTTATATTCTTTCACAATGAGCATGAACTGAAAATCTTGTGAGTTTCATATTTATAAAATATGAAAAAGAATGTATGATCTACACCTCTTGTTAAAAAAAAGTTGATTGGATGCATTTAAAAAGGCTCCTGTCGAGACAGTCCTTCTGCGAGCATGCAAGCAAACACACACACACACACACACACACACACACACACACACACACACACACACACTTTGTTGTATTTTATATGAACAGTCACATTAAATTTATTCCAGATTTTTGACTTTGCTTCAATTAAATGCATCTTTACATCTACGATAGTGTTCTTGTTCAAATAGTTTATTGACATATTAAAGATGTAGCTCAGTAATTATGAGCAAAATAAAGTGGATTTCATCATCTGCAGTTTGTGCAAACTGGTGCCATATTAAAAACAATTGCATATCCAGAGGAATGAGTCACGTTTTAGACACTGTTTAAATAATCAGCACTGACAGTCAGACATTTATTGAGCTCTACAAACTCAACGATGGATGACAACCTGGTAATATGTGAATTTGGAGGGTGAGCTTGAAGACGTGTGACTGCTGCGTCAGTGCACACAAAAGTCTTTGACAGATTTTTAAGATCATGTCAGCGTCAGAGCGATCCAGCGATGGTTATCAATACAGGAAGCAGTTTGTTTATATTCTCAAAAATCAACAGACTCATATTCATGTTTCTGTCCATGTGCACCTCTGCTGTCATATTTGGATGTTAGAAACTTCCTCTTTCTGCTTGTTGGACAGTCCAGTGTTTCTTCTTTCCATAGCTTAATGTAAATGAGTCCATGTGTAACTGATATGTACACTGTGTCTTTGTGTCAGGGGGAAATCTGTATCTTAAAATTCAAATACTGAGTACAGAGTGTGTGTTAGTACAGATGGTTATTTACTGCAGAGCTGTCTGCATGAACACCAGAGAAGAACCAGATTCAAACCTGCAGGTTCATTTCATGTCTGTGTACAGAGGTGCTGTGTGGACCACATTTGAACTGTTGCTTTGTCTTCATGGACAATTTTAACAGATGATTATTTACTAAGAATATTCATATATTTCTTACAGCAGTGTGTGATAAACTAGATATCTGTGTTTAATATAAAGTGCTGCGTGTCCATCAAACAGTGAAGAGCTGCTGGATTCATTGTTTCCTCCAAATGAAAGAAAAGTCATTTTCATGTGACAGAGCGACGATGCAGTGGAGTCTGTTTCTGCTTCTTCTGATGGGTGAGTGATCATTTTACCAGGGCTCCTGATTGTTTCCACCTAAAATCCTTTAGTTTGATCAGGACTCATTAAACAAATGAACTCTTACTGAGAAAATCAAGGATTCACCTGTATACTGGACAGTTTGATGGGAACATGAGTTTCCTGCTTGTATCAGCAGATATTCAACAGTATTTCTTCTGTTTTAGGTCAGTGTGTCTTCATCACATGTCAGCTGTATGAGTACCACTTTATTAAAGAAGAGATGAGCTGGGATGCAGCACGGGCATACTGCAGAGAGAACTACACAGACCTGGCCAAAGTGTTTGACCTGACAGACATGAGAAGACTTCAAGTCTCTGCACAGAGTCAAACAGAAGCCTGGATTGGACTGTACAGCGAGCCAGGAAAACACAACAGGAGGTGGCACTGGTCTCTGCCGGGGGAGGAATACACTGAAAATAAGACCTTTTGGGGAGCTGGAGAGCCAAATGATCGACCATATCCTGAGAACTGTGTGATGAAAAAAGACAAGTGGGCTGATTACCCATGTATTCACAAATCTCAGTTCATCTGCTATGACAGTGAGAATATGTGGACAGTAATATGATGATACAATATTTAATAATGTTATAATCTGTGTTATATAATTAGTTCCTGAAAGAGACATTTTGAAGAATGAGACAAATTAGTTGATAAAGATGTTTTTGTGTTTTTTTTCTTGATTTGACAGAAACAATGAAAGACAACAAAATGTTTCATTTGATTAAGACGTCTATGACCTGGACTCAGGCTCAGAGTCACTGCAGACAGCATCACACCGACCTGGCCAGTGGACTCAATCAGATATACAGTGAAAAGTTTAAGAAGCTGCAGAACTCTAAAGGCTCTACAATGAACTTGTGGATCGGCCTGTTCAGAGACAGCTGGAGGTGGTCAGATGGGAGTAACTTCTCTTTCAGATACTGGGACATGGACTCATTTAATGATGGACTAAACAACAGGAAATGTGCTACGACTCTGTTAGAGAGATCAGGAAGATGGAGCTCTGCTGGATGTGACCAAAGAAAGCCTTTCTTCTGCTATGATGGTGAGTTTACACAGATTTATAATAACAAAAATAATACATTTTATTTATAGGCACCTTTCAGACCCTGAAGGTCACCTTACAGTAACACGTGAACAATACCATAAAAAACATAAGAAAAATGTATATATAGTGTTGCGAAAGCAGTTTTACCCTGGTTCTTTTTCATTCCTCGGGCATCCAGAGATGGCACCGGACTCAGTAGTCATTTTCACAAAAACCTTTATTCATCTTTATTCATCTTCAGTCAACAGTCAAAGCACGTGTGTGTGTGTGTGTGTGTGTGTGTGTGTGTGTGTGTGTGTGTGTGTGTGTGTGTGTGTGTGTGTGTGCGTGACTTCCTGCTGGTCATAAAAGTAATCTACTCTCTCCCAAGCTACACCAAATTCTTCTACACCACACACCAAACAGAGTTAACAGATTACAAACACTGGAATCCTTACTCTGCATCCATGGGCAATTGGCCTTTTGTGGTCTTATATTTACAGATAAACATGTGGAGAGTCTCCTGCAAACCTACTTCTGAGTAATGACAATTATGAGCGTTTATTAAATTCAAGTTAAAGCATCAGCAATCCCCACTGTAGCTTCCTGTCTCCTTTCATGACAGCAGATCCCCAGTGTCCATAAATTCCTTTCTCTCTAAACAATTACACACTCTCAGCCCTACAGCTAAACCAAACTGAAACACAGAGAAATCATTTCCTATTCCTCATCTAAGCAAATTTAACACATTATATTGTAATAATTATTTTCTTGTAGTCACAATAGCAAACATGATAACATAAAATTTAGACATAAACAGTGATAAAAGTATAAAAGCAAATATAAAAACTGAGCAAGGTAAAACTGGCCTAAGACGGATCAGGTGGAGGCAATTCTAAATAGATAAGTTTTGAGACGTGATTTAAAAGTGGTGAGACAGTGTGTGGTCTGTAGAGCAAGTGAAGTGCATCCAAAGTCTCGGGGCAGAACAACTAAAGGCTCTGAGTCCCATGGTAGTCAGGCAAGCAGAAGGGAAGCTGAAGAAGAGCGGAGTGTACGAATGGGTGAGTATGTATGGAGAAGATGTTTAAGAACAGGTGTTACATGTTCAGTGGATTTAGTTCTGGAAATAATACAAGCAGCTGTATTTTGAACTAATAGCAATTTATGGAGGGATTTATGAGGTAGACCATAGAGAAGAGAATTACAGTAATCCAGACAAGTTGTGACAAGAGCATTGACAAGTATGGCAGTACTGTGTGGTGTGAGTGAAGGACGAAGATGGTTAATATTATGGAGGTGAAAGTAGGAAGACCGACTGATATTATTCATATGTGCTGTGAAGGACAGAGTGCTATCGAGGATGAGACCATGACTCTTAACCTGAGGGGAGGGTGTGACAACAGAATTATCAATGGATAATGAAAAATATCAGCTGTTTGTCCAATAGATGAGCCGCTGGAATCACTGAGAGGATTTAGGTCATTATGTTTCTTCAGACACTTATTTCTGCATGTATGTTGAACTTCTGTCAGAGGTGAAGATGTTTAGCTGATGGTTGGAACAGAGATTTCTCTGTAGAGCGACTGATTCATCTGAAGAATCACTGAAATGTTTTCTTTTGTTCTTTCAGTGCAACTGGGCCACTGGTGGTGGTCAGAGGGCCCGGTGGCGCCAGTGTCTGGCAGCCTCGCCTCTGTCAGTGCGCCCCAGGGTAGCTGGGGCTACAATGTAGCTGCCATCACCAGTGTGTGAATGTGTGTGTGAATGAGTGAATGACTGAATATGGTGTAAAGCGACTAAATAAAAGCTCTATACAAGTACAGGCCATTTACCAACAAAATCATTTACCAACATCCAGAGACTGTAAGTCCAGATTTAACTGATTTCATGTTTTCATGTTTTCTTTGATTTTATGGCAGATAAACTTATTCTGATCAGGGAAAACAAAACCTGGGAGGAAGCCTTGAATTACTGCAGACAGAAACACCATGACCTGGTTTCAATCAGCAACCCTCATCAGCAGCGATGGGTCCAGGAAAGAGCCAAAAACGCGTCGACTCCTTTCGTGTGGCTGGGGCTGCGCTACTCCTGCTCTCTGGATTTGTGGTTCTGGATCAATGACAAGCTAGTGTGCTATGAGAGGTGGGCTTCAGGGGGAAAGACTGAAGACTGTAGCACATGTGTAGCCATGACCAGAGGAGGGCAGCACGAGTGGGTCAGTCAGAGGGAAAATAAGACATTTAATTTTATTTGTATAAAACACTGAGGTTTAAACCTAAAGTCACTTCTTAGCTGCACATGTAGATTTTCTGGGGTGAACTCT
The DNA here is from genome assembly GCF_001858045.2 of Oreochromis niloticus. NCBI lineage: Eukaryota > Metazoa > Chordata > Actinopteri > Cichliformes > Cichlidae > Oreochromis > Oreochromis niloticus. The sequence continues at coordinate 82,013,936 of NC_031967.2, read as the reverse complement.
GTGTTTCTGCTCAGTGTTTACAGTCTCTGGGTTTGAAATGGGAGAAGAATGACCAACAGATTATTACCTGCAGGTTAGATATGTGCAGAGAGCAGTCTGTGTTTCATTTCCTCTCCTTTACCAGAGTCAGGAACATCTTGGTTTCTTCCTTCATTGTTGCTGGATTGGTTCATTATTAAACTGTAGCAGGATATTTGTTTAGACTTAGTTCAGATATGTTGATGGTTTGAATGTTTCTGCTTCATGTGCTGTAAATCTTTGTATCACATCATTGTATCCTCAGCTTGAATTACAAAGCCTGTCACTAAAAGCAGGTAAAACCATGTTTGTGTCATGATTTCATATAAGCTCTATAATCTGATCATGTTTGTTCATGAAGACAAATAAACCTTCATTTAACCAAGTCTGTCACTGTTTCAGCTTTCACAGGAACAAATGCAAACAGCGCCACCTAATGGTAAAACCAGTTAACATCAAACTAACATGTAGCTCCGTGACATTTCCACAATGTAGATATGCAAAAAGTGGAAAGGAGTATTTCACATTACAGTGGAAGAGTTGTTGGTGGTCTATTTTGCAGAATTGTTGAATTCAGCCATGTTGGAGGTTTTTCAAGTTCATCCCAAATAAACTTGATCTGATTCAGTCTGATTTAGACTTTGACTCAGACACTCCAAAACCTTGATTTTGTTTGTTTGAGCCATTCAGAGTTGGACTTGCTGGTCTCTCTGCATAACCTGAGAGCTCTGTAGTTTCAGGACATAAAATGATGTTTGGACATCCTCCTTCAGGATTTCAGAGAGGAGTTTGATGTCTCATGTAACGGATCTCAAGCCTTCCATAAATTTCAACTTTACTCTCTTCAATTGAAAGAAGAGTTTCCCGCAAGGATCATCCAGATGTTCTTGGCAGATGTGAGATGAGCTTTTGTGTTGTTTTTGCTGAGCAGTGGTTTTCTCCTTTTCTCCACTCAAAGATAAATCCTAATTTTCCAACTGTAAACAAATGGCTTTTTAGCAAAATTTCTGGGTTAACCTCATTTCACTATAATTTCCCAGTCAACAGACTTTTCAGTGGTGGACAGACTGGATTTAATAGAAACAGTCTAACTGATAATAGCTTAAAGTTCACAGTCAATTATAAATCCATGACTTTTCAAAGTCAATATATTTATTTTATTTATTATTTTATTAACCTTTATTTAACCAGGAAGATTAGAGAAACCTCTTTTTCAAGGGAGACCTGGCCAAGATAGGCAGCAGCAAGTGTCTCACAGTTACAGAAATTATTCAATTAAACACAGGCAGCAACAAAACATATGCAAAAATAAAGGAAAAAATAAAAATACAATAAAATAAAATTCAATATAATTCAGTAAAAAGTTCAAATAAAAATAAAAAATCAGTTAAAATGACAATCAAGCAGTTTTGGACTTGTATTAAAATATGTATTTTTTGGTATTGCTGTCCCTCGTTGTCCCTGCTTGTAGATATATGTGTGTGGATGCAGGCATCTTCAGGCCTGGTGGGTGTGGCCCTGGCAGGTGATTGGCCACACCTGAAGACCGTGACACACCTGCAGCTGATCAGGCCTCGTCGGAGGAGCTACTTGAGAGTGTGGTAGAGCTCTCTCCGACGCTGGATCATTGCGTGGCTTCACGTTAGTCTCTCGACCAGTTGCCTAGTTTAAGTCTGCTGCATTATGGTGTGTCTGACGGCTGCCTCTCTCTTATGTTCCCAGGAGTAGCGGGGAGACGAGAGGACAGCGAGCACGTGGTGCTCATCACGGAGAAGCGGAGACAGGAACACTAGCACTGGGAAGAGGTCATGTCACGGGAGTCGGGAGATCACAGGGATTTATTTTCATGTTTTTCCATTCACTGTGAATAAACGCACTGCTTATACACAGAGCTCCGCGCCTGGGTCCTCCTTCCTCACTTCCCCACGGTTGGCCATCATCAAGGATTCATAGTTTAGATTTAAAAGCACTTAATGAAATGAATTCAGTCATTTTCCATTCGTTCTGCAGTTTGTTCCAAGCCAAGGGTGATAAATGGACAAAGAGCTCTTTTACCAAGTTCAGTTCGGGATGGAACAGAAAGCAACAAGTAACCATGCGGATGAAGAGAATACCGACCTGCATGTTTCATTACGAGCAGGGAACATATATAAGAAGGCAGCAATCCAAATATCGCCTTATATATAAAACTGTATAAATGGGAGTTTCTTCGACTTTCTAAAGCAGGCCATCCTACCTGAGAGTATAACTCACAGTGGTGAGTCTGAAATTTACGGTTAATGATGAACCTCAGAGAAGCATGATACACAGAATCAACCATTCGAAGACATTGAGCAGAAGCATTCATATATAGAATGCTTCTGCTCAATGTCTTCGAGCAGAAGCATTGAGCAGAAGCATTCTATATATGAATGCTTCTGCTCAATGTCTTCGAATGGTTGAGCAGAAGCATTCGAAGACATTGAGCAGAAGCATTCATATATAGAATATCACCATAATCCAGCACAGGCAAGAATGTTGCAGCAACAAGTTGCTTCTTTGTTTTAAAAGAGAAACACAACTTATTTTTTCAGTTTTAACTTCAGATTTTTCACAAGATTCTCTACATGTGGTTTAAAGGTGAGCGAGTCATCAATTAAGATTACCAGATATTTACCTTCAAGAGTGGTTACTGATGGGATTGTTTGGGCCCATTTCCTTGATTTAGAAAACAACGTGAGCTTCGTTTTGTCTGCGTTGAGAACAAATTTAAGCTGAAGTAATGAGTGCTGGACAGCAATAAAGGCTTTCTGCAAGGAGTCAATGGTTTGGAAAAGAGTTAAAGCACAGCTGTAAATAACTGCATCATCAGCATAGAAGTGCAAGTTTGCATCTGGCACATTTAGACCAAGATTGTTTATTTAAATGATAAATACAAGTGGACCTAATACAGAACCCTGTGGTTATGCACTGTAACAAAGTTAGAACATAAACCATCAGATTGTATGCACGGAGACCTGTTACTGAGGTAGTTTGAGAACCATGCCACTGCTCTCTCAGAGAGTCATGGCTGGTGGAGTCTACTTTTTAAAATACAATGATCAACAGTGTCGAATGTGTTTGACAAATCAATAAAAAGGGATGCACAGTGTTTTTTTGTTTTTTTTTATCAAGTGCAATAGTAATGTCATTTACCACCAGCAGCTGTGATAGTACTGTGATTCTTCCTAAAGCCTGATTGATATTCAGATAAAATGGCATTGGTCTCTAAAAACTCCTTTAACTGCTCAAACAAAAGAGCTTCAAGAACTTTGGCCAGCACAGATAGATTAGATATTGGTCTGTAATTAGTTAACACTGCTGGGTCGCCCCCTTTTAATAGAGGGACAACAAAAGCTGATTTCCATACTGAGGGAATTTCATTCGTATCCAGTGTGAGGTTGAAAAGTGATGTGAGAGACTCCGCCACAAAATCAGCTGCCAGTTTAAAGAAGTAATGATCTTGTAAATCTGGCCCTGGAGATTTTCTAGGATCTAACACTTTAGGAGCTTTACAGACCTCCTGCACAGAGAAAGGAACAAAGTTAAATGGCTGACCAGTGTACACTGGAAGGTTTGTGTCAGATTTTTACATAGACTGGGGTTCAGAGAGTCAAACAAAGAGCCAGAAGATATAAAGTGCTTGTTAAAGCAATCCATAATTGACTTTTGTTGCCATGATGCCAGGTCTCTCTTGAAAATGAGATTTTTAATCTCAATGAGATTTTTTACCTGGATAAATAAAGGACTAATAATAAAATAATCTCCTTCCTATCATAAACAGGAACAGAATCCTTAATAACATAGGTGGGTAGAGCGTGGGAGCTTTTACTCACTGAAAGAGACTTAACGATTTTCCAGAACTTCTGTGAATTATTTAGGTTCTCAGTGGTGACAGACAGATAATATTAAAAGGCATCTCCGAAAACATTAGAGCACTTATGCAAATATGATATCTTGATAAATCGAGCAGATATTTGAAGTTTCCACAGCACCATTCTCGCATGAAAATATCTTAAAAGTTTATTTTGTGACACAGAAAGAGTAATATTTCAAACTCCGCCACTCTGTGCTCCTCCGCCACTGCCTCGTTTGAGTTTTGGACAAAATGGATTCTGGGACATTGCATTCTGTCATTTCGAGCTGATTGGAGACCAAAACAGCCAATCAAATTTTTTTGAATCCAAGTCTGTGATTGGCTGGTTTTGTGGCACAAATATAATGGTGTACAGAAAGAGTTGAGCGCACAAGCAACATATTGCGAGTGAGCGTAAATGCAAAAACTGAGTGAGAGGGGCTGCTATTGTGTGTATTGTAACGATGGTTAAATGTTATGTTACCATGGTGACAGGTGACGCCCTCTTGCTGCGACGGTGTGTCCTTCCGGGGTGAGAGGGCGCCCTGTGTGTGTTGTTGTTGTTGTTGGCTGTGCCTTGGCCGCGCTGGGCAGTTAGCTCGCGGCAGTGTTCTCTGCAATAAACGGCTGTGCTCTCTGACCAACCCGGCAGGAAGCAAGTCGAACGAAACCTCTGTCTCCTCCTTTCCGGAGCTCATTACACTGGTGTCAGAAGTGACGACCGACTGCCTGAAACGCCCGACACCCTGTTGCTGGCGACGCTGACCGTCACGAGACCGGAGGATGTTGCCGGACAAGATTAAGAGGGAGACGGAGGAGAGGGAGGTTCGTCCGCGCTCGCCTGCCCATAGAGTGAGGGAAACGGCGCTGCGGCTGTCTGCTGAGGCTGGATTTTCTCCAGGTTTGGCTAGGCTCGGGACATTTTCGCACAGTGGCCGCGATTCCGGTGGGAGGGAGTCGACCTCGCTTGGCGCGCTGTCAAGTGATGTAAACAAACATGGCGGCGCCCAGCAAGCTGCCGCGAACATAAAAACGCCTAAGTTCAGCGGCAAGACGCCATGGGAAGTGTTTATTGCACAGTTTGAGCTGTTAGCTGTTGCAGCTGGCTGGTCTGAGGAACATAAAGCTCTCCAATTGGCTTTGTGCCTTTGTGAGGATGCAGCTGCGTGCCTGCTGCTGCTGACCGAGGAGCAAAGGGGAGATTATAATGCTCTGGTTGGGGCACTTCAGAGACGTTTCGGGCAGTATAACCAACCGGTGCTGCTGAGGTCGGAGTTCCACAACAGACGCAGATTGCCAGGTGAGCCCCTTCGCATTTTGGCCCATGAAGTCGAGTGTCTCTGCCGGAGGGCGTATGACAGCATGCCACCATCAGTGCAGGCGGAGTTAGCTCGGGACCAGTTCCTGCAGGCCCTGAGCCCTAAAGAGCTCCGTATGCAGACTCAGCTTGCTCGACCGGCCATGCTCAGTGCAGCCCTGGAGCTAGCGTTGGAGAGGGAGATGCTTGCAGGATCCTCTGGGGGCGCTGATGACACGCATGTGGTGAGGGCTATGTCAGCACCTGCAGGGCGGATGGAGATGCCGGCGGGCCCGTGCAGTTTGGTTCAGACGGCTTCTCTGCAGTCGCCTTCCCCTCGGGCTGGCCCACGCCGCCGACCACAGAGCTGCTGGGGATGTGGACAAGTCGGACACCTCATCAGGCAGTGCCCCAAGCTTGCAGCGGTTCAGGGAAACGCCCACGGGCCCGTGTAGGTGGGAGTACACGGGCCAGGGAGAACGACATCCCCACACCACCGCCATTTCCACCCAGTGCGGTCATCGCTGTGGGCTGGACCCAGGTTGGCGACTTTTGCCATGTTCCAGTGATGATTGCGGGGGTGTCCTGTACGGCCCTTCTGGACACAGGGTCCAATGCAACGCTGGTCCGACCCGATGTCGTCCCAACCGGGACTGCTGTGCAACCGACTGATGTGCGACTTAAGACTGTGACCGGGGATCTGGCCCCAATTAGAGGGAGGGGAGTGTTCCAGTTTAAGGTGGGGGACCTCGGTGTGCCTTATGCTGCCTGGGTGGCTGACGTGCAGGACGCCTGCATCCTTGGGCTGGATTTTTTGCGAGCCATTGGTGGTGTACTGGACTTGGGCAAAGGCTTCCTCATACTCCCTGATGGGAAGAAGGTGCAGCTTATTCCTCCCCCGGTCTGCCCAGCATCTGCCGCAGCATCCACCTCCACCTCAGAGACCCCCGCAGACCCGCCAGCAGAACAGCAAGCGGGGGAGGAGGAGAGGCTCTCAGCAGTGAGGAGCATCTGGTCAAAGAACTGTGAGGGGCTGACTCCACAGCAGCAAGAGAGTCTATGGCAGGTACTAAGAGAGTTTAGTGACATTTTTGCCCTGAAAGAAAGTGATGTTGGCTTGACACACTTGGTAGAGCATGTCATTGAGACCGGGGATGCCCAGCCTATTAAAGTGCGCCCCCGCCGCCTGCCCCTGGCTCATCAGGAGGCTGCTGACAGAGAGTTGTGTGAAATGATGAAGGCGGGCATCATAGAGCCATCTGATAGCCCGTGGGCCTCCGCTGTGGTGATGGTGCCTAAGAAAAACAGCCCAAGGATGCGTTTCTGTGTGGACTACAGACCACTCAACAAAGTGACAAAAAAGGACTCTTACCCCCTTCCCAGGATTGACGAGTCTCTCGATTTAGTAGCCGGATCCTCCTGGTTCTCCACCCTTGACCTGCGGAGTGGCTACTGGCAGGTGCCACTGTCCCCTGAGTCCAGACCGAAGACAGCCTTCTGCACCAACAGGGGACTATGGCAGTTCAAAGTCCTGAGCTTTGGTCTTTGTAACGCTCCTGCTACCTTTGAGAGGCTGATGGACAGTGTGCTGGCTGGTGTCCCACGCCAACGGTGTCTGGTCTACCTGGATGACCTTCTAGTACACGGGAGCTCCTTTGATGCTGCCCTGGAGGCCCTGAGACAAGTGTTGGGGAGGGTGGCAGCTGCAGGCCTGAAGCTGCACCCCGACAAGTGCCACTTCATGAGGAGGGAGGTGGAGTTTCTGGGCCACAAGCTGGGTCAGGAGGGCATCGGCACTTTGGAGGAGAAAATTCACACCATTACTGAGTGGCCCACACCAGCGGACCAGAAACAGCTCAAAAGCTTCCTAGGACTGGCGTCTTATTACAGGAGGTTTGTGAAGGGCTTTTCCTCTATAGCTGCACCACTCTTCCGCCTGCTGCAGAAGGACCGTGACTTCATCTGGACCCAGGACTGTCAGCAGGCATTCAACACCCTCCGCAGATCACTGACGGAGTCCCCAGTCCTCGCCCCCCCTGACCCCACCCTGCCTTTTGTCCTGGACACTGATGCAAGCAATGTGGGGCTGGGAGCCGTGTTGTCGCAGGTTGGGCCGGAAGGTGAGAAGGTGGTGGCGTACTTCAGCCGGGTCCTGAACAGGAGTGAGCGGCGCTACTGTGTCACACGACGAGAGCTGCTGGCCGTGGTGGCAGGGGTGAGACACTTTAAGTACTACCTGTGTGGCACATCATTTGTTGTCAGAACTGATCATGCCGCCCTCCAGTGGCTGATGTCTTTCAGGGAGCCAGAGGGACAGGTGGCTCGCTGGCTGGAGGAGCTCCAAGCCTTCAATTTCACTGTGGAGCACAGAGCAGGGACGCATCATTCTAACGCAGACGCCCTCTCTCGCCGCCCGTGTGCTGCAGCTGGCTGCCGTTACTGTGAGAAGCGAGAGGAGACAGAGCAGGAACTCACAACAATGGATGGAGCAACACAGCTCACCTGCAGGGCTCTTCTGGTGGTGGATGCAGCGGAGTGGAGGGCACGGCAGGAACAAGACACTGACCTGCTGCCAGTCCTGCAGTGGCTGGAGAAGGAGGAGCGACCCCTTTGGGATGAGGTCACTGGGTTTTCCATCTGTACCAGGGGGCTGTGGGCCAAGTTTACAGCTCTCAGGCTGAAGGAGGGGGTGTTGGAACGTGCCTGGAAGGATCCTGCCACAGGGGAGGAGAGGTGGCAGGTTGTGGTGCCAAGGTCGCTGAGGTCAGCTGTGCTGGAAGCCTGCCATGGGAGCACTGGCTCTGGCCACTTTGGGGTCTCCAAGACCCTCCGCCGCCTCCGCCAGGGCTACTACTGGGGTCAGCAGCGGAGGGATGTGGAAGACTTTTGCCGCAGCTGTGATGCATGTTCCTCGCACAAAGGGCCACAGGACCAGTCCCGGGCTCAGCTTCAGCAGCAACCAGCAGGAGCTCCAATGGAGCGAGTAGCTGTGGACGTCATGGGCCCATTTCCTCGTACAGACAGAGGAAACCGCTATGTCCTTGTGGCCATGGACTATTTCACCAAGTGGCCGGAAGCATATGCCATCCCAGATCAGGAGGCTGAGACTGTCGCTGATGTATTAGTGGAGGGGATGTTCAGCCGCTTTGGAACAGCAGAGACCCTCCACAGTGACCAGGGGCGTAACTTTGAGTCCAAGGTATTTGCTGCCATGTGTGAACGCCTTGGGATTAAGAAGACCCGCACCACCCTACTTCACCCCCAAAGCGATGGACTGGTGGAAAGGTTTAACAGGACGCTGGCCCAGCAGCTAGCCATCCTTACCTCAGAACACCAACGGGACTGGGACTACCATCTTCCCCTTATCCTCATGGCCTACAGGTCGGCAGTGCAAGACTCCACCCAATGTACACCTGCCCTGCTCATGTTAGGGAGAGAGCTGAGAACTCCCGCAGAGTTGGCTTTTGGGAAGCCCCCGGACGCGCCAGAGGCACCACCAGGCCGGGACTACGCAAGGAGGCTGCAGGACCGGCTGGATTCTGCTCATTCCTACGCCCGGGAGCAGCTGGCGAAGGCAGGCCTGCGCCAAAAGAGGAATTATGACATCACCACTAAGGGGAGGCACTTCCGTGCTGGGGAGCTGGTGTGGGTCTACAGCCCAAAGAGAAAGAAAGGAAGGTGTCCTAAACTGGATAGCAGCTGGGTGGGGCCCTGCAGCGTCCTGGAGCGAGTGGGGGAAGTTGTTTACAGGGTGCAGTTGCCTCCTAGAGGGAGGAAAGTGGCGCTGCACAGAGACCGGATGGCCCCCTATAGAGGACAGTCCCTCCCCTCCTTCCCTGAGGGACGCGTACAGAGCTCCCATGACCCTGCACAGAGTGACCCCCAGTCGGAGCTGCGTTCCCCTCCCTCGGGCTCTCTACCTCAAAGCCCCAAAGCTCTGTGTACCCCCAGGGGCTCAGGAGGTCAAGGAGGGAGCGTAGACTACCCCCCGCCTCAGAGACTGTGTTGTTCCCTCGGGGACGAGAAACTTACTGCTGGGGGGCAGTGTAACGATGGTTAAATGTTATGTTACCATGGTGACAGGTGACGCCCTCTTGCTGCGACGGTGTGTCCTTCCGGGGTGAGAGGGCGCCCTGTGTGTGTTGTTGTTGTTGTTGGCTGTGCCTTGGCCGCGCTGGGCAGTTAGCTCGCGGCAGTGTTCTCTGCAATAAACGGCTGTGCTCTCTGACCAACCCGGCAGGAAGCAAGTCGAACGAAACCTCTGTCTCCTCCTTTCCGGAGCTCATTACAGTATGTATGGATAATAGCAAACACTGAAATACATTTTTTCACGCAGCAATGAATTTTGTTCACTCAAATTTAGCTTTTCTTCACTCAAAAGAAATTTCTCCTCAAAATGCAACACTTGCATCTGCAAATGGTTTTTGTTTTTCGCTCAGAATAGTGGCACAAAAATAATGCCATAGATTTAGTGTTTGTGTTATTACGAGTGCTGAACAAGAAGAGTTCCAGATGGTCCAGTGGACACATGTGTGACTCCTGTGATTAAAGCATCTTTCTTTCAGCTTAACGAGTGAACCGTCAGCTCGTTCAAACACACGTTAAAGTCCGTTTGGCTCGACACCACCGAACAGAGGCAGCAATATAACATAGCTAACATTAACAGTGCAGTGAATCCTGCTTGTGCCGTCATATTCAGGACTGCAAACCGAGCAGCATCACTGACTTTCAGCTTGTTGTGTTTGTGGATATATGACTGACTTTAATTATCCATAAAATCATCACATTCTCTGTAAGATTAAGGTCAATTATTGAACGGCGTTTATTTTAAAGTAAAGGCTTTAAAATCAAGTTAGTACAAACATTAATAATAATGGATTGCATTTATATAACGCTTTTTCAAGACCCTCAAAGCGCTTTACAATTCCACTATTCATTCACACACTGGTGGAGGCAGCTACAGTTGTAGCCACAGCTGCCCTGGGACAGACTGACAGAAGTGAGGCTGCCATATCACACCATCGACCCCCCTGGCCATCATCAGTAGGCAGTAGGTGAAGTGTCTTGACCACGGACACAATGACCGAGACTGTCCAAGCCGGGGCTCGAACCGGCAACCTTACAAATACAAGACGAACTGCCAACTCTTGAGCCACGATCGTCATCACTACTGTCACGTAACTTTGCCGACATGTGGCCAACAGTAATATTTTAATGTTCTTCATTATTAAACATTTGCACATAAATAAGTTACATAATATTCAGTACTTACTTTTAAGAGTTTACTCTTTGGCCGCTCTGCTTCCGACGTTTTTTTCAGCAAAATTGTCCACACCCACCGCTGCGCTATGAAGTCTGGGATATGTTGGGCCATGAAGTCTACACCGCCACAGCCTTAAAATTCAGGGAAATGAAGGACGCATTTAAAGACCGCATTTCGAGCAGCCTTTGAATTGGGACAGCCTTCGTCGCGTCGCTGTGACGTAATCGGCCTTAAAATGTGGCCTTTAAGGCTGCAGACCCTGAATTGTCCCAATTCAGGGTATGCGCGCTTGAAGTACGCACACTACGCGTACTACGTACGGTGCGTACTACAAGTACGGGAAGTGCGGAAGAGAGAGGCTTGTGAAATGGGACGGTCTAGCCTTCGTCGCGCTGTTCAGGTTGCCTAGCAACCATGATACTAACCGCGAGAAATGTTTCATACAGCATTGTGTGACAGAAATGAAGGAGAAAGAATGTGTTGTTGTTCATTCATTTTTGTCATGACATCACTTTGATTAGTTGAGACCACAGGACTGTAAAACATGATAGTTGGGCTTCATTTCTGTACTGAACAGTCATTTCAACATTAGTTAGTAAATAATAATTAGCTAATGTTATTCATGAGACTAAAGTCATCTCACTGTGGTAATGTTAATATAATATGGACAATATTATATGTATTGTCAGATTATATATATATATATATATATGAGCTTGAACTCTGGGTCAAAGATGCAATAAGCAGTTAATTATATTTCCTATCACCTTAAATCTTCACTCAAAGACAAGTATCTCTGACAGTGTATATACAGATGTATTATATTTAAGAGACAAACATTGTTTTTTCAATATGTTGGCATTACTAAATTTGGCTCAATGCTTATATATATGTGTAAAAAGAAAATGTACGAGCTGTGAAAACTGTTTCTGATAGAATGAAGAGTAGACTGATATATGAAATATTCCTTTATTGGGTGAGAAAATCAGAGCATGTCATAACTGCTTTAAGTCATACAGAATAGATATCAGAGCCTTAAACAGGCCGACTTCTGCTAAATGGGTCAAACTGGGCAGAAAGTCTACAAACACATAACATCCTTATAGAATATGATGTAACACTATAGATCAACTTACCTCAGAATATATAAAGCATATAAACAATTACAGCAATATGATGCAACAAACACAGCAGTGCTACTAATCCAAAATACTCAAAGCTTCATAGAACTGAAACAAACATTTATTTTTAGCTCCATTCTGCTGCTGATACATACTTTAGGTTTCTGAATATTAAACTTGTTGCTGCCTTTCATAGTGTGTAACTTGAAGGCCCTGAGTACTTTCTCCCACACTGAAAACACTGGAATGATAACATTTTTTGAACATTACCTAATAAGACTGATTCAGGAAAGACAATTAGTTATGTTAAACTTTCCTAGCAGTCCTTCGCAAACAGGGAACAGTCTGTCTATTCTCTCCATCTGTCAGCTGCTGCTGGCTCTTCCTCCTCCTCTTCCTCACACACTGCTGAGTTTGTCCTGGTGGATCATCAGGGGTGCAAAGCCTCACAGATGATGTGCAGCAGTGGGTCCCTCAGTCTGTCCTCACTCTGGACACTTGCAGTCGTCACACATGGAAATCAAATGTGTGATAACCTGCAGGATTCAAACACAAGTGTAACTTATAAATACATGTTCATACTTTTATTCCACAATCAGAGAGAAAGAAACAGAGAGAGAGTGCAGGACAGACAGACAGGTGACAGTCTCAGGTGTATACACTGCTACAAAACAGCACAGAGAAGGAGGATTTAGTGTTTGTGTTATTACGAGTGCTAAACAAGAAGAGTTCCCAGATGGTCCAGTGGACACATGTGTGACTCCTGTGATTAAAGCATCTTTCTTTCAGCTTAACGAGTGAACCGTCAGCTCGTTCAAACACACGTTAAAGTCCGTTTGGCTCGACTCCACCGAACAGAGGCAGCAATATAACATAGCTAACATTAACAGTGCAGTGAATCCTGCTTGTGCCGTCATATTCAGGACTGCAAACCGAGCAGCATCACTGACTTTCAGCCTGTTGTGTTTGTGGATATATGACTGACTTTAATTATCCATAAAATCATCACATTCTCTGTAAGATTAAGGTCGACTAATATATATATATATAGAAGTAAAGGCTTTAAAACCAAGTTAACGCTGAAAGTACAAACATCACTAATGTCACATAACTTTGCCGACATGTGGCCAACAGTAATGTTTTGATGTTCTTCGTTATTAAACATTCGCACATAAATAAGTGACATAATATTCAGTACTTACTTTTGACAGTTCACTCTTCGGCCGCTCCCTTCTGCCGTATTTTGCGGCAAAATTATCCACACCCACCGCCGCGGTATGGATTGTGGGATATATGGGGCCACGAAGCGTGCACCAGACCACGCTTGATATTTGGGGAAATCGACGGCGCATTTGGAGTATGCATTTGAAGTGCACTTTGAATTGGGACAGCCGTCGTCGCGTGGCGGTGACGTACTCGCACTTGAAATGCATACTTCAAGCGTGCAGACCCTGAATTGGGACACAGCCTCTGTGTTTCATGCAGTCTGTGTCGCGTCGTCTGTATTCCCACCCTCTATGTTTTCACGCCCAGTCTTTTGTATTCTTAGCCATAGTTTTCCGTGTATTCATAATTTATCATAGTATTAGTTACCCAGTTTAGTTAAAGTTTAGTTCTCATCACTGTGATTCTGCCTTGTTTGAACCCCATGTCTCTTCATAAAGGCTCGCATTTCATTCAAAGTTTCGTCTTCACCTGTGTCTGCACCTGAGTCCTCCACTCACTCTCCATACGGTCAGCCACTGCGACCGTGACAGACTGTGTGATTGATTTAAATTCAGTACCATGCATGCATACTTTAAAGGTACATTTTGGATACAGTTGTGATTTCCAGTCTGCTGTCACCCCCAAACACCCAAAGGCTCCGGGGGTATGGGATCAGAACGATGCCACCTTGAAATGAAAAAATATTGAAACCGAAAAAAATATTGTACCTGAAATAAATGTACTAAAAAATCTTGTAATGAAACTGAAAAAAAAAATTAATAGTGAAAAACAATTAATTGAAACTGTAAAAACAGCACTAGTGGCCTCTATGATGTATGCAAATACATGCGGGTCAGAATCCCCCCCCCAGTGCACCCTCAGGCGCCAAAACAGTGCCAGCAGAGTGCAACTGAAAAATGGTTTGAAACCAAAAAATTGATTAAAACTGAAAAAAATTGTAAACAAAAAAAAAATACAGTTTCAATTAATTGTTTTTCACTATCATTTTTTTTTCAGTTTCACTACAGTGTAGCAGTGTACCGTGTAAGATCCAATTAATACACTACAAGCTATGGTCAGAAATGAATGACTAACACTGACTGTACTATGAGTATCTCTGAAAAACCACACATATTTCCTTACGAAATGTTGCCAGAATGTATACAAACAGATCCCTTTATATAGTTTGAAACATTTAGCGAAGCAGTTCTTGTAAGTAACTGTGTTGGAAACACAATGAGTGCTGTCAGTCCGCATTTTGAGCAGGAGAAGAAGTTCCTCTCTGCTAACCTGTCCTTCTGGGTGGTAAGAGGACACTATGATGGCTTTCCATGTATTTTACATAATTCCTCCTTGGTCCCACTTTTTATCCCACATACTTGAATTATAGTATTAAAGTTAAATAAAAACATTCAGTAAAAGGACTAGATGTTACAATCCCTGATAATGCATTGGTTTAAAGGGAGAAAATCTTGAGGGATGGCTGTTTTGAGGAAGGGCAGCCCAGAAACATTACCAGCAGCACACATCATTGTGTGCCTCAACTTTCAGTCTTTTACCCAACCTGCCATTTTTCCTTGGTTAGGTTTAGGGATTAGAGATCTGATCAGGATTATCAAAATAAAATTTGGGACACATCGTCCATCGACCATGGATTCATCAGGAGTTTCAGCCCCTCCAGGGTGGATCAGGTCACTGGTTTATGTTGTATTGTTATTGCTTCTTCTATTCACTGCAACTGAAAAATATTACTTACCTCTCTAACATTTATGGAGCCTCATTTCCTCAAAGGGATAGAAAAGGTGATAGAGAGAAGTAAGACATAAGGGACAAGATAAAATTTTTTTTAAGAGGTTAATGTAAATACTTCACTACAGTAGTATTATACCTGCAGCATTTTTTGCCCCCCCCCCCCCCCCCCAACCCCCTACCCCTACCCCACCCGCATCCCCCCTCCCCTATCCCCGTCTGCGTTCATGTGTGCGCGTGAACGGACTTTGCGCGTGAACGGACTTTGCGCGTGAACGGCCTTGTGAGTTCAGAGGTCATATGTGTTTACATGTGTTTAATAGCGTTTTATTTAATGAAACCATTATGTGTTTTAATTAAACTCTTTTTTAAAGGATTGTATAGGTCTCAGAGTTCTGTTATTTAGACATAGATGATTTAATTTAACTAGTTTAGGGGTATTTTGCTTTTTTCTTTAGGGCTCTGAAACACACAGAGGGTAATAGTTTCAAACAGAATACCACAAACAGCAGGCATTCCTTTAGAAATAAACAGGGATTCTTAATTCTGCAACAGTTAGACAGAGGGGGGTTACAGTTAGACCCCCTACAGGCAGCAGAAGAGGTCAGCCTTATCAAGAGCATCTCAACTGTACATGGAGTTTTCAATACAAACAGTCTCCTTTATCTTATGTCAGAGGTCCGGCGGTGCCAGGTCCATCGGAGCCACCAAAGCTTTTTCACCTTTTATCATGCCATTACACTTTCTACTGACCATCCTCCAAACAGGTTTCACCTTTTGTTTACACCTTTATCTCTGCATCTCAGAGGTCACCTGAAACCAAGCCCCACACCTATATAAAATACCCTAATCAGCCACACTCACTGAGGGCCGGCGGTGCCAGGTCCATCGGAGCCACCAAAGCTTTTTCACCTTTTATCATGCCATTACACTTTCTACTGACCATCCTCCAAACAGGAAACACCTTTTGTTTACACCTTTATCTCTGCATCTCAGAGGTCAGCTGAAACAAGCCCCACCTATATAAAAATGCCCTAATCAGCCACACTAACCCTTTACATCGGTCATTGAGAGCATAACACTTCGTTCATCAGCACGGACAACAACCCTAAGAGCGTTCTTTTTAACATGGACAGCATATATGGTAGGTAAAACAAGACTATTAACGGATTCTTAAATTTATACAATTGCATATCAAAAAATATTCAAACTGTTTTCTCTTCTAAACAAAAGCCTGATTTTTAGGAACTTGGCACACTGGGACACCCCACGCGGCACTTACACAAGGTTTGTATTTCTTCTTCTCACACAAAACAGATTGTGCCTCATTGTTTAGAAGCAATCTTACCTGTTTCACACATAGTAACATTTAAATGTGTATTTCTCATTCTTTCTACAGGATCACAAAGCTATATAGGGCAAACAACACCTCTAAAAAACACAAGGTAAATATAGTGTTACACATGTTTTAAATATGTGTGTGTGTGTGTGTGTGTGTGTGTGTGTGTGTGCGCGCGTGTGTTCTGTTTAAACCTTGTATTAACAGTGCTTATCCCCGGGTACAGGTTCAATAAGTTGTCCAGAAAAACCTACAGAAGCGGGGGCAATAAGACCAAGCCTTACGTTAGGTATGTATACATGTCTCTATACATGACACTCAATTTAAAGGAAAAAAAGGTTTTAAATATTTACAAATGTTCTAATACACCAGGCCCGAGACAGAGTACACAGCGTGTCAAGAAGCGGGGCCATCCGGAATAACACAGAACAAAGTGTGAGTATAGGCATAAATAAATCAAAAGAGCCAAACACATCCTGCTTTTGAAATGATACACCATATATATTTCTAACACCCGTCTATCTCCACAGCGATCACACAACCCCTTACCACTACGGACCCCTTGAAGACCCCTTGACGTTTTTGGAATATTTACGTGATATTGAACCCCCAGAACAACAAGAAAAACCACAACCTTTGGGCATCGTTGGAGAATCGGAAGAATTCTTCATCACCGGGCCACACATACCAGCGAGTGAGTGTCTGCCTAGTGATTTCAACGATGTTTTCGAGTACAGTCTATCAGATTTCAACATAAATGACATACCCGCCACGCCAGAATGTCTCAGAAACAACAGTGATTCAGACATAGGTTTTGAAGAAGGCGGCATAACAGACTCACAAATATCGCAGGCATATGATGCATACTTAAATGCAGCAAAACCCTCTACTTTTGAACAGAGCCATTGTGCTTCAAAAAATGATATATTATCTTTGATCGATGCTAAACTTAGTCAACATCAACGAGAAATAGAGGCTAAACTTAACCAGCAACAACAAGCAATACAGCTGAACTTGCAAGAAATAGTAGTTAAAGTTAACCAAGATCGAGAAGCAGCACAGGGCAACTTGCAAGAAATAGCACGGGTTCTAACAAGTAGCCAGCAGGCAATAAACGAGACCTCAGGTTTATTACGTCTCATTAATACCACCATTCTAAATAGGTGACTTTTAAAATCCACATCATGGACCCACCCTGTAAATTATTCAAGCACAATGATGGTACCTCCGCTAGGGCTAAATGGTTTGACTTTGAGGCTTTTAACCAGGCGGCTGCGCAATTAGTAAGCAATTGTCAAGTTTTGCATGCAACACTTAGTAGTCTCGCTGCAGCCCGCAGTGGTGTGTCTAATGAGCGTCCTTGTCCAACTCATTCTGAACCTATTGGTGATGATGCATCCGAAACACAGACGGAGTTTCCTGTAACCCCGAATGTTACTGTTGCAGGGACTGTTGTTACTCAGGATACCGATGAATGTCTTATTACTGAGCCTTCTTTCACCCCTGAACGGGTGGGTGCACCCAGAGCACATGCTTATCAGGGGGCTGATGCTACTGTATCTGTTGCTGTTGCTGTTGCTGACGCATCACCACACAGCCCCTCAAACAATGGAAATTCCTCAAGTGTTAACCATACACAATCACATGCTGCAGTAGTTGAGCCCATTGTTCAGTCTGGGTCTGGCAGTCACAGCCAGCTTAGCATCAGAGAGATACCTAATTTCAACGCCCGAGAATTGCGCGAGCGCCTTGATTTTAGGGACATAAGTCTTGATGATCCAGAACAAGTGCCAGAAAGAGTTAGAAGCTGCCTAGCTAATGTGATAGATAGAGCAGTGGCTGGATCTCAGCAGGGTTGTGTCCTAAATGTGGTCCTCCGTGGACCCTCGTTGGCTTCTGATGTTCAAGCTGTTTTAAATCCTGATGATCAGTATGACCCTGACCTGTTTCTCGACCAAATAGCACAAGTTATGCAAAGTAACGACGAATCTATCGGTGATGATGAATTAGAGTTTATTGTCACAGTTGCACAAAACAGTAGCGGTGGCGGAGGTGCTCGCTTAAAACTGGCAAACATCCCTTATGATGAGATTCTCTCAAAGAAGGGTAAACATCTGTATACACCAAACAATACGCACAACAATTTGTGCTTCTCCCTTTGCATAGCACATTCATTAAACCCCACAGCCCCAGAGCATGAAAAATATGCTACTGCTAAACAGTTACATGCTCAAGTAGGTCTATGCGACACACAGACAGTATCATTCTCTGATGTCTGCAAATTTGAGAAACACCTAAACATTAAGATAGTAATCTATTATCACGCAGCAGGGCGTAAACGTCTGCATGCTTTTTTCACACATGATGAGCCAAATCCAAACACTGTAATGATGTACCTACACAATGAACACTATCACCTGATTGAAAAACCCACAGCTTTTCTAGGGGCAGGCTATGTGTGTAATTTTTGTTACAATACATATGATTCACCGCTCTATCACAGCTGTAAACATAGATGCAATGTATGTTTCACACTCTGTCACCACCACAGAGGTCCAACCGTGAAATGCAGTGACTGTAACCGCATCTGCAAATCACAACACTGTTACCAACAACACAAATTACCAGAAATAAAACACAACATGGTCCCGTGTGACAATATGAAGCATTGCATGAGCTGTGGTGTCACATATAAAAAATCAAAGAAATCACCACACAGATGTGTCCAGCCTAAATGCGAGCACTGCTGCGAGCCTAAATTAGCCGGGGACTCTGAGCATCAGTGTTTTATACAGCCTGTTGAACAACAGAACCCTTGCGATAAATATATTTTATATGATTTTGAGACAAGGTATCACAACGGTAAACATGAGGCCAACTTTGTGTGTGCGTCTGATCTGAAGGGCAACAAGTTCTCATTTAATACATTAAAATGTGTGGCTGCGTTTGTGCAGCATTACAGACGCCCGAGGTTTCGTGGGTACACATTCATAGCCCATAACGCATCCGGCTTCGATAATTACATACTTTTAGAGTACATGGTCAAGCAATGTATAACACCTACCGTCACAATGAGAGGGAGCCGTGTGATTTTGATGCATGACAGGGAGTATGACCAACGGTGGATTGATTCGTTCAGCTTTTTGCCCATGGGCCTTGCCAAAATACCCTCTGCTTTAGGTTTTCAAGACCTGCAGAAGGGCCATTTCCTACACAGATTCAACACTAGGGATAATGAGTATTATGTCGGTCCATACCCAGAACCCTCCTTCTACGGCTATGAGCGCATGTCTGAAAGTGGTAAGGCGAGCTTCATGGAATGGTACCAGACTGCCTCACAGAACACCTTTGATTTTCAGGCTGAACTCAGGCGCTACTGTGTTAACGATGTTGATGTCCTGCGTAAAGCATGTACCATATATCGTGACACTCTGTTGGATTGTACACAAGTTGATCCATTCATGCACACCACCCTGGCTGCATTCAGTATGGGCGTGTATAAAACGCTGTTTCTGCCTAGAGACACACTCGCTCTCACGTATGATGGTGCATATGTTGAGCAGAATAAGACGTTTTCAAACGTCTCTATTGAATGGCTTCAATATGTGTCCCACACCACCAACACAGTGATAAAACACGCTCTCAGAGGAGGCGAACAAAGGGTTGGGCCATATTTTCTGGACGGCTTTGACCCCGCTACTAACACAGCTTACGAATTTGCAGGATGTTTTCACCACGGATGTGTTAAATGCTACCCCGAGAGTGAAGTAAATCCTGTCAGCAAAGCGTCCTACGGACGGCTGCATCGTATGTTTTGTGACAAAGTGGATGCACTGAAATCACAATACAGTTTGAGCGTTGTTGTGATGTGGGAGTGCGAATGGGCTGCCTTGAAGCAGACAGACCCTGCAGTTGTGGCTGAAAGCCAGAACGCCTGAACCCCCGAGACGCCCTTTTTGGCGGTCGCACAAATGCTATAAAACTGTACCACAAGGTTGCGTGTGATGAAAAAATATTTTACTACGACTTCACCAGTCTCTATCCCACGGTGCAATCTAAAAAAGATTATCCTGTAGGACACCCTCAAATCATTTACAGCAACTTTGACAAGCTAGAAAATTATTTCGGCTTTGTTAAATGCACAGTACTGCCACCAAGAGGGCTTTTTCACCCCGTCCTTCCCTACAGGTGCCACGGCAAACTGATGTTTCCACTCTGCAGCATGTGCGCTGAAGACCAGAACCAGCACACTGCATGCGGGCACAGTGACAGTGAACGGGTGTTGAAAGGCACATGGGTCTCATTTGAGCTTGAAAAAGCTGTAGAGCTAGGATACAAGCTTGTTTCTATTGATGAGGTGTGGCATTTCCCCAACAAGACCGATGCATTGTTTAAAGACTATGTGAAAACCTTTCTAAAACTTAAACAGGAGGCCTCGGGGTATCCAGAACATGTGAAAACACCTGACGAACAGCAAAAGTACATAGCCGAGTATTATGAAAAGGAGGGAACAATGCTGGATCCGTCCAAAATATGTGTAAATAAAGCTGTTCGAAACTGCAACAAGCTGCTGCTAAACTCGTTATGGGGTCGTTTCAGTATGAGGTCAAACATGGCGTCGTCTGAGCTCATCACAGACCCGTCCAGGTTTAGTCAGCTAATGTTCAGCGACCAGTACGACGTGCGGCAGTTTTGTTTCATCTCTGACGACGTCGCCATGGTGCAGTGGCGCCACACCGATGGTAGAGCATCCCGCGTCAAGGACGTTAATGTCTTTGTGGGTGCCATGACCACTGCACACGCCAGACTCATGTTGTATGACTTGTTAGACAACTTGCAACAGCGCGTGCTGTATTGTGATACAGACAGCGTCATTTTCACAGCACGCCCTGGCGACTGGATGCCTCCTCTAGGCCCTTTTCTGGGTGATCTCACCAGTGAATTAGCTTCTGGAGAGGGTGGTGTGGAGGATCACATAGTAGAATTTGTTTCCGGAGGGCCAAAATGCTACGCGTATCACACATCGCTGGGCAAAACCCAGGTCAAATGTAAAGGTGTAACACTGAACGCACAAAACTCCAAAGTTGTCACCCACGAATCCTTGAAAGGTTTAGTCCGCAAGTTTGTATCCAATCAGGTTTCAGATGCACACCTAGTGGCTGTGTCTGATAATATCAAACGCGATAAAAAGAAGCTTCATTTGAAGAATGTATCCGTTGTGAAGAAGCTTAAAGTTGTCTACAACAAGCGCCGTGTGCTCCCAGACTACACAACCCTGCCTTATGGATTTTAAATTAGATCAGGGGTTTGACGCTAGGTTGCAGCACCCGTTCAGCATGGTGGTCAGCGGTCCCAGTAACTGCGGCAAGACTTTTTTTGTCAAAAATGTCATTGAAAATGCATCCGGGATTATTTCGCACAACATTGATAACATTGTGTATATATACTCATGCTGGCAGCCTTTATATGACCAACTTCTTAAGATAAGAGACATAAACTTTGTTAACGGTATACCCGAATCTCTGGCTGATGACACCCTTCTGCCTATAGACAAGAACAATTTGTTAATTATAGACGATGTAATGAACGATGCCGCTAACAATTTAGAAGTACAAAACGTGTTCACAAAGTATGTGCATCATAGGAATTTGAGTTGTATATATCTGGTTCAGAATTTGTTTATTCAAGGAAAATCCAGTAGAACTATTTCCTTGAACACTAACTACCTAATATTGTTTAAAAATCCTAGAGATAAATATCAAATCATGCTTTTAGGTAGACAAATGTTTCCCGGCAATACTAAATATTTTTTAGAAGCGTTTAATGATGCTACATCCACAACATACGGGTATCTTTTAATAGACTATAAAGCCAAGACCCCGGACTATTTAAGACTCAGAACAAATTTACTGTCAGACCGTCCGGTTGTTTATATCCAGTGTTGGGGAGTAACGGAATACATGTACCGCCGTTACGTATTCAGAATACAAAATATGAGTAACTGTATTCCATTACAGTTACCGTTTAAAAAGGTGGTATTCAGAATACAGTTACTTTGTTGAAATAAATGGAATACACGGCGGTACTTCCCTGTTTCATATTGTCGCGGGTCAGGATTGTTTGGGTTTGTTTGACAGCTACGTTCTGTTGTTCCAGGCGGCAGCGTTACGGTTGCCATGGTTACAGGGTGACGCGCTCTCTCTCTGCGTGTTTCCTGGGTGAGAGAGCGCTTTTTTGTTGTTGTTGTTGTGCTAAGCTAAAAGGCAGAATGCTACAGGCATAGCTCTAAAGCATGTAGCCTGATGGGCAGTGTAGTCCGTGCTGCAGGGAGAATGGACTACCATACCCGTTATGTGTCTGTGAGCGAGGGAGGGAGAGAAAGGAAAAGTCCGAGCTGTCACGGAGCAAAAACGGGAGCTGGAAGCATGTAAATATAATAATAACCACAGCAGCCAAGAAGAGTGCCTGACGAGCCCAGCTGTAAGTAAGCTACTAAGACTCAACTGTACACTGTGTTCGTGTTTTCCTCCGGAAAAAATAAGTTCCGTTGGAGAAGCCTTTCAACGCTTCTCTCTGTCTCCCGCAAGCAAAGTTGACCCAGACAACAAAGTAAAGCTATTTTTCGGCTACCAGCCCGACACGAACCCGACGTATTAGCCAGAGGTCCCTTTACTACGTTTCGGAGCCGCGGACCTTCAGTAACAGTAATAAATCACAGCAATAGTACATTCATGTAGTTGTAAACAGCATGATAATATATTAAGTATTCCAAAGTATTCAGAATACGTTACTCTCATTGAGTAACGTAACGGAATACGTTACAGAATACATTTTGGGGCATGTATTCGGTATTCTGTAGTGGAATACATTTTAAAAGTAACCTTCCCAACACTGTTTATATCCCAAAACAAAAAACTGTGAAGAGGTGAAAGGATGTCATCACGCATGCGGAGGAATCTGTCTCTGTTGGAGTTGATATACAAGTCTCCACCGGCTCTACGCAGAGTTATTATTAGCAATGCAAACTTGGATTTCATCAATGCGTTGTGTGAGATAGCCTTTAACGTATTGCAAGGTAACATTCCACTGACCAATCAACAGTACAAACAGCTAAAAAAGAAAAAATCTCTAATCAGACTGATTGCCGACAAAAAAATAAAAACTTTGAAAAAGAGAAAGACAATCAACCAATCTGGAGGGTTTTTACTGCCGTTATTAGGGGCTGCAATCCCTTTCATCATCAGTCTGATAGCAAACAGGTGAAAATGGAACATGTGCAAAAGATGTTTTTGGTGCCCCAGCATCAGTTGGACTTATTGAAGCAACCACCACAGCACACAGGCAACATCAGACAACAGGCTCAGAATGATTTGGACAAGGAAATGCTTCAGGTGTTGCAAGAATCAGACATAGATGTGTATGAGAAAGCTAAAAAATACAGCGATATTCTCCAAAGATACCTAGCACTTGTGAGACAAGGGGCCCGTGAAAAGAGCGTATTGTCTTTATCCCTACTGTTAAGGTTCAAAAATATTGAGAGAGGGAATCTAAAAATAACACAGATCCAGCCTGGTGTACTTAGACGGCATTTTAATAAACACATGTGTGAGTCCGACCGCTGTGCAGATTTCAGCGTCGAACTACACTTACAATCATTAGACAAGGTTTTATAGGAGTAAGACAACAAAGCATACGTCACTCCAAAACCACAATGACTTTTAACATAGAACATCATCTTCGCGTCGACGGCAGAAGCTTCCTGTCTCCATCCTGCCCAGGCTTATCTTCCTGGAACATCAGGTCCACGCTCTGTAACAGACTACCACGTACGCCTCGACTTTGCAGTTATAAACTCTTACCTAAATGAGTCTATCTGTGTGTGTGTGCGCGTGCGGGGGCGCGTGCGTGCTGAGTACTGCGTACGTGTCGTGACCTCTCCATTTGTGTCTGTATGTGTGTGTATGTCTCGTCTGTCTGTGCGTGCACAGAGTGTGCATCTGCTCTCTGAACCTTAGTTGACCTCAACTTAAGCAACCCCAAGCAAAACAATTTGAACTTTCCCCTATCAGTGATCCCTCTAACTAAGTGTGTGTGTTAATCAACGATACATGCATAATAACACCCTGCTCTTAACTTGCAGTTAAACTCTGGTTTCAGTTTCACTTCTGCAAGAGCATGCCCTACAGACGTGTTTCCTGTCCCTGCTCTTTGAGTGCTTCACCCACTGAAGACTTCAGTATAAGAATATAAAACATTCAAAAGCCTTAAAATTATAGATTCAACTCAACAGTTTAAAGTAGTTCTTGCTGGACTTGTAATAAAGACTGATATAATACCAATATATTTGAACATCTGAATGCATCTGGGCAAGCAACATCACTATTAATACTGAAATGATAATGATGATTATAAAAATAGCAGCAAATAATAGCAGGAAAATATTTCTATTCTTCACACTACCGGAGCAGCTTAACACAGAGGTGCAAACCCCTCCTGCGGACACCCCTCTTGCTTATGGCGCTGAAGGTGTGAAGGATTTTATCTCAGAGAATGTTTTGACACACATATCTAAAAGGAGTAGGAGGAATGCAGAACTCATTCTATCAGCTCTGAACCGTTCGCCAAACACTATTTCTTACAATGACAAAGGCGAAATTGTTGTCGATAAACACACTATACCGGGCTGGATGTGACGGCTTTAATCAGATCATAAATATGTGAGCCCGGTATAGTGTGTTTATCGACAACAATTTTGCCTTTGTCATTGTAAGAAATAGTGTTTGGCGAACGGTTCAGAGCTGATAGAATGAGTTCTGCATTCCTCCTACTCCTTTTAGATATGTGTGTCAAAACATTCTCTGAGATAAAATCCTTCACACCTTCAGCGCCATAAGCAAGAGGGGTGTCCGCAGGAGGGGTTTGCACCTCTGTGTTAAGCTGCTCCGGTAGGGATAAAGACAATACGCTCTTTTCACGGGCCCCTTGTCTCACAAGTGCTAGGTATCTTTGGAGAATATCGCTGTATTTTTAGCTTTCTCATACACATCTATGTCTGATTCTTGCAACACCTGAAGCATTTCCTTGTCCAAATCATTCTGAGCCTGTTGTCTGATGTTGCCTGTGTGCTGTGGTGGTTGCTTCAATAAGTCCAACTGATGCTGGGGCACCAAAAACATCTTTTGCACATGTTCCATTTTCACCTGTTTGCTATCAGACTGGTGATGAAAGGGATTGCAGCCCCTAATAACGGCAGTAAAAACCCTTGTCAATGGAAAATTGTACTTAGTAGTCAGTATAATCTTTTAATGATATAAGTTTCCATATATGCTTGGAGGTGTATAATCGATTGTGTAGTGATAGGATGTATGATCTTTAGTAGGCTTTGTGTTTATCCCAGGGTGCTCTGCTATTCAAACCCACATCCTGGGAACGTGGGGGAGGTTGTACCTTGTCTTATTGTTTTATGGTAGAACTTCCTGCCCTTTGTATGGTTTCACTGTGTTACCTATGGTAAACCATACATTGGGTGTGGGGGAGACTACCCTCTTTATGACCAAGGATGTTCCTCCTGTTTTACATTTTATGACCCTTTGATCAGCAGAAGGACACACACACACACACACACACACACCTAAACATCCACATTCCAATGTAAGGAACAAACACCCACTGATGTATAAATAAAGATCAGGGCAGTCTCAGGGCGCGAGTCTCAGAGCCCTCACTTCTGTGAGGGTGCTGTGGCTGCCCTTGCTTGCAAGTAACTGCAGTGTGTGTTTCTCCTCTCTGACTCTCAGCTGAAGAAGTGTTATTTAGAATAAATCTCTTAACAACCCTCCAGATTGGTTGATTGTCTTTCTCTTTTTCAAAGTTTTTATTTTTTTGTCGGCAATCAGTCTGATTAGAGATTTTTTCTTTTTTAGCTGTTTGTACTGTTGATTGGTCAGTGGAATGTTACCTTGCAATACGTTAAAGGCTATCTCACACAAAGCATTGATGAAATCCAAGTTTGCATTGCTAATAATAACTCTGCGTAGAGCCGGTGGAGACTTGTATATCAACTCCAACAGAGACAGATTCCTCCGCATGCGTGATGACATCCTATCACCTCTTCACAGTTTTTTGTTTTGGGATATAAACAACCGGACGGTCTGACAGTAAATTTGTTCTGAGTCTTAAATAGTCCGGGGTCTTGGCTTTATAGTCTATTAAAAGATACCCGTATGTTGTGGATGTAGCATCATTAAACGCTTCTAAAAAATATTTAGTATTGCCGGGAAACATTTGTCTACCTAAAAGCATGATTTGATATTTATCTCTAGGATTTTTAAACAATATTAGGTAGTTAGTGTTCAAGGAAATAGTTCTACTGGATTTTCCTTGAATAAACAAATTCTGAACCAGATATATACAACTCAAATTCCTATGATGCACATACTTTGTGAACACGTTTTGTACTTCTAAATTGTTAGCGGCATCGTTCATTACATCGTCTATAATTAACAAATTGTTCTTGTCTATAGGCAGAAGGGTGTCATCAGCCAGAGATTCGGGTATACCGTTAACAAAGTTTATGTCTCTTATCTTAAGAAGTTGGTCATATAAAGGCTGCCAGCATGAGTATATATACACAATGTTATCAATGTTGTGCGAAATAATCCCGGATGCATTTTCAATGACATTTTTGACAAAAAAAGTCTTGCCGCAGTTACTGGGACCGCTGACCACCATGCTGAACGGGTGCTGCAACCTAGCGTCAAACCCCTGATCTAATTTAAAATCCATAAGGCAGGGTTGTGTAGTCTGGGAGCACACGGCGCTTGTTGTAGACAACTTTAAGCTTCTTCACAACGGATACATTCTTCAAATGAAGCTTCTTTTTATCGCGTTTGATATTATCAGACACAGCCACTAGGTGTGCATCTGAAACCTGATTGGATACAAACTTGCGGACTAAACCTTTCAAGGATTCGTGGGTGACAACTTTGGAGTTTTGTGCGTTCAGTGTTACACCTTTACATTTGACCTGGGTTTTGCCCAGCGATGTGTGATACGCGTAGCATTTTGGCCCTCCGGAAACAAATTCTACTATGTGATCCTCCACACCACCCTCTCCAGAAGCTAATTCACTGGTGAGATCACCCAGAAAAGGGCCTAGAGGAGGCATCCAGTCGCCAGGGCGTGCTGTGAAAATGACGCTGTCTGTATCACAATACAGCACGCGCTGTTGCAAGTTGTCTAACAAGTCATACAACATGAGTCTGGCGTGTGCAGTGGTCATGGCACCCACAAAGACATTAACGTCCTTGACGCGGGATGCTCTACCATCGGTGTGGCGCCACTGCACCATGGCGACGTCGTCAGAGATGAAACAAAACTGCCGCACGTCGTACTGGTCGCTGAACATTAGCTGACTAAACCTGGACGGGTCTGTGATGAGCTCAGACGACGCCATGTTTGACCTCATACTGAAACGACCCCATAACGAGTTTAGCAGCAGCTTGTTGCAGTTTCGAACAGCTTTATTTACACATATTTTGGACGGATCCAGCATTGTTCCCTCCTTTTCATAATACTCGGCTATGTACTTTTGCTGTTCGTCAGGTGTTTTCACATGTTCTGGATACCCCGAGGCCTCCTGTTTAAGTTTTAGAAAGGTTTTCACATAGTCTTTAAACAATGCATCGGTCTTGTTGGGGAAATGCCACACCTCATCAATAGAAACAAGCTTGTATCCTAGCTCTACAGCTTTTTCAAGCTCAAATGAGACCCATGTGCCTTTCAACACCCGTTCACTGTCACTGTGCCCGCATGCAGTGTGCTGGTTCTGGTCTTCAGCGCACATGCTGCAGAGTGGAAACATCAGTTTGCCGTGGCACCTGTAGGGAAGGACGGGGTGAAAAAGCCCTCTTGGTGGCAGTACTGTGCATTTAACAAAGCCGAAATAATTTTCTAGCTTGTCAAAGTTGCTGTAAATGATTTGAGGGTGTCCTACAGGATAATCTTTTTTAGATTGCACCGTGGGATAGAGACTGGTGAAGTCGTAGTAAAATATTTTTTCATCACACGCAACCTTGTGGTACAGTTTTATAGCATTTGTGCGACCGCCAAAAAGGGCGTCTCGGGGGTTCAGGCGTTCTGGCTTTCTGTATGTATGCATGAAAGCCACAACTGCAGGGTCTGTCTGCTTCAAGGCAGCCCATTCGCACTCCCACATCACAACAACGCTCAAACTGTATTGTGATTTCAGTGCATCCACTTTGTCACAAAACATACGATGCAGCCGTCCGTAGGACGCTTTGCTGACAGGATTTACTTCACTCTCGGGGTAGCATTTAACACATCCGTGGTGAAAACATCCTGCAAATTCGTAAGCTGTGTTAGTAGCGGGGTCAAAGCCGTCCAGAAAATATGGCCCAACCCTTTGTTCGCCTCCTCTGAGAGCGTGTTTTATCACTGTGTTGGTGGTGTGGGACACATATTGAAGCCATTCAATAGAGACGTTTGAAAACGTCTTATTCTGCTCAACATATGCACCATCATACGTGAGAGCGAGTGTGTCTCTAGGCAGAAACAGCGTTTTATACACGCCCATACTGAATGCAGCCAGGGTGGTGTGCATGAATGGATCAACTTGTGTACAATCCAACAGAGTGTCACGATATATGGTACATGCTTTACGCAGGACATCAACATCGTTAACACAGTAGCGCCTGAGTTCAGCCTGAAAATCAAAGGTGTTCTGTGAGGCAGTCTGGTACCATTCCATGAAGCTCGCCTTACCACTTTCAGACATGCGCTCATAGCCGTAGAAGGAGGGTTCTGGGTATGGACCGACATAATACTCATTATCCCTAGTGTTGAATCTGTGTAGGAAATGGCCCTTCTGCAGGTCTTGAAACCTAAAGCAGAGGGTATTTTGGCAAGACCCATGGGCAAAAAGCTGAACGAATCAATCCACCGTTGGTCATACTCCCTGTCATGCATCAAAATCACACGGCTCCCTCTCATTGTGACGGTAGGTGTTATACATTGCTTGACCATGTACTCTAAAAGTATGTAATTATCGAAGCCGGATGCGTTATGGGCTATGAATGTGTACCCACGAAACCTCGGGCGTCTGTAATGCTGCACAAACGCAGCCACACATTTTAATGTATTAAATGAGAACTTGTTGCCCTTCAGATCAGACGCACACACAAAGTTGGCCTCATGTTTACCGTTGTGATACCTTGTCTCAAAATCATATAAAATATATTTATCGCAAGGGTTCTGTTGTTCAACAGGCTGTATAAAACACTGATGCTCAGAGTCCCCGGCTAATTTAGGCTCGCAGCAGTGCTCGCATTTAGGCTGGACACATCTGTGTGGTGATTTCTTTGATTTTTTATATGTGACACCACAGCTCATGCAATGCTTCATATTGTCACACGGGACCATGTTGTGTTTTATTTCTGGTAATTTGTGTTGTTGGCAGTGTTGGGAAGGTTACTTTGAAAATGTATTCCATTACAGAATACTGAATACATGCCCCAAAATGTATTCTGTAACGTATTCCGTTACGTTACTCAATGAGAGTAACGTATTCTGAATACTTTGGATTACTTAATATATTATCATGCTGTTTACAACTACGTGAATGTACTATTGCTGTGATTTATTACTGTTACTGAAGGTCCGCGGCTCCGAACAGTAGTAAAGCGACCTCGGGCTAATACGGTGGGTTCCGTGTCGGGCTGGTAGCCGAAAAATAGCTTTACTTTGTTGTCTGGGTCAACTTTGCTTGCCAGAGGCAGAGAGAGGCGTTGAAAGGCTTCTCCAACGGAACTTATTTTTTCCGGAGGAAAACACGAACACAGTGTACAGTTGAGTCTTAATAGCTTACTTACTTACAAATGGGCTCGTCAGGCACTCTTCTTGGCTGCCGTGGTTATTATTATATTTACATGCTTCCAGCTCCCGTTTTTGCTCCGTGACAGCTCGGATTTTCCTTTCTCTCCCTCCCTCGCTCACAGATACATAACGTGTATGGCAGGCCATTCTCCCTGCAGCACGGACTACACTGCCCATGAGGCTACATTCTTTAGGGCCATGCCTGTAGCATTCTGCCTTTTAGCTTAGCACAACAACAACAACAAAAAAGCGCTCTCTCACCCAGGAAACACGCAGAGAGAGAGCGTCACCCTGTAACCATGGCAACCGTAACGCTGCCGCCTGGAACAACAGAACAGCTGTCAAACAAACCCAAACAGTCCTGACCCACGACAATATGAAACAGGAAAGTACCGCCGTGTAATCCATTTATTTCAACAAAGTAACTGTATTCTGAATACCACCTTTTTAAACGGTAACTGTAACGGAATACAGTTACTCATATTTTGTATTCTAAATACGTAACGGCGGTACATGTATTCCGTTACTCCCCAACACTGGTTGTTGGTAACAGTGTTGTGATTTGCAGATGCGGTTACAGTCACTGCATTTCACGGTGGGACCTCTGTGGTGGTGACAGAGTGTGAAACATACATTGCATCTATGTTTACAGCTGTGATAGAGCGGTGAATTATATGTATTGTGACAAAAATTACACACATAGCCTGCCCCTAGAAAAGCTGTGGGTTTTTCAATCAGGTGATAGTGTTCATTGTGTAGGTACAGCATTACAGTGTTTGGATTTGGCTCATCATGTGTGAAAAAAGTATGCAGACGTTTACGCCCTGCTGCGTGATAATAGATTACTATCTTAATGTTTAGGTGTTTCTCAAATTTTGCAGACATCAGAGAATGATACTGTCTGTGTGTCGCATAGACCTACTTGAGCATGTAACTGTTTAGCAGTAGCATATTTTTCATGCTCTGGGGCTGTGGGGTTTAATGAATGTGCTATGCAAAGGGAGAAGCACAAATTGTTGTGCGTATTGTTTGGTGTATACAGATGTTTACCCTTCTTTGAGAGAATCTCATCATAAGGGATGTTTGCCAGTTTTAAGCGAGCACCTCCGCCACCGCTACTGTTTTGTGCAACTGTGACAATAAACTCTAATTCATTATCACCGATAGATTCGTCGTTACTTTGCATAACTTGTGCTATTTGGTCGAGAAACAGGTCAGGGTCATACTGATCATCAGGATTTAAAACAGCTTGAACATCAGAAGCCAACGAGGGTCCGCGGAGGACCACATTTAGGACACAACCCTGCTGAGATCCAGCCACTGCTCTATCTATCACATTAGCTAGGCAGCTTCTAACTCTTTCTGGCACTTGTTCTGGATCATCAAGACTTATGTCCCTAAAATCAAGGCGCTCGCGCAATTCTCGGGCGTTGAAATTAGGTATCTCTCTGATGCTAAGCTGGCTGTGACTGCCAGACCCAGACTGAACAATGGGCTCAACTACTGCAGCATGTGATTGTGTATGGTTAACACTTGAGGAATTTCCATTGTTTGAGGGGCTGTGTGGTGATGCGTCAGCAACAGCAACAGCAACAGATACAGTAGCATCAGCCCCCTGATAAGCATGTGCTCTGGGTGCACCCACCCGTTCAGGGGTGAAAGAAGGCTCAGTAATAAGACATTCATCGGTATCCTGAGTAACAACAGTCCCTGCAACAGTAACATTCGGGGTTACAGGAAACTCCGTCTGTGTTTCGGATGCATCATCACCAATAGGTTCAGAATGAGTTGGACAAGGACGCTCATTAGACACACCACTGCGGGCTGCAGCGAGACTACTAAGTGTTGCATGCAAAACTTGACAATTGCTTACTAATTGCGCAGCCGCCTGGTTAAAAGCCTCAAAGTCAAACCATTTAGCCCTAGCGGAGGTACCATCATTGTGCTTGAATAATTTACAGGGTGGGTCCATGATGTGGATTTTAAAAGTCACCTATTTAGAATGGTGGTATTAATGAGACGTAATAAACCTGAGGTCTCGTTTATTGCCTGCTGGCTACTTGTTAGAACCCGTGCTATTTCTTGCAAGTTGCCCTGTGCTGCTTCTCGATCTTGGTTAACTTTAACTACTATTTCTTGCAAGTTCAGCTGTATTGCTTGTTGTTGCTGGTTAAGTTTAGCCTCTATTTCTCGTTGATGTTGACTAAGTTTAGCATCGATCAAAGATAATATATCATTTTTTGAAGCACAATGGCTCTGTTCAAAAGTAGAGGGTTTTGCTGCATTTAAGTATGCATCATATGCCTGCGATATTTGTGAGTCTGTTATGCCGCCTTCTTCAAAACCTATGTCTGAATCACTGTTGTTTCTGAGACATTCTGGCGTGGCGGGTATGTCATTTATGTTGAAATCTGATAGACTGTACTCGAAAACATCGTTGAAATCACTAGGCAGACACTCACTCGCTGGTATGTGTGGCCCGGTGATGAAGAATTCTTCCGATTCTCCAACGATGCCCAAAGGTTGTGGTTTTTCTTGTTGTTCTGGGGGTTCAATATCACGTAAATATTCCAAAAACGTCAAGGGGTCTTCAAGGGGTCCGTAGTGGTAAGGGGTTGTGTGATCGCTGTGGAGATAGACGGGTGTTAGAAATATATATGGTGTATCATTTCAAAAGCAGGATGTGTTTGGCTCTTTTGATTTATTTATGCCTATACTCACACTTTGTTCTGTGTTATTCCGGATGGCCCCGCTTCTTGACACGCTGTGTACTCTGTCTCGGGCCTGGTGTATTAGAACATTTGTAAATATTTAAAACCTTTTTTTCCTTTAAATTGAGTGTCATGTATAGAGACATGCATACCTAACGTAAGGCTTGGTCTTATTGCCCCCGCTTCTGTAGGTTTTTCTGGACAACTTATTGAACCTGTACCCGGGGATAAGCACTGTTAATACAAGGTTTAAACAGAACACACGCGCGCACACACACACACACACACACACACACACACACACACACATATTTAAAACATGTGTAACACTATATTTACCTTGTGTTTTTTAGAGGTGTTGTTTGCCCTATATAGCTTTGTGATCCTGTAGAAAGAATGAGAAATACACATTTAAATGTTACTATGTGTGAAACAGGTAAGATTGCTTCTAAACAATGAGGCACAATCTGTTTTGTGTGAGAAGAAGAAATACAAACCT
Source organism: Oreochromis niloticus (assembly GCF_001858045.2). Classification (NCBI taxonomy): domain Eukaryota; kingdom Metazoa; phylum Chordata; class Actinopteri; order Cichliformes; family Cichlidae; genus Oreochromis; species Oreochromis niloticus. The sequence continues at coordinate 81,980,966 of NC_031967.2, read as the reverse complement.
TGTGTAAGTGCCGCGTGGGGTGTCCCAGTGTGCCAAGTTCCTAAAAATCAGGCTTTTGTTTAGAAGAGAAAACAGTTTGAATATTTTTTGATATGCAATTGTATAAATTTAAGAATCCGTTAATAGTCTTGTTTTACCTACCATATATGCTGTCCATGTTAAAAAGAACGCTCTTAGGGTTGTTGTCCGTGCTGATGAACGAAGTGTTATGCTCTCAATGACCGATGTAAAGGGTTAGTGTGGCTGATTAGGGCATTTTTATATAGGTGGGGCTTGTTTCAGCTGACCTCTGAGATGCAGAGATAAAGGTGTAAACAAAAGGTGTTTCCTGTTTGGAGGATGGTCAGTAGAAAGTGTAATGGCATGATAAAAGGTGAAAAAGCTTTGGTGGCTCCGATGGACCTGGCACCGCCGGCCCTCAGTGAGTGTGGCTGATTAGGGTATTTATATAGGTGTGGGGCTTGGTTTCAGGTGACCTCTGAGATGCAGAGATAAAGGTGTAAACAAAAGGTGAAACCTGTTTGGAGGATGGTCAGTAGAAAGTGTAATGGCATGATAAAAGGTGAAAAAGCTTTGGTGGCTCCGATGGACCTGGCACCGCCGGACCTCTGACATAAGATAAAGGAGACTGTTTGTATTGAAAACTCCATGTACAGTTGAGATGCTCTTGATAAGGCTGACCTCTTCTGCTGCCTGTAGGGGGTCTAACTGTAACCCCACTCTGTCTAACTGTTGCAGAATTAAGAATCCCTGTTTATTTCTAAAGGAATGCCTGCTGTTTGTGGTATTCTGTTTGAAACTATTACCCTCTGTGTGTTTCAGAGCCCTAAAGAAAAAAGCAAAATACCCCTAAACTAGTTAAATTAAATCATCTATGTCTGAATAACAGAACTCTGAGACCTATACAATCCTTTAAAAAAGAGTTTAATTAAAACACATATGACCTCTGAACTCACAAGGCCGTTCACGCGCAAAGTCCGTTCACGCGCAAAGTCCGTTCACGCGCACACATGAACGCGGAGGGGATAGGGAGGGGGGGATGCGGGTGTGGGGTGTGTGTGTGTGTGTGGGGGGGGGGGGGGGGGGGGGGGGGAAATGCTGCAGGTATAATACTACTCACTACCAACCAGAATAAGGCTCTGCGTTAAAAAATGTAGGAGCATTTTCCCTCTTAAACACCCATAAAAGCATAAAATGTTGAATGGTATATTTGACATAGTAATGTGGCCCTAACCCATTTGACTCAACACGGGAAACCTCACCCAGCCCGGACAGGAAAAGGATTGACAGATTGATAGCTCTTTCTCGTTTCTATTCTCAGGATAACAAAATGTCTTATCTGCCTGGAACATAAAAGCTCCGGCTCACTTTCTACACAGTCTAGATGTTTTGGGAGTCATAGTATCACTTTTTAAACCTAAGGATTAAGTAATTTCTTTCTTTCTCACATAATATACCGACAGCGTTATACGTTTAGTCAACTCCACAAACACAGAATTGAGACATCAGCAGGTTTTTGCACTCTAAACTACTCTGTTTAAAGGGTGCACAGTTGCTGTGTGTTGGATATCCAGTAAATCATTAATTATTAAGGATAATCTTAAGTTACAAAATGAGTGCTCTGTTTACATAAATGTGTTTGTGTGTGGAAGCCTCAGCTCAATGTGTGTCACATTTTGTCGCCATCTGGTGGGTGATTATATCTACTGCAAAGCACTTGCTAAATGTGCTGCTGAAAGACAGAATCATGTGTCTGTTGAATGTTTATCTCTGTAGAATAGTATAGTATTGTCTTTGGAATAAAGTCAATAAGTCAGATATGTGCAAACTGGAGCACATCCCAAACAGGAAGTCCTGAGGATGCAAAGCAGCCCCTCCAGGCACTCTGTGCCTGTCTCACAACCCAGTTTCAGAAAAGCTCAGTGTTATTTGGACATGAGTATGAACAAGGATCAGAAGATCAACTCTGTTTACTGGCATTAATTGACTAATGCTGTCAGTCATAGCAAAAGTCGTGAAGTAAAACCTCTTCCTGATTCCTGATGCCACTGCCTGTTTTATCTTCATGTGGGTGTTGATCTATTTTTGTGTTTGACGATTTTACTGTCTTTGAATCTCAAGACATGAATCTGATAGGTTTATAGCATAAACCTATTCGCTGGAACGTTCAGGACAATTTGCTACACAGCAAAAACAAGACACAAGTAGGCAAAGTTCTTTGTGTTAGTCATGCATGAGGGAGGCCTGCCTGGAGCGAAGTGTCGTTCCACCCACTTGACCTCCGTCAGACTCTCAGCCAGGTTCCCCATAGCACTCCTTTTATTGTGGTTACATGAATATGCATAGGGTCATTAACATATAACATCTTACATAGGTATACATGTGAACAAAGAATACCCTGTGTGTGTGTGTGTGTGTGTGTGTGTGTGTGTGTGGGGTCAAGATGTGACCCCTTGAAGACTCCCCGAAGCTGGTGCCAGGAGTCTAGCAGTACATCTGAACAAAAGGCTCTTACACTCAAACAGATATACGTATGTTTGCTATACCATATATCAGCAAGAGAAGATACGACCTCTCCTAGGAGGTGTGTGATCTATGCCAGAACACTCTGAGGAGGAGTGAACACACTCGCCTCTTCATGCTACACAGAGTTGTTACAGACCTCCTAGGATGAGACATTCTTTCAATATGCCATCAACTATATACTTCTAAACACAAATGATTACATGTTTCTCAATACAAATGACAATAATAAAATATAAACCCAACAGAATCTGTCTCAGAGGTTGTGGGGGATTCAAACACAATTCTCCTGCAATCACCTCTCCCACATGCACAACTACCCAATTAAAGTCTGTATTCAACATTGGAGATGTTACATTTCAGCAATTAGAGCCACAAATGTCTTGACGCATGCTCAATCATCCACAAACTTTTTTTTACGGGCGGCACAAATCATTTGTGGGGCATCTTAATGCGACACCTGATTGTTCTCTAATTTTAGTTTTAGTAATATTTTTAAATGGTTGTACAAAATGAAAAAAACAGCCCCGGTGTATTGGCTGCATTTTTAGATAAATAGTAGTGATGGTAAATTTGATTCTTTTTACTGAATCGAGTTTTAATGAGTCACTCACCAAAGTGAATCGGGTTTTTTGAGTCATTTGATTCACTGAGACAGTTGACCAGAGAGTGCAAAAAATGTACATTTTCAATCAAACTTAATTTCTTTTCTCTTTTCATGTATATCCTACTGCTAAGATGAGTGATTCTAAAAGAAAACAATTATTTTATAGAGCAAAAAAGAGCAAAAAAATTTCTAAAGGGAACATTTATTTTGTTTATTTTTATTTTATTAATATTTTCCTTAAATGTGTCAAATATATGTTTTCTCATCTAAATGTCCACTGAGCTGTGAGCCAGGGGGCGGTAATGCGCCTTAACATTGGTTGCCAACCAAGAAGAAGAAGAAGCTGTGAGCCAGGAGGGAGGGGGTGAGTGAGTGAGTGAGTGAGTGACTCACTTGCTCTATGATTCAGCACAGGAGGGAGGGGGTGAGTGAGTCAATGAGTGAGTGATTCGTTCGCTCTATGATTCAGCACAGGAGGGAGGGGGTGAGCGAGTCCTGAGTGATTTGCTAACCCTATGATTCAGCACAGGAGGGAGGGGGTTAGTGAGTCCTGAGTGATTTGCTAACCCTATGATTCAGCATAGGAAAGGAGGGGGTGAGTAGCTCAAATGTGCTGTTAGCATGTTAGCAGAGCGATGCTACTGTGAACCGAGGAGCTATTGTATTGATGTGAGCTTCTACTCAGGGTTTTTTCTTCTAGTTCAGAGCAGAAATGTTTTTAAGATACTGGATGTTGTGTTTTTCTCCACAATTGTAATTATAAGCTAGATATATTGCTGCTAACAGCAACAGGGATGAGTCAGTGAGTCAGTTGGGCTTGTGAATCATGATTCATGAGTCAGTAAAGTGATTCTCGAGTATTGAACGATTCAAAGTCAAAGTCAGTTTTATTTGTCAATTTCTTCAGATGTACTTGCCATACAAAGGAATTGAAATTACGTTTCACACTGTCCCATGCGTAGACATAGACAACAATAAAGTGCAGATGCACAACATTTAGGTAACATACAGGATATAACAAGACAGGACCTACACATAACATATAATAAAGTGTTCCACAGTGCGCCCTGGAAAGTAGTGTACTAGTCTACTTGACGTAGTCCCAGGTTGTGGTTGGTAAGTGTTTTTGTTTTAATGCAGCATAAGACTGTAGCAGCAGTAATAGTAATATAAATAATATAAATAGTGCTAAAGAAAATACTAAAAATACAAAAAATATATAGCAGCAGGTGTGTGCAATTGTAATGCAGAGGTAGTCGTTTCCAGTCAGGAATGTGGAGAGTGTTTCCTTGTTGTGGAGTGTGTGTGTGTGTGTGGGGGGGGGGGGGGGGGAGGTCCAGTCTGTCTTCCTATACTCCTGCCAGTCTGGTGGTTCTGCTGGCTGGGAGCCGGGAGGGGAGAGAGTTCAGCAGTCTCACAGCCTGGTGGATGAAGCTGTTGGTGAGCCTGGTAGTGCGGGAGCGGAGACTTCTGTATCTTTTTCCGGAGGGCAGGAGGCTGAACAGACAGTGCGCGGGGTGGGTTGCATCGTTGACAATTGTGATGGCTTTGCGGGTAAGGCGGGTGGTGTAGATGTCTTGCAGGGAGGGGAGTGGTATACCAACTATCCTCTCAGCTGTTCTCACAATGCGCTGTAGAGCTTTTCTGTTATAATCAGTGCAGCTACCGCCCCACACAGTGATGCAGCTGGAAAGGATGCTTTCAATGGTTCCTCTGTAAAATGTGGTCAGGATGGGTGGTGGAGCACTTGCCCGCTTGAGTTTGCGCAGGAAGTAGAGGCGCTGTTGTGCTTTCTTGGCCAGTGATGCTGTGTTGGTGGTCCAGGAGAGGTCCTCACTGATGTGCACCCCCAGGAACTTGGTGCTGCTCACCCTCTCCACCGCAGCGCCGTCGATGGTCAATGGGGGGTGACAGGTGGGGCCTCTCTGGAAGTTGACAATAACCTCCTTGGTCTTGCTAACATTTAGCAGGAGGTTGTTGTCTCTGCACCACGTGGTCAGGAGCTCAACCTCTTTCCTGTAGTGGGTCTCATCGCCCTTGGTGATGAGCCCCACCAGCGTTGTGTCGTCCGCAAACTTCACAAGGTGGTTAGAGCTGTAGGTTGTTGTGCAGTCATGTGTCAGCAGGGTGAAGAGCAGAGGACTGAGCACACAGCCTTGTGGAGCCCCCGTGCTCAGGGTGATGCTGTTTGAGACCTTGTTGCCCACACGCACCGCTTGAGGCCTCTGGCTGAGGAAATCCAGCAGCCAGTTGCAGAGGGAGGTGCTAAGGCCCAGTCTGTCCAGTTTACAGATGAGTTGTTGTGGTATTATGGTGTTGAATGCTGAGCTGAAGTCTATGAATAGCATTCTCACATATGAGTCTTTCTTGTCCAGGTGAGTTAGGGCTGGGTGGAGGGCAGAGCAGATTGCATCTTCTGTGGATCGTTTCGCTCTGTATGCGAACTGGTATGGGTCCTGGGTGGGAGGTAGGGTGGATTTGATGTGTGACATGACTAGTCGTTCAAAGCACTTCATAATAATGGGTGTCAGTGCCACGGGGCGGTAGTCGTTGAAACAGGCTGGGGATGGTTTCTTTGGCACAGGTATGATGGTGGCAGTCTTGAAGCATGATGGGACAGTGGCTTGCCTCAGGGAGGTGTTAAAGATGTCTGTGAAGACATTCTTCAGCTCCTCTGCGCAGTCTTTCAGCACACTACCAGGGATGTTATCTGGACCCGCTGCTTTCCGGGCGTTGATGGTGATGAGTGTCCTCTTCACGCTGGCAGCAGACAGGCACAGAGGCTGGTCGTGTGGAGGTGGTGGTGTTTTCTGTGGGCGTGTGTTGTTCTGTGCTTCAAATCGTGCAAAGAAGCTGTTCAGGTTGTTGAGCAGAGTGGTGTCACTCTCACAGCTACGCGCTGCAGGCTTGTAGTCTGTAATAGCCTGGATGCCTTGCCATAGGCTTCGTGCGTCCTTGCTATCATTGAAGTGGGAGGTTATCTTGTGTGTGTAGTCCTGTTTCGCTTTCCTGATGCCACGGGACAGGTTGGCTCTCACTGTTCTCAGGCCTATTTCATCCCCAGCTCTGAAGGCCTTGTCTCTGGCTTTCAGCAGCCTGTGGACATCTCCTGTTAGCCATGGCTTCCGGTTGGCTTGGGTTGTGATACTTTTCATTTGTGTAACATCATCAATGCATTTGGTGATGTATGAGCTCACCGTGTCTGTACTCCTCGATGTCTATGAAGTTATTGTAGGTGGCTGCTTCCTTGAATATGTTCCAATCAGTTGACCCAAAGCAGTCTTGAAGAGCAGAGGTGGCCTCCTGTGGCCACACTCTTACCTCTTTCGTAACAGGTTTGATGACCTTCACTCTCTGTCTGTATGCTGGCATTAGCATAACAGTGAGGTGATCAGAGGTGCCGATGTGGGGGAGGGGGATGGCTTTGTATGCTCCTTTTTCCTGTGTGTAGACCAGGTCCAATGTGTTGTCTCCCCTTGTTGGAAAATGTACATGCTGATGAAACTTTGGGAGAACAGTTTTAAGATCAGCATGATTAAAGTCTCCTGCGAGGATGATGAAACCGTCTGGGTGTGTTGTTTGTTGCTCACTGATGGCCTGATACAGTTCGTTCAGCGCCGCATTTCTATCACTGTTGTTGCTAGCTGGAGGTATATAAGTAGCGATCAACAGGATCGAACTTATCTCCCTGGGCAAGTAGAAAGGGCGACACTTCACGATCATGAACTCCGCCAATGATGAGCAGTGTTTGTGTACTACAGTGGCATCACGACACCATTCGTCAAGGATGTAAACACAGACCCCGCCACCTCGGGTCTTGCCTCCGTCTACGAGAGCCCTGTCGGCTCTGTAGCATGCTAGCTGCTCCAGTTGTATGGCCGAGTCCGGAATGTTATCATTAAGCCATGTCTCAGTGAAAACTAGCACACAACAGTCACTTACTCTGCGATTCGCTGATCTCAGAAGTCGAATGTTATCCATTTTATTGTCCAGAGATCGTACGTTGGCCAAGAGGATCGATGGTATGGCTGGGCGAGTTGGCTTAGCCTCGAGCCTGACTCGGACAGCTCCGCGCTTGCCCCGCTTCCTTGTCCTAGCGCACCGCCTTCGACGCCTCCTTGCCCGGGGAGGGGTAGCAGGCGAGTCCGGTGAGTTGCTAGGCCACCTAGCAGGCTGTCGCAGAAGTCCTATCTCCCTTAGCATCTCAACGTTCGTGTTCAAAACTTGGCAAATCTTGCTTCTCCGAATGTGTAAGAGAGCCTGATTCGCGCATCGTTCATGATTCGCGCATCATTAATTAATAGTTGAATATGTTTACAAAATGTACATTTTATATTTGCATTTCAAGTTATAAACATTTACTCAACATGCCTGTGGGGTTTTTTTTACTGTAAAAAAAATTAATTCTAGGATTTTAAGTTCTTTGTGTGATTTCAGATCAGTAATACTAATGCAGTATGTCAGTGAAAAAAACAACTAAATTCAGTTGAGCTAAAAAGAATGATATGAAACAAGGCAAGGGGAAAAAATAAAATGAAACAATCTGAGGGTGAAATACAAACGTAAACTCAAAAGGAGTCAAAAAATGGCCGGTTGTATTTCAGACCTCAGTGGGTTAATCCAACAAATCATGAAAAATTAGGTTTAAATTTTTGTTCATGACAGTGCAGATTTCTGACATTTTGTGTAATTTAAAAATGTAACAATGGGATTGTTTTCTAACAAAAACAGTGAAACTTAAGTTAGACTTTGTGTTTGTAAACGAACCACCCCATGTAGCTTTCTGGATTTTATACTTATTGGGCTACATATTTATTTATTATACAGGCTATACAGTACATAAAATCAAAACTCATGTTTTATGTAACTAAAGTGTGCAGTTATGTGGGCTACAGACAATAATTAAGTTACAGACTATATTTATATGAAAAGCGTGTGTACTTACTGCATTTGAATCATTTTAACCATATGTAACCACCTGCATATGTCTTTGGAAAAAAAAAAGGCTTTGATTTTGCCACCCCATTTGATTTCTTTGCCACCCTCACACCACCCTAAGAAAATTTCTCTAGATCCGCCCCTGCTCCAGATGCTTTTCTTTCCAAGCTCCTTAGACTGACAAGTCCCAGTGTTTATTTTTATATGGTTCTCATTGTGAGTTTTAAGCACAGGTTAACGTGATGCGCCACAAAGCTCAGATGATTTCAAACTGGTTCCTTGATCGTGATAATGAAGTTGTTGCACTCAAATGGCCTCCACAGTCACCAGATGTTACTCCAATAAAGTACCTTTTGCATGTGGTGGAATGGGAGATTTGCCTTATGGACGTGCAGCTAACAAATCTGCAGCAACTGTGTGATGAAGTTATGTCAGTTCGGATCAGCATGTGTGAATATTTCCGCAATGTGTTGAATCTAGAAAGAGATATGAAGAATTAAGGTAGGTCTACACTAGCTAGGTGTACCTTATGAACTGGCCTGTGAATTTATATTACAGTATCTGAATTAAGCAAATAATTCAGATAAAATGGGTGTATTTTAAATATGGTAATATTTCACTTTTTAAAAAAAAATTCTTCTTTTTCCATCAGTGATTTTTCTTCTAGTTTGTTCATAAAGAGCAAAATATCGAGAGTGCATTTCATCATTTGCTCAGTAGGTTGTGCTATTGCTTTTTGGTTGCTCAAATGTTGCCTGGATTCAGGGGGAACATCATGAAAAGGAACAAAAATTGTTGTTATTCCTCACATACCGTTGGACAAACTTTCTAAACAGTTTAGAATAGATCAGGATAAATACAGTAAGAGTATTAAAGAAACATTTTAATATGCCTATATTTGCTTTCTTTCAGTTACAATGAATTTGAATGAATTCTCTGACTCAGTTTGTAGTGTTACAGATATAATAGAAGCCAAGTCAAGAAAAGATACCATGTACACTGTTGATACTTTATTAACTTAATAACTAAATGAATTAATAAGCAAAAGTATGAAAGCAAGAACATTTAAAAAACATTTAAAAATCTAAAAGTAGAGACTCAAATGCTTGAAAGCTTTTGGATCTAAAACCTATCAAACATATTTGTGCTTGCTTATTAGTAGCCCAGAGCTACTTGTACTCTTTGAAGCCCATTTTATTGGTTATTAATCATAACCTCAAAGACATAAATTAGATAAATCCAGTTTATTAGCCTACCCTTTTACAAAGACACATAGCCAAACCTTTTTGAACATTTATCCCACACTTAGAAAGGATAAAGTAGATATTGTCAGCATGTCGTTTTGTTAATTCACAGAAAGAGAAAGTAATTAATCAGAAAAATCTTTTAAAAGGACTGCTTCTTTCAAGTTTAGGGACATAATGGACGATTGATTATATTATATTATATATAATATATTATATATTATATCATTTTTTATATATAATATCTTTACTACTTCCGGCGCCCCCCGTGTGCGGCAGCCTGTTACAGCAGCTCTGCTCATTCTGAGTTTCTTTCTTTCTTATCTTTTTTCTTCTCGTATTTTTTATAACTAACGTATTAGTAATTAGACTCTGCAACCACGTTCTACCGTTTTGTGTTAGTTCTGGTCGTTTTTCTTAGTTTTTTTCTGCTTTTTTCACCCGTGTCTGGGGATCGAGAGCAGGGATCCTTTGTTTACAGTAAGGATCAGCTGTTAGCGCTGCGTCCCGCAGCAGTACTGCCGGCGGATAGACTCGACATTCCCAGCGAGCTGAGGAAGAAAAGACGGGGGTGTCGTGCTGGGAAGGAGCGCCGTCGCCCGAGAAGGAGACGTTATCGACCATCTCTTCCTTCTGTAATTATTGGAAACGTAAGATCTTTGCCCAATAAGATGGATGAGCTCACGTCGCTAACCTGGTCACAGAGGGAGTACCGGCAATGTAGCATCATGATGCTAACGGAGTCATGGCTAACATCGCTAACTCCGGACACGAGCGTGACACTACCGGGATTCCAGATGCTGCGAGCGGACAGGACAAGAGAGACAGCGGTAAGAGGAAAGAAGGGGGACTGGCAGTGTTTGTGAATGACAGATTGTGTAACCCTGGGCACATCACTGTAAAAGAACAACTCTGCAGCAGAGACATTGAGCTGTTAGCCGTTAGCATGCGTCCGTACTACCTGCCCCGGGAATTCTCGCATGTTATCGCGATAACAGCGTATGTCCCCCCCTCAGCCAATGCGGATGCAGCCTGTGACTCTCTCCACTCAGTGGTCAGCAGACTGTAAACACAATCTCTGAGAGCCCTTCTCATAATATCAGGGGACTTTAATCATGCCTCACTGGACTCCACACTTCCCACCTTCACCCAGTATGTGACCTGCCCAACCAGAGACAATAAAACACTGGACTTACTGTATGCCAATGCTGAAGAGGCATACAGTACATCACCTCTCCCTCCCCTGGGCAGATCTGATCACAACCTGGTGCACCTTGTCCCTGTGTATGAGCCCTTAGTGCACAGGGAGCCACCAGCCACCCGCACAGTACAGAGATGGTCGGAGGAGAGCGAGGAGGCTCTTAAGGATTGTTTTGAGTCCACTGTGTGGGAGGTGATCTGTGATGACCACGGAGAGGACATCGACAGCCTTACTACATGCATTACTGACTATATTAATTTCTGTGTGGATAACACCGTACCTACCAGGACTGTACGGTGTTTCTCCAACAACAAACCTTGGATTACCCCAGAAATTAAAGCTGTCCTCAAGCAGAAGAGGAGGGCCTTCAAATCCAGAGACAAAGAGGAGTTGAAAAGGGTGCAGAGAGAGTTGAGGGGACTGATAAGGAATGGGAAGGACAGCTACAGGCAGAAGATGGAGAACCAGCTTCAGCAAAACAATGTTGGTGAAGTCTGGAGAGGCCTCAGAACGATCTCAGGCCACAAACATCAGAACTCTCTGCCTGGGAGGGATGTGAGGTGGGCAAATGAACTGAATCATTTCTTCAACAGATTTGATTCAGCCATGAGGCAGTCTCCAACATCGGCTGCAGACTCACCCACCCCCACTGCTGCTGTTCCACCTCTGACACCTCAGACACTTCACACCTCCTCTATTCACCCTGCTCACTCCTCCCCACCCCCAACAACATGCAATACACACTCAACACAAGGCTCCACCCTGTCTCTCTCAACCACCCAGGTTAGGAGGGAACTGAGGAGGATTAATGGCAAGAAGGCAGCGGGCCCAGATGGCATCAGCTCGAGGGTCGTCAGGTCCTGCGTGGACCAACTGTGTGGGGTGATGGAGCACCTCTTCAACCTGAGCCTGAGGCTGGGAAGAGTCCCACAGCTCTGGAAAACCTCCTGTGTTGTACCAGTGCCAAAGACTTCACGCCCCAAGGACCTCAACAGCTACAGGCCGGTGGCTCTGACATCCCACCTGATGAAGACCCTGGAGCGGTTGGTCCTGGCTCAGCTTCGGCGCCTTGTGAGCTCATCACTGGACCCACTTCAGTTTGCCTACCAGCCTGGCATTGGAGCGGATGATGCCATCATTCACCTCCTACATCGTTCCCTCGCTCACCTGGAGACCGCTGGGAGCACTGTGAGAATCATGTTCTTTGATTTCTCCAGTGCCTTCAACACTATTCTTCCCTCGGTCCTGAAGGACAAGCTGGAGAACTCTGGAGTGGACCATCACCTCACTACCTGGATTCTGGACTACCTCACCGACCGACCACAGTATGTGAGGACTCAGGGCTGTGTGTCGGACAGGGTCGTCTGCAGTACGGGGGCCCCACAGGGAACGGTTCTGGCTCCATTCCTCTTCACCATCTACACTGCAGACTTCTCCCACAACTCCACCCAGTGCTTCCTGCAGAAGTTCTCTGATGACTCTGCAATAGTCGGCCTCATCACTGATGGGGATGACAAGGAGTACAGAGAACTGACCCAAGACTTTGTGGACTGGTGCCAGCTGAACTACCTCCAGATCAATGCCAGTAAAACCAAGGAGCTGGTGGTAGACTTCCGCAGGCACAAGCATCCTCCACTGCAACCACTGAACATCCAAGGTATGGACATCAAGGCTGTGGACAGCTACAGGTACCTTGGTGTTCATCTGAACAACAAACTGGACTGGACTCATAATTCAGACGCCCTCTACAGGAAAGGGCAGGGCAGGCTGAACCTGCTGCAGAGACTCAGGTCGTTTGGAGTGAAGGGCCCACTCCTGAAGACCTTCTATGACTCTGTGGTGGCCTCAGCCATCTTCTATGGTGTGGTCTGCTAGGGTGGCAGCATCTCTGCCGGGGACAGGAAGAGACTGAACAGGCTGATCCGAAGGGCCAGCTCTGTTCTACGATGCCCTCTGGACCCAGTGGAGGTGGTGAGTGACAGGAGAATGGTGGCTAAGCTGTCATCACTGTTGGACAACATCTCCCACCCCATGCAGGAGACTGTGACAGCACTGAGCAGCTCCTTCAGTGGCAGGCTGCGGCACCCACGGTGTGGGACGGAGAGATTTCGCAGGTCTTTCCTCCCCACTGCTGTCAGACTCCACAACAAAGACTTTAACTGATCAACCACACACATCCACACATGTGGAATAAGACTAATGTGCAATAATCTTTTCTGGCATCGTTGTATTTTTACTCAGTTGTATATAGTTGTATATAGCATTTGTATTCTATTTTTATCTTATTGTATATTTTATTCTATTTTATTCTACTGTATATAGTATTTTTATTTTATTTTATTCTGTACAGTTGTGTACTGTATTTATTCTTATTGTATTCTAATTTTTGCTTCATAACTTTTGCACTGTCCACTTCCTGCTGTGACAAGACAAATTTCCCATGTGTGAGACTAATAAAGGTTATCTTATCTTACCTTATTTTGTCTGTATTTTGACGGGTTGCAAAACCTGCCACTGTGTGCTGTTCTTTTGCAAAGAAAATGAGCGTTATGGTATTGATATATTCAAAGTCCATGCAAAGAACTTCTTTTCATACATGTGCAGTTGCTTTGGCTCTACGTATAGTGGACAGCAGATTCTTGATGACTCTTTTCAAAACAGCAACATCCATATTCAAAGAATACTCACTGTTGACCCCTGTACTCCTTTGTTTTTCTAAATTCAACACTTTCTGATATATATTTTGCAGCTTTTTCTTTTTGTATTTCCCTATAACAACCCTCAGGATGCCATTTGTTTAGGATGACATTCTTGTGAATTCTGCTTTTTATGTTTTCTGCTTTTGGACTGAGGGTACATAATACACACGTTGTCACTGTGTTTTGTACTAGCAGCTGTTAAAAGAGCACACAGAGGCCTCTGCTTTTACTTTAGCAAGTCTGTTTTTATTATGTCTCAGGGTCCAGACTGTTGAACACTTTAACGTCCTGCTGATGCTTCACATCACAGTCTTTATGATGAAAAACATGTTCTCTCATTAACAGATGTCTGTGCGGTCACTTCTTATGAAAATGGACAGAATCTGGGTTCAAGCTTCCTCTTCTTCCTCTTCTATTACCATAGATCATTCATAGGGAGCATGAAAGATTTCTAATATTGTCCCCATAAACAACATGTTTTTATAGAACTCATTGTGACACAGAGATTTATATTCTTTCACAATGAGCATGGACTCAAAATCTTGTGAGCTTCATATTTATAAAATATGAAAAAGAAGACTTTTATTTCAATGTATGATCTACACCTCTTGTTAAAAAAAAAAGCTGATTGGATGCATTTAAAAAGGCTCCTGTCGAGACAGTCCTTCTGCGAGCATGCATGCACACACACACACACACACACACACAAACACACACACACACACACACACACACACACACACACACACACACACGTGTAACCAGTGTGTTTCTGCGTTGTGTTTGACAAATGAAGGTAAAAGTATGAAAGACATCCAAGTAAATAACTTGCTCACTCCAGCTCCTACAACCAAATACAAACAGTGGCGGAGAGGGTTAGCTCAACTCACCACAACTCCCAAGCTAGCCAGAATTATATATTCATGCTAGCATTAACGGTGCCTAAAACACATTTGTGGCACACACATACTACACATTTATAGCATATAACAAAAACTGGCACAATGATGACAATAACTGAACTAAAGACACACATTCAGAAATATCAGGGTGGCTAAATATACATTATATGTGTGTTGTACAGTGTCTGGAAAGAAATGACACCCACCTCTCCCACAGGGGAATTATAGAAAAGGGAAGAGGCCAAAGGGGTACACTGTATTTATAGGGTTGAATCAAATACAGGCTTGAAGGTCCTATAGTCAGGTATGAAGAACACATTTTGTGTAATTATAACAATATGTAATTTATGACTGGGCAGGGCTCTAGAGTGCGACCAATTTGGTCGCAAATGTTTGTCTAAATATGAGCTTGTCCACAGCACAAACACTCTTCCCCAGCAGTCTGACAAAAAATCAGAAAAACACAAATATTAAACACATATATAAAATATTTATTTTGTTTGACTAATAGTTAAAAAAAGAGATTTTAATGAACACTGTATTTAAGGACTAAAACATCAGGCTGATGCTTCCTGTGTGACTCACATTTGCTGAGAGTCAGGACTGAATAACAGACACTGAATCAACCCTCTGATCTCCTCAGGTCTGTATGAGATGAACTCTGTCAGCAGCTGTTCAGACACTGATGGAGAGGATGTGCTGATCCTGGATGATGAGGTGGTCTGGTACGCAGACTTCAACAAACGGAAAGGAGTCGATTCTCTGCCAGCCTTTGCAGATCATCCAAGCTTTGAAGGAAAGTATGAAGAAGCTGTGGCTAATCAACAGGTCTGCAGACAAAACCTGAAGGTGGCTCGTACGGCAATGAAGGACTTTCCTAAAGAACATGGTAAACATAAATCATCAACCACACAGTCCACATGTAAAGAGCAGAAATACACACACAGTGTGGGAGTAAATACTGGAAACATTTCACTCATAGAGATTAAAAAAGAAAGCTTTATGGCAGATAAATCATGGAGATCCAGGCTGACAGGTTAGATCAGTGAGGAGTAGTGAATTAAACATTTAGTCAAACTACTGCAGCACATTCAATTCACAGAGGAGCTGTTTGGTTTTCAGGATCTAATCCAACCCTGTTTGTTTAATGTTGGCTCATTCTTCCAAAGTCACGGAGCTGCTCTGGTTTCTCAGGTGTTCATTTTAAAAGGACTTTATGAGCTGATGTTTATCCAGGCAGAAATGTTTTCATCACTAATTTGTTGAGTTAGTAAATGCTGTGAGTTTTAGTGACTTCTTTAAAAAAAACATGAACATGTCGGAACTGATTGTGGAAAAATCTCCAAGTCACGTGAAGAAACAGAAAATATTTTCTAAATTCATCTTTCTGAGTTAACTTCAGTAATTACTCCCCCAACACATTAATGTTTCTTTTCAGAGAAAGATATGAAAAAAATCTGAGTGGTCTTTTAGGTCAGTTCCCATCAGTCACACCTGTTATAACAGCCCAACTAGATCGTGGCACTTATTAACCTGGGATGGTTTTACAAGCCCAGACTGCAGGTTTCAGGGGAAGATATTACTTGGAAAGTCTTGAGGGACCAGTTAGGACTGGATGGTGATGATGTTACTGTTGTGGTGCTCCAACAGTAGCTGTGTGTAACTCCTGACAGTAGAGATGTGTGTGTGGGAGGAGCAGCTCAGCCTGAGTGATTCTCTGATCTTTGTGTTTCAGATGGATACGAGTATTACACTTCATCCCGCTGCCTGTTTAACTCCACTGAGCTGCGGGACATAGAGTACATCAGATCTTACTATTACAACAGGATAGAGTATGTCAGGTTTAGCAGCAGTGTGGGGATGTTTGTTGGATACACTGAGTACGGTGTGAAGGAGGCAGAATACTTTAACAATGATCCTGGACAGCTCGCTGCGATGAGAGCTCAGAAGGAGACGTACTGCACACCAAACATTGACCTCTGGTACCGAAGTGTTCTGACAAAATCAGGCGAGTCAGTGTTTCTGTGACATCATCGAATCATCATATAAACATCATCACACTGATGTCGTCATCAACACAACTCCTGACTGGACTCTCTGCACAGTTTACAGTAACACTGCTGAAGGTTTAATGTGACACATTCATTAAAGCTACATGATCTCTGGAGTTCTGCTCCACTTTAAAGCTTTGGCCTATTTGACGTCACACTGGAGTGTCTGTGGTTTGTGGCGTCCTGCTTTAGTTTGTTGCGAAATTCATCAAAGTAATTTTCATTTTCATTTTCCAGTGAAACCATTTGTCAGACTTCACTGGACGAAGCCCCCTGTTGATCATCATCCTGCCATATTGGCTTGCAGCATCTACGACTTCTACCCCAAATATATCAAAGTGACCTGGTTGAGAAACGGACAGAGAGTAACCTCCAACACAACAACAACTGAAGAGCTTCCAGATGCTGATTGGTTCTACCAGATCCATTCCTATTTGGAGTACACACCCAGGTGAGTCTAGTTTGGGCCTGCAAACAGGACTTGCTGATTCTTATTTATTCTTGTAATTTTTTAATGTTTTCTGTCACCTGCTTATTTTTTCCCTGATGCTGTGGCGCTTCTTCAGTCTCATGTCTACTTTCTTCAGGATAGTTCCAGCATCAGCACAGAACACCTACATATTCATGTTTTCAATAAAACAGCTCTGGTCTGATCCTTGGGCCCCCTCGTATCAGACTTATTTAGCTCAGGCTGGTCTGTGTCTCCGGCTCACTGACTTTAGTTTGAATAACATGAAAATCATCCACAGATGCAGATGTTCACAGCTCAGCCTGTGAAACCTGTTCCCTCTTCTCCTTCCTCATTCCTGCTACAACTAAATCCCCCCAAGGTTCACTTAAAGTTCCCATTTCTTCTGAGCCAAGTGTTTCAGCAGGAACTGTCTGAATTCAGCAGAGCAAAAAATAGGAAGTCCCCAAGATTGTTTTTAACAAAGCTATAAACATGTGATGACAATTTCTTTGTTTTCACTTAGTGAATATGAACATTTCCCTACATACTGTTGCATGTGTTGATGTGTCATGTAATCAGTTTCAGAGAATTCCTCAAACTGAACCTGTGATGGACTTGAGCTAAAACATCATGAACCTCCTGTTCTAAAGGACCAGTGTTAAAGACTAAGCCTTTACACCTGGATGACTGAGATAGTCGAGTGCTTGGAACACATTTCTACAAGATGTAAAATGATGAAATGAACAAATCTTAGGATTCCATAAAAAGCATTGAGTCTCCAAGTTCAAAATAATTATGCAGCCATGCCAACTAAACCTTCCTTTCGTTACTTCGGAGTGCTACAGCAGGAAATAGAATTAGGCTGGAAAACGAAAAGGAAACAAGTCTGAATTGTAGTTCTGTAGTTATGTACTTGTAGTTCTGTGTGAGAGTCAGTGATGTTGGTTTGTGTTGAAGGTCTGGAGAGAAGATCTCCTGTATGGTGGAGCACGCCAGCCTGGACCTACCTCTGGTTACTGACTGGGGTGAATACCTGTCTGTATACACACACCTGTACACCTGCCTGTGTGTCTGTCCACCTGTGTGACTCTCACCTGTGTGTCCTCAGTCCCATCCATGTCTGAATCCAAGAAATTGATGATCATTGGAGCCTTTGGGCTGATCCTGGGTCTGGTCTTTTTCCTGGCTGGAGTCATCTACACAATGATGTGCAGCAGAGGTCAGAGCAGCACTCACACCAAACTGAAGCCAGTTCATGCCAGAACACATGAGTTTGAAACCAGTGTGGATTCTAGGCCTTCTATACAGTTTCATGTACATGTTACATACATGTTTCCTCACAGCACTTTAAAGGACACGAATACTTTGGATGTTCATCAGCAGGATGATTTAAATCAGAACCAGAGCATGAAAATTAGAATGATTAAGGGTCAGAGTTCAGAATCTCTCCTCTCTCTGTGATGTCCTGTGAGATTGTAGTAACAGTGGGGCACCACAGGGCCCTGTAAGAGGACCTTTGTTTTTAAATTGGATATGTGAGGAATTTCCACATGAATCAGGCTAAAGGTCAGTTATATATAGGTGCGTCTACCGGAAAGGTGAGGAGTAGCCGTGGTGAGCGCCAGTATTACTTTACCAAAGCCAAAGTGTGAGCAGCATAAAACATTAGAGCTGTGGCATGTATCGGTTCAGCCTGAGTTGTCACTCTTTGACCTTTGACCCTTGCTCTCTGTGTTACAGATGGATATACACCTTTGGCTCACAAGTCCAATGTGAAGCAGCCAGGGGGCTGGAGCAAAGATGCTGCAGCTCTGAGCTTGTGGAGACCTCAGAAGGAGAAGTTCTTCAAGTCAGGTGACTCAGTGTTTCTATGGCATCATCAGATCATCACATGAAAGCTCAGATCCTCACTGATTAATCAGTTCCTGACTGAACACACAGCACACTGTGACGGTTTCATCTTTGTGTTACAATAAACCAGAGCCTGCTGATTGGCTTTGCCACATAGGAAAATATTAGAGAAGTCATTATGTCATTTAGCACCAGATGGTGAGCAACTGCCGACAGCAGCTGGCAGCAGCTTTGGGTACAGCCACCAGTGTGGGTTTAGGGTGCCAGGCGTCTCTGGATTTGGAGCATTTCTTACTGTATTATGATTGCTACTGAGGCCAGTGTTATCAGCTATACTTGTTGTTGTAGTTGTTTGTTTACCAGAACATTTACAAGTGTCTAATAATCATGCTTTTATTGTTGTCTGGTGTTCAGCCCAACACTGCCTGGCTGTCACATGCTTCATATAAACGCTCATAGCTCGCTGCCTAAGATTGATATACTTAGAGTCTGGGCCTGTTCAAGTAATGCTGACATAACTGTCATATCTGAAAGTTATTTATCTAATTTTATATTGATTAAGATAAAGACGTGGCAGTTGGTGGATTTAACATTCATCACTCTGCTGTCCCAGACAAGGCGGTGGTGTGGGGGTTAATGTAAAGGTCTGTGTTCATCCTCAGGTCTTGTAGTGTAGTTCGGCTTCTTCTTGTTGCTACCACTTTTTAGCTCTCTTGGATTCCAGTGATATAATTATTGTCTCTGCTCATTCTCTCCATCTGTTGGAGTCTGTTTATCACATAGCACTAAGATCTAGCACACCACTGTACTTTATACTCTCTGGTTGACTGGTCCTCATGGGCCTTGTGCAGGATGCTTCAGTTCATACAGAATTGCAAAGAGCATAATGCAAGACTTGCAGGTCTCTTAGTTGATTTTACTTACAGACTTTAAAAGACGTATAAATGACTCATCAGTGGAAACATTCGACCATTTTAGTTATAAGACTATTTTTTCATTGTAGTAATTTTAATATGTTTGTCTGAAGCAGCTCTCTTTATAAATGAGACATCATGTCTCATTGGGACTACCTGTGTAAATAAAGCTTACATAAGATAAATTATAATTCCAGATTATCAGTGAAACATTGAAAAGCTGTGAGGGAGCCACACAGCAAGGGAGGGATGCAGGAAACTGTGATGGTTTAAATTGTAATTTTTATGTTCCAGTGATGCCGCTGATTGGTGTTCATGCCATGGCGCCCTCTGGTGGTCATCATCCTGCCATGCTGCTCTACAGAGTCTACGACTTCTACCCCAAAAAGGTCGCTTCTGCTAAAGCGATAGCAGCAGCTGATTTGCTTGAGAAGACTTTACCAGATGAGCTGGAGCCCAGGTGAGTCCACAGCTCTGAGTGCAGGTACAAAGGATGAGGAGGCAGATAGTTTATAAAGACACACTCAGGCTGCAGGGTGGCTTTATTTATATAACTTAGATTCTGTCATATTTAATGATGATTATTTTAAACCAGAAGATGAAAATACCAGAAACATTGAGGGCTGGATCTCTGGGTGTAACCACACGTGTGCCTCTATGGTGAGTTCCTGTATGACTGAAAGGAAACACCAGTTTACATCAGGCTCAGTGTCAGGATTGTGATGTGGATGAGTCATTATTTACAGAAGTTCATGTTTTTAATACAACTGCTTCTGCATATTAGCAGTGGGCACATTCACAGTTTATAAAAGTGCACTGACACTTTTATAAACTGTGATAACTGTGAAAGAGAGCAGGCAGCACTAAGAGACAGAAACAGGACTGCTGGATGAGCTACACTCACTAGTATGAGCAGAGACAGAGCGATGCCCTGTATCATCATTAGCTAAGCTCAGTATGAGTCGTCTGTGAGGAGAACTCCTGTCTCAGCTGATGTTCTTCAGTTTCTTCTTTACTTTTAATAGAAAATGTTTCTGATTCTGTGCAGCCAAAAAGTTAAAGATCATTCCTACTGTGGAGAAAAAAAGACTGTTGTTTGAAAGCCTAAAAACAAATACAGGAAAGCAGGTTATTTATCTACAAACTAATGACACAAGATGAGAGCCGGGGCCCCTCAGCCCCCCCACACCATATATGATTTGAATCTGATGCTACAAACACAGCAGATAAACCCAGCACCTGCTCCTGCTGGTACACACCAGTGTTGGTTAAAGCAGTACAGCTCCTGGTTCAAAGCAGTCAGACCTGGTCTAACAATGTTTCCTCTGTCTGTGCCCCAGGACTGATCCTGGTTCCCAGTAGCTGATCCTGATTGTGGACCTGGACCTGATTCTGCTTCTGTCTGTCAGCTTGAAGTAAAGCAGCAGCTGCTGGAAGCTCTGTGTTTGATCCAGACTCTTTGAGTCAGACTGAATGTGGACTGTGGTGGATCTGCTGGAGTCTCAAATGTGTTTAGAGATTTCATCGTGTGTGTGTGTGTGTGTGTGTGTGTGTGTGTGTGCAGAGTATTCTTAGAGTCTTTACACCTGTCTGACAGCAGGAGCCAACCAGGCCCAACCAGGTGAGCTTCTTCCTGATGGACCTGAGCTCGAGGAAAGCCAGGATTTTCCAGTGTTAACAAACACACACACACATAGAGATGAACCCAGACTCTGAGGCTCACACTGTCAGCTGTTTGTTGGATTTTACTTCCTCATTCTTTTCTCAATAAATCTGTTTCCACAGTCATGTGATCGGTTTCTTCTTTTAAATCCTGTGAAATGACAGAGAGCTGATTTGGCTCTGCAGTGTGGGCGAGTTCACACACACACACACACAGACACACACACACACACACAGACACACACACACACACACAGACACACACACACACATACCTACATGTACACACAGACAGGTACACTTTGTTCACATCTGTGCCTGTTTAAACGTCATATGTTAATAGGACTGTGCATATTAATAAAAGGCAGTGCTACGGGGGAGCTGACAGAGAGTGACGGGGTTCAAGCAGTAGGAACAGGCATGGTCTCGGTCGTCTCCCTGGTGCACGAGACTACACAAAGAGCTCTGGGGTCTTGCGTCTTGCTTTGCCGCTGCAGTAGATTGTCTCTTTGTTCCAGCATCAGGTTTGTGCTTAGATAAACCTAACAAGCTGTGTGACCGGGACATGGTCTCTCTTCTCAGACTGATGAAGTTGCATCTGTGTGCATCTTAGCCGTGCATCTCCCAACTCTATGACAGACACATCATTCAACCAGCGAGCAGCATAGTGAAGGACACTTTTGTTAAGAGAAAACTCAGGAGGCAAGAAACACAGACTCAGCGCTTTTTACATGTACGTGGGCGATGCCCCGACACAGTCTCCACACAGCAACGTGTACAAGACGTGTCACGGAGGATCCGCGCCGAGGCATCTGTGTGTTCTTTATTATATAGGCAAAAAGCTTGTATCATATTCTTAGGCGGAGCATACAAAGTATGAAAAACTCCCTATATGGAGACTTAAGATACGTGAGTTCGGTGAGTTCGTTGGCCATATCTGTATGTGGCCTTGAACATTTCTACTTTCATTTGTGCAGCTTCCTCCTTATGGTTTCAATCATACTCCTCATGTCATACACACACACTAAGTTTAAATGAAGCTAAACACTATGAGAGTACAGACAGTAATAGAAGAATACAACTTTCCTTTAACACTTTCCACCCCTCACATGCACTGTTCTCCCTCCTTCCATCTGGCAGACGGTTTCGCAGCATCAAAACCGTAACGACCAGACACTGCAAGAGCTTCTTCTACCACAAAACGACTGACAAACACCTCACAATATGGTAAATGGACTGGTTCTTATATAGTGGTTTTCTACTCTGTCTGAGCACTCAAAGCGCTTATACAACTAATTCATTCACCCAATCACACAAGCACTTCTTCTAAACTAAGTGCTAATTGTCTAACATTCATACTCCGACGGATGCATAGGAGAGCAACATGGTGTTAGTATCTTGCCCAAGGATATTTGGCATGCAGACTGGAGCAGCCTGGGATCGAACCACCAACCTTCTGGTTAGTGGTTGACCTGCTCTGCCACTTGAGCTACAGCCACCCCATACTCACCAAAAGACTCAAAAACAACAAAAACTCCCATAAACCCACTACAAACTGGACCTGGGAAGCAGCATTTTGATATGCTGTACACTGTGTTGATGATAAAGACCTTGAATCTTGAATCTTGATAATGAATTCAGTTTGTTAAAACTCTGAAGCGCAGAAGTTTGCTTTGAAGCGGGTACGTCAGATCAAGGCATACCTGAGTTGTTGCAGGAAGTGATGCATCAGATCGATCACAGTAGTTAGTTTACCTGCTGCTGCTTTGACTTCTGTTTAATATAAAAACACAGTTGTAAAAAAAACAAAGACTGGTTTTACAAACAATCCCTTTAGCCAAGTTAAATGAATCAGTATTTTAAGCTTCTTACTGCAGAGAGTAACGTGGTATAAGACACATGTCTGTGCCTCTTACAATTACCGGCTTGCAATTTTGTCTGTGAACAGGGGGGTGAATGAAGAGAGCGTGTTATGAATTTATAACCTAAAATTTATAGCCTGGTGTAGCTGGTATAACTATGACTCAGTATATTATTTTGCCTCAACTATCTGTATTTTGACGGGTTGCAGGGCTCTGAGACAGAACCTGCCACTGTGTGCATGGGAGAAGTTTGGTTTTTGATATCGATGTATTCAAAGTCCATGCAAAGAACTTCTTTTCATAGATGTGCAGTTGCTTTGGCTCTTCGTATAGCGGACAGCAGATTCTTCATGACTCTTTTCAAAACAGCAACGTCCATATTCCATATTATTGTTGACCCATGTACTCCTTTGTTTGACTAAATGCAACATTTTCAGATAAAAAATTTTTGTTTTTGTATTTCCTTGTAACAACCCCCAGGATGCCATTTGTTTAGGATGACATTCTGGTAGATTCTATTTTTTATGTTTTCTGCTTTAAATAATCAGCACTGACAGTCTGACATTTGTTGAGCTCTACAAACTCAACAATGAACTCAAAAAAATAATTCATTGGATGAACGTAATTTTATCTTGCCACTTATATTCCATCAAAACAAATCATGTTATATTAATCCATCTTGGTTGTGTCAACACGATATATGTGTGTAGGTTTAACATAATATTAACATTCAATTAATTTGATTTTTGTTCAATGAACATGTTTGTACCACATTAGTCTAATTAAATGTATTTAAATCCATCTTATATTGTTTAAACACTTTGGCACATCAAAAGTCAGTCTTGTTACATGAACTAGTAAAATATTTGTTTGTTACACCAATAATAATCTTGTTGAATGAATGAAATGTAACTTATGTCTGTAGTGCATGTTGTATTCATATTAAGTAATGTTCAACAAAAAAAATTCAATAGATTTACAGCAACTTCCAATCCACCCATCTTCTTATCTTTATCTGGGCTGCGGAAGTGATAGGGCAAGAGGGACAGGTCGCCAGTCTATCATACAGAGACAAACAATCATTTGCACTTTAACACCTTTGGATAATTTAGAATAGCCAGTTACCCTTACAACTGCATGACTTTTAACTGTGGAGGAAACCAGAGTACGCAGAGAGAACCCACTGCAAACTTCGCCACATTGTGGATTTGAACCCAGGATCTTCTTGCTCTGAGGCAACAGCACGAACCACCATGGCATTAAGTAAATTAAGCCAGTACATGTCATCTCAACAAGAACAAATTAAGTTGCTGAATTTCATGCAGACGCTACATGGTTTCATTACGTTCACCATAGAAACATGGAATTATTTAGTTCAAATTACAAGTTTGGATCTTATGCATGTAACACCCAGCCAATTTCATTTTTCTGAGTGTGGATGACAACCTGGTAATATGTGAATTTGGAGGGCGAGCTTGAAGACGTGTGACTGCTGCATCAGTACATGCAAAATGTCTTTGACAGGTTTATAAGATCATGTCAGCGTCAGAACGATCCAGCGATAGTTATCAGTACACACAGCATTATGTTTATATTCTCAAAAATCAACAGACTCATATTTATGTTTCTGTCACAGAGAGGTGACCTGTCCATGTGTACCTCTGCTGTCATATTTGGATATTAGAAACTTCCTCTTTCTGCTTGTTGGACAGTCCAGTGTTTCTTCCTTCCAGATCTTAATGTAAATGAGTCCCTTTGTAACTGATATGTACACTGTATCTTTGAGTCAGCTGGAAAAACTCTGTATGCTCATATTCAAATACTGAGTACAGAGTGTGTGTTAGTACAGATGGTTATTTACTGCAGAGCTGTCTGCATGAACACCAGAGAAGAACCAGATTCAAACCTGCAGGCTCATTTCATGTCTGTGTACAGAGGTGCTGTGTGGACCACATTTGAACTGTTGCTTTGTCTTCATGGACAATTTTAAACAGATGATCATTTATTAAGAATAATCGTATATTTCTTACAGCAGTGTGTGATAAACTAGATATCTGTGTTTAATATAAAGTGCTGCGTGTCCATCAAACAGTGAAGAGCTGCTGGATTCATTGTTTCCTCCAAATGAAAGAAAAGTCATTTTCATGTGACAGAGCGACGATGCAGTGGAGTCTGTTTCTGCTTCTTCTGATGGGTGAGTGATCATTTTACCAGGGCTCCTGATTGTTTCCACCTAAAATCATTTAGTTTGATCAGGACTCATTAAACAAATGAACTCTGACTGAGAAAATCAAGGATTCACCTGTAAACTGGACAGTTTGATGGGAACATGAGTTTCCTGCTTGTATCAGCAGATATTCAACAGTATTTCTTCTGTTTTAGGTCAGTGTGTCTTCATCACATGTCAGCTGTATGAGTACCACTTTATTAAAGAGCAGATGAGCTGGGATGCAGCACGGGCATACTGCAGAGAGAACTACACAGACCTGGCCAAAGTGTTTGACCTGACAGACATGAGAAGACTTCAAGACTCTGCACAGAGTCAAACAGAAGCCTGGATTGGACTGTACAGCGAGCCAGGAGGAGACAACAGGAGGTGGCACTGGTCTCTGCCGGGGGAGGAATACACTGAAAATAAGACCTGTTGGGGAGCTGGAGAGCCAAATGATCAACCATATCCTGAGAACTGTGTGAGGACAAGAGACAAGTGGGCAGATTATCCATGTACTAAGATGCATCCGTTCATCTGCTATAATGGTGAGAATATGTGGACAGTGATATGATGAAACGATATTTAATAATATTATAATCTAGTTAATAAAATAATCTGTGTTATATCATATGTTCCTGAAAGAGACAGTTTGAAGAATGAGACAAATTAGTTGATAAAGATGTTTTTGTGTTTCTCTGTTAATTTGACAGAAATGATGAAAGACAATAAAACCTTTCATTTGATTGAGACGTCTGTGACCTGGACTCAGGCTCAGAGCTACTGCAGACAGCATCACACCGACCTGGCCAGTGGACTCGATCAGATATACAGTGAAGAGTTTAAGAAGCTGCAGAAGTCTAAAGACTCTACAGCTTTGTGGATCGGCCTGTTCAGAGACACCTGGAGGTGGTCAGATGGGAGTAACTTCTCTTTCAGATACTGGGACATGGACTCATTTAATGATGGACTAAACAAGAGGACATGTGCTACGACTCTGTTAGAGAGATCAGGAAGATGGAGCTCTGCTGGATGTGACCAAAGAAAGCCTTTCTTCTGCTATGATGGTGAGTTTACACAGATTTATAATAATAAAAATAATACATTTTATTTATAGGTGCCTTTCAGACCCTTACAGTAACACGTGAACAATACCATAAAAAACATAAGAAAAATGTATATATAGTGTTGCAAAATCAGTTTCACCCCGGTTCTTTTTCATTCCTCGGGCATCCAGAGACGGCACCGGACTCAGTAGTCATTTTCACAAAAACCTTTATTCATCTTTATTCATCTTCAGTTAAGCATGCATCTTCTAGAAGGGGAGATGCGCAAGGCCGGTGTCCCTCTGCAAATCTTCACTCCTTTGTCTGTGAAACACAGTTTTGTAGTAGCGACTCCATCATAAAACCCACATAGTGTGCTGCAAACTCTGTGTCTGTGTGAGTATGCACGAGCACGTGAGTGCCTGTGTGTGCGCGTATCTGTGTGTATGTGTGAGTGCATATGAGTGAGTGTGCATGTGGGTGTGTGAGTGTAACAGTCAAAGCACTGTGTGTGTCTCTGTATCTGTGACTTCCTGCCGGTCATAAAAGTAATCTCCTCTCTCCCAAGCTACACCAACACACAAAACAGAGTTAACATATTAGAAACACTGAGACCCCCACTCTGCATCCACCGGGCCACTGGCTTTCAGGTAAAACCATCAGCATCAGCAACCCCCAACTGTAGCTTCCTGTCTCCTTTTATGACAGCAGACCCCCAGTGTCCATAAATTCCTTTCCCTCTAAACAATTACACACAGTCTCAGGCCTACAGCTAAACCAAACTGACACACAGACAAATCCTTCACTATTCCTCTGATCTACTGCTGGACTCTCTTATCTAAGCAAATTTAACACATTATATTGTAATAATTATTTTCTTGTAGTCACAATAGCAAACATGGTAGATAAAATTTAGACATAAACAGTGATAAAAGTATAAAAGCAAATATAAAAACTGAGCAAGGTAAAACTGGCCTAAGACAGATCAGATGGAGGCAATTCTAAATAGATGAGTTTTGAGACGTGATTTAAAAGTGGTGAGACAGTGTGTGGTCTGTAGAGCAAGTGGAAGTGCATCCAAAGTCTCGGGGCAGAACAACTAAAGGCTCTGAGTCCCACGGTAGTCAGGCAAGCAGAAGGGAAGCTGAAGAAGAGCGGAGTGTACGAATGAGTGAGCATATATGGAGAAGATCGGATAGATATGGAGGAGCGAGGTTATGAAGAGCTTTGAAAGTGAGAAGCAGGATCTTGAAATTGACACGGAGGTGAATTGGGAGCCAATGGAGCTGTTTAAGAACAGGTGTTATATGTTCAGTGGATCTAGTTCTGGAAATAATACAAGCAGCTGTATTTTGAACTAATAGCAATTTATGGAGGGATTTATGAGGTAGACCATAGAGAAGAGAATTACAGTAATCCAGACGAGTTGTGACAAGAGCATTGACAAGTATGGCGGTACTGTGTGGTGTGAGTGAGGGACGAAGATGGTTAATATTATGGAGGTGAAAGTAGGAAGACCGACTGATATTATTCATATGTGCTGTGAAGGACAGAGTGCTATCGAGGATGAGACCAAGACTCTTAACCTGAGGGGAGGGTGAGACAACAGAGTTATCAATGGATAATGAAAAATATCAGCTGTTTGTCCAATAGATGAGCCGCTGGAATCACTGAGAGGATTTAGGTCAGTATGTTTCTTCAGCCACTTATTTCTGCATGTATGTTGAACTTCTGTCAGAGGTGAAGATGTTTAGCTGATGGTTGGAACAGAGATTTCTCTGTAGAGCGACTGATTCATCTGAAGAATCACTGGATGTTTGGTCCAGTTTCACTGGAAGAACAAAATAAAACATTTCAGAGACTTGAAGTTCAGATTTAACTGATTTCATGTTTTCTCTGATTTTTATGGCAGATAAACTGATTCTGATCAGGGAAAACAAAACCTGGGAGGAAGCCTTGAATTACTGCAGACAGAAACACCATGACCTGGTTTCAATCAGCAACCCTCATCAGCAGCGATGGGTCCAGGAAAGAGCCAAAAATGCCTCGACTCCTTTTGTGTGGCTGGGACTGCGCTACTCCTGCACTCTAGATTTGTGGTTCTTGATCAATGACAACAGAGTGTGCTATGAGAGGTGGGCTTCAGGGGGAAAGACTGAAGACTGTAGCACATATGTAGCCATGACCACAGGAGGGCAGCACAAGTGGGTCAGTCAGAAGAAAAATGAGACATTTAATTTTATGTGTATAAAACACTGAGGTTTAAACCTAAAGTCACTTCTTAGCTGCACATGTAGATTTTCTGGGGTGAACTCTGTGTTTCTGCTCAGTGTTTACAGTCTCTGGGTTTGAAATGGGAGAAAAATGACCAACAGATTATTACCTGCAGGTTAGATATGTGCAGAGAGCAGTCTGTGTTTCATTTCCTCTCCTTTACCAGAGTCAGGAGCATCTTGGTTTCTTCCTTCATTGTTGCTGGATTGGATCATTATTAAACTGTAGCAGGATATTTGTTTAGACTTAGTTCAGATATGGTGATGGTTTGAATGTTTCTGCTTCATGTGCTGTAAATCTTTGTATCACATCATTGTATCCTCAGCTTGAATTACAAAGTCTGTCACTAAAAGCAGGTAAAACCATGTTTGTGTCATGATTCATATGAGCTCTATAATCTGATCATGTTTGTTCATTAAGTCAAATAAACCACTGTGTAAACGCAATAATCTACATGACTTATACACCTTCATTTAACCAAGTCTGTCACTGTTACAGCTTTCAAAGTAACAAAAACAGCACCACCTAATGATAAAATTAGTTAACATCAAACTAACATGTAGCTCTGTGACATTTCCACAATGCAGATATGCAAAAAGTGGAAAGGAGTATTTCACATTACAGTGGAAGAGTTGTTGGTGGTCTATTTTGCAGAATTGCTGAATTCAGCTACATTGGAGGTTTTTCAAGTTCATCCCAAATAAACTTGATCTGATTCAGTCTGATTTAGACTTTGACTTGGACACTCCAAAACCTTGATTTTGTTTGTTTGAGCCACTCATAGTTGGACTTGCTGGTCTCTCTGCATAACCTGAGAGCTCTGTAGTTTCAGGACATAAACTGATGTTTGGACATCCTCCTTCAGGATTTCAGAGAGCAGTTTGATGTCTCATGTAACGGATCTCAAGCCTTCCGTAAATTTCAACTTTACTCTCTTCAACTGACAGAAGAGTTTCCCGCAAGAATCATCCAAATGTTCTTGGCAGAGGTGAGATGAGCTTTTGTGTTGTTTTTGCTGAGCAGTGGTTTTCTCCTTTTCTCGACTCAAAGATAAATCCTAATTTTAGATTAGAGAAACCTCTTTTTCAAGGGAGACCTGGCCAAGATAGGCAGCAGCAAGTGTCTCACAGTTACAGAAATTATTCAATTAAACACAGGCAGCAACAAAACATATGCAAAAATAAATGAAAAAATAAAAATACAATAAAATAAAATTCAATATATATTTCAGTAAATTTCAGTAAAAAGTTCAAATAAAAATAAAAAATCAGTTAAAATGACAATCAAAAAGTTTTGAACGTGGTGCTCATCACGGAGAAGCGGAGACAGGAACACTAGCACTGGGAAGAGGTCATGTCACGGGAGTCGGGAGATCACAGGGATTTATTGTCATGTTTTTCCATTCACTGTGAATAAACGCACTGCTTATACACAGAGCTCCGCGCCTGGGTCCTCCTTCCTCACTTCCCCACGGTTGGCCATCATCAAGGATTCATAGTTTAGATTTAAAAGCACTTAATGAAATGAATTCAGTCATTTTCTATTCATTCTGCAGTTTGTTCCAAGCCGAGGGTGATAAATGGACAAAGAGCTCTTTTACCAAGTTCAGTTCGGGATGGAACAGAAAGCAACAAGTAACCATGTGGACGAAGAGAATACGGACCAGCATGTTTCATTGCAAGCAGGGAACATATATAAGAAGGCAGCAACCCAAATATCGCCTTATATATAAAACTGTATAAATGGGAGTTTCTTCGACTTTCTAAAGCAGGCCATCCTACCTGAGAGCATAACTCACAGTGGTGAGTCTGAAATTTACGGTTAGTGATGAACCTCAGAGAGGCATGATACACAGTATCAACCATTCGAAGACATTGAGCAGAAGCATTCATATATAGAATATCACCATAATCCAGTACAGGCAAGAATGTTGCAGCAACAAGCCGCTTCTTTGTATTAAAAGAGAAACACAACTAATTTTGAAAATAAAATCTCAGTTTTAACTTCAGGTTTTTCACAAGATTCTCTACATGTGGTTTGAAGGTGAGCGAGTCATCAATTAAGATTACCAGATATTTATAGGTGTGAACCAACTCTATTTTATTACTTTCTAGAGTGGTTACTGATGGGATTGTTTGGGCCCATTTCCTTGATTTAAAAAACAACGTGAGCTTCGTTTTGTCTGTGTTGAAAACAAGTTTAATCTGAAGTAATGAGTGCTGGACAGCAATAAAGTTAGAACATAAACCGTCAGATTGTATGCACGGAGACCTGTTACTGAGGTAGTTTGAGAACCATGCCATTGCTCTCTCAGAGAGTCATGGCTGGTGGAGTCTACTTTTTAAAATACAATGATCAACAGTGTCGAATGTGTTTGACAAATCAATAAAAAGGGATGCACAGTGTTTCCTTTTTTATCAAGTGCAATAGTAATGTCATTTACCACCAGCAGCTGTGATAGTACTGTGATTCTTCCTAAAGCCTTGATATTCAGATAAAATGGCATCGGTCTCTAAAAACTCCTTTAACTGCTCAAACAAAAGAGCTTCAAGAACTTTGGCCAGCACAGATAGATTAGATATTGGTCTGTAATTAGTTAACACTGCTGGGTCGCCCCCTTTTAATAGAGAGACAACAAAAGCTGATTTCCATACTGAGGGAATTTCATTCGTATCCAGTGTGAGGTTGAAAAGTGATGTCCAAAAACATTAAAGCACTTATCCAAATATGTGATGTCTTGATAAATCGAGCAGATATTTGAAGTTTCCACAGCACCATTCTCGCATGAAAATATCTTAAAAGTTTATTTTGTGACCCAGAAAGAGTAATAAGATAAGATGACCTTTATTAGTCCCACAGGTGGGAAATTTGTTTTGTTACAGCAAAAGTGCAAAGTTATGTAGCAGAAATTAGAAAACACTGGAATGCAATAAAATAAAATAAAATAAAATAAAATACTATATACAATAGAATAAAATAGAATAGAATAATATATACAATAGAATAAAATAGAAATACAAATACTATATACAACTGAGTAGGAAAATACAAAAACACAACTTCGTCAGAAGAAGAATTGCACAAGAATTGCACATATAGCAGTCTTATTGCACATGTGTGGGTTTGTGTGTTTAATATTTATTATATTATATACTCCGCCACTCTGTGCTCCTCCGCCACTGCCTCGTTTGAGTTTTGGACAAAATGGATTCTGGGATATTGCATTCCATCATTTCGAGCAGATTGGAGACCAAAACAACCAATCAAATTTTTTTGAATCCAAGTCTGTGATTGGCTGGTTTTGTGGCGCAAATATAATGGTGAACGGAAAGAGCTGAGCGCGCACGGGCAGAAATGTTGAGAGCGTGAGCAACACATTGCGAGCGAGCGTAAATGCAAAAACTGAGTGAGAGGGGCTGCTATTGTGTGTATGTATGGATAATAGCAAACACTGAAATACATTTTTGCACGCAGCAATGAATTTTGTTCACTCAAATTTAGCTTTTCTTCGCTCAAAAGAAATTTCTCCTCAAAATGCAACACTTGCACCTGCAAATGGTTTTTGTTTTTCGCTCAGAATAGTGGCACAAAAATAATGCCATAGATTTAGTGTTTGTGTTATTATGAGTGCTAAACAAGAAGAGTTCCCAGATGGTCCAGTGGACACATGTGTGACTCCTGTGATTAAAGCATCTTTCTTTCAGCTTAACGAGTGAACCGTCAGCTCGTTCAAACACACGTTAAAGTCCGTTTGGCTCGACACCACCGAACAGAGGCAGCAATATAACATAGCTAACATTAACAGTGCAGTGAATCCTGCTTGTGCCGTCATATTCAGGACTGCAAACCGAGCAGCATCACTGACTTTCAGCTTGTTGTGTTTGTGGATATATGACTGACTTTAATTATCCATAAAATCATCACATTCTCTGTAAGATTAAGGTCAATTATTGAACGGCGTTTATTTTAAAGTAAAGGCTTTAAAACCAAGTTAGTACAAACATTAATAATAATGGATTGCATTTATAACACACTTTTTGAGACCCTCAAAGCGCTTTACAATTCCACTATTCATTCACACACTGGTGGAGGCAGCTACAGTTGTAGCCACAGCTGCCCTGGGACAGACTGACAGAAACGAGGCTGCCACATCGCACCATCGACCCCCTCTGGCCATCACGAGTAGGTGGTAGGTGAAGAGTCTTGCCCAGGGACACAATGACCGAGACTGTCCGAGCCGGGGCTCGAACCGGCAACCTTCCAAATACAAGACAAACTGCCAACTCTTGAGCCACGATCGTCATCACTACTGTCACATAACTTTGCCAACATGTGGCCAACAGTAATATTTTTATGTTCTTCATTATTAAACATTTGCACATAAATAAGTTACATAATATTCAGTACTTACTTTTAAGAGTTTACTCTTTGGCCGCTCTGCTTCCAACGTTTTTTTCAGCAAAATTATCCACACCCACCGCTGCGCTATGAAGTCTGGGATATGTTGGGCCATGAAGTCTACACGGCCACATCCTTAAAATTCAGGGAAATGAAGGACGCATTTGAAGACCGCATCTTGAGCAGCCTTTGAATTGGGACAGCCTTCGTCGCGTCGCTGTGACGTAATCGGCCTTAAAATGCGGCCTTTAAGGCTGCAGACCCTGAATTGGGACACAGCCTCTGTGTTTCATGCAGTCTGTGTCGCGTCGTCTGTGTTTCCACCCTCTATGTTTTCACGCCCAGTCTTTTGTATTCTTAGCCATAGCTTTCCGTGTCTTCATAATTTATCATAGTATTAGTTCCCCAGTTTAGTTAAAGTTTAGTTCTCATCACTGTGATTCTGCCTTGTTTGAACCCCATGTCTCTTCATAAAGGCTCGCATTTCATTCAAAGTTTCATGTCTTTGCCTGTGTCTGCGCCTGAGTCCTCCACTCACTCTCCATACGGTCAGCCACTGCGACCGTGACAGACTGTGTGATTGATTTAAATTCAGTACCATGCATGCATACTTTAAAGGTACATTTTGGATACAGTTGTGATTTCCAGTCTGCTGTCACCCCCAAACACCCAAAGGCTCTGGAGGTATGGGATCAGAACGATGCCACCTTGAAATGAAAAAATATTGAAACCGAAAAAAATATTGTACCTGAAATAAATGTACTAAAAAATCTTGTAATGAAACTGAAAAAAAAAAATTAATAGTGAAAAACAATTAATTGAAACTGTAAAAACAGCACTAGTGGCCTCTATGATGTATGCACTATGAGCTATGGTCAGAAATTAATGACTAACACTGACTGTACTATGAGTATCTCCGAAAAACCACACATACCTACATTTCCTTACGAAATGTTGCCAGAATGTATACAAACAGATCCCTTTATATAGTGTGAAACATTTAGCGAAGCAGTTCTTGTAAGTAACTGTGTTGGAAACACAATGAGTGCTGTCAGTCCACATTTTGAGCAGGAGAAGAAGTTCCTCTCTGCCAACCTGTCCTTCTGGGTGGTAAGAGGACACTATGATGGCTTTACATGTATTTCACATAATTCCTCCTTGGTCCCACTTTCTATCCCACATACTTGAATTATAGTATTAAAGTTAAAGAAAAACATTCAGTAAAAGGACTAGATGTTACAATCCCTGATAATGCATTGGTTTAAAGGAAGAAAATCTTGAGAAATGGCTGTTTTGAGGAAGGGCAGCCCAGAAACATTACCAGCAGCACACATCATTGTGTGCCTCAACTTTCAGTCTTTTACCCAAGCTGCCATTTTTCCTTGGTTAGGTTTAGGGATTAGAGATTTGATCAGGATTATCAAAATAAAATTTGGGACACATCGTCCATTGACCATGGATTCATCAGGTGTTTCGGCCCCTCCAGGGTGGATCAGGCCCCCGGAGTGTGTCACTGGTTTATGTTGTATTGTTATTGCTTCTTCTATTCACTGCAACTGAAAATTATTACTTACCTCTTTAACATTTATGGAGCCTCATTTCTTCAAAGGGATAGAAAAGGTGATAGAGAGAAGTAAGACATAAGGGACAAGATAAAATATTTTAAGAGGTTAATGTAAATACTTCACTACCAACCAGAATAAGGCTCTGCGTTAAAAAATGTAGGAGCATTTTCCCTCTTAAACACCCGTAAAAGCATAAAATGTTGAATGGTATATTTGACATAGTAATGTGGCCCTAACCCATTTCTAACCCATTTGACTCAACACGGGAAACCTCACCCAGCCCGGACAGGAAAAGGATTGACAGATTGATAGCTCTTTCTCGTTTCTATTCTCAGGATAACAGAATATTTTATCTGCCTGGAACATAAAAGTTCCGGCTCACTTTCTACACAGTCTAGGCATTTTGGGAGTCATAGTATCACTTTTTAAACCTAAGGATTAAGTAATTTCTTTCTTTCTCACATAATATACCGACAGCGTTATACGTTTAGTCAACTCCACAAACACAGAATTGAGACATCAGCAGGTTTTTGCACTCTAAACTACTCTGTTTAAAGGGTGCACAGTTACTGTGTGTTGGATATCCAGTAAATCATTAATTATTAAGGATAATCTTAAGTTACAAAATGAGTGCTCTGTTTACATATATGTGTTTGTGTGTGGAAGCCTCAGCTCACTGTGTGTCACATTTTGTCGCCATCTAGTGGGTGATTATATCTACTGCAAAGCACTTGCTAAATATGCTGCTGAAAGACAGAATCATGTGTCTGTTGAATGTTTATCTCTGTAGAATAGTATAGTATTGTCTTTAGAATAAAGTCAATGAGTCAGATATGTGCAAACTGGAGCACATCCCAAACAGGAAGTCCTGAGGATGCAAAGCAGCCCCTCCAGGCACTCTGTGCCTGTCTCACAACCCAGTTTCAGAAAAGCTCAGTGTTATTTGGACATGAGTATGAACAAGGATCAGAAGATCAACTCTGTTTACTGGCATTGATTGACTAATGCTGTCAGTCATAGCAAAAGTCGTGAAGTAAAACCTCTTCCTGATTCCTGATGCCACTGCCTGTTTTATCTTCATGTGGGTGTTGATCTATTTTTGTCTTTGATGATTTTACTGTCTTTGAATCTCAAGATGTGAATCTGATAGGTTTATAGCGTAAACCTATTCGTTGGAACGTTCAGGACAATTTGCTACACAGCAAAAACAAGACACAAGTAGGCAAAGTTCTTTGTAGTACTCATGCATGAGGGAGACCTGCCTGGAGCCAAGTGTCGTTCCACCCACTTGACCTCCGTCAGACTCTCAGCCAGGTTCCCCATAGCACTCCTTTTATTGTGGTTACATGAATATGCATAGGGTCATTAACATATAACATCTTACATAGGTATACATGTGAACAAAGAATACCCTGTGTGTGTGTGTGTGTGTGTGTGTGTGTGTGTGTATATGTGTGGGGTCAAGATGTGACCCCGTGAAGACTCCCCGAAGCTGGTGCCAGGAGTCTAGCGGTACATCTGAACAAAAGGCCCTTACACTCAAACAGATATACGTGTGTTTGCTATACCATATATCAGCAAGAGAAGATACGACCTCTCCTAGGAGGTGTGTGATCTATGCCAGAACACTCTGAAGAGGAGTGAACACACTCCCCTCTTCATGCTACACAGAGTTGTTACAGACCTCCTAGGATGAGACATTCTTTCAATATGCCATCAACTATATACTTCTAATCACAAATGATTACATGTTTCTCAATACAAATGACAATAATAAAATATAAACCCAACAGAATCTGTCTCAGAGGTTGTGGGGGATTCAAACGCAATTCTCCTGCAATCACCTCTCCCACATGCACAACTACCCAATTAAAGTCTGTATTCAACATTGGAGATGTTACATTTCAGCAATTAGAGCCACAAATGTCTTGATGCATGCTCAATCATCCACAAACTTTTTTTTACGGGCGGCACAAATCATTTGTGGGGCATCTTATTGCGACACCTGATTGTTCTCTAATTTTAGTTTTAGTAATATTTTTAAATGGTTGTACAATGAAAAAAACAGCCCCGGTGTATTGGCTGCATTTTTAGATAAATAGTAGTGATGGTAAATTTGATTATTTTTACTGAATCGAGTTTTAATGAGTCACTCACCAAAGTGAATCGGGTTTTTTGAGTCATTTAATTCACTGAGTCAGTTGACCAGAGAGTGTAAAAAATGTACATTTTCAATCAAACTTAATTTCTTTTCTCTTTTCATGTATATCCTACTGCTAAGATGAGTGATTCTAAAAGAAAACAATTATTTTATAGAGCAAAAAAGAGCAAAAAAATTTCTAAAGGGAACATTTATTTTGTTTATTTTTATTTTATTAGTATTTTCCTTAAATGTGTCAAATATATGTTTTCTCATCTAAATGTCCACTGAGCTGTGAGCCAGGGGGCGGTAATGCGCCTTAACATTGGTTGCCAACCAAGAAGAAGAAGAAGCTGTGAGCCAGATGCTCTTGTGGGAGGGAGGGGGTGAGTGAGTGAGTGAGTGAGTGATTCGTTCGCTCTATGATTCAGCACAGGAGGGAGGGGGTTAGTGAGTCCTGAGTGATTTGCTAACCCTACGATTCAGCACAGGAGGGAGGGGGTGAGTAGCTCAAATGTGCTGTTAGCATGTTAGCAGAGCGATGCTACTGTGAACCGAGGAGCTATTGTATTGATGTGAGCTTCTACTCAGGGTTTTTTCTTCCAGTTCAGAGCAGAAATGTTTTTAAGATACTGGATGTTGTGTTTTTCTCCACAATTTTAATTATAAGCTAGATATATTGCTGCTAACAGCAACAGGGATGAGTCAGTGAGTCAGTTGGGCCTGTGAATCATGATTCATGAGTCAGTAAAGTGATTCTCGAGTATTGAACGATTCGTTCATGATTCGCGCATCATTAATAAATAGTTGTATATGTTTACAAAATGTACATTTTATATTTGCATTTCAAGTTATAAACATTTACTCGACATGCCTGTGGGGGTTTTTTTACTGTAAAAAAAATTAATACTAGGATTTTAAGTTCTTTGTGTGATTTCAGATCAGTAATACTAATCCAGTATGTCAGTGAAAAAAAACAACTAAATTCAGTTGAGCTAAAAAGAATGATACCAAACAAGGCAAGGGGAAAAAATAAAATGAAACGATCTCAGGGTGAAATACAAACGTAAACTCAAAAGGAGTCAAAAAATGGCCGGTTGTATTTCAGACCTGAGAGGGTTAATCCAACAAATCATGAAAAATTAGGTTTAAATTTTTGTTCATGACAGTGCAGATTTCTGACATTTTGTGTAATTTAAAAATGTAACAATGTGATTGTTTTATAACAAAAACAGTGAAACTTATGTTAGACTTTGTGTTTGTAAACAAACCGCCCCATGTAGCTTTCTGGATTTTATACTTAGTGGGCTACATATTTATTTATTATACAGGCTACAGTACATAAAATCAAAACTCATGTTTTATGTAACTAAAGTGTGTAATTATGTGGGCTACAGACAATAATTAAGTTACAGACTATATTTATATGAAAAGCGTGTGTACTTACTGCATTTGAATCATTTTAACCATATGTAACCACCTGCATATGTCTTTGGGAAAAAAAAAGGCTTTGATTTTGCCACCACATTTGATTTCTTTGCCACCCTCACACCACCCTAAGAAAATTTTTCTAGATCCGCCCCTGCTCCAGATGCTTTTCTTTCCAAGCTCCTTAGACTGACAAGTCCCAGTGTTTATTTTTATATGGTTCTCATTGTGAGTTTTAACCACAGGTTAACGTGATGCGCCACAAAGCTCAGATGATTTCAAACTGGTTCCTTGATCGTGATAATGAAGTTGTTGCACTCAAATGGCCTCCACAGTCACCAGATGTTACTCCAATAAAGTACCTTTTGCATGTGGTGGAATGGGAGATTTGCCTTATGGACGTGCAGCTAACAAATCTGCAGCAACTGTGTGATGAAGTTATGTCAGTTCGGATCAGCATGTGTGAATATTTCCACAATGTGTTGAATCTAGAAAGAGATATGAAGAATTAAGGTAGGTCTACACGAGCTAGGTGTACCTTATGAACTGGCCTGTGAATTTATATTACAGTATCTGAATTAAGCAAATAATTCAGATAAAATGGGTGTATTTTAAATATGGTAATATTTCACTTTTTAAAAAAAAATTCTTCTTTTTCCATCAGTGATTTTACTTCTAGTTTGTTCATAAAGAGCAAAATATCGAGAGTGCATTTCATCATTTGCTCAGTAGGTTGTGCTATTGCTTTTTGGTTGCTCGAATGTTGCCTGGATTCAGGGGGAACATCATGAAAAGGAACAAAAATTGTTGTTATTCCTCACATACCGTTGGACAAACTTTCTAAACAGTTTAGAATAGATCACGATAAATACAGTAAGAGTATTAAAGAAACATTTTAATATGCCTATATTTGCTTTCTTTCAGTTACAATGAATTTGAATGAATTCTCTGACTCAGTTTGTAGTGTTACAGATATAATAGAAGCCAAGTCAAGAAAAGATACCATGTACACTGTTGATACTTTATTAACTTAATAACTAAATGAATTAATAAGCAAAAGTATGAAAGCAAGAACATTTAAAAAACATTTAAAAATCTAAAAGTAGAGACTCAAATGCTTGAAAGCTTTTGGATCTAAAACCTCTCAAACATATTTGTGCTTGTTTATTAGTAGCCCAGAGCTACTTGTACTCTTTGAAGCCCATTTTATTGGTTATTAATCATAACCTCAAAGAGATAAATTAGATAAATCCAGTTTATTAGCCTACCCTTTTACAAAGACACATAGCCAAACCTTTTTGAACATTTATCCCACACTTAGAAAGGATAAAGTAGATATTGTCAGCATGTCGTTTTGTTAATTCACAGAAAGAGAAAGTAATTAATCAGAAAAATCTTTTAAAAGGACTGCTTCTTTCAAGTTTAGGGACATAATGGACGATTGATTATATTATATTATATATAATATATTATATATTATATCATTTTTTATATATCATATCTTTACTACTTCCGGCGCCCCCTGTGTGCAGCAGCCTGTTACAGCAGCTCTGCTCATTCTGAGTTTCTTTCTTTCTTATCTTTTTTCTTCTCGTAATTTTTATAACTAACGTATTAGTAATTAGACTCTGCAACCACGTTTTACCGTTTTGTGTTAGTTCTGGTCGTTTTTCTTAGTTTTTTTCTACTTTTTTCACCCGTGTCTGGGGACCCAGAGCAGGGATCCTTTGTTTACAGTAAGGATCAGCTGTTAGCGCTGCGTCCCGCAGCGGTACTGCCGGCGGATAGACTCGACATTCCCAGCGAGCTGAGGAAGAAAAGACGGGGGTGTCGTGCTGGGAAGGAGCGCCGTCGCCCGAGAAGGAGACGTTATCGACCATCTCGTCCTTCTGTAATTATTGGAAATGTCAGATCTTTGCCCAATAAGATGGATGAGCTCACGTCGCTAACCTGGTCACAGAGGGAGTACCGGCAATGTAGCATCATGATGCTAACGGAGTCGTGGCTAACATTGCTAACTCCGGACACGAGCGTGACACTACCGGGATTCCAGATGCTGCGAGCGGACAGGACGAGAGAGAGCGGTAAGAGGAAAGGCGGGGGACTGGCAGTGTTTGTGAATGACAGATGGTGTAACCCCGGGCACATCACTGTAAAAGAACAACTCTGCAGCAGAGACATTGAGCTGTTAACCGTTAGCATGCGTCCGTACTACCTGCCCCGGGTATTCTCGCATGTTATCGCGATAACAGCGTATGTCCCCCCCTCAGCCAACGCGGATGCAGCCTGTGACTCTCTCCACTCAGTGGTCAGCAGACTGCAAACACAATCTCCGAGAGCCCTTCTCATAATATCAGGGGATTTCAGTCATGCCTCACTGGACTCCACACTTCCCACCTTCACCCAGTATGTGACCTGCCCAACCAGAGACAATAAAACACTGGACTTACTGTATGCCAATGCTGAAGAGGCATATAGTTCATCACCTCTCCCTCCCCTGGGCAGATCTGATCATAACCTGGTGCACCTTGTCCCTGTGTATGAGCCCTTAGTGCGCAGG
The DNA here is from genome assembly GCF_001858045.2 of Oreochromis niloticus. NCBI lineage: Eukaryota > Metazoa > Chordata > Actinopteri > Cichliformes > Cichlidae > Oreochromis > Oreochromis niloticus. Next base: position 81,940,441 of record NC_031967.2, on the reverse strand, counting down.
GAGCCACCAGCCACCCGCACAGTACAGAGATGGTCGGAGGAGAGCGAGGAGGCTCTTAAGGATTGTTTTGAGTCCACTGTGTGGGAGGTGATCTGTGACGACCACGGAGAGGACATCGACAGCCTTACTACATGCATTACTGACTCTATTAATTTCTGTGTGGATAACACCGTACCTACCAGGACTGTGCGGTGTTTCTCCAACAACAAACCTTGGATTACCCCAGAAATTAAAGCTGTCCTCAAGCAGAAGAGGAGGGCCTTCAAATCCAGAGACAAAGAGGAGTTGAAAAGGGTGCAGAGAGAGTTGAGGGGACTGATAAGGAATGGGAAGGACAGCTACAGGCAGAAGATGGAGAGCCAGCTTCAGCAAAACAATGTTGGTAAAGTCTGGAGAGGCCTCAGAACCATCTCAGGCCACAAACATCAGAACTCTCTGCCTGGGAGGGATGTGAGGTGGGCAAATGAACTGAATCATTTCTTCAACAGATTTGATTCAGCCATGAGGCAGTCTCCAACATCGGCTGCAGACTTACCCACCCCCACTGCTGCTGTTCCACCTCTGACACCTCAGACACTTCACACCTCCTCTATTCACCCTGCTCACCCCTCCCCACCCCCAACAACAGCATGCATTAGGGCTTTGGAGTTGACATCACGCCGCAGTGCATTGTGGGATCGCGGCGCCATGTCAGTAGGCTAGAAAGCAAAACAAGCGCACAGTGTTGGAGTGTTGGAATCGGGACTGCCAGAACCATGCTCAAAATCAGCGCAAAAGACAAAGGGCTGTATCGCGACCGATTGCGCCCAGACGCCAAGAGACGGTACTTTGAAAAAATTGCGTGCATCGGTAATGTGGACCCGTATGAAATAAGGAAGCTGAGTGGAAATCCAGACGGCCTACAGCCTTTGTCCTATCCCGATCTTCGCATACCTTGTCTGTGGAGCAGAGATGGGCAGTAACGCGTTACTTGTAACGCGTTACTGTAATCTGATTACTTTTTTCAAGTAACGAGTAATGTAAGGGATTACTATTGCAAAAACGGTAATTAGATTACCGTTACTTTCACGTAGGAACGCTGCGTTACCGCGTTACTAAAACCGTGATTTTTTGCGAGAACGTCTCATGACAGTGACGTAAGCGAGTGCGACGTTCGTGACAACAGCTGTCTGCAGATCATAATATATCGAGTGCGGGACAGAGTGTAGCATGCAGCGTTTAAAGCGTGGAAGTACTGACCTTACTTTGAGTTTGATTCCGTAAAAAGTGACAAAAACATTAGTGTCCGCTGTTCACTGCGGGGGAAGAAAACTTCTTTTTACCGTGACAGAGAAACTCGCGGATTCTTCCACTGACCGCTGCGGCACACCTGCACCAGGGTAAACCTCCGCCTAACCCACTCCTGCTTTACAGGTGAAAATAGAGCAACAGGACCGCTAGTCTTTGATTTTATTTATTTTCTGCTGTGTTTTACTTGCATCTATTTGAAAGACTGAGTGTAAACACAAAAAAATATTTTATTTTATGTGCTGGAATGTGCAGAAAATAGGTTTAAATGTTAAACAAATTTCTTCCAGTCAGAGAATGTTGCATATAATTAAATTTTTGCTTGATGCATAAAGTTAAAAGATTAAAACTAATAAAACAAGTTTTAAAAAGAGACTTTTCCATTTGATTACATTTTGTATGATGAATTATGCAGAAAAAGTAGAATTGGGCTGAAAGATCTATCGCTTTATCACCTATTCAGGTTGTAAATCGTGTTTTTAAAAAGTAACTAAGTAACTAAGTAATTGATTACTTTTGAAAATAAGTAATCAGTAAAGTAACGGGATTACTTTTTGGGGGAAGTAATCAGTAATTAGTAACTGATTACTTTTTTCAAGTAACTTGACCAACACTGCTGTGGAGTCAGCGCATACACAGCAACCCAGTTTAAGAATTATAAATCCCTGGAGGCCGACATCCAATTCACGAACGGCTGGGTGCAAGATTTGTCCATCTTTAAGCCTCCACGCTGCGAGTACGTTGTCGTTAAGACAAAGGTAAGTCGGTTTGAACTTGATAACTTTCTAAACAACTTACTTGTTACAGTTTTTGATTTGCACGTACAGCCAAACCATCTATATTAGCCTTGGTTAATTACAGACCTTTTATTAAAAGTGGTTTTTGTGTGTTTCAGGTACTGCACTCACAACGTCTGAATGAAACTGCACTCCAACCACTGTGACCTCGTTTGTGTGGACACAGAGAGACCTTGCTGTGATACGCATCTTCCCTGATGTGGATTTCTGGGAACCACGTTTAAAGCAAGCACAAGACTTCTTTCTTAAAGTGTGTCTTCCTGAACTTCTTGGGAAATACTTCACCAAACAACGTGCTGCTCTAAATAGCCTGTAATGTTTCATTTTGTGGTTCAAGATTGATGCCAGCTGTGTGTTGCCATGTAAATAGTTTGGATTTCATTTTTATGTACTTGCTAAGTACATGTGAACAGATCAAGAATAAAAAAACAAAGATACTATTCTTTTCTGTTTTATTGAAACTACTTCACACAAAGTACAATTATTTACAATGAACTACACATGCAACACAACATTCAATTTATGAATACTCAACAAGAGAAAGTTTCATTTGGCGCTGGTTTGACAACCACACTGGGGCACATATTCACCAAAACACAGCAAACCTTAACAATCTTATCAAGCAGTGTTGTGTTTATTTCTGCTCTGCCCTGTTCATTGCACACACAATCCTGCGTCTGCCCTTTAGCTTCCGTGATGCTGTCTGTCCAATCGCCACTGTCATTTGCAGCTGGTACCTCAACCTCACTTATCCAACACAACTGCTGTCCACAGCCTCTATGACATTGTGATTTTGTTGTTGGTCTTCTGTCAGATCTTCATCGATCACTTCTGCACGGGGCACACCTTCAGACTCTGCAGCTGCATAACAAAAGCCTGTAAGATAAAATTAGTGCATACACATAAGGTAAATGTACACCAATATTCCAATGACAGGTGTGTGATTCATTCATTTGGAAGTTATTTAAAGATTAGTGTACAATGAGAGCAATTTAGTATGTTTTTAGAGGCCCATGTGCAGTGTTGGTGCCCAGTCTGGATTTGTTACATTCATTTCATACTCTGGTTTGCCTGCAATAATGCTAAATCATAAGCTACTCAGTCGACATGATGACATGACGTGGTTCAATCTGCAGCATCACACATTAGGATGTTTTATCTCATTATCTATGACCTCAGCGCATTGAAAATAACACTAAAAGCCTTTTAATAGTGATATGAATTAATTTAGAACTCACCGGAAAGAAAATGCGGAGAGCAAACCAACAAAAAGCTGGGGATTGCATAGAACTCGATCCGCTCGTCTCACTGCTGCAATACAGGCCTGACGTCTTTGTTTAATAAATTTGGATACATGGCATCCCTCACGTTGCCTCCAGGATGGAAAATGATGAAAAGAGAGCCCATTATCCAGCTTCTTGCTTTCACGATCGTGTAATCTAACGTTGCAACTGCCACCACATCACGTACGAACCATAGCTGAAGCTGTATCCTGTGTCTGGCCTACTGTCATGACGAAAGGGGGCGTGGCCCACCTCCCGTGACATCACGCTCCAAAGCCCTATACACACTCAACACAAGGCTCCAGCCTGTCTCTCTCAACCACCCAGGTTAGGAGGGAACTGAGGAGGATTAATGGCAAGAAGGCAGCGGGCCCAGATGGCATCAGCTCGAGGGTCGTCAGGTCCTGCGCGGACCAACTGTGTGGTGTGATGGAGCACCTCTTCAACCTGAGCCTGAGGCTGGGAAGAGTCCCAAAGCTCTGGAAAACCTCCTGTGTTGTACCAGTGCCAAAGACTTCACGCCCCAAGGACCTCAACAACTACAGGCCGGTGGCTCTGACATCCCACCTGATGAAGACCCTGGAGCTGTTGGTCCTGGCTCAGCTTCGGCGCCTTGTGAGCTCATCACTGGACCCACTTCAGTTTGCCTACCAGCCTGGCATTGGAGCGGATGATGCCGTCATTCACCTCCTACATCGTTCCCTCGCTCACCTGGAGACCGCTGGGAGCACTGTGAGAATCACGTTCTTTGATTTCTCCAGTGCCTTCAACACTATTCTTCCCTCGGTTCTGAAGGACAAGCTGGAGAACTCTGGAGTGGACCATCACCTCACTACCTGGATTTTGGACTACCTCACCGACCAACTACAGTATGTGAGGACTCAGGGCTGTGTGTCGGACAGGGTCGTCTGCAGTACGGGGGCCCCACAGGGAACGGTTCTGGCTCCGTTCCTCTTCACCATCTACACTGCAGACTTCTCCCACAACTCCACCCAGTGCTTCCTGCAGAAGTTCTCTGATGACTCTGCAATAGTCGGCCTCATCACTGATGGGGATGACAAGGAGTACAGAGAACTGACCCAAGACTTTGTGGACTGGTGCCAGCTGAACTACCTCCAGATCAATGCCAGTAAAACCAAGGAGCTGGTGGTAGACTTCCGCAGGCACAAGCATCCTCCACTGCAACCACTGAACATCCAAGGTATGGACATTGAGGCTGTGGACAGCTACAGGTACCTTGGTGTTCATCTGAACAACAAACTGGACTGGACTCATAATTCAGACGCCCTCTACAGGAAAGGGCAGAGCAGGCTGAACCTGCTGCGGAGACTCAGGTCGTTTGGAGTGAAGGGCCCACTCCTGAAGACCTTCTATGACTCTGTGGTGGCCTCAGCCATCTTCTATGGTGTGGTCTGCTGGGGTGGCAGCATCTCTGCCGGGGACAGGAAGAGACTGAACAGGCTGATCCGAAGGGCCAGCTCTGTTCTGGGATGCCCTCTGGACCCAGTGGAGGTGGTGAGTGACAGGAGAATGGTGGCTAAGCTGTCATCCCTGTTGGACAACATCTCCCACCCCATGCAGGAGATTGTGACAGCACTGAGCAGCTCCTTCAGTGGCTGCGGCACCCACGGTGTGGGACGGAGAGATTTCGCAGGTCTTTCCTCCCCACTGCTGTCAGACTCCACAACAAAGACTTTAACTGATCAAACACACACATCCACACATGTGCAATAACACTAATGTGCAATAATCTTTTCTGGCATCGTTGTATTTTTACTCAGTTGTATATAGCATTTGTATTCTATTTTTATCTTATTGTATATTTTATTCTATTTTATTCTACTGTATATAGTATTTTTATTTTATTCTATTCTGTACAGTTGTGTACTGTATTTATTCTTATTGTATTCTAATTTTTGCTTCATAACTTTTGCACTGTCCACTTCCTGCTGTGACAAAACAAATTTCCCACGTGTGGGACTAATAAAGGTTATCTTATCTTATCTTATCTTATTTTGCCTCAACTGTCTGTATTTTGACGGGTTGCAAAACCTGCCACTGTGTGCTGTTCTTTTGCAAAGAAAATGAGCATTATGGTATTGATATATTCAAAGTCCATGCAAAGAACTTCTTTTCATACATGTGCAGTTGCTTTGCCTCTACGTATAGTGGACAGCAGATTCTTGATGACTCTTTTCAAAACAGCAACATCCATATTCAAAGAATACTCACTGTTGACCCCTGTACTCCTTTGTTTTTCTAAATTCAACACTTTCTGATATATATTTTGCAGCTTTTTCTTTTTGTATTTCCCTGTAACAACCCCCAGGATGCCATTTGTTTAGGATGACATTCTTGTGAATTCTGCTTTTTATGTTTTCTGCTTTTGGACTGAGGGTATATAATACACACGTTGTCACTGTGTTTTGTACTACCAGCTGTTAAAAGAGCACACAGAGGGCTCTGCTTTTACTTTGGAAAGTCTGTTTTTTAATTATGTCTCAGGGTCCAGACTGTTGAACACTTTAACGTCCTGCTGATGCTTCACATCACAGTCTTCATGATGAAAAACATGTTCTCTCATTAACAGATGTCTGTGCGGTCACTTCTTATGAAAATGGACAGAATCTGGGTTCAAGCTTCCTCTTCTTTCTCTTCTATTACCATTGATCATTCATAGGGACCATGAAAGATTTCTAATATTGTCCCCATAAACAACATGTTTTTATAGAACTCATTGTGACAGATTTATATTCTTTCACAATGAGCATGGACTCAAAATCTTGTGAGTTTCATATTTATAAAATATGAAAAAGAAGACTTTTATTACAATGTATGAGCTACACCTCTTGTTAAAAAAAAAGCTGATTGGATGTATTTAAAAAGGCTCCTGCCGAGACAGTCCTTCTGCGAGCATGCATGCACACACACACACACACACACACACACACACACACACACACACACACACACACACACGTGTAACCAGTGTGTTTCTGCGTTGTGTCTGACAAAGAAAGGTAAAAGTATGAAAGACCTCCAAGTAAATAACTTGCTCGCTCCAGCTCCTACAACCAAATACAAACACTGGCGGAGAGGGTTAGCTCAACCCACCACAACTCCCAAGCTAGCCAGAATTATATATTCATACTAGCATTAACGGTGCCTAAAACACATTTGTGGCACACACATACTACACATTTATAGCATATAACAAAAACTGGCACAATGATGACAATAACTGAACTAAAGACTCAGAAATATCAGGGTGGCTAAATATACATTATATGTGTGTTGTACAGTGTCTGGAAAGAAATGACACCAACCTCTCCCACAGGGGAATTATAGAAAAGGGAAGAGGCCAAAGGGGTACACTGTATTTATAGGGTTGCACCAAGGGAGAAGAACAATGAGGAGGGGCTCTGATAATGAACATAACTACAGGCTTGAAGGTCCTATAGTCAGGTATGAAGAACACATTTTGTGTAATTATAACAATATGTAATTTATGACTGGGTTAGACGGACACACACACACACACACTTTGTGGTATTTTATATGAACAGTCACATCAATTTTATTCCAGATTTTTGACTTTGCTTCAATTAAGATGTGTCTTTACATCTACGATAGTGTTCTTGTTCAAATAGTTTATTGACATATTAAAGATGTAGCTCAGTAATTATGAGCAAAATAAAGTGGATTTCATCATCTGCAGTTTGTAAAATATAAAAGGTGCCATATTAAAAACAATTGCATATGCACAGGAGATATTTTTTGACAACGACTGAGTGACGTTTAAATAATCGTCTGATTTAGATAATCAGACGTCTTTAAATAATCAGCACTGACAGACAGACATTTATTGAGCTCTACAAACTCAACGATGGATGACAACCTGATGATGGGTGAATTTGGAGGGCGAGCTTGAATACGTGTGACTGCTGCGTCAGTGCACACAAAAGTCTTTGACAGGTTTTTAAAATCAGGTCAGCGTCAGAGCGATCCAGCGATAGTTATCAGTACAGGCAACAGTATGATTATATCCTCAAAAATCAACAGACTCATAGTCATGTTTCTGTCACAGAGTGGTGACCTGTCCAAGTGTACCTCTGCTGTCATATTTAGATATTAGAATGAAACTTCCTGTTTTTACTTGTTGGACAGTCCAGTGTTTCTTCTTTCTTCTTTCCATAGCAAAATGTAAATGAGTCTGTATATAACTCATATTAACAGTGTGTCTTTGAGTCAGGGGTAAAAACTATTTGTTCATATTCAAATACTGAGTACAGAGTGTGTGTTAGTACAGATGGTTATTCACTGCAGAGCTGTCTGAACACCAGAGAAGAACCAGATCCAAACCTGCAGGGTCATTTCATGTCTGTGTACAGAGGTGCTGTGTGGACCACATTTGAACTGTTGCTTTTGTCTTCATGGACAATTTTAAACAGATGATCATTTATTAATAATAATCATATATTTCTTACAGCAGTGTGTGATAAACTAGATATCTGTGTTTAATATAAAGTGCTGCGTGTCCATCAAACAGTGAAGAGCTGCTGGATTCATTGTTTCCTCCAAATGAAAGAAAAGTCATTTTCATGTGACAGAGCGACGATGCAGTGGAGTCTGTTTCTGCTTCTTCTGATGGGTGAGTGATCATTTTACCAGGGCTCCTGATTGTTTCCACCTAAAATCCTTTAGTTTGATCAGGACTCATTAAACAAATAAACTCTTACTGAGAAAATCAAGGATTCACCTGTAAACTGGACAGTTTGATGGGAACATGAGTTTCCTGCTTGTATCAGCAGATATTCAACAGTATTTCTTCTGTTTTAGGTCAGTGTGTCTTCATCACATGTCAGCTGTATGAGTACCACTTTATTAAAGAACAGATGAGCTGGGATGAAGCACGGGCATACTGCAGAGAGAAATACACAGACCTGGCCAAAGTGTTTGACCTGACAGACATGAGAAGACTTCAAGACTCTGCACAGAATCAAACAGAAGCCTGGATTGGACTGTACAGCGAGCCAGGACGAGACAACAGGAGGTGGCACTGGTCTCTGCCGGGGGAGGAATACACTGAAAATAAGACCTGTTGGGGAGCTGGAGAGCCGAATGATGGAGCATATCCCGAGAACTGTGTGAGGACAAGAGACAAGTGGGCAGATTATCCATGTACATCCACATATCAGTTCATCTGCTATGATGGTGAGAATATGTGGACAGTAATATGGCGATAGAATATTTAATATTTAATAATGTTATAATCTAGTTTATAATCTGCATTATCACATATGTGTTACATCACATTTTCCTGAAAGAGACATTTTGAAGAATGAGACAAATTAGTTGATAAAGATGTTTTTGTGTTTTTCTGTTGATTCGACAGAAACAATGAAAGACAACAAAACCTTTCATTTGAATGATAAGTCTGTGACCTGGACTCAGGCTCAGAGCTACTGCAGACAGCATCACACCGACCTGGCCAGTGGACTCGATCAGATATACAGTGAAAAGTTTAAGAAGCTGCAGAAGTCTGAAGCCTTGTGGATCGGTCTGTTCAGAGACAGCTGGAGGTGGTCAGATGGGAGTAACTTCTCTTTCAGATACTGGGACATGGACTCATTTAATGATGGACTAAACAACAGGACATGTGCTACGACTCTGTTAGAGAGATCAGGAAGATGGAGCTCTGATGGATGTGACCAAAGAAAGCCTTTCTTCTGCTATGATGGTGAGTTTACACAGATTTATCTCAGCTGTTTGTCCAATAGATGAACGGCTGGAATCACTGAGAGGATTTAGGTCAGTATGTTTCTTCAGCCACTTATTTCTGCATGTACGTTGAACTTCTGTCAGAGGTGAAGATGTTTAGCTGATGGTTGGAACAGAGATTTCTCTGTAGAGCGACTGATTCATCTGAAGAATCACTGAAATGTTTTCTTTTGTTCTTCCAGTGAAACTGGACCAAACATCCAGATTTAACTGATTTCATGTTTTCTCTGATTTTATGGCAGATAAACTGATTCTGATCAGGGAAAACAAAACCTGGGAGGAAGCCTTGAATTACTGCAGACAGAAACACCATGACCTGGTTTCAATCAGCAACCCTCATCAGCAGCGATGGGTCCAGGAAAGAGCCAAAAACGCCTCGACTCCTTTCGTGTGGCTGGGACTGCGCTACGGCTGCGCTGCACGTTTGTGGCTTTGGGTCACTGATTATGTAGTGTGCTATGAGAGGTGGGCTTCAGGGGGAAAGACTGAAGACTGTGACATGTCTGCAGCCATGACCACAGGAGGGCAGCACGAGTGGGTCAGTCAGAGGGACAATGAGACATTTAATTTTATTTGTATAAAACACTGAGGTTCAAACCTAAAGTCACTTCTTAGCTGCACATGTAGATTTTCTGGGGTGAACTCTGTGTTTCTGCTCAGTGTTTACAGCCTCTGGGTTTAAAATGGGAGAAAAATGACCAACAGATTATTACCTGCAGGTTCGATATGTGCAGAGAGCAGTCTGTGTTTCATTTCCTCTCCTTTACCAGAGTCAGGAGCATCTTGGTTTCTTCCTTCATTGTTGCTGGATTGGTTCATTATTAAACTAGCAGGATATTTGTTTTGATTTAGTTCAGATATGGTGATGATTTAAATGTAGCTCCATGACATTTCCACAATGTAGATATGCAAAACCCGGAAAGGAGTATTTCACATTACAGTGGAGAAATTTTTGGTTGTGTTTACTTTGCAGAATTGTTTGAATTCAGACACATTCGAGGTTTTTCAAGTTCATCCCAAATAAACTTGATCTGATTCAATCTGATTTAGACTTTGACTCGGACACTCCAAAACCTTCATTTTGTTTATTTGAGCCATTCAGAGTTGGACTTGCTGGTCTCTCTGAGTAACCTGAGAGCTCTGTAGTTTCAGGAGATCAACTGATTTTTGGACATCCTCCTTCAGGATTTCTGAGAGCAGAATTCATGTCGTCCTGAAGCAGCAGAGCAGCCCAGACCATCACATCACGTCTGACTGCTGCTGTGGGGTGTTTTTTATTAAATCCTGTTAGTCTGATGTAACAGGACTCAAACCTTCCATAAAATTCAGCTTTTGTCTCTTCAATCCACAGAAGAGTTTCTGAGAAGGATCATCCAGATGTTTTTGGCAGATGTGAGATGAGCCTTTGTGTTGTTTTTGCTAAGCGGTGCCTTTTCTCCAATCAAATAGAAATCCTATTTTTCCAAATTTAAATAAATGGCTTTATAGCTGAATTTCTGGGTCAACCTCATTTCACTAGAAGTTCCCAGTCAACCATAGATCACAGAGTTTTAATGGTGGACAGTCGGGATGTACCACTTTCAGAGGGCTGTTATAGAACAGTCCAACTGATAATAGGTTTATTTTCACAGTCAGCTATAAATCCATGACTTTTGAACATGTTTGATGTCGCCTGGTCAACTATAAGTATGTAACCTTGGTTTCTGGTTGTTGTGGTCTTACCCGGTTTCTTTTGGCTGTGGCTGTACTTCAGACTACATTTTATCTTAAAATGCTTTTCCATAATAAAGACCAACATTACAGGACAGTGTGCACTCAACTTTTACTTTGCTGACTCATATTGCACATGGCACAGGGGCCGTCACACCATAAACACTCCCTCCATAAACACAAGGTAGGAACCAAGGTTACTTTGCAAAAAAGTGAGGCAAGTAACAATAAAGTCATTACATATATATTAAACACAAATGTGTGTGAAATTACAAAATAATGTTGCATCATACATGTTTAATACTTGGCCAAAAAATAAATACATGTGCAATAACTACAGTTACAAACAGATCGTCAGGTTTCACCTTATTTCACACATTTATTCAACATTTATTTAACACATAGATTTCAATCTTGAAATTTAATGATGAGCTGGATAAAAAATCAACACTAATTAATTCTCAGCTTTTCCCAAAGGTCTCTGGGATCATCAAGATGTTTTTGGCACATCTGAGATGAGCCTTTAGTTTAATCTTGGAATTCTGCCATCCAGGCCATGTTGTTTGGCCTGCTGCTTTTCTTTCTTATGGTGGAGTCATGAACACTGACAGTAACTGAGAAACTATTTTTTCCCCTTGATAATAGCCACCTTCATTTAGAAGCTGCACTTTGTGTTACCTTTGTATAATTTTTAATTACTTTGATGATGTGAAACTTTTAAATGTGACAAACATACAAAAAAGGGAAAATCAGGGACAAACACTGTTTCACATCACTGCACCTGAACGTAGTTTTAAAGAACCCAATCAAAGTCTGTTAGAGAGCTGAATCTGAGCTTAATCTGTTTGTTGTTCCTACAAGAAACTGTCACTGAAGCCTGTCAGACATCAGCGACTTACTGGCCTCTGTACCATGATGAAGGATGTGTGGAGGGTAAGCAGGCCTGCAGTGTGACATTATTTTCTTATCTTTCTCATCATATAGCAGAAGAAGTTTTATTTTGAAAGTCCTCTCAGGGTTCAGTAGTTTGTAGTTTTGAGACAGAGCAGGACTAGAGCTGCTCCACCCTTCACAGGAGGAACTCCACCTTTATCCCCCCAAACTCCTCCTGGGCTCACTGAGGTTTGACCAGATCACCTCTGCAGTTCTTCATCCGTCCACCAGGTGTCCTCAGTGCACCAGCAGTCCCAGATCACCTGACCATCCTTATTTTCCACACCTTTGACCTTCATCAGGCTCTGATCAAAATGAGTTTTCTATAATATGCTATTATTAATCTCAGTTTTCTGAGTGTGTGTGTTCTGTGTGCCTGGACACTGATGACATCATGTGGTCCCTGCTCTGTGATTGGCTGCTGTGTTTGTTCGAGTTCACAGACGTTCAGAGAGTGTGAAGAGTCACAGAGCTGCTGATGATGATGATGATGAAGATTAAGGTGTGGGTGCTGCTCCTCGTCCTCTCCTCGGTCTCCTGTGTCACTGCTGATGGTGAGTCTCTAAATCACTCTAATTAACTCATTGTGTGTTGACTAACAACCAAAAGCCTTAATACAAACAATATTTAGGAGTTAATAAATTAGTTTGTTTTTTATTTATTTATTTTACTTTGATTACATGTAAACTTCGGATTGGCAGACCTTAAAGCTATTGAGATCTCAGAGTGAGGATCAAAGATGGTGGCTAAATATTGGTGGTGTCAGTATAAATACTCATGTATGTTGCTGTTGCCATCACGTTTTCATTTGTAGAAAGCGAGCTAAGCGCAGGGATGCGCGTGCCCTTTGTGCGGTCTAGTGAACGAGGGAAAAAAGGGGGTCAAAGTATTAGCTCAATCTATCCTTAAAAAAAATCTAAATGGGACAAATTATCATTTCCTTTAAATTTTAAAATAAAAAGATGTTATCAACATAGAGGTCATTTAGGTTAAATTAAATAATTGAATTAAATTAAATAGTTTTGATAGAGTGTGTTCCTTTTTCTTTTTTTTTACCTTGTTCCCACAAATGCAACACCCAGTCTCATACTTTCTTTGTTCTGTATACAGTGATCTCTAAATAGTTTGTCAGCCAGCCTCATTTCAAATAATAACTTTAAACGATAATATGAAGCATTTTTAAGTAGAAATAACTTTCTTCCTTCTCGGTGAATCGCTACCTTATCGTGGTGGAGGGGTTTGTGTGTCCCAGGGATCCCAGGGGCTATGTTGTCTGGGGGCTTTTGCCCCCTGGTAGGGTCTCCCATGGCAAATTGGTCCTGGGTGAGGGACCAGACAAAGAGCGATTCAGAAGACCCTTATGAAGAAAACATCGAGGGAACAGTTTACCCTGCCCGGGATAGGGTTACCGGGGCCCTGCCCTGGAGCCAGGCCCGGGGAGGGTGCCGAGGGCGAGCGTCTGGTGGCCGGGCCTTAGTCCATGGGGCCCGGCCGGGCACAGCCCGAAGAGGAGACATGGGCCCATCCTCCCGCAGGCCCACCACCCGCAGGAGGCGCCATAGGGGTCGGGTGCATTGTGTGCTGGGCGGCGGCCAGGAGCGGAGGCCCTGGCGGACTGATCCCCGGCTGCCAAGACTGGCAATAGGGACATGGAATGTCACCTCTCTGGTGGGGAAGGAACCTGAGTTAGTGCGTGAGGTTGAGAGGTACCGGCTAGATATAGTCGGGCTCACCTCTACGCATGGCTTGGGCTCTGGAACCAGTCTCCTGGAGAGGGGCTGGACTCTGTCTCAGTCTGGAGTTGCCCCTGGTGAGAGGCGTCGGGCTGGGGTGGGTATTCTAATATCCCCTCGGCTTGCTGCCGGTACGTTGGGGTTTTTCCCGGTGGATGAGAGGGTTTGTTCCCTGCGCCTTAGGGTCGGGGAACGGGTCCTGACTGTCATCTGCGCTTATGCGCCGAGTGGCAGTTCAGAGTACCCAGCCTTTTTAGAGTCCGGGGGGGGGGGGTGCTGGAAGGTGCCCCACCTGGAGACTCTGTTGTCCTGCTGGGAGACTTCAATGCTCACGTGGGTAACAACAGCGAGACCTGGAGGGCGTGATTGGGAGGAACGGCCTCCCTGATCTGAATCCGAGCGGTGTTTTGTTATTGGACTTCTGTGCAAATCACAGTTTGGCCATAACGAATACCTTGTTCGAACATAAGAGTGTCCATAAGTGCACGTGGCACCAGGACGCTCTAGGCCGCAGGTCGATGATCGATTTTGTAATCGTATCACCAGACCTGCGACCATATGTTCTGGACACTCGGGTAAAGAGAGGGGCTGAGCTGTCAACTGATCACCACCTGGTGGTGAGTTGGATAAGGTGGCGGGGGAGGACGCTGAACAGACCCGGTGCACCTAAACGCGTAGTGAGGCTGTGCTGGGAACGTCTAGCAGAGGCCCCAGTCCGCGAGATCTTCAACGCACACCTCCGGCAGAGCTTCAACAGCATTCCGAGGGAGACTGGGGACATTGAGTCCGAATGGACCATGTTCAGCGTCTCCATTGCCGAAGCTGCTGCATTGAGCTGCGGTCGCAGGGTGGTTGGTGCCTGCCGTGGTGGTAATCCCCGAACCAAATGGTGGACACCAGAGGTGAAGGGAGCCACCAAGCTGAAGAAGGAGTCCTATCGGGCTTGGTTAGCCTGTGGGACTCCGGAGGCAGCCGACAGGTATCGACAGGCCAAGCGGAATGCGGCTCGGGCAGTGGCTGAAGCAAAAACTCGGGTGTGGGAGGAGTTCAGAGAGGCCATGGAAAAAGACTTTCGGACTGCCTCGAAGAGATTCTGGCAAACCGTCAGGCGTCTCAGGAGGGGAAAGCGGTGCTCTACCTGCACTGTGTATAGTGCTGGCGGAGCGCTGCTGACGTCGACTGAGAAAATTGTGAGGCGGTGGAAGGAATACTTCGAGGACCTCCTTAATCCCACTGACACGTCTTCCGAGGAGGAAGCAGAGTCTGGGGATGAGGGGAATGACCCGCCAATTTCCGGGGGCGAGGTCACTGAGGCAGTTAAACAACTCCTTGGTGGCAGAGCCCCTGGTGTTGATGAGGTCCGCCCCGAGTTCCTGAAGGCTCTGGATGTTGTAGGGCTGTCTTGGTTGACACGCCTCTACAATGTTGCGTGGAGATCAGGGGCAGTACCCCTGGACTGGCAGACCGGGGTGGTGGTCCCCATCTTTAAGAGGGGAGACCAGAGGGTGTGTTCCAACTACAGGGGGATCACACTCCTCAGCCTCCCTGGGAAAGTCTATGCCAGGGTGCTGGAAAGGAGAGTTCGTCCGTTAGTCGAACCTCGGATACAGGAGGAACAATGCAGTTTTCGTCCTGGTCGCGGAACACTGGACCAGCTCTTTATCCTCTCAAGGATACTTGAGGGTGCATGGGAGTTTGCCCAACCAGTCTACATGTGTTTTGTGGACTTGGAGAAGGCATTCGACCGTGTCCCTCGGGGTGTCCTGTGGGAGGTGTTGTGGGAGTATGGGGTGTCTGGCCCATTGCTACGGGCCATTCGATCCCTATACAACCGTTGCAAGAGTTTGGTTCGCATTGCCGGCAATAAGTCGGACTTGTTCCCGGTGGGTGATGGGCTCCGCCAGGGCTGCCCTTTGTCACCGGTTGTGTTCATAATTTTTATGGAGAGGATTTCTAGGCGCAGCCAAGTGGCGGAGGACTTTCACTTCGGTGGCCTCAGAATCTCATCTCTGCTTTTTGCGGATGATGTGGTTCTGTTGGCTTCATCAGGTGAGGGCCTCCAGCTCGCACTGGAACGGTTCGCACCCGAGTGTGAAGCAGCAGGAATGAGGATCAGCACCTCCATATCTGAGGCCATGGTTCTCAGCCGGAAAAGCGTGGAGTGCCCACTCCGGGTCGGGGATGAGTTCCTGCCCCAAGTGGAGGAGTTCAAGTATCTCGGGGTCTTGTTCGCGAGTGATGGGAGAAGGGAGCCGGAGATCGACAGACGGATTGGTGCTGCGGCTGCAGTGATGCGGACGTTGCACCGGTCCGTCGTGGTGAAGAGGGAGCTGAGTGTAAAAGCGAAGCTCTCAATTTACCGGTCGATCTACGTCCCTACCCTCACCTATGGCCACGAGCTGTGGGTAGTGACCGAAAGAACGAAATCGCGGATACAAGCGGCAGAAATGAGCTTCCTCCGAAGGGTGGCTGGCCTCTCCCTTAGAGATAGGGTGAGAAGTTCGGCCATCCGGGAGGGGCTCAGAGTAGAGCCGCTGCTCCTCCACATCGAAAGGAGCCAGTTGAGGTGGTTCGGGCATCTGACAAGGATGCCTCCTGGGCGCCTCCTGGGTGAGGTGTTCCGGGCATGTCCCACCGGGAGGAGGCCCCGGGGCAGACCCAGGACACGCTGGAGAGATTATATCTCTCGGCTGGCCTGGGAACGCCTTGGTGTTCCCCCGGATAAGCTGGAGGAGGTGGCTGGGGAGAGGGAGGTCTGGGCTTCTCTGCTTAGGCTGCTGCCCCCGCGACCCGGCCTCGGATAAAGTGGATGAGGATGGATGGATGGATGGATGGATGGATGGATGGATGGATGGAATAACTTTCTTCATCACAAGCTGGTGTTGTCTGTTAAAAGACCTTTAATGAGTAGGTACAGTTAGAGAATAAACCAATAAATTGCATTATTAAAAATAACCCTGTGCTTTTCAAACAGTTAGAATTCACTTTTTATTTACCATGTTTTATTTCATAGTAGAGGAGAAGTCCAGTGATATCTGATCAGGTCACAGTCTAATTGAAAAAAGGCAGTTTGTGAGGAATGATGTAGCTTCTTCTGAGGTTTATCTTCAACCTAAACTATTGGGTAAAATTTTGACTCAATATTTTATCAAAGCTGCCCAGCATGACCCAACAGAATTAGTCAAGCCATGGAGTGAATTGAAGAACCCGGCATATTACCAACCCAACTCCTGAGTCGTGATTTCTGAACCAATATTTGATCACAATAACCCAACTTACAAGCCTACGGCTTTTATCCAGAAGTTGAGTTATGAAAATAACCCAGCATTTTTAAGAGTGTACTCAGTCCCAATGTCATGGAGGGGACATGTGGCAGTCCAATGGTGGACTTCTTCTTTGGTGACATGGTGCCAGTAAGAGACATCGCTTTTGGGCCACATTGAGTCTTTTGCTGATTTTGGCTGATGTTTTTCACGTCTCACAAGCATAGATCGCAGTAGGTATAACGAAGGAGTTGAGCAGAGTAATTTTTGTCACCAGATCGATCTTTGGGAATCTCGCTGGACACTATTGCATACCTTTGTGAAATCAATGAAAGCAACTGAGAGACGCTGTTGGTATTCAAAACTTTGTTCAAACAATAAAATTATTTCATATATATTAAACACAAATGTGTGTAAAATCACAAAATAATATAGCAACAGAAATGTATATTATGAAATACACAAGTTAAACATGGCCAAAAAAATAAATACATGTACTATAACTAAGGTAACACATAGATCGTCAGTTATAACGGAACAACTGTCAGGTTTCAGCAGTATTTTAACATTGATTCAACATTTATTTAACACTTAGAATTCAGTCTTGAACCTTATTGATGATTTGGATTTAAAATCAACATGAATTCAATTTCCACTTTTCCCAAAAGTCTCTGGGATCATCAAGATTTTTTGGAGCACTGAGACGAGTCTTTGGTGGTTTCAGTCTAGGTCCTGTTTGCTGCACCAGTCTCTTTCTTATAGTGGAGTCATGAACACCGACTTTAACTGAGGCACTGTTTTCCCCCCTTAATCATTTAGAAGCTGCACTTTGTGTTTACTTGTGTTATCTTTGTCTAATATTTAAATTAGTTTGATGATGTGAAACAATTAAATGTGACAAACATACAAAAACAGGGAAACCAGGAACAGGAGAAACACTTTTGCACCTGAACATAAGTTTAAAGAGCCTTACCTGAAGTCTGGTTAGAGCTCAATCTGAGCTTAACCTGTTTGTTGCTCCAACCAGAAACTTTCATTGAAGTCTGTCAAACATCAACGCAGCGACTTACTGACCTCTGCACCATGATGAAGGATGTGTGGAGGGTGTAAGCAGGCCTGCAGTGTGATATCATTTTCTTAACTTTCTTGTCATATAGCAGAGGAAGCTTTATTTTGAAAGTCCTGTCAGGGTTCAGTAGTTTGTAGTTTGGAGACAGAGCAGGACTAAAGCTGGTTCAGCCTCTCAGAGTCTGATGATGGTCCCACTGAGCTCACAGCAGAAGGATGAAGCCTTCACAGCTGCCCTACTCCACCTTTATCCCCCCAAACTCCTCCTGGACTCAAGAAGGTTTCGCCAGATCACTTCTGCAGTTCTCCATTCGTCCATCAGGCGTCCTCAGTGTACCAGCAGTCCCAGATCACCTGACCACCTGTTCAGCGTTTCTTTATTAGATTTTTTTTTTCCACACCTGTGACCTTCATCAGACTCTGATCAAAATGTGTTTTTTATAGTATATTTTATAATATTATTATTAATCTGTGTGTGTGTCTGTTTGTGGGCCCCGTGCCTCTGTCTGACTGGACACTGATGACATCATGTGGTCCCTGCTCTGTGATTGGCTGCTGTGTGTGTTTGAGTTCACAGAGATTCAGAGAGTGTGAGAGTCAAGAGCTGCTGCTGCTGATGAAGATGAAGGTGTGGGTGCTGCTCCTCGTCCTCTCCTCGGTCATCTGTGTCTCTGCTGATGGTGAGTCTCTGAGTCACTCATTAACTCTTGTATTTTAATTAACTTATTGAACAAATGAACTCTGTCAGAAGTCCAAAACAGAAGAGAGGAGTAGGCTCACACATTTATCATTAAACTTCACCAGCTGATTACTGGGACACTGTTTGTCTAAGTATGAGCTTCTCCACAACACAAACACTCTTCCCCAGCAGGGTCGTACGAAAAATCTGGGAAAACACAAATATTAAACACATATACACAAGATCTATGTTGTTTGACTAATAGTTAAAAAAAGAGATTTTAATGAACTCTGTATTTAAGGATTAAAGCATCAGGCTGATGGTTCCTGTGTGACTCACATTTGCTGAGAGTCAGGACTGAATAACAGACACTGAATCAACCCTCTGATCTCTTCAGGTCTGTATGAGATGAACTCCGTCAGCGGCTGTTCAGACACTGATGGAGAGGATGTGCTGATCCTGGATGATGAGGTGGTCTGGTACGCAGACTTCAACAAACAGAAAGGAGTCGATTCTCTGCCAGCCTTTGCAGATCATCCAAGCTTTGAAGGGAAGTATGAAGAAGCTGTGGCTAATCAACTGATCTGCAGACAAAACCTGAAGATGGCTCGTACGGCTATGAAGGACTTCCCCAAACGACACGGTAAACACAAATCATCAACCACACAGTCCACATGTAAAGAACAGAAATACACACACAGTGTGGGAGTAAATACTGGAAACATTTCACTCATAGAGATTTAAAAAAAAAAAAGCTTTATGGCAGATAAATCATGGAGATCCAGGCTGACAGGTTAGATCAGTGAGGAGTAGTGAATTAAACATTTAGTCAAACTACTGCAGAACATTCAATTCACGGAGGAGCTGTTTGGTTTTCAGGATCTAATCCAACCCTGTTTGTTTAATGTTGGCTCATTCTTCCAAAGTCACGGAGCTGCTCTGGTTTCTCAGGTGTTCATTTTAAAAGGACTTTATCAGCTGATGTTTATCCAGGCAGAAATGTTTTCATCACTAATTTGTTGAGTTAGTAAATGCTGTGAGTTTTAGTGACTTCTTTAAAAAAAACATGAACATGTCAGAACTGATTGTGGAAAAATCTCCAAGTCATGTGAAGAAACAGAAAATATTTTCTAAATTCATCTTTCTGCATTAACTTCAGTAATTAGTTCCCTCTAAACATTAATGTGTCTTTTTAGAGAAAGATATGAAAAAAATCTGAGTGGTCTTTTAGGTCAGTTCCCATCAGTCACACCTGTTATAACAGCCCAACTAGATCGTGGCACTTATTAACCTGAGGTGGTTTTACAAGCCCAGACTGCAGGTTTTAGGGGAAGATATTACTTGGAAAGTCTCGAGGGACCAGTTAGGACTTTACAGTTTCTTTTTTTTTCATGTGTTATTGGTTATGAGCTCATTGCACATTTTATTCAGTTAGTATTTTTTTTATTTAGATCCAAAACTGCAATAACACTTCATGTCAGAGACTTTTTCATTGTAAGGTTACGAACTGGCAAATATTGGAGATAAAAAACAACCACCACAGAGTCAGTGCAGGTCCAGCACAGACTTCTCTTCGTTGTAATGGCAGGTTATGTTGAGTGCAGTGTGTGGAGTGGTGTTGTGAGTAAACTGTATGTGTTTGTGCACAGAAGCTCCTTCCAGCGTGGCCATCTACACTACACTAAATGTGGAGATTGGAGTCCAGAACACTCTGATCTGTCATGTGACTGGTTTCTATCCTGCTCCTGTTAACGTCACCTGGAACAAGAACACCAAGAAAGTGGTTGAAGGGACCAGCATCACTGTTCCCTTATCCAACAAGGATGGTACCTTCACCCAGACGTCCAAACTGGACTTTGTTCCAAAGGGAGGAGATGTGTACGCCTGCATAGTGGAACATGTGGCCCTGACCCAACCACTTACCAAAGTCTATGGCGAGAAAATTCACCTCAGTTTGTTTTAGATTTTGCCATTCACAACAACAGTGATCTCAACATGATTTACAAGGTAAAGGCTCCATGTGTGCAAAGCAATGTAAGTGTGTTCAATGATATAATTCAATTCAATTCAATTTTATTTATACAGCGCCAAATCACAACAACAGTCACCTCAAGGCACTTTATATTGTATAGTGATAGATACAGAGAAAAACCCAACAATCATATGACCCCCTATGAGCAAACACTTTGGCGACAGTGGGAAGGAAAAACTCCCTTTTAACAGAAAGAAACCTCCGGCAGAACCAGGCTCAGGGAGGGGCGGCCATCTGCTGCAACCAGTTGGGGTGAAGAAGGAAAACAGGATAAAGACATGCTGTGGAAGAGAGACAGAGATTAATAACAGATATGATTCAGTGCAGAGAGGTCTATTAACACATAGTGAGTGAGAAAGGTGACTGGAAAGGAAAAAATCAAAGCATCATGGGAATCCCCGGCAGCCTACGTCTATTGCAGCATAACTAAGGGAGGATTCAGGGTCACCTGGTCCAGCCCTAACTATATGCTTTAGCAAAAGGAAAGTTTTAAGTCTAATCTTAAAAGTACAGATAGTGTCTGTCTCCCGAATCCAAACTGGAAGCTGGTTCCACAGAAGAGGGGCCTGAAAACTGAAGGCTCTGCCTCCCATTAAGATAAGATGGGGCCTGATTATTTAAGACCTTGTATGTGAGGAGCAGGATTTTGAATTCAATTCTGGATTTAACAGGAAGCCAATGAAGGGAAGCCAAAACAGGAGAAATATGCTCTCTAATTAGCTAAGACAGCTGGGTCTAGAGATGGCTTTTTAAGTAAAGGTTTAACTACAGCCAGCTTGAAGGCCTGTGGTACATAGCCGATTATTAGAGATAGGTTGATCATATGTAAGATTGAAGAATTAATTAATGGCAGGACTTCTTTGAGCAGTTTTTTAGGAATGGGGTCTAAAAGACACGTTGATGGTTTGGAGGAAGTAATTACTGAAGTTAACTCAGAAAGATCAATTGGAGAAAAAGAGTCTAACTTGACATTGATGGTACTAAAAGTAGCTGTAGACGATATTACATCTGTGGGATGATTATTTGTAAATTTTACTCTAATGGTTAAAATGTTATTTGTGAAGAAGTTCATGAAGTCATTACTAGTTAACGTTAAAGGGATTGTTGGCTCAGTAGAGCTCTGACTTTTTGTCAGCCTGGCTACAGTGCTGAAGAGAAACCTGGGGTTGTTCTGATTTTCTTCAATCAGTGACGAATAGTAAGATGTTCTGGCTTTGCGGAGGGCTTTCTTATAAAGCAGCAAACTATTTCTCCAGGCTAAATGATGATCCTCTAATGATCAGAGCCCTGTGAGACTAAATGACTTAGTGACTGTTTCCAGATGTGAAGGTTCACGTCTCTCTCTGTCTCTGCAGCTGTGGACAACGCTGAACCCATTCTGGGACCTGCAATATTTTGTGGAGTGGGTCTGACTGTCGGTGTCCTCGGCGTGGCAGCAGGAATCTACCTCTTCATCAGAGGAAGAAAGTGATGCTGATTGGTTGATGCTAATGTTTTAATAAATTTTGATGAACTGATTTTCATATTATTCATTATAAATAAAACCTCTGGAAGAAAACTGTGGCAGCAGGTCAGAATGATCTCAGACCCTCCTCATCCTCGCTGAGGCTGATTATTGATTTGAACCAGAAAGAGTTTAACATCATTAAAGATTTACTGAGGAAACTTTGATTTCAGTTTGTTTCTAAATGTTTCTGTTGTGGAACGGTTTCATGCTGTTTTCATTTAGTGAGCTGATTTTTCTTGTGTGCAGAATGAAGATGAAGCTCATGAATTTTTGAATTAAAACATCTATTTTTTCTTCTAAACAATAAACTGTGGGGACATTTTTCTTGTGTGGGAATTACTTCATTTTGTCATACAGATTCTTTTCAGCACGCTGTGATCTATTCAGCATTAGCGTTAATGTTGAGATGTATTTTTAAAAATGCAGAAAAAAACTAATAAATTAAAACAACAATAGGAAACAAAGTGCACAATGGTAGCTTACAAATTAAAAGATGAGTAGAAACCAATGTGGATGTTAGTAACTCTAACATTTCTTTTAATATATTGATAGCATGTGATTGCACAGACTTTAGTGTAAGGTGTTCTCAGCTTCCACAACAACCAGCCAGACTGCAAAGACTCCCTGATTCAGTTTTGTGTAACTGAGTGCTGAGGAAGAAGGCAGTTTGGTCTGTCTGAGCTCAAACAGTCAGATACTATTGTTGACTTCACACTGAGAGCTCAGAATACAGCCTTCAAACTACAGTTTAATTAGTCACCTTCAGGCCATGACACAGTTAATTATTGGTTTTATAAATCCATCAGTCTTGTGTGACGTCCTTCTGAAAGAAGCCACTTGCTGAGCTGTCATCATCTCTGCTCTTCCTCCTCCGTCCTCTCTTTCTGACATCTTTGTCACATTATTGTCAGTTTCTATCCCTGGAAATAAAGTAAGTGTACCATTAGCTAACAGGACAAGTTGAAACTGCACAAACACTGTGTGTGTGCTTGTCAATGGAAAATTGTACTGTACTTAGTAGTCAGCATAATCTTTTAATAATATAAGTTTACTTATGGTAGAATACTGCACGTAATCATTTGTGTTTAGAAGTATATAGTTGGCATATTGAAAGAATGTCTCATCCCAGGAGGTCTGTAACAACTTTGTGTGCATTCCAGAGTGTTCTGGCATTCACACCCACATCCTGGGAGCATGGGAGAGGACATACCTTGTCTTGTTGTTTTATGATAGGATAAACGTAGCTATGTCAGTTTTAGTCTAAGTGCCTTTTGTTTATTCTGAACTGCTGGACTTCCAGGCCAGCAGGTTTAGGGAAGTCTTTGTGGGGTCACATTCTGACCCCACACACATACACACACACACACACACACACACACACATAAACATCCACATTCCAGTGTAATGAACAAACACACCCACTGGTGTATATAATAAAGAGCAGGACAATGGGAGAGCAGACTCTTGGAGCCCTCGCTTCCGTGCGAGTGCTCTGAGAGCTCCCCTTGCTTGCAAGTGAATTCTGCAGTGTGTGTGTCTCCACTCTCTGACTCTCAGCTGAAGAAGTGTTATTTAGAATAAATCTCCTGACAGTGCTGATGTTTATTGAGCTGTTAAAAAAGTTTAATGCCATAAAAAATGTTTACACTCTCTCCACTTCTGTAGAGCCAGCTAGATGCCGAGTAATGTCTCTAAAACTTCATTGACATCTGAACCATAAACTCATGATGGGAACAGAAGTGAAATAATGTGCTGAGGCTGTAAACTGTGAGCTGTGGGATGTTTGGGGGATTTTTGATTACTGAGCTACACAGTTTTATTGTTTGTATAGACTTCATAATACTTTTGAAGTCTGTTATTTCATAATATTCAAGTTAAATAAATGATCAGATTTTGGTCTTTTTTGATATTTTAGAGGAAGTCTGTTCGGGTTATAGTAGTTACAGCTGAATAAAATAAAGATCACTTCCTGGTTTCCTGTCACAAATTTCTTCCTGGTAAAAGATTATGGTGCAGGTCATGTGACCATGTCCTCTTGTTTTTAGCGCTGTGCTCAGTCAGACTGTCAGTTTGTCAGGAGAACTCAACATGGATTCATCTTTTCTCTGCTTCAGCCTCTTCTTCATCATCCTCTGCAGAGCAGGTATTATACATACACTCATCAATACTCCGATCACATGTATGAACAAAGATGAAAAGTCAATTAATCAGCCATGTTTTACTGATTAAATGAACGTGACACACGAGCTGGGATTTGTGTTTTTAGCCACCAGAGTTATTTGTCTATAACCTTCAACTGTGATGATCCTCCTCTGCCTCTCAGAGCTGGTTCCATTTCTTCATTGTTTAGTTCACTTATTTACAACAGCTGACAGAGTCAAATGAGATCAAACAACAAGAGCGTCCGGCCGCTTTGTTTAACTTTTTTCACATTTTTGGAAAATAATAGTAATCAGCAGATTAATCAGTCGATGAAAGTAAGTGTTCACCTCAGTGTTCATATAGTTTACTGGACATAACCTTTTTCATTTCTAATTATATATTATTTATTTTGCACAGTTTTTAATATGAAATGTATCATTTATATTTTGTTTTTAGTGCATGATGTCCATTTTTAATATTTGTTATTTGAATATTTACATTTAATATTTGAATCAAACTGAACTATGTTATTTGAAGAGATGTGATGGTGATGATGTTACTGTTGTGGTGCTCCAACAGTAGCTGTGTGTAACTCCTGACAGTAGAGATGTGTGTGTGGGAGGAGCAGCTCAGCCTGAGTGATTCTCTGATCTTTGTGTTTCAGATGGATACGAGTATTACACTTCATCCCGCTGCCTGTTTAACTCCACTGAGCTGCGGGACATAGACTACATCAGATCTTACTATTACAACATGATAGAGTATGTCAGGTTTGACAGCAGTGTGGGGAAGTTTGTTGGATACACCGAGTACGGTGTGAAGGAGGCAGAATACTTTAACAATGATCCTGGACAGCTCGCTGCAATGAGAGCTCAGAAGGAGACGTACTGCCAAGAAAATGTTGACTTCTGGTACCAAAGTGTTCTGACAAACTCAGGTGAGTCAGTGTTTCTGTGACATCATCGGATCATCATATAAACATCATCACACTGATGTTGTCATCAACACAACGCCTGACTGGACTCTCTGCACAGTTTACAGTTACACTGCTGAAGGTTTAATGTGACACATTCAGTTAAAGCTACAACATCTCTGGAGTTCTGCTCCACTTTAAAGCTTTGGCCTATTTGACGTCACACTGCCGCAGTGTCTGTGGTTTGTGGAGTCCTGCTTTAAATTATTACAAAATTGACCAAAAAAGTCATTTTCATGTTCCAGTGAAACCATCAGTCAGACTTCACTCCATACCCCCTGTTGATCTTCGTCCTGCCATATTGGTCTGCAGCGTCTATAACTTCTACCCCAAAGAGATCAAAGTGAGCTGGTTGAGAAACGGACAGGAAGTAAGCCCTGACATCACTTCTTCTGTAGAGTTTGCAAATGCTGATTGGCTCTACCAGACCCACTCCTACATGGAGTACACACCCAGGTGAGTGTAGTTCAGGCCTGCCAACAGGACTTGCTGATTCTTATTCATTCTTGTTATTTTTTAATGTCTTCCATCGTCTGGTCAGCAGAGACTGCGATGTTGTGGAGCTTCGTGGTCAGAGTTCTCTCTTTCTTCAGTTTAACTATGTCCACTTTTAGTTATTCACTTTAGTTTGAATAACATGAACATCGTCCACAGATGCAGATGTTCACAGCTCAGCCTGTGAAACCTGTTCCCTCCTTTCTCATTTCTGCTACAACTAAATCCATCCAATGTTCCTGTATCTGCAGAGCCGAGTGTTTCAGCAGGAACTGAGCAGGAACAGGAAGTCCCCAAGATTGTTTTTAACATAGGAATAAACATGTGATGACAATTTCTTCATTTTCAGTTACTAAATATGAACGTTTCCCTACATTACTCTTCCATGTGCAGTGTTGGGGAGTAACAGAATACATGTACCACCGTTATGTATATAAAATACGAAATATGAGTAACTGTGTTCTGTTACAGTCACAGTTTAAAAAGGTGATAATCAGAATACAGTTACTTTGTTGAAATGGATTACATGGCGTTTTTTTCCTGTTTCATATGTTAGGCTGTGCCCTCTGTTTTTTGATAATTCCACACCGGTGGAAACCCAAATAAAACACGCAATACTACTTACATAATGATGAGAAGGAATGTTTTTAAAAACCATATTCAAAAAATATTTTATTATGAAGGCAAAAAGCAGAGTGTTACAGACTTTAAGGATGTAGCCTCATGGGCAGTGTAGTCCGTGCTGCAGGGAGAGTGTTTGGGACTGCTCCTCCCGTTATGTGTGTGTGAGTGTGAGGGAGGAAGAAAGTACAAGTTGAACAAATGAACAAATCCTATGACTCCATAAAAAGCATTGAGTCTCCAAGTTCAAACTAACGAATGCAGCCATGCTAACTAAACCTGCCTTTCTATAGTCTGGAGGACTACAGCAGGAAATAGAATTAGGCTGGAAAACAAATAGGAAACAAGTCTGAATTGTAGTTCTGTGTAAGATTCAGTGATGTTGGTTTGTGTTGAAGGTCTGGAGAGAAGATCTCCTGTATGGTGGAGCACGCCAGCCTGAAGGAACCTCTGGTTACTGACTGGGGTAAATACCTGTCTGTATCTACACACCTGTACACCTGCCTGTGTGTCTGTCCACCTGTGTGACTCTCACCTGTGTGTCCTCAGTCCCGTCCATGTCTGAATCCAAGAAACTGATGATCGTTGGAGCCTTTGGGCTGATCCTGGGTCTGCTCTTTTTCCTGGCTGGAGTCATCTACATAAGGATGTGCAGCAGAGGTCAGAGCAGCACTCACACAAAGCACCAGGTCACACCAAACTAAACACAATCCTGGAAAATGTTGCCTGCAGACAATGAAAGAGCAGCCAGCAGCATCTTTGGTAGAGCCACCATTGTGGGTTGCAGGTGCTTACCAGAACATTTAAGTGTCTAATAATCATGCTTTTATTGTTGTCTGGTGTTGAGCCTAACACTGGGCCCCTGGCTGTATGTGATATACCAACTGCCTGGCTCCCACATCCTTCATATAAGCGCTCATAGCTCGCTGCCTAAGATGGATATACTTAGAAAAGTAGTGCTGACATAAATGTGGTTTCTGAGAGTCTGGTATCTAATTCTACACTCATAAAGATAAAAACGTTGTGGGTGGTGGATTTAATACTTATCGCTCTGCCCATCCCAGAAAAGGCGGTGGTGTGGGGGTTAATGTAAAGTTCTGTGTTCCTGTCTTCCTTGTAGTGTGGATTCCTGGGTTCTGGTGATATAATTCACATGAACGCTTCTGCTTATTCTCTCCATCTCTTGGAGTCTGTTTATCGCAGGGCAGTGAGATCTAACACACAAGATGCTTCAGTCATACAGAGCTCAGAAAGAAGGGGTTTGCCTTTTCTGCCTTCACAGAGCATACGGGACATGTCTCAGTTGATTTCACTTACAGACTTTAAAAGACGTGTATAAATAAAGCTTAAATAAGATAAATTATAACTCCAGTTATCACTGAAACACTGAAGAACTGTATAAGGGTGACAGGTCAGCAGTGGAAATCTTTGTAAGGTTTTTCTAGACGTCAACAAATTGTTTTGGCTCCTGAACAATAAAATGTTTGGTTAAAAGTCGTCTGAATGTGAAGGTTTGGTAACAGATCCATAAAAGCACACTGACAGTAATCACATGTGATGACAGTAAACTGACTGATTTCAGGAAACCGTGATAGAATAAAATAGATCTTTATTGTCACGGTTACCAGAACCGTGAAACACAGTTTGGCATCTCTCCATCTGCAGCTTGTAGGTTTTCACTGCAGTATAAGGTATGATGTGATCGGTGGTATTGCACATGGATTAAGGGGTAGTTAACCTCCAATCAGGGTGGAGGTAGGGAGTGTTTGACAGCCTGTGGGTAGAAGCTTCTAGTGAGTCTGTTTGTCTTCGACCTGATGGACCTGTAGCGTTTACCAGAGGGAAGGGGGGAAAGTGAGTGTCCAGAGTGCGAGGAGTCCTTGATGATGATACTGTTTTTTTGCTGAAGTCTGCCAGTATAAATGTCTCTGAGGGGTTAGTGAGGTGCCAATTGCCCGCTCTGCTGCCCTCACCACCCGTTGCAGTTTCCTCTTGTCCTCCACAGTGCAGCAGTAGGTTCGAAGGCTCGATGGTGGAGCGGTAGAAGTTGAGCTTTGCTGTGCTGCAGGTATAAATTGTCATTTTTATGTTCCAGTGATGCCGCGGATCAGCGTTCATGCCATGACGCCCCCTGGTGGTCATCATCTGGCCATGCTGCTCTACAAAGTCTACGACTTCTACCCCAAAAAGGTCGCTTCTGCTAAAGTGATAGCAGCACCTGATTTGCTTGAGAAGACTTTACCAGATGAGCTGGAGCCCAGGTGAGTCCACAGCTCTGAGTGCAGGTACAAAGGATGAGGAGGCAGATAGTTTATAAAGACACACTCAGGCTGCAGGGTGGCTTTATTTATATAACTTAGATTCTGTCGTAATGATCATTATTTTAAACCAGGGAATGAAAATACTGGAAACATTCAGGGCTGGATCTCTGTCTGTAACCACACGTGTGCCTGTGTTACGGCCCTGGGCCTTGGAGGGATTGAGACTGCTTTTTTTTTTCTTCTTCTCATGCAAATTCAAGTGTGCTATGACTCGTGAGTGATTGGTTACTGGGAGATCCGTGCCAGCCTTCTTTTATGCAGAATAAAGTGTGTCAGACCACGCAGACGATTGGCTGCCTGGAGATCCCATGACACTCCCAGACCAACTGACTGGCTGATTGTCTGCACCTGGGAGTATAAATGGCTGAAGACCCTTCACATTATGGGGAACTCATCAAAAGGAGCTGAGGATTCAGGAGCGATGGAAGATTAAAAGCCAGGAGATGGCAGTAATGCAACAATTTTGGATGCAAGCTTCCGTTAAACTTGACAGAAGAAGAAGACACGATGGGGAACTGCTGCTCTGACGTGAACATGCAGCGTCCTCCTCATCTGCCTAGCACTTGAACTCTGTTTGTAAACTCTGATATACAGCTGACCTTAGTTTTATTAGAGTCTTGTGTTTGCTGGCTCACCCTAGTTAACCCTTAGTTTTTATTCTTGCCTGTTCTTTTCTTTGTGTATTACTTATTTGCCCGGTGATCTGTTGAACACCCCCGTCGGTTTTCAGTTTAACGTTTGCAATAAAACCCCTTATTTATTCTGATTTCGTGAGAGGGCTTGTGTATGTTTCTCCCCACCTGTCGCCTAGCAGAGGGGGTCGTAACAGCCTGTATGGTGATTTCCTGTATGAATGACAGTAAATACCAGTTTACATCAGGCTCAGTGTCAGGATTGTGATGTGGATGAGTCATTAATTACAGAAGTTCGTGTTTTTAATACAACTGCTTCTATTTATTAGCAGTGGGCACATTCACATGTATAAAAGTGCACCAGATAAGCCCAGCAGAGTCCTGATCCTGCTCAGTCCTGCTGCTACACACCAGCAGACTCTGAGACTAGTGCTGGTTAAAGCAGTCAGACCTCTTCTAACAATGTCTGTGTCTGTGCCCCAGGACTGATGCTGGTTCCCAGTAGCTGATCCTGATTGTGGACCTGGACCTGGTTCTGCTTCTGTCTGTCAACCGGAAGTAAAGCTTCAGCTGCTGGAAGCTCTTTGTTTGATCCAGGCTCTTTATGTCAGGCTAAATGTGGACTGTGGTGGATCTGCTGGAGTCATCATGTGTGTGTGTGCAAAGTTTTACACCTATCTGTCACCAGGCTCAGGCCCAACCAGGTGAGCTGCTTCCTGGTGGACCTGAGCCAGAGGACAGCCAGGTGTGTGCTGGGAAACTGAGTCTCTCATTGCTTTGTTTGGCTGTAAGGCTGGAGGGGGCGGAGCTCTGTGGGTGTTTGTGTTCTTTTCTCAATAAATCTGTTTCCACAGTCATGTGATCATTTTCTTCTTTCAAACCCTGTAATGACAGAGAGCTGTTTTTGCTCTGCAGTGTGGGCGTGTGTTTACTTTGCTGTTAATAAAGTTAAGCAGGTCAAACAGACAGCACACGCTGACCTCTGACCCCCTGTGAGCAGCCAATCATAGCAGGCTGAGGAGTAAAAAAAAACAAAGCCTGAGCTCATCCTGACCCATGATGAAGCTCTGGATCCTGACCTGAGAGCAGCCGGAGTCCGAACAGAGAGTCGGAGGTGAAGGTAAGAATCTCCTGAGTGTGTTTGTGCTGCAGACGTCATCAGGTTCAGATCCTGTGGTGCCGTAACTCACTGCTGTCTTTCTGCAGATGTTTCTCAGCTTATAGCATCAGAACAAATCAGTGTGGTGTGTTTTTGACTGCATGGGCTTAGGTGAATAACGATGGATGAATAAGGTTATGAAGCTGCCTTTGGATGGTGCACAGAGAGCTCTGTATGAGAGGAGAGAGAGGGTTAAATAGCTGATTGGACAGCAAGCGTTATTTTCTGTGTTGCCAAGTTAAAGGCTTGGGGGGGAGCAGGTGAGTACATTCACCACACTGCTGAGGGTGATCTGCAGAGAACGGAGCTGCCACTCGAACCAGGCGTGTGAAGGACGGCTCAGCCCAGCAACCTCACCTGAGAGCATTTGCAAGCAGAGAGAAAACTCAAACCTGCCGAGTCGTAACAAAGCTACACATACAGAGACATTTTGGACTGGTGAAAATCTTCAGTACTAAAAACTGAACTTTGTAAAAACTGTTAGAACAAAAGCAAAAAATAAACACATCAAATAATCACATTTCATACCCAAAAAGTTCAAAGGTACACATTTCAGGGCTGCAAGTTTCTGATCGCTGTTATTTTCTTCATAGCCACAGTTCTGATCAGCTGAACAAGAAAAACTGAAAAATAGAAACAGAAGAGCTCAGAATAATTAAAGAATGAAGACTAGTGCTACAGGTGTTTCAGTTAGTGTGTGTCTGTGGACCGCAGCCGGAGCCAAACACCCCTCAGACTGCTGCTCATCAGACTTCACTTCATGCACTGATTGCTGGAGCTCAGAAACACAGACTCACCTGTCCAAGTGTCTCGCAGGTGAATGTATGCAGTTTAGAATGAAGGTGTATGTCTGTGAAGGTTCTCAGTCATCCAGGTCATCGTAGTCTAAGGAGTTTGCAAAGAAAAGCATTTGGACTTCTTTAGGTTGCTTGAAGACATTTCACCTCTAATCCGAGAAGCTTCTTCAGTTCTAGGGTCAAATGGTGGAGAGTCCCAGATTTAGGTTTTGAGATCCTTCCCAGACGCCTTAATGCCCACTCACATCCTGGGCCTCTTGACGTCAGGAAATCACATGATAGGGTGGGGCTAGGTTTCACAATGAGCTCACTTGAAACCTTGGCTGATTGTGACCTACACCTGCTTTCACACCTTGGCTCATGTGATTAGGTAGAAGATCATTAGCAGTGATGGGAATAACGGCGTTACAAGTAACGGCGTTACTAACGGCGTTACTTTTTTCAATAAAGAGTAATCTAACTAATTACTATTTCTATCGTTACAACGCCGTTACCGTTACTAACAAGAAAATCTGGTCGCGTTACTATTTTTCAACAAACAGATGGTTGAAGCTGTGTTCAGCTTACCGCATCTTATATCAGTTGCATGGAAGAGAATAATCGCATGAGAGCTGCTGTTTGACTGAGGAAGAATAAAGTAGTCGTGGTAAGTCAATCACATGACCACTTTAAAATGACAAAGCAACAAGGTGATATATACCAGTTTTTAAATTGTGTTGATAGGCCACGTAAAACCAGAATCATGATAAACAATATATACGCGCCGTTTTTCCTCAATAGTTTCGTCACGTTTACTGTCTAAGGACAGCGCTGCAAGCACTCTCTGCTTATGAGCAAAAAAACCCAAACCTGCCCTTTCGTGTTGGTGGAAAAATGCACCATGTCGACCAATCAAAAAATGATATGGCAACATGACATTTGGTTGTTTAGGAAGACGTGGAAGTTTTAGGAGTGACGTGTTGTCTTGTGTAGTTAGTGTGTAGTGTTGTGGATAGTTTTGTGTTGTGTGTCAGAACAATGAGGCGACTGCTGTCTCCAGGCAGAAACAGGAGTGATACACCTGCTGCTGTCAGACCTTGTTTGCAAAACTTGTGCATAGGATTTTAAAATTGTCAATTTATATTTGCATTTAAAGTTATGAAATATGATTCAATAAACATGTTTGTGGTTGTTACAGTAAAAATATAACTTTTTCTACTCTGATTTTATGTTTTTTTGTCTGATTTTGGATCAATTGTGTTAATACAGTATGTCAACATGAAAACATGACTGTAAATTCAGACATGTGAGGTTGTGCTGAAAAGAATGATACAAAACAAGGCAAAGTAAATAGTTTTTAAAAGTGAAATGTAGAGAGAAAATCCAAAGTAGTTAAAATTGCCAATTATACCCTGGACCCCAGAGGGTTAAACATTTTTTTTAAAGTAACGCAATAGTTACTTTTCAAGTAATTAATTACTTTTAGCATCTTGTAACTCAGTTACTAACTCAGTTACTTTTTTGAAGAAGTAACTAGTAACTACAGTTAATTACTTTTTCAAAGTAACTTGCCCAACACTGATCATTAGGGGGTTCTTTTGTTCCTTATGGGGGATCCTCCCCCAGGGCTTAAATCTAGGACTCTCCACCATTTGACCCTAGAACTGTAGAAGCTTCTCAGATGAGAGGTGAAACGTCTTCAAGCAACTTAAAGACGCTTTTATTTCCAATCTCCTTAGACAATGGAGGTGTATATTTTCCTGTTACTGAGATTATTCCTGTGTTTTGTACCTGCAGAGCTGCATTGTTACCATGACGACCCACCTGACACAGGTGAGACACATGTGACACACAGTTGAGACAAGCTCCGCCTCCTTTCCCTTGTTACCATGGTTATATCTTTCTCTCGGGAGGCTTCCTTGATGTCCGTCCACCACTCAGTGTCTGATGATGATGAAGAAGAGGAGGTGGGAGGCGCTCAGCGGGCGGAGCTGAGGCTGGCGATATCAGAAGACGAGGAGGAGGCGGGTCCTTTCAGTGACCTCACAGCTCTGGTGATGAGGTATCGTCATGGATACCGGCGATGCTGTGTGCTGTTGTGTGTGGGCGGAGTCATCGTGTTCACTGCTGGTAAACAGATGCCAATCATTTTAACCCATTAGTCTCATCATGTGACTAAAGTGGACATTGCTTCTCCCTCCCAGCGTTCCTATTAGCCTATGGCATCTTCAGTGGGCGGTACCACTGCTCCCAAGCGGAGCAGGGGCATGAGCAGCAGCTGGGTGGAGCTAAAGCGCCCTCAGAAGGAGGGGCGGGGCTTTACTTGGGAGAGCTGAGGTTGATGATGAGGAAGCTGCTGCAGGATGAAGACATCCACAACACAGTCAGGTAATGCTCGCCACCACATACCATAAAGCACACCGGATTATAAGGCGCATTAAGCAAAACAAAACAGTCAGATAAGTCAAACTTTACTCAGCTCATTCTTCTTGCTTCCTCCACTTCTAAACCATTGATTCATTAATGTTGAATTCTCTCACAGCTGCTCTATTTCCATGTGGAGGGATGAACAACAGTTATAAATGGTCATGAGAATTTGCATAATTATGATTAAGGAACTGACCTCCCAGCCCATTGTTCCTTCAGTGGGCTGGTTTCAGTCATTATGCAAATGTACTGTTTATAAGATTGGGGAAACCTGCAGTCAGCTGAGACTGAAGAAGTCACTTGGATGAGTGACAAAACGTTTCTCCCACAAAACGCTACGTCTAGATGAACAGAATCAACTTTTGGAGAGCTCTGCATTTAGGTTTTTCAGCTTATCCTGACGTTTTGTCTCGTAGTGCCGTCTTAAATTAAATTCCTTAATTACAGCCACATTAGCTCCACTAATAAGACACACAGGTTTACCAGCAATGTCTGTAAACATATATTCAGCCTCCCACCGGTGCTGAAAGGCTCTGCTTTCAGAATCAACTTTTCTCTCCACCATTGTGAGCGGCTAGCTTCGCACAGAAGTTTGACTTGATTGACGCGGGAATGTTCCCAGCTAGCCTATCGTTCAGCAAGGAGGCTGCAGCGCTGCATTATGGGATCTGTAGTTTGTATATTATTAGCGCCTCATATCGCCGGGCCATGCATAACAATAATAGTACATCTATATAAAATGATCTCGGGGCCGGATATAAATGTACGCTGGGCCGGATGTGGCCCGCGGGCCTTGACTTTGACACATGTGGTTTACAGCATCCTGCCATGCGACTGCATTTGTCCCTAACCATCGGGAACCCTCACCTTAACTTTTATCGAGTGGAAAAAAGTTTGCGTTCATCCTCCAGCTTCACTGTGTTTATGTTATGCTAACATAGCTGTGTCGCTAGCGATCACGTAGCACATCATTACATACCTTCAGTAACCCTACAAACGTCCCTGCTGTTTAGTTTTCTGTCTTCATTTATGTTGGAAGTGATAGCAGAGCAGTACGATTCAATTTTTTCAGAAATCTCTCAGTCAGAACATGCTCTATTATCTTTAGGTGGAAGCTAGCGAGCTAACTTCCTGCTAACTTCTAACTCCGTTAAATTTAATAAATTCTGTCTTAATGGATGCCTGAATGTTAAACTTAATCGTTACACCTAGTACAGCTGATCATTGATTAAAGAGTACTCCACGAGGCTCCTGACTACGGTAGCCGTAATGCTCCGACAATCTATCAAGCGGTGCAGCTTCGTAGCATACCAAAGTTGCACTAAAACATTTTTTGACAGATTTTTGAGCTCCGTGTACCACATAAAATCAGTTCGAGGTCAGTATGCACAACCAGAATTCATACATAAGGCACACTGTCGATTTTTGAGAGAATTAAAGGATTTTAAGTGCGCCTTATAGTGCGGAAAATACGGTAACTGAGTACAAGTAAAAGCTATAAACTTCCGGTATGATGGCGCCTGTGTTTGGCTTTGCCGCTGCCTGCCGTGGTTTCTCTGTGCTGTTTTTTTCGGCCTTTTTGCTTTCGCTTTTTGTCACTAATGTGTTGGCTGCCCTTGTCTATGATCGCCTGATGCTATTATCCATCCGATCCTTTATGATAAGTCGAGATGCCTCATCCTCCTATGGTATTTTCCATCCTCCGCTGCCGACACCGGTGTCTGGATCTTCGTTAGGTGTCATCAGTGGCGCCTTTCTGTGTCCGCGCAAGTCACGGAGGAGGAGAGGAAAAAGAGCAGGTGTCCAGGTAAAACTCAGACTGTTCTAGAAGCGGGGACTAGCTGTGCCTGGATCTATGAGACGGCGCTACCTCAGGAGTGTTCATCCAGACTCTCCTGTTGTTTGGCCTTCCATTCCCGCGGTGAGTGGAATTTATGAGCGTCGCAGATCAAACTCTCTGTTTCTTCGTCCTCTGAATCGGGCCGCTTCTGTTAATAATATGTCTTCTATTTCGCTGAGCGTGTCGCTTTTTTATGCTCGATCAATGACTAATAAAACGTTCTTGCTGAACGATTTTATTCTTTCCAAGAAACTGGACTTCTTATTTCTAACTGAAACCTGGCAGCGCGATGGTGACTTTTCATCCTTCATCGAACTCTGTCCGAGTGGGTACTCCTTCATCAGCCAACCTCGGACGTTGGGTCGAGGAGGAGGTGTCGCTGCGGTGTTTGGAAGCCGGTTTTACTGTCGTGCAGTGTTGGTCGGATATTTTTCATCCTTTGAACTACAGCTGGTTAGAATTGGAAATAAAGATCCGTTTTACTGCGCTGTAGTGTATCGTCCACCTGGCCTAAACAGTATGTTTTTAAAGGAGTTCAGTGACTTTTTATACTCGACTTTGAAGCTGTCCAGACTGGTTATAGTTGGGGATTTTAATATACACGTTGATGATGACTCTGACCTCTTTGCCAGAGGTTTCCTTAGCGTCATGGATTCGTTTCATTTTACTCAGCATGTGTCTGGTCCCACACACACCAAAGGACACACACTGGACCTTGTTTTTACTTTAGGTTTAAACATTGATTTTATTTGTACTGAGGACATTTTTATTTCGGACCATCGTTGTATTCTTTTTAACCTGTCTTTTCATCTGTCCCTCTCTCTTATTCGACATGTGGTTAGCTCTCGCACCTTAATTTCCTCTACTGCTGTTAAATGTTCCGATACCTGTAATTTAGTTTTATCTCCTTATAACGATGTCCATTTTTTAACAAATCTTTTTAATAATCATTGTCTTTCTATTTTAGACAATGTTTGTCCTGTCAAAACTAGACTAGCTCCGGTTTCAAAGTCGTCCCCTTGGATAAATGACAGCATTCGCTTCTTAAAGCGTTGCTGCCGTAAGGTTGAGCGTTTATGGAGGAAAACGCGTTTGCATGTCCATCTCCTTCATTTAAAGGACCTTTTAGTCTCTTTTAACACTTCAGTTCGAGATGTGAGGGCGGCCTATTTCTCAGACTTAGTGTCTAAGAGCAGAGGTAACCCCAAGGTACTATTCAACACCATTAGTGATAGTGTTGCTCCTGCTCCACCTGCTGTCCCAATTTCATCAAATGAAGATTGTGAAAAATTTCTTTCTTTCTTCGTTGATAAAGTCAGTAATGTGAGGAACAATATCTCTCCTTCTGTGTCTCTCTTGTCTGCTCCAACTCAAGCTAGGCCTGTAATTTTAGAAAGATTTTTTACCTGTGTCCTTACCTGAGCTGGTCAAGTTAATTAATTCAATGAAAGCATCCTCCTGCTCTCTTGATATTTTACCTGGATCTTTGTTTAAAAATGTCTTTCAGTCTATTGGTCCCTGTGTGCTCACAATTATCAATACCTCACTGGTTTCTGGTCAGGTCCCTGTTTATTGTAAGAATGCTGTTATTCACCCACTGTTAAAAAAAACCTAAGCTTGATGCTTCTCTTCTTAGTAGCTAGAGACCGATTGCAAAATTACCGTTCATTGCTAAGATTTTAGAAAAGGTTGTGGCTAAGCAGCTTATAGCTGTTCTAGATGAATACAGCATTCTGGATAAATTCCAATCTGGCTTACGTAGAGCTCACTCTGCTGAAACTACACTTCTTAGAGTCTCCAATGACATTTTGATGAGATGTGATGCAGGAGAATGCTCCGTTCTGTTGATGTTGGACCTGACCTCCGCCTTTGATACTGTGGACCATCATATTCTGCTAGATAGGCTGAGACACTGGGTGAGTATATAAGGGGCTGCTTTGGATTGGTTTGAATCCTATTTGCATGAACGATCCTTTTCTGTGGCTACCTCTAAGTACAGTTGCTCTTCTACTTTTCTTGCCTATGGTGTGCCACAAGGTTCAGTTTTGGGGCCTTTATTGTTCTTGCTGTATTTACTTCCTCTTCAACACTTATTGAGCACTTTTAAGGACATTTCGTATCACTGCTATGCAGATGATATTCAGTTATATATCTCCTTTAAGCCTCATGATGTTTCCAAGCTACAGATTTTGCATAAGTGCATAGACTCCATTAGAGGTTGGATGGCTGGAAACTTTCTTCAATTAAATGAGGAGAAGACTGAAGTCCTTGTTTGTGCACCTAAAAATTTTGTACCTAGTGTTATGGAAAACTTGGGTCCACTTGCTACATTTGCCAAACCATCTATCAGGAACCTTGGTGTTACTATTGACTCAGCCCTGACTTTGGATGCTCATGTAAAATCTCTGGTTCGCTCCTGTTTTTATCACTTGAGAAACATTGCTAAGCTGAGTCCCATTGTATCGCGCTCCGAATTAGAAATTGTCATTCATGCATTTGTTTCATCTCGTCTGGACTATTGTAATTCTTTGTTTACTTGTTTATGTAAAGCCTCTTTGGAGCATCTGCAAGTTGTTCAGAACGCTGCTGCAAAGCTTCTGACCAAGTCCTCCAAGTACTCCCATGTCACACCCCTGCTGATTCGGCTGCACTGGCTCCCCGTTAAATTCAGAATCCACTTTAAGGTTTTGACCTTGACTTTCAGGGCTCTGCATAGACAAGCACCAACATATATAAGTGAACTTTTACATCCATACATTCCCAGCAGGTCCCTGAGGTCATGTGACCAGGGCTTGCTGGTTGTCCAACACACGAGGCTGAAAACAAAAGGCGACAAAGCTTTTGTAACTGTGGCCGCCAGATTGTGGAACTCTCTCCCTTTGAGCCTGAGATCTGTGGACTCCGTGGTCGCTTTTAAAAAACAGCTAAAAACTCATCTTTTTAAATTTGCTTTTGGTTGATTTTTATTTTTAGGTTTTAGCTTCTGTGAAGCACTTTGTGATTTTTATCTTGAAAGGTGCTATATAAATAAAATGTTACTTTACTTTCTTACTTTAGAGTTTTTCCAGCAGGTAATCAGGTGGTCAACAGAAAATTCATGTAATGTCACCTGTTTTATAATATTCAGACTCAGCATTTTTACCCTCGCCACCTTTTTCAAACCCAAACGATGAGTGAGCGAGAGACCCACCCTGTCAACCATCCCTGCTTCCTTAGGTCCTATTGCAGTGTCAGGTCCTATATGAATAACTTGTGTGTGTGTATGTGTGATCAGTCGCGTGAGCAGAGCAGCTCATCCTCCAGGCTCCTCGGAGGGTACCGCTCTGGCTTCAGAGATCCTGCAGCGCTTCAGGGATCTGCAGATGGACCACACCTGGACCGAGTCGCTATACGCCACGCTGCAGTTCCCCGACAGGTAAGAGTCGGAGAAGCTCCCCCACACTCAGGACAGACCAGCCACAACATACCCACCAAACACTTAAAGCTGGGCATACACTGTGCAATTTTTTCAGTCGCGTTATTCAGCTTCTGCTCAAACTGTACGATTGACTCGCAGGGGTTAGAAGTTCGTAGGTCACGATGCAGGGTCTCACACTATACGGCCTGATGCTCTGATGCGACCTGAGTGCTCAAACTGTGCGTCCATAAAATGAAGGTTATAACAGAAAATCTGTCGCTCGCTCTCCCTCTCTGTCTTTCACTCACACAGACATGCACACCATCAACTTTGCTAAATTGCTAATTAAAAACATTGATCAGGCAGCTGTGATTGAGCAGCAATGTAGATCCAACTATTTTCACGGTTGTTGTGGTCGTGATAATTTTGTGAGGCCACATCGAAAAGACTCGGATGAGCTTTCCAAAGTTCTACAACTGCCTCCATCGCTTGTGTCCAGATCACACGCTGCACTGCCGCGCTAGTCCGTCTTTTTCACCGACGTTTGTGTGTTTGCGCGTGCGCAGTGTGAGCGGCTGCGGTGACAAACCTGTTTGAAATCCTCCCGACCAAGCGATTGATGATCGGGAGCTGGTCGAGAGGTGTTAATCGCTTCTTGTTACCCCACGTATACTACATGATGCACGACGCACGATGAAGGCCAAACTCGGGCCGATCACCAAAACGGTCGCACGACTCAAAAATTGGCTCAAAATGGGCCAAAAATCGCACAGTGTAAGCCCAGCATAACATGTCACATCAGGATACCTTTGGGTCTTAAACGGATGCTGCATGTTTCACAGCTGCTGGTAAAAGTAGGTAAAAGCACCGGAGTTACTGGATGATGTTTGGGGTTCACTTCTGATTCATGAAAGCTCTTTAAGATAAGATGGGGCCTTATCATTTAAGACCTTGTATGTGAGGAGCAGGATTTTGAGTTCTGGATTTAACAGGAAGCCAATGAAGGGAAGCCAATACAGGAGAAATATGCTCTCTCTTTCTAGTCCCTGTCAGGACTCTTGCTGCAGCATTTTGGATTAATTGAAGGCTTTTCAGAGAGTTTTTAGGACTTCCTGATAATAATGAATTAAAGTAGTCCGGTCTGGAAGTAATAAATGCATGAACTAGTTTTTCAGCATCACTCTGAGACAGGATCCTCATATGTTTTTAATGGCATCCCTTCTGAAATGTTTCCAAAGCAGTGACTTGATCAGAACGAATGAGAATGACTCTGTAATAACAATATAAACAGCAGAAAAGGACTAACGGCTGGATTTAAAGACAGAAACCAAACCCACATTTACACACAGCTCAATATAAAGAGGTATTTAACATTTCAGCAGTGCTCTAATTTGACCACCAGAGGGCGCTACATTCATTTATTTGTGTGCAGGTCTCAGAGGAGCTCTCTGAGCTTGGTGGACTCTGCAGGTTGGGTCTCAGAGCAGATTCCTCTCAACCCGTCTGACTACTGCCCGTACAGCGCCACAGGAAATGCCACAGTGAGCCAACCAGAAAGGAAGTATTTGTCACCATGGTAACAATAGTCAGAGTTACCGATGTATGTCTCTTTGCAGGGGGGTGTGGTCTATGCCAACTACGGCCGACCGGAGGATTTTAAATGGCTGAAACGTGAGGACGTGTCTGTGACTGGCTGTGTGGTGGTGATGCGTGTTGGGGGCGGGGTCAGTTTTGCAGAAAAGGTCTGGTTGGCTGAGAAGAACGGGGCGAGTGGAGCTTTGATCTACCCTGACCCTGCCGACGTGCCGCAGGACCCTCGCCGCCTTGGCCTGAACACACACACTGCTGTGTCTGAACATGTAACACACACACAAACAAACATTATCCACGTCTCCTGGCCAATAAGCATCCTCATCTCCCTTCTGTTGTCCAATCACAGGTCCACCTAGGGTCAGGGGACCCCTTCACCCCTGGCTTTCCCTCCTTCAATCACACTCAGTTCCCGCCCATTCAGTCCTCTGGTCTGCCACTCATTCCAGCCCTGCCAATTACTGCCACTGTGGCCTCCAAGCTGCTTAGGTAAGCCCCACCCCTCAGGTAACCTGCCCAGGTGTGAGTGTGACTCACAGTGCTGTTCTGTGTCTCAGCCAGCTGACAGGTCCGTCCTGTCCTCGGCCCTGGCAGGGTCGGCTGCCGTACGTGCGCTGTGTCGTCGGTCCTGAGTTCAGTAACGGTCGCAGAGTCCAGATGTCGGTTCAGAACGTGATGAAACCCATCCTGCTCAACAACATCTTCTCATCACTGGAGGGCAGAGTGGAGCCAGGTACGCTCTGCTGACTACACACAGAGACAGGTGAATGTGCCACAGTGGTAAACCTCAGTATCTCCCTGTCAGACCAGTACATCATACTGGGAGCTCAGAGGGACTCTCTGGGTCCGGGAGCCGTGAAGTCCGGAGTTGGAACTGCGATCCTGCTGGAGCTGGCTCGAACCTTCTCAGCCATGGTGAAGAAGGGTAAGACTCACCTGGACACATGTGTGCTTACTGTTGTGGTGGGAGCTGAAATGATGCTGGCATTACTTTGGTGTGTTGATTCCTCTGATTTATCTGAACTGATGGATTCGTTTACAGGTTTCAGTCCAAGACGCAGCTTGTTGTTTGTCAGCTGGGATGCTGGAGACTTTGGGAATGTTGGAGCAACCGAATGGCTTGAGGTTCAGCCACAGAAAATACAAACCAAATTTCACAGTTTATCAAAATAACTGCCTGACCTTTGATCTTTCCTTGACAGGGTTACCTGTCCATGCTTCACCTGAAGGCTGTGGCCTACTTCAGTCTGGACCAGGCAGTCATGGGTAACAGAGCTTGAAGCCAATCAGAAAGCATTTTCTTTGCTACCCAAACGCGGTGTCTTATGTTGTCCTTCTCATCAGGTGATGAGATCCTGTCAGCTTACACCAGTCCTCTCCTGGTTGACCTGCTGGATGCTGCCATCAGACAGGTGAGTGTGATACATTTGTGATGCATTAATATTGAGTGCAGCCTGTGGTCACACAGCTGGATGGAGCTCATCGCCCTCACACATTTATTTTAAAAAAATAATGTTAATCCTATTTTTCTAGACCCGGAGTCCCTCAGGGATCTATACATGGACAAAAGCTGACCTTTGTGTACATGCTATGGAGATGACACACTCATTTGCAATAAACACTTTAAAAATATCAAGGTTTTAATATAATATATGAATTGAACCCCACGATTTAGTTCTTCTGTCCATTTTGTGTGGCTGAAATATAATTGTTGGATCATCTATGTATGCACGGTTGAGATTATTGTTTTTGAGTTGGGAACGATCCCAGACAAGCCCCAATCATGTAACAGTAAAAGCATGAATCTGTGACCACACTACAGTTAAATGTATCTACAAATAACTTTTATTCAC
Organism: Oreochromis niloticus; assembly: GCF_001858045.2. Taxonomy (NCBI): domain Eukaryota; kingdom Metazoa; phylum Chordata; class Actinopteri; order Cichliformes; family Cichlidae; genus Oreochromis; species Oreochromis niloticus. The sequence continues at coordinate 81,898,142 of NC_031967.2, read as the reverse complement.
AAAGGTGAGTCTGGACTGTCCGTGCCATTGCCTCTAAAAAACTAAATTACTGGACAGAGAAAGGCCTTATTTTCCAGCCTCTCTTAACCATTTATCAACCAAGAGTCATGCAAGCCTGGGATTATTTTGTAACTTTGGGTGTTAAATGAAAAAAATTATTCTCATGTTTCAGAAAACATTTTAATTTTTTCTCTAGCCCATAATGGTTGAGGAGGGTCATGTGAAGTGTACATTAGGCCTTGTGCTACCATGACACACTGAATATTCCCATAAACCTCATCTTCTCGAACAGAAATAGAGTCACACTCATTGAACAGAATAGAACAGAATTCAACTTTATTGTCATTGCACATGTACATGTACAAGTACAAGGCAACGAAATGCAGTTTGCATCCATCCAGAAGTGCTTTGGCAATAATATAGATATATTACATTATATGGATCTATTATAGGTATGTTACAATGTACATGGTATGAAGGTATGTTATGAATATGCTATAACTATAAGTATGTACAGGCTGTGGTAAATAAAGGGTTAACTGGAACAATCAATTGATTACCAATCCACATGATGCTGTGCATGAGTGGGCCTTCATGTGTTCCAGGTGGAGCATCCCAAACATGCAGGCCAGAGCATCTACAGCCAGGCGGAGAGAGATGGAGGCAGCTGGAGGATGTGAGGACACTCACACACACACACACACACACACACACACACACACAGATGTTACTGTGATGACGCCTGACTGAGCCGCTGCTGTCTCCTTAGTATGAAGCCACTGTATCTGAACAGCGGTGCTTTCAGCTTCACGGCGTTTGCAGGAGTTCCAGCCATGGAGCTCAGATTCACTGAGGTACACGTTACACGCCAACAACATACATACTCACTGTCATGGTACATGATGTCATGTTATCTGTGTCACATGTTCAGGAGCGAGCGTATCCATTCATCAACACGCCATTGGACAGTGTCTCACGCCTGCAGGAGGTGCTGGGGGGTCGTCTGGGGGTCACAGGGCGGAGCTTAGGGGAGCTGGTGGGGGAAATGGTGCTGCGATTGGCCCACGACCACATCCTGCCGCTGCGCATCACTTCCTACGCCCAGACGGTGCTGCAATTCAGCGCTCAGCTCAACAAACACTCTGCTGAGCTGCAGGTAGCTCACCTGTTTGAGTGTTTCTACAGATGTTTAAACCCGTCGCTGTCATGTGACCTCTGTGTGTGTGTGTGTGTGTCCAGTCCAGAGGTTTGTCTCCTCAGTGGGTCTTCAGCGCTCGAGGAGATTACAGCCGAGCGGCAGAGACGCTGCAGAGAGCCATCGACTACAGCGACCTGCACGAGCCCACCATAACACGCTTCTACAACACCCGCATCATGAAGGTACGAGTACTGCAAACAGTACTGCAAAACCCACATTATTAAGGTATGAGTACTGCAAACAGTACTGGAACAGCTGATTCATGAACATACGAGCCCTGTACAGAGTACTGCATGTCTTCTCATGTGTATCATGCAGGTGGAGTACTACTTCCTTTCTCAGTACGTGTCTGCAGTTGAGACGCCATTCCGTCATGTGATCCACGGCCGTGGCAACCATACTCTGAGCGCGCTCACTGAGCACCTGGGCCTGCTGACCTCTGACCCCGGACGCTTCGACGAGAGCAGCTTCAGGCGGCAGCTGGCACTGTTCACGTGGACGCTGCAGGGCGCCGCCAATGCTCTGAATGGAGACGTGTGGAGCATCCACAACATGCATCGCTTCACCCACTGAGGCCTCTGCGTGCCTGCTCCAGAGTGATTGATTATTAATTATCGATCAGTATCTATTTATGTGCAGATATGAGTTTACATTGCAGACATTCAGGTCAATGATTGTTCATCAATCCTTTCACTGATTTCACTTCCATTAAAGTGTTTTACAGACGATGAGATTCTTTATCTTTCCTTTCACCTTCCAAACAGGGAGTTAACATCAGTGACATCATCATTATCATCATCACCAGCTGTCTAGCTCATATCAGTGGTATATGCATAAACCAATTCGTGCCTATTGGTTTATGCATGTGGCTCAGAGACTGGGTGTTGGGTCTTAACTCAGACCCCGCTGTGTCCAGGACTTATTCCCATGAAAGAAAAACAAGGCAACAGTGTTCGATCAATTACTTGCGCAAGGGAGGCCTCATCTGTGTCCAGCACAAAAATGACCCCCAAATCCGGCCTCCTCTCGCTGCCTTTTATTGAGAGACAGTTCACACAAAACACAGCAAAGCAACGCCCACATGGTTCTAAGGCATTGTATGTATATGTGTGAACTTTTATATGTAAGTAGGAATGTGTGTGTGTGTGTGTGTGTGTGTGTGTGTGTGTGTGTGTGTGTGTGTGTGTGTGTGTTGTGGGGGTGCGTTTGTGTGACCTCCTGCTGACCAAAAGGGTCATAAAAGCAGGAAGCTTACAACACAAGAAACAGATCTCTCAGATAGGATGTATCTACAATAAAACCTCCCCCAACACAGAGTGGTTAGAGGTGCTCAGGATCAAAGGAATGGCTTTGATAATACTGCTTGAACTAAGACTGTACAAATTTAAGAAACACAATGGCAACATTCAACAATTAGACCTAACACTGGGAGCTGCTGTTTTATAAGTTCAGACCAACTTTAACAGGTACCATGATAGTAAATCCACAGGAGTTATGGCGCCCTCTGGTGGTGGCTTTCAGCATGGTCACTGCTGGTTACACAGACAGTGCTATGAATGAAAGAAGTAGTAGCAGTTGAGCTGGACACAAATCAGTCTCCATTTATTGATCCTAGAGATGTTCTATCAGGTTTTAAACCACTGATATCCTGCTGCTGTTTAGTACATGTAACAGCTAGAGATGGCACGATACCATTTTTTTATGTCTGATACCGATATCATAAATTTGGATATCTGCCGATACCGATATGAATCCGATATAGTGTATTTTGTAAAACTGTTTTTATAACTGTTTTTTCTAAATATCTTGCTGCATTTTGTATAATTCATACTCACGTTTTAAAAAAATAAAACACTAAAGCTGATCTGTTATATCTGTATGCAAAAAATACATTGCACTCAAAATATTTTATAGTTCAGCAAAACTGATCAATCTACCAAACTTAACCCTACACCATCCTTCCTATTCTGGTATTTTAAAGAGTACTTGACAGAAATATTAAACAACCTAATAGGGTTGCCAACTCCCAGCAAAAAAAATAAAAATAAAAATAGGGAACCACCCCCCACCTCGCGATGCTTAATCGACGTAATCAACTTTAATTTAATGCAAATGCACAGAAATCAGTTATTTTTCTACAATAATGAAATAGATTCAACATCTTTCTTCAACAGAACAGACCGCACAGATGGTATCTTCCCAAAGGAAAAAGTACTACAGCTTACTGGGGTATATATTAGACTTAATAGTCACTATATACAATAATGGATTTCTATACATTTCATCAGATGAAAACTTTGGTTGTAAGATTCAGATAATTATTTATTAAAAGCTAGACATTTTAAATGAGAATAAGAAAGAAAAGTATGTCTTTGTGCCCCCTTTACCTGTTAATGCCCTACCTGGCCCCCTGGCAAAACTCTGCTAGACCCGCCCCTGCACAGTTACCAGCTGTCAGCTACTTAGAAAAGGAGCTTGGTGTTATTTGTCTCTCAGAAACAGTTCATAACTTCCCTTCAACTCATCCATGTCTCCTAAAAGGTAAACCTGTTTCTCCATCACCTGTTCAGCTCTGATGATTCAGTAAGGACATCTCCTGGTTTCATCTTCATGTTTCCCTCTCACCAGATAACCAAACCGACATCATGACCAGCAGCTTTTACAGCTGTGGCTCCAGCAAACATCAGCTGATACTAGAAATTAATATTAAATCAATTCTAACAACAGCTTATCAAGCTTAAACGTGCTGCTGTTGTTTAGCCGCAGGTCTCCTCTTTCTGGTGCAAAGTGGGCGATAAACAAAGAAGAGAGATGGGACTTGCAACAGAAAAGCCGATCAGCTGATCATTGATCATTTTCGAGGTTTGAAGTAGCAACAGGGGAGGGAGGGGGAGAGAATGAAAGAAGAGTCAGCTTTGCAGCAAAGACGGAATAACTCCAGCTTTGTGTTTCGTTTTGTTTTTCATTCTACCTGAAGTACGAGAAAAATCGCTTCCTTTTCACATCAACATGGAACTCCGATGGCCAGTCCAGCTGTGGCTCCATATATCAGTTGTTAAGCTTAACGTGGAAATACTATGCAAACATTCAGACATGCACTTACACACTTGCTTTACTTCTCTGGGATAGTTTTCTCCAAGATGAAATGGCGTGGTTTGGAAGCATTTCGAGGCTCCAAATGCTCCACCAGACCACGACAGGTCTCACAGACAACTGCCGCTCTATCACGTGACACATACTGCTCCGATGTGCTGAGCTGGGTTACTTCGGATCGGATTACATTTTTTTATTTCTCTCCGATATCCGATAATTTAGGTCAGTATCGGACCAATACCGATACATAATATCGGATCGGTTCATCTCTAGTAACAGCAGTGGGTGACGTAATGAAGGCGAGGAAGTTAAATCAGATAACTGAACTAAAGTGTGACACATAGAGCTGAAATATGTTGAACTATGAACCTGGTAGACATCAAAACTGCTACACAACTGTCCTTACTTTAATATATAAGTGAACACAGTTTATGGTCTGTTCAGTGGATATTAACAGAGTTCACAGAAACAGCTGATAACCTCGGCAGTGATGACTCCCAGCAGGATCTCTGACTGTAGTTTCAGGTTTATGATGCACAGGTTCATTTTATTTAATATTATGTTGGTTACGAGTTACACAACATCACAGATTCATAAGTAGATCAAACCACAGAGCTCATCAGCGTGTCTGGCTCCTACCAGAGCTCTGAACAAACACTATGCTAACATGTGTTACAGGTACAGTGAGGCTTATCTCCACCCTTCCTATGATAAAGAGTGTGTATGCCCTCCACCTCTCTTCCCCTTTGCAGCATGTTTAGCGGTGCTTTGTGTCAGACTGGACCCAGTTGTGCTGTGCATGCTCACCTGTACCTGTCCAGTTCATCCCTTTCACTATCCTGGGGTTCACTGTAATATGGGTGGTGGTCCATGTTTTCCTGCATTCCACTTCCTGTCCCTCCTCTCTGAATGATGAGAACGGGGAACTGGGAGGAGGATCAGCTGGGTCACACAAACACTCTTTAACTGGACTCTGAGAATGAAGCTGAGGCTGCTGTTTGTGGTTCTCCTGCATGGTAGGAACACACACATGCACACTCTCACATGCACACACACACATGCACACTCTCACATGCACACTCACACATGCACACTCACACATGCACACACACAGTGGTGACTTGTTATTATTGTTATTACGACTTTTTTTATTACTTGTTATTATAGACTTGTTATTCTGTATGTGTGAAGCCGCGGTTATGTTTTCAGAATTTTCTGCTTTTGCGTGTGCACGTTTGCATGTCTGTGTGTGTTTGCATGTTTATTTGTGTGTGAGTGCATGTGCCTGTGTGTTAGTGCGTGTGCCATGAGAAGGTGTGTTGAGTGTAAAGGCTGCAGATCTCAGTAGTCGGTCTGGAATCACTCCTCACAGTTTAGAGCAGAGAACTCTATATTTTTATTCTACTCATCTTTGATATTTTTATTGGCGGTTTGTCACTCTTGAGGATGAACTTTAACTTTGGGACAGTCATCCGAGGACAGACTGAGGTCATATGACACGTGTTAGATGGTAAGATGATCTGTGGGAGTCGATTCTTGTGTAGGCGACTGGGGTCATCATCATCTGTGCGCACACATGTTGAGACACACATGATTAAGTCCCGCCCACCTGTCCTGATGGTTGGACGCGTGTCAGTGAGCGCCTGTTCTGCTGTGAATGGAGACATTTTTCTCTATGAAAACAACAATGAGTGCTGTTTGTGTGGAGCTGTGTTCTGTCCTGCTGGATGAATGTGTGCTCTGTGAGCGCTCCACCCTCTGGAGCTCTGCTGTCCACCCACCGCTGACTCGCACAGAGCTTCTTTGTCCTGCATTTGTGGGAAAGACAGGTCTATGAGTCGCCACTGATTCACTGATGATACTAATCAGATCAACAACCACTGTTCAATAGCCATGAGTCCCATTCGCAGAGAGTTGGGGAATGGGTGCAATCACAGCATTGTAAAATAGTGACAGATGTACCCTTAGGCCCCCTCCTCGATTCAGAGATGGTCTTTCCCTTTTAACGTAAATGGCCTCCTTGACTCCGCGCTCAAACCAGCGTTCTTCCCTGTCCAGGATGTGTACATCCTCATCATTGAAAGAGTGTCCACTGGCCTGTAGGTGTAAATAAACTGCAGAGTCCTGGCCTGATGAGGTTGCTCTTCTGTGTTGTGCCATCCGCTTCGCCAGAGGTTGTTTGGTTTCCCCGATGTTGGTTTCCCTGGCAATCCTCCTGACACTTAACAGCGTACACTATGTTACTCTGTTTGTGTCGGGGGACCCGATCCTTGGGGTGGACCAATTTTTGGCGCAGCGTATTTTGGGGTTTAAAAGCCACAGAGACCCGGTGTTTAGAAAAAATGCGTCTCAACTGTTCCGATACTCCTGACACATATGGGATCACTAAAGGTTTTCGCTTGGGCAGCGGTTGTCCTTCTCTCCTGGATCGCCTGGAGCTTTGTTTAGGCGCCTTTCCAGCTTTGACAAAAGTCCAGCTGGAATAACCACATTTACTCAGGGCCTTCTTGATGTGCTGTTCTTCTGCTTACCTGGCCGCTGTGTCAGTGGGGATGGTGTTCGCTAGAGCAGGGCGATATGGCCAAAAATATTTATCACGATATATATTTGAAAATTTGCGATAACGATATAACTGACGATATAATTGATGCGAGACAAAATACAACTCCACAACATTACTAGCGCAAAAAGACAACCTACAAGAAGCTGGTTTTTATGTGCATTAAAGCTATATAAAAATTTAACAGTGCAAATGCAAATTCCTTGCTGAAAGTTTAACCAAAAGGCATTTCCAGTAGAAATGGGCTGACATATCCTGAGCATAACCATGTATAATATCCACTGAAGTTAAAAAGAGGTGCTTTGCAACATTAAACTGCAGTGTGCAGTACGTATTTTTTGGACCATAAGGTGCACGGGATTATAAGGCACATTAAGTGAAACAAAGCAGACAGATAAATCAAACTTTATTAAACTCATTCTTCTTGCTTCCTCCACTTCTGTACCATTGATTCAGTAATGCTGTATTCTATCACAGCTGCTGTATTCCCATGTTGTTGCAGTATATTAATGACTAACCTCATATTGTGGATGGATTATCTCAGTTGTTCTCCTGACTGAAGTTTGGTCCGTTTACAGCATCCTGCCATGCAATTGCATTTGTCTCTAACTATCAGGAACCTTAACGTTAACTTTTATAAGTGGAAAAGTGTTAGCATTGATCCTCCAGCTTCAATGTTTATGTTATGCTAACATAGCTGTGTCGCTAGCGATCACGTAGCACATCCTTATATACCAGCTAGCCCAACTTCAGTAACACTACAAACGTCACTGCTGTTTAGTTTCCTGTCTTCATTTATGTTGGAAGTGATAGCAGAGCTGTACATTTGATTTTTTTCAGAAATCTCTCAGTCAGAACATGAATATCATGCTTAGGTAACTAGCGAAACTAGCGAGCTAACTTCCGCTAGCTTCCTGCTAACTTCTAACTCCATTAAGTGTAATAAATTCTGTTTTCATGGATGCCTGGAAGTTAAACTTCATAGTTACACCTGGTAAAGCAGTAATGCTGATCGTTTTATTAAAGATGAAAGAATTTAGACAGTTTTTAACTCTCAGTGATCCTGCAGTGTTCGTTTGACCTGAAGTATTAGGGAGTTTAGGACCCAGATTACTCCCAGATTTAAGAGCATCTTAGTCCGACAAACACGGCAATAACGACGGTCCGCTTGCATGTTCTGCAAAAAAATGTGCTTTGTCCAGTGTTGCCAACTTAGCGACTTTGTCGCTATATTTAGCGAGTTTTCAGACCCCCTAGCGACTTTTTTTCTATAAAAAGTCGCTAAAAAAAGACGTGAAAGCGCGTATCGCTTTTACTCTCAACAAGCAGCGGGTGCTGTAACGCAGTCAGTTCTTCTTTTAATCTTTTACTCTTATGCTGTTTTGTGGATCACAAGGTTTAAAACTACTTATAAACACAAACAAACACAAAGTAACTCCACCAGAGTGCCTATTTCGGGTCACTTTTGCCGGTCCAAGCCCGGATAAAGTAGCAGGGTTGGAATTGTGACATTAAAAAAACAATAATTGCTAAAAGCAATTTAATTGTAGTTCTAAATAAACTCTAAATGCATTTAGGACATTTTTTACTCACTTTATGTCTCTTCCACGATGTTATTTCTCTCTCCAACAACATAGGTTACAATTATATTAGCGTGACCAATTATGCAAATTAGGTGATGACGTCATTTAGCGACTTCTAGCGACTTTTAGGACAGCCAATAGCGATTTTCCTTACTGAGGAGTTGGCAACACTGGCTTTGTCGTGTATCTGACGGACAAACACCAAACCAGTTCCACATCACTGAAGTTGCACCATTTTTACAAACCAATTCTGGTTCATCTGTTTCACTCAACAATCGGCCATGTGCGTATGAAAACAAAGGCACGGCGCATGCGCGTTTTACTCATATTCTATTGCGATATTTCATTTTCCTATTGTTGCCTAACATTATACCGGTATTACCGTGAACGGTATAATATGGCCCAGCCCTAGTGTTCGCTCTGTGTTGTAGCATCTTGATGAGGACCCTGATGAAGGCCACAAGCCGAAAAGCGTTGGTCTTACCTTCAAGTGTTGCTGGAGTTTCTGTATTGTGTTTTTTTCATCCTCTTCATGCACCTTTGAAGTAGGTGAAGTTGTGCCAGAAATTTTTGCTTGTAGTGTTCTAATGACACCCAGTTTGTGCTCCAGTGGATGATGAGATTCAAACCTTAAATACTGATCCGTATGTGTAGGTTTACGGTACACGTCAGCTTTTAAATGTCCTCCATTACTGATGGAAATCTCACAGTCTAAGAAGGCTAACCTGCCTTTTTTTATATCCCCCCTGGTAAATTTGATGTGTTGGTCCACCTACTTAATGTGATCTGTGATACGTCCGGAGATTTTCACCCAGGTGTCATCCACATACCTGAACCAATGGCTTGGTGGTGTTCCAGGGTAGGATAGCAAAGCCCTCTTTTCCACTTCTTCCATGTACAAACTGGCCACAATGGGTGAAACCTGGGAACCCATGGCACACCCATGATCAATGGTATTTGATCAGTGGTCATGACAATTTGCATATTAATGGTGAAGGAACTGACCTCAGAGCCTATTGTTCCTTCAGTGGGCTGGTTTCAGTCATTATGCAAATGTACTATTTATAAGGTTTGGGAAACTTGCAGTCAGCTGAGACTGAAAAAGTCTCCCACTGTGTCCCAATGCTACATCCAGATTGTTGGAGTCAAATTGTTAAATGTTGTCATTGTGTTACTTAAATGTGTAAGTCTTAGTTCAAGCAGCCTGATCAAAGACATTCCTTTGTCTCTGACCACCTCTCCAGCCAGTCTGTTGGTGGGGGAGGCTGCAGTGTCTTATTATAGGCACATCTATGTGAGGGTTCTGTTTTCTTGTGTTGTAAGCTTCCCGCTTTTATGATCCTTTTGGTGGGCAGGAGGACACACAAACACACTCACATGCACACACTCACTCACTCACTCTTGCACATACATACATGCACACACACACACATTCTCCCACATGCTTAAACGTGCACACATACACACATACACACATAGTGCCTTGTCTTTTGCAACCATATGGGGGTTTTACAGTGGGAGGTGCTTGTGTGTAGTGTAACTGTTTTCAACAAAAGGCAGCAAGCGGAGGCCAGAGTCGAGGTCCTCTGTGGTTGGATTCAGAGTGCATTCCTGAGACACCGAGTGGGCCTCCCTTGCTAGCAAGTAAAATCGATCGATCGCTGATTGTCTTGTTTCCTTCGTTAACGAGAATACGTTTCTAAACCAGCGGGGCCTGTGGAAGCGCAGACCCAACACAGATGAACACAATCAAATTTCTGGAATCACCCGTTTCATGTTTCTCTCCTCAGTTTCCCAGCATGCCTCAGGTGTGGAGGTGTATGAGGGGGTGGATTCTGTCCTGCTGCCCTGTCAGGTAGCAAAGGATGTTTCCAGCGACACCACAGCAGCAGTGTGGGACCGTGATGAATTCAAGAAGCCAACAGTCCACGTGCGTCTGCAGAGCGGAGATGATCTTAAAGAACAAAACAATCGTTACTCCAACCGAACATCAATGAGAGCCGACGCCCTGCAGACTGGAGACCTCAGCCTCACTCTGAGGAACCCTACAGTCTCTGACAGTGGAAACTACACCTGCACCAGCCGGAAGTATGGACGAGATCTGAGGCGGACAGAAGTACACCTGAGGGTCAAAGGTCAGTGCTGTCAAAAGTCAGAGTAGAAGTGAAATGTGACTCATGTTAGATGATGGTGTGGTTGTTTATGTTGATTACAGAACCTCCACTCTGGCCCAGAGTCCTCGCAGGTGCCCTGGTTCTCCTGGTTGTCCTGATTGTTGCCTTTGGCGTCATCCTGTATTGTGAACATAAAAGGCTTAAGACTGTAGAAGGTACATGAGTGTGTTATAAAGTGTGTACGGTTTACAGTGAGCTGAGATTCAGCGGCTTTGCCCTGCTATTTGGTACAGTGAAGAAATGCTGCTGAAGTTAATAGGTGATGTTTTAGTTCCTTCTTCCTTTATGTTTCTTCCAAGCATTGCTCAGAGCTGACCTTTCAAAGGGAGACATGCAACTGTAAATCTGCTGCTTCTGTGACAGAGCCTCATGTAGCTGAGAGGGAAATTCATTAGAAAGAATTTCCACAGATAAATACATAGAAAGAAGAAGGTGGAAAAGCATGTGAAGAGTTACACCAAGCAACATTAGAACAGCTTTTTCAGGGGGAGCTGCTCATTCCTGTTCCACAGGTAACCACACCAGCTGAAGCACTGGACATCACTGGGCCCCGGCATGATCCATAACTACAAGTTAAAGAAGCTGACTGCACTCCATGAGTGTCTGGGAGCACAAATGAACCAGCCACTAACGGATGAGACACACCTGGAATGACTGACTGAAGGCTGGACAGTCCTAATCCCCAAGGATCCCCTGAAGGGACTTATCCCATCCAACTACCAGCTGATAACTTGCCTCAGTACCATATGGAAGCTCCTGTCAGACATCACAGAGGCTAAGACTGTCATGTGAGGCTATGCAGCAGGCTGGAAGTGGGCCCAAATGCAGACACTCGTGCACAGAAAAGACAAAATTAGAACGGCAGCTTTATTTGCTGGAAAAACATCCATCATAACATAAACCCACAGAAATACAAACCAAAACCTTGAGTATAAAACTAAGAAGGAAACACTGGGAAACTAGAAACACAGAGAGGCTTACAGCACATGAGGAGGAACAGCGTGACAATGGAAAACACAAGGCTAATATACACAAGGGAGTAATGAGTTTATGGGAAACAGATCTGACAACACCCAAACATGGATCCTAGAGTATTTAGAGCTGTATCAACAGGTACCTTAGAGCCTTTATCAGGCATCACAAGCACGTGTTGCATTTTCCAGGGACAGCTGCATACAGTATATCTACTGAGGTACAATATATAAGTATAATAAGTACATGTATAATCCAGGGCAATTAGTTCATACGTAATATCGGACAGTGCGTGAGACAGACAGTGGAATTTGTGCTCTCACTAGTATTAGATTATGCTCTGAATAATCATAAATTTTGAAGCTTGTAGCTGATGGCTCTTAAAGACTTTCTTCTTCATGTCTCTCTCTGATGACATCTGTAATCTTTAAATCATGTGAGGGAATCAAAGACATGTGTGACTGGATCATGTGATGTTATGTGTTTGTCTTCATCAGCTCAACTTGTCAGTAACCCAAGGCAGACAGGGCTTCGCTGGCCGTTTGGACAAAGATGACTCCTTTCCTTCGGTGGGAAATCGAAGAGTTTGAGGGTTCTGTTGGTCCAAATGAAGAACGAGGAGCTGCTGGATGAGGAGAAGACGTGAAGCTCACACTTCCTCTCTGACAGGATCATGTATGTTTCTGCTGCTCAGTGAAGCTCAGTGATGGTGTGAGAACACAAGCTTGAAGATGTTTGTTCTTCCTTTACTAACTGCTAACTAATGAGCCTCAGTGAGATGTTCTACCTGGAACATGTTTCACACAGCAGGTTCCCTGTAATGTTATGTCTGCAGAATGAGATTAAGCACAGAGGACAGAGTGTGAGAGGAAGAGGAAGCTTGTTCACCAGTCTGACAGTAAAGATTCATTCAAATATTCACACCAGCGTGAGACTGAGTGGACACTTCACAAGGAAAATATGAGCTCTGTGTTTTGTCTGATACAAAAATTCAGCAGTTTACAAAATCATGTCACAGGATCTGTTATTGATGCTCATCAAAAACTTTAGACCCATGTTATCTCACTGAGTTCTGAGCGATAGTCCAGGAATGTTGATGCCATTTTTCCAAAGAAATGATTGGTCAGGAGGAGGTGACTGTGAGATGGAAACTCAGCTTAGAGGTTTTTGACCTGCTGTCTGGAACAGGATCCAGATGTTTCTCTAACATTATAACCTCATAATGATGATAACGATGATGATGCAGAGCGTGTTGTTCTTCAGACCAAAGCCGCAGACTGTCAACCATCAGAGCTTCAGACCAGATCAGCTTTTTGATTTTTAATAAACTGCAGAGAAGAAGAGTATGCTGTCATGATTAAATAGGAAGTGGTCCCAAGGGACAGCAGACTGAAACGTGATGAATAGAAACTGACTTCATGCAGCAAATCCACAACATAGAGGGAAAACTGAAGATCAAAAATTCAAACTACAGCAGCAACAACAGAATCAGACCAAACAGTTCAGCCTAACAAAAAATTGAGAGGAAAACGAGACACAGGATCAAACTAATGAGTCACAGGGGAACTAAACACAATGGACAAACTACACAGGCTATGAAATCAAACACATTAGTGTAACAGGAAATGCAACCTCATTGTATTTTAGCCACAGTGCATTCAGTACATTTGTTTATCTATCTGTGATGATGACTCTGTGTGTGTGCTGCTCCGTGGACCAGCTCACTTTACTGTCTGCTTCATCTTTACATGAAACCTATGTGCTCATGAATTCTGCTTTTCAATTCTTTTTCATTGCATGTCTTTGAGAAAGATGATGGTGTCTGAGCTGTTTTTCATCTTCATCTTAGTAATAACAGATTTTCTGAGGGATTCAGGTCAGGAGAGCTGGCCGCCCAACCAAACGCTGTAATAAGCGTTTGGTTTAGTGTGTCTGTGAGCAGCTTTTTAATAAAGACTTTGAATGAAAAGTGGAGTCAGTTTGATTTGTGCACACGAACATCACAGACCCCCGTCTGTGCTCAGAACCTCCAATCAGAGCAGGAGAAACTTCCATTCACAATTAAGTTTCATTAAATATTATTTGCATACATTTCTGCAGTTTGTTTTCAGGGCTCCATAATATTTGGGACACAGCAGTGATGTATTTCGGAGGGGAAAAACACACAAGAATAGTTTTCTCACAACCAGAATAAACTGTTGTTCACCTATAATCCGTGAAAACTTTCCGGTCTGTCAGTTCAGGCTTGAAATGAATGCTAAAGCAGAACACGTCAGCAAACATGTCAGAGTGGAGAGAGTAGACTGTTACTGTGAGTATAGAGAGACTTTCTTAGTCACACTATGGCTGGACTGAAGGTTTCTACGACAACGTGCGACATGCAGCATCAGGAAGGCAGAGCTGCAGTGAAGACACATGGGCACTAGGGGGCAGCAGACTGTCAGCATGCTCACTGTGGTAACAGAGAAGGCGGAGTTTAAAAATGCAGCAGTGTGAATTAATTTCCTGGGTTAGTGTAGTCGGGCTGCACTTCAACCATCATCAGTTCTGTATCAGAAAACAGCTGAATTACTCTCCAAAAACAATGCAATATATATATTGTACAAACCCCAGAGCACTGTAATTAGGGCACACACAAACATTAGTGAAGGAACATCTAACTTGTGTATAAAAAGTACAAAAAGTGAAATAGATAAAAAAAAAAAAAAGAAAGAAACACAAGACCCTGTGCTCTGATTTGGTGATCTAGACTCTTGTGTCACAAGTTTGAGAACAGTTTACCAGCAAAAACAATGCTGAACTCTGAATGATTACAGTGTTGATCAGGCCCTTGGTAAGAATTGTATTAGTAAGTGTGGTGCATAGGTCACTCCAACCATCACCAAGGAGTCGATCAGCAGTTTTTGGAGACCTCCACAGTACTTCTGAAGGACTTTCACTGGCTGGTAATCTTCATCAGAAAGGTGGTTTATAGCTGTGACCCAGAAGATTCTGAAAAACATCATATCATCTTCATGTCTTTAAGTGTTACCCCGTGTGTCAGAAATATGTTTGGAACTGATTATTATCATTGTAGTCACAACTTGTTTTTGTGGTTGTTTTGAGAACAAACTACAAACTACAGGCAGGTAAAAACAGACGATCTAGGTTCTAGATACTAATCAGTTCTGAGGCCGCCAAACCAAAGTGACACTTGAAGAGGTGAAGCTGAGATGGTGTATATATGTGCAGAGCAGAGAGAGTGGAGAGAATGCTGAAGACTGAACTGAAAGGCAGAGAAGAGGAAATAATGTGAGTGAAGTTGCCCCCCCCCTTCTTCAAATCCAACAAAAGTGGTATAATACGTTTGTGCTGCAAAAAATTTCGATTGTGCTGCTATCACTTTAAAGATATTCAAGAAAATTTCTAGCCTTGATGCGTGCTTAATCATCCAGGTAAGTAAATCCCAAAAGGTTGATTCTGTTCATCTGGACATTTTCAGTGGGAGAAACATTTCGTCACTCATCCAGGTGACTTCTTCAGTCTCAGCTGACTGCAGGTTTTCCCAACCTTATAAACAGATGTTAGTGAAGTTGGCCCCCCCACCTTCTTCAAATCAAACAAAATTGATGTCAAACATTTGTACTGAAAAATATTTTCTTTGTGCTGCTATCATTTTAAAAATATTAATAAAATAAGGTCTTGATGCGTGCTTAATCATCCAGATAAGTAAATCCCAAAAGGATTTACTTCATCTAGACGTAGTGTTGCATGGATTGTTTTTTGTTTCTCTGGTGCTTTGTTGATTTTTATGATAAATCTATGTTTCAGTTATCCTGGTATGTTTTCTGTATTATGATTAATGTTCTGGTTGTATTTTGTTATTATTGCAGGTTTAGTTCAGTGTCTAGTCTCACTCTGTCGAGTCAGTGTCTTGGTAAAGTGTGTCTTGTTTTCTGTTTTACTTTGGAGCAGGGGTCCCCAATCCCAGGCCACGAGGGCCGGTGTCCCTGCAGGTTTTAGATCTCACCCTGGGTCAACACATGTGAATCACATGATTAATTCATTACCAGGCCTCTGGAGAACTTAAAGACATGTTAAGAAGGTAATTTATCCATTTAAATCAGCTGTGATGGATCGAGGACACATCTAAAACCTGCAGGGACACCGGCCCTCGTGGACTGGGATTGGGGACCCCTGCTTTGGAGGTTCATTTTCATGTCTGATGTCAGTGTTTCTAGCTTTGCTCCCCCTGTCTCGTTAGGTCTCATCCCTCCCAGCTGTGTTCCCCTTCAGTCTCTAATTCCGTGATGACTTCCTCAGTGTGTTTAAGCCCAGTGTTTCTTTGTGTCTGTGTTGCGTCGTCCCCTCATACCTCCCTTGTGTGGTCAGTTTGCCTGCGTGCCTGCCTGCTTGTTTAGTTTTGTATTCTCAGTTCAGTTCAGTTTGGGTACAGCAATAAAGCTGCTTAAATTTCACCCTTTCTATATTGGATTTCTATATTGAATGTTTTGTCTCTATAATCTCTAGCACTTTCTCTGCTCAGGGGGGATCCTTCTTAAGCCATTTCCTTATTAATGCCTTTTTGTTGCAATCAACAGAACATATCTGTCCTTTTTTTGTTAACAAATCTCTGGGTAGCATGCCCAGTAGGAAGGTCGTAGGATCCTTAGGAATGGCATAAGCCATGATGTCAACCGTTAACTTGAATGTCCCAAAATGGAGTCAATTGTGTACACGTCCAGAAGATATAAGTGATTGGCATTTTAGTGACCACACATTGTTGCTGATGCCCCTGATATTTGTTAGTAATATGTGAGTAATAATATGAGTAATAAAGAATAATTCAATTTTTCCACCCAAATTACCTCCACTTTTAGGAACTAGTTAATGTTTGGTGCGTGTTACACGTTGTGGGCCAGCCACTCTGTGACAATACAACTTAGAACTCTGCTTCCTATTTTGATTTTACATATAGTGTGTTGTTGCCATTTTGTTTTTTGTGGCCCTTTGTAGAGTTTAGACATAGTTCTGGTGGGCAGACATTTGTAGGCATTTGTAAAAACTTTGACAAGATCAATATCAGGGCAGGAGGCAGCTTTTATTTCTGTGTTATACCTTCAGTACCTGATCCTGAGGACAATATGCTTTGGCTCCTGCTCCCAAAGCCATCTCGCTAAAATTCTTCGAAGGATTACTTGAATTCTAATCTTCATGCAATAATACTTTTATTTTCTTTTATTTACTCTAATTTTGTTGGTCAAGCTTTGACCTTTACTGTTTTGTTGTAATTTAATTCACAAATTTGTCAGGTCTTTTTCAAGATTATCTTGTGCCGCCCTTTACGCTTCTTTAGGTAAGCAGTCCTCAAGATCAGTCTACCCCTCATTACTGCCCCAACTGTGTCCCATACCACAATTGACTTAACCCAACCGTTGTTATTGTCTCCTATGCAATCACCAGTGTTGGTCAAGTTACATGAAAAAGGTGTTTGGTTGGGAGGGAGTGGGGAGCAGACAGGAAGTCCTTGAGAGCCATAGATGTGGGGTTGGCCAGATCTGTGTTAGACTATGGGTGTGTAGCATACTGTTCAGCTGCAGACACAAGTCTGGTTAAGTTAGACATTATTCAACATCAGGCGCTAAGACTTTGTACAGGTGCTTTTAAAACAACTCCTACTGCAGCTTTGCAGGTGGAGATGGGGGAGATGCCTCTAGGACTGAGAAGAACACAACTTGTACTTAATTATTGGGCAAATCTTCAAGGCCATGGACAGGATCACCCAACACGAGCAGTTCTAAACCCTTGCTGGGAGAAAGAAAGACGGAAATCAAAGAGCTTTGGATGGATTGTGGGTGGAAGAGCAAGTGAATTTAAACTGGATCAGTTGGACGTTTGTCAAAGAGTTTCGTTACCAGCTATATCTCCCTGGCTTCTTCCTGAAGCCATAGTTGATTTCACTCTACTGGATAAGAAGACTAAGGATGGGGCATTTATTTTAAACTCAAATAATATATACATATATATAGATATATATATATATATATACATACATGTACATGGCCTGCATTTGTATAGCGCTTTACTCAGTCCCTAAGGACCCCAAAGCGCTTTACACTACATTCAGTCATTCACACACACATTCACACACTGGCGATGGCAAGCTACATTGTAGCCACAGCTGCCCTGGGGCGCACTGACAGAGGCGAGGCTACCGGACACTGGCGCCACCGGGCCCTCTGACCACCACCAGTAGGCAAACATGGGGTTAGTATCTTGCCCAAGGATATTTGGCATGCAGCCAGGAGGCAGCCTGGGATCGAACCACCGACCTTCTGATTAGTGTCTCAACAGTGATGTCTCAACAGGACCTGGAAAAACTAGTCCATGCATTCATCTTCAGTAGGCTTGATTACTGTAACAGCATCTTTACAGGTCTACCTAAAAAATCAGTCAGACAACTACAGCTCATTCAGAACTCTGCTGCTCGAGTCCTCACTAAGACCAAAAAAGTGGACCACATCAGTCCAGCTCTGAGGTCTTTACACTGGCTGCCTGTCTGTCAGAGGATAGACTTTAAAGTTCTGATGCTGGTCTATAAAGCTCTGAATGGTTTAGGACCAAAATACATCAGTGA
The DNA here is from genome assembly GCF_001858045.2 of Oreochromis niloticus. Taxonomy (NCBI): domain Eukaryota; kingdom Metazoa; phylum Chordata; class Actinopteri; order Cichliformes; family Cichlidae; genus Oreochromis; species Oreochromis niloticus. The sequence goes on along the minus strand of NC_031967.2, from coordinate 81,879,946 downwards.
CCTCCTGACCCAGTATGAACCTTCCAGATCTCTCAGGTCATCTGGATCCGGTCTTTTATCAGTTCCCAGAGTCAGAACCAGACACGGAGAAGCTGCATTCAGCTTTTATGCTCCTTATATCTGGAACAAACTCCCAGAAAGCCTCAGATCAGCTGAAACACTCAGTTTATTTAAATCCAGGTTGAAGACTCACCTGTTCTCTGCTGCATTTGAATAAAGCACCAAATCCACACTTTTAAGCTTAAATTCCAAAACTTACATTTTAACTACTGATTTTATCTACTGTTTTGTTTGTTTGTTTGTTTGTTTGTTTGCTTGTCTTAATCAATTTTAAATCATGCTTTTTATCTATTTTGTTTTTAATGTCTCTGTAAAGCACTTTGAATCACCTTGTTGTTGAATTGTGCTATGTAAATAAATTTGCCTTGCCTTGCCTTGCCTAGTGGCTGACCTGCCCTGCAACCTGAGCCACAGCCATGTCTGTATGTCTGTATATATGTCTGTATGTAACAACACCCATCTTGCCCCTGCGGGCGGTTTATCCTTCAAGCTCGGGTCCTCTACCTGAGGCCTGGGAGCTTGAGGGTCCTGCGCAGTATCTTAGCTGTTCCCAGGACTGCGCTCTTCTGGACAGAGATGTCCGATGTTGTTCCCGGGATCTGCTGGAGCCACTCGCCTAGCTTGGGAGTCACCGCACCTAGTGCTCCGATTACCACGGGGTCCACCGTTACCTTCACCCTCCACATCCTCTCGAGCTCTTCTCTGAGCCCTTGGTATTTCTCCAGCTTCTCGTGTTCCTTCTTCCTGATATTGCTGTCATTCGGAACCGCTACATCGATCACTACGGCCGTCTTCTTCTGTTTGTCTACCACCACTATGTCCGGTTGGTTAGCCACCACCATTTTCTCCGTCTGTATCTGGAAGTCCCACAGGATCTTAGCTCGGTCATTCTCCATCACCCTTGGGGGCATCTCCCATTTTGACCTCGGGACTTCCAGGTTATACTCGGCACAGATGTTCCTGTACACTATGCCGGCCACTTGGTTATGGCGTTCCATGTATGCCTTGCCTGCTAGCATCTTGCACCCTGCTGTTATGTGCTGGATTGTCTCTGGGGCATCTTTACACAGCCTGCACCTGGGGTCTTGCCTGGTGTGATAGACCCCAGCCTCTATGGATCTTGTACTCAGAGCTTGTTCTTGTGCTGCCATGATTAGTGCCTCTGTGCTGTCTTTCAGTCCAGCTTTGTCCAGCCACTGGTAGGATTTCTGGATATCAGCCACCTCCTCTATCTGCCGGTGGTACATACCGTGCAGGGGCCTGTCCTTCCATGATGGTTCCTCGTCTCCCTCCTCTTTCTTGGGTTTCTGCTGCCTGAGGTATTCACTGAGCACACTGTCAGTTGGGGCCATCTTCGTGATGTATTTGTGGATGTTTCTTGTCTCATCCTGGACTGTGGTGCCGACACTCACCAGTCCCCGGCCCCCTTCCTTCCGCTTAGCGTACAGCCTCAGGGTGCTGGACTTGGGGTGAAACCCTCCATGCATGGCCAGGAGCTTTCTTGTCTTTATGTCAGTGGCTTCTATCTCCTCCTTTGGCCAGCCTATTACCCCAGCAGGGTACCTGATCACGGGCAGGGCGTAGGTGTTGATGGCCCGGATCTTGTTCTTACCGTTCAGCTGACTCCTCAGGACTTGCCTGACCCTCTGCAGGTACTTGGTGGTTGCAGCTTTCCTAGCGGCCTCTTCATGGTTCCCATTCGCTTGCGGGATCCCCAGGTACTTGTAACTGTCCTCTATGTCTGCAATGTTGCCTTCTGGTAGTTCAATCCCCTCAGTTCTGACTACCTTCCCTCTCTTTGTTACCATCCGACTACACTTCTCCAGTCCGAATGACATTCCAATGTCATTGCTGTATAGCCTGGTAGTGTGTATCAGTGTGTGTGTGTGTATATATATATATATATATATATATATATACGTATATATACACACATATATATATATATATATATATATATATATATATATATATATATATATATATATATATATATATATATATATATATATATATATATAAGCGCTTTACACATCCAGTCATTCACCCATTCATTCACACACTGGGTTAATGCCCCAGGGTGGCAAGCTACATTGTAGCCACACTCACAGAGGCGAAGCTGCCGGACACTGGCCAGTAGGCAAGTAGGCAACGGGTGAAGTGTCTTGCCCAAGGACACAACAACCGAGACTGTCCAAGCCGGTGCTCGAACCAGCAACCTTCCGATTACAAGGCAAACTCCCAACTCTTGAGCCACGATCGCCACAAAATCATCCACAAAATAGTTGTGGATGATTACTATACCTTTCTAATTTGACGTTGTTGTCCCTGGCTCTCTTTCCCTCTCACTCTGTTCTTGTGCTACTGCGAGTGTAACTACCGCCCCGCCCCCCTCTGCTTAGTGCAAGCACAAGGTTCGTGTGCGGAGTGAAGCGGAAAAAAAGTGCGAGAGAGAGAGAGAAAGAAAAGGAAACCCCACGGCTCGCAATAAGGAGCCGTCTCGCATTGTTCACGTCAAACATCCGGCTCTAAGAGCCATTTCGTTCGCGACCGACACATCACTATTAAGGCCTATGTTTATAATTCAGAGAAAGGGGGATGTGTTAATATGTAGATGTAAATGTAATGATAAGGCTTACCAGCGGGGGGCACTGTATTTAAGAAAGCTCATGAATGCCTCCAGGGGGAGCATATAAAAGAAGACTGGTCTGTGGCGTTGCAGAAGGATGTTAATAAAATGTTTGGAGCAGTAGCTCGCAAAGGATAAGTGGGTGCTGTGTTATTTTTAACAAGTGCTACGAAGACAACACAGCTTGCCATTGCAAATTGAGTAGAAAAAAAATCCAATATAAAGAGTTGAGAAAGTATATCCAAGGAGAAGGTGGGAGAGTGTCTCCCAGACATGACCAAGTACTGTATTAGCTAAAGTAGAAGTCAGATGTAATTGGTTTTACTGCATGTTATGTTAAGGCACACCAATGTGTTCAGCTTCACTGAAACACTTTTTTCCCCATAGAGGTACTATTGTTAGGCAAGTTAGAAAAAAAAAAAAAAAAAAAAAAAAAAGTCTAACAACATGTTTTGTTGACTGCCTCACCTTACAAATGAGGTGAGATGAGATGATAATCTATCAAGAAAAATGTAGGCTAAACTGTCAACACAAGCTGTTAACTCCCAGCATCTGCTGCCAAAAATGCCTCTGACAATGGGCAGTTCTACACTGGAGTAATGGTGGAAATTTCAGACTCATGCGTTATTATGATGTAATATAAATGTTTTGCTACGGACTGAAATGAACCAACGAACTCTGGTTTTGCTATTCAGTATTTAAGCTCCTTATTACACAACCGTCTGTTGATCAATTATCTTCAAATTATCCCTTTAAAATTCTCCAAGATTCTGTCAAAAAATGACACGTGTAGGCAGTAAGCAAGCTTTTTGATGCAGAGAGGCAAAAACAAAAAGGAGAAAGTTTTGTTGCCATACATTTGTTTTCTGTTTCCGAACGAACTTAATTGTTCATAAAGTTTCTGTACTGTGATGAGCTCTGAAACTTGACTCAAACTCTTTAAATAAGTTATCTCATTACTTTTTAACGTTAAATGCATGTTTGGCTCAACAGTGCTCTGACTTTTTGTCAGCTTGGGTGCAGTGCTGAAGTGTCCCCTCATCCTTCTCACTCCTGAAGACCTTCTATGACTCTGTGGTGGCCTCAGCCATCTTTTATGGTGTGGTCTGCTGGGGCGGCAACATCTCTGCTGGGGACAGGAAGAGACTGAACAGGCTGATCCGAAGGGCCAGCTCTGTTCTAGGATGCCCTCTGGACCCAGTGGAGGTGGTGAGTGACAGGAGAATGGCGGCTAAGCTGTCATCCCTGTTGGACAACATCTCCCACCCATGCATGAGACTGTGACAGCACTGAGCAGCTCCTTCAGTGGGAGACTGCGGCACCCACGGTGTGGGACGGAGAGATTTCGCAAGTCTTTCCTCCCCACTGCTGTCAGACTTCACAACAAAGACTTCAACTGATCAAACATACACATCCACACATGTGCAATAACACTAATGTGCAATAATCTTTTCTGGCATCGTTGTATTTTTACTCAGTTGTATATAGCATTTGTATTCTATTTTTATCTTATTGTATATTTTATTCTATTTTATTCTACTGTATATAGTATTTTATTTTATTCTATTCTGTACAGTTGTGTACTGTATTTATTCTTATTTTATTTTATTCTAATTTTTGCTTCATAACTTTTGCACTGTCCACTTCCTGCTGTGACAAAACAAATTTCCCACATGTGGGACTAATAAAGGTTATCTTATCTTATCTTATCTTATCTTATCTTATCAGCATCTTGATCTTGTTGGGGACAGTGCTAAGGCAGTTTGTTATGGAAACCAATGAACAATTCATTTGAAAACATGTGTTTTTCTCTTTCCAATATTTATTGATGCAAATTAATAAGACAAAAGTGTTTCTTATCTGATTACTTGATAAATCAATGGGGTAATTGATTGGTTAGGCGATTACTAAAATAATCAATAGCCGTAGCCCTAAATGTTAGCATTGAGATTGACAGTGATTGAAAGACTGACTAGCTGCCAAATACCCAGGAAAGCAGGCAGATAGAGGATAATCGATCTTTATTAAAATAATGCATAAGCTTCATTATAGAGGGATCCAGGAATCCAGTGTAGACGTTTCCAGTCAATAAGTGTTTGAACATGGTATTTTGTGACATTGTAGCATGATTAAACTGCACATGGCAGTCTTTATCAATGTGAGTTTTATTATAGCAAAGAAACAATTTAGTAAGTTAATGTTTGTGGTTTGTTTTTGTTTTGATTAAACTGCATATAAAAAAAAAAAAACTTTGCTGCATTGCTTTATTTTTTTGCTGATGTTTGGTCAAAAGTGGATGTGGTTGATTTGGTAATCTTCTAATGTATTGGCGCTCTCTTTGGCAGTTGCTGCAAATTTGAGAAAATTATCTCTGGACCTCCAAATCGCATCAAAAGCAGGTGCTGAAAGTCACCAAATGGCACTGAGCCTGCTTATACACATCACCAGGTAAAATGTATTTACCAGGTAAAATGTATCCTTTCTGACTCTTCAAGGGATCATGTCTTACAAAATAACATCATCAAAATAACAAGACGCTGAGATATATAAACCATAAACTTGTCAGGTCACAGACTAAATCATCAGCAGTATCTTCTTCCCAGTGTCCCCAGTATAGTATGAGTCTCCAGATGCTGGCCATTAGAAAGAACTCGTTTATCCTAACTTCACATGTTAATGACGTGTGAAGCATTTCCTGCTGGTTCTACTGTTTTCAAGTGTGAAAAATCAAGTAAAACCCAAGAATATATATATTTAACTATGTGGAAAAATCATTACAAAAGACAATTTGAAAGGATTTTAATTAATTTGCATATGATTTTGAGAAAACAACAGAATTAAATCCATGTGTGAAAATGACATCTTAACATTTCACCTCTAAGAATTAAGTAAGTAAGAGGGCTTTGATCTTTTAATGACAATTCATTGGGTCATTAAAGTAGTTTAAGGAAATTATACCAAATACAGACAGTGAAAAAAAACAAGTAAAAATAATCAAGTTGTTAAAAAAACCCTGATGTCCCTAAATACAGTGGAATAAAAGGTTCTTAAAGTTGTAAAGTAACATGTCAGGTAAAGTACTTCATGTTTGTACTTGAACCTGAGTAAATGTGTTGATATGCTTTCCAACAGTTCCAGCAAACACATGGAGCAACACAACGAGAACACAGAGTGAGGCGGTTCAGGTTTTCGCCACTGCAACACACCGTCACACATTGGGGGCAGTCGTGGGTGGTGATGAACCATCTGGGGAGGTGAAGGTAACAAAGCCTGGTGGTGTCCCTGTAACTGTGTCGTTGATCCATTTCTGGTACTGGGACACACGAGTGAACACTGAAGGAACTGCACCACATGCACTGACACTCAGAACTCCACTCTGGAGCCAGACTGATCTGCTTTTGGTCATGAGTGGTGCTCCATAAGTAAACTGTGGGAAGACATTGATGAACGTTATTAGGACAGATATGACAGACTCTTAGAGGTCAACCATCAGCAACATCCACCTACTAAACAATGATTTGTGTTGGGTAATGCTTGATCCCCACAGTATGACACACAGTAAATGTCACTTTGTCCCATTAGCAAACATGAACCACTGTGAATCCATTTCAGCTGCTTTGGAGCCCATCAATGTGACGACAGGTGCACTGCAGAAGCGGCAAGAAGACAACCGCACAAGGTAATGATTTCTCAGGTAGTGGCCACAGACCCATCTCTTCTTGTGCCTCCTGACTGATTTTCCCCTAGTTGAACTTTTTGTGAATATCCTTGTCACTGCTGGCAGCATGAGACGTAACCTGCAGCCCGTTCAGCTTTCAAAAGTAACCCAGCTCCTCCAGGATGACATGTCCATACATACAAAGTGTCTAACCTGTTGCAGCAAGGGGCTCAATTTCTGTTTCTTTTAAAATGTGTTGGATTTAAAAATCATTAACCTTTGGTAAAACCAAAGTTTGATTAAACTCAATAGATTATCACAGTGAATTATAAATGTTTTATTAAAAAAGGTTGTAGTCACCAGGCATGAATCCTTGTCTCCAGCACAGATCATGTTCTCTGTGATCTTGGGATAGCTCCCTTGAAAGATTTCTTTGCACTCATTGTTTCCCATGATTGGTACTTTGGCCTCCTGCAGGGTTTTGGTGAATGTACCATCATCTGATTGGAGAGAATTTAAATATTAGGCCCCAGAAACACCAACACAATGCTGTAACCGAAAATAAATGTTTTACAACTTACTATTATAACCCAAACCGATGACCCAGCTGCTGGTCTCATTGTTGTAAGTGCTGTTTTCTGAGGCTAAGCAGGTCGGCTGAATGTAGTCTGTGAAATTCACAGGAGCCGACAGCTTCAGAAGACAAATGTCGTTCTTGAGAGTTTTAAAGTCGAATTCAGGATGGCAGATAATCTTCTCCAGAGTCCGATTCACTTCATTTGGGTTTTTACCTGACAGGCTGTAGCCTCCCAAATAGACTGTTGGATCCCACCGTGTCAATGTGTCACTTCACACATACGGACACAAAAAGTTATTTTTAAATGGCACCTTATAATGATCTGTCACAGGACAATGCAATGTCATGAGTTTCCTTTTTCTTTTTACTTTTATGTGTTGAATTTCTTTGAGTGTGTGCAGAGGTTAAAGTGGTCCTGCTGGCACGTTACATAAATGAGTAAATACTCATAGAATACAATGAAGTTACTTTATAGTTTTAAATTAAATTAATGTGACATCTGTTTTCATTGTTCTGCAGACAACTTTGTACTTTGCAGTTCAGTACTTTAATTTGCTGTTGTCTTTAAATGTTAAAAGAATTGACATCACTTAAAATACTAGAAAGTATTTAAAAACTCTGATATTCATTTAGTGCATATAAATATTACAGATCATCATCCTCAACATATTCTTCAACAAAAATGACTCACAGAGGAATGAAAGATGCAGCTGTCAGCACCCACTGCTCGTTGATTAAGGACGCACCAAACTGAAATCCAACTATAACTACAGCAGCATATGAGGGCCAGCTTCCTGCTGCTGCATCATGACCTCCTGTAATGCTGCTACTGTTCACAGCCCTGCTGCTACATGCTGAGAAAAGAAAAGAGCACAGTTAAACAGCGAGTACACAGACGAGTCACCGCTTTATCACTCACAGATGACAGATAACACTGATTAGTGCAATGCTCTGCTGGGAGATGTGATGCACAGATAATTCCTCCTCTGTCTCAGGAGACTGGAAGATTTTACAGCACATAATAATTTCAGTTTAAAGAAAAACCAAAGGTCATTACACTCTGTCACTGCAACAAATGTGGAGATTACTGTGTATATGTTCTCATTACTGTACAGCTGACAGAAGGACAGAAAGGTTAAAACCAAGCTTAAAACCTGTAAAAGAACTTGTACAAATGTCTGTTTTCTCATCTTCAGGTGATCATTCAGATCAGCAGGGTAGGAATCCAGCGAATAACCTTTTTAAGAAGCTTGAAAAAAGGTGAATGTTTCACCTCCTCTCATCTGAGAGAGGTGAAATGTCTTTAATGAACTTGAAGCTCCTTAGACTACCATGACCTGGATGACTGAGAAACTACACAGAGTTAAACCAGTTGAGTGCAAATATATGTAAGATGAAGAAATGATCACACTCTAAAAGCAAGATTTTATTGCCCACTGTTATTGAAATATTTAAATATGAACCTGTTTGTTAATCTTTATGTCACGGCCGGGTGGGCTGGTGTGTTTGTACAGTGGACCAAAATGCTGACGTGGACAAAACAATTGAGGTTTAAAGAAAAAGCGAGCCCATTATGGCTGATAGAAAAACGAAGGAACAGGAAATAAAGGCAAAAAACTTACAAGAGACTAAAACACTAGTAAGACAAACTAATAATAATAATAATACTAGAACTTAACAATAATCTCATTTTATAATAAGAAAAGAAAATACAAAATGAGACAAAAATGCTGGGTCACAGACAGGACACAAGAAAACACAGAAATTTGAGTTGACGGAATAATAGTATGTAACAACATCTGTAACTTTTAGAGACAAACACCAACTCAACGTCACCTCTGTTATCTTTGACATCAAACTTTTACCTTGTTGTTCCTGATCAAATAATTCACAAATATTCTCACAATTTACTCATATATCAAAATAAACTGATATATACAGTTACTCTTTCTTTCCTTGTATCCAGGTGCAACATTTGGTTTAGAATAGTCAACATTTGCATCTCTAATTGCTTCTTCCACCCCAGATAAAACCTCAGTAATAAGAAAATATCAAAAGAAAACTTTTTTTCTCACCTTTGCATAAGAAAATGATCACCACAATGAAACAGCGCACAAACTGTTGGAGAGCCATCGTTAACTGCACCTGTTTTGTGACGTCTCAGAATTTAAATATTTAGACAGTATGTTCAGCTGCCCAGATTTCTATAAATGACCAGGGCATTACCAAACCATCCAGTTAGACTTGTTGGTCTTTGTGCGTTTTATTTTTCCAGTATGTCGAACCAAATTCCTCATCTGGGTAACAGACCATAAAGAAACTTGATCAATTTGGTTCCACCATTAACGAGATTATGTTTTTGGTAAAGTTTACTTTTATGCCAACTCATTATGAGCACAACTGCATTGTGTATAAATAAAATAATTGTTAACAAAAACAGCTTTATTTAATAATTTAAATCAAAAATCTAAATGTTTAACCCTAACAAACAGCAAACAAAGATTTGGTAATGATATTGTTTTATGAAAACTTTTCATTTGTCTGGTTTTGAGTCCTGTTATGAACCTGCATGTTTATGAGTTTTGTTTTGTGCAGGTGATGTATCTTTTTATGTTAATTCAGCTGTGCCAGGGCCCTGCCTGCTCTAATTGGTGCGTGGATACACCGCCCCGACGTGACTGGTTCCAGCTGGAGGACCGGGAGTGCCTCACTCATGTTATTGCCTGGACCTAGACGGGTCGTAACAGTCCTTTAAAAAACAAATTTTACTGAAATTATAGAACCAAGCTGTTTTAATTTAAGCTCCATGTCTTGAGCGTCATGAGCTTCACGTTTACATAAACATGATAATGGTTTTCTAGAAGTCTCTGGGTCAGAGAGTCCGAACAAATTATCCTAAACCAGACCCTTAGAATCAGTAGATTACCATGGAATAATAAAATCAGATAATCAAGGCTACGCAGAGCGTGTTTTGTCTCCATGTCTCTGTGATTCCAGAAAAAGGAGCAGATAGGAGGTCGAGGAAGTGAGCGGAGAGAGCATTCGTAAGGAGACAGCAGGACCGCCACGTCCATGTTGGGAGAAGATAATCTTTGTTATTGTCTCAGTATATAAAGCTGTACTGCCCGTTTCGAAAAACTTTGAACATGACATGTCCCATCAAACTTCAATTAGTGAAAAAATCCAAACTCAATTTCCTCCTTCTGCTGCAAGATGTGCCAATAACCTTTTGCAGACTTGATTCACATGAACGCTCTCCAAAATGCAGTTTGCACAGCAGGGTAAATACCTGAAAAACAAATCTGCAGAAAACCTAAACTGTGATGAGAAGAATACTGAGTGAGTAACATAACCCTAATGAAGGATGATGAGGACAGTGCTGAGAAAGGCTGTAGATGTCATTGAGCTTCATTTCTATGAATACATACAAGTGCACTGTTTTTGTAATCACTCACATGTGATTTACACAAAACTAAAGTTTAAAAAAAAAACTATTGATGTTGGTGATGTTTTTCCAATGGGACTGACTCACAGATGGATACACTTGCAGGTCAAAGTCTTGCTTTGGTTTGTTTTTATACCAAACTAATATGGAAGTAAATGAAAGCTGCCAACTGATGCACATGGAATATTTCAACCACACCTGTGAAAAAATCTGGAGTGGCTGGTTCTGCAGATAGGCAACACAGATAAGAAATGTTTGCTTGGAACTTTCAGAGTTCTTCCATGTCACCATTTGGTTGTGGTAACAACGTGCAAAACAATGTGCTGTTCTTGTTAACAACCAGTGGTGTTCCCTGCTCACATATCAGAGAGCGGATTTGTTGCCCCGACACTAAACTGTGTTCTGCATGATGACTGAAACTGTGTTCATACAGTGAATGGACTGATTCTGATATTATGCGTTTCTACTCTCCCAGAAGTGCCTATAACATGCCACATTTACCCAGTCACACACTTTCTCTAAACTGAATGCTTCCTAACTACATTCATACACATTCTTGACACTCTTGACATGCAGACTGGAGGAGCCAGGGATAGAAACGCTAACCTTCCAATCAGTAGGTGTACTGCTCTACCGCCTGAGCTACAGCCACACACTGGCAAAGATAGGTAAACCGTCACTAGAGTATTGATAAAGTGTACACTCACAAACCTGTCAAAGCTGCATTTAAAATGTTGGCTACTATAGCAGGTTTTCATGGTGCGTCATTGCCACGTCATCAAACCAGAAGTCACCATATTGGAGATACTGGAGGTGAACAAAGCACACACATTTAAATAGATTTCAAACGTCAAACGAAAGTAAATGATGAACTATTGCCGTGTTTTTGGCTGTACCAATCGGTCAGACCGTGAAAAACATTTGCAGCTTTATAGACTGTCACAAGTTATTACAAATCAGGGAGAACAATGCCAAAAGTTATCAGAGGAAAGTGGTTAGTGAAGCTGAACCAGGATCTACAAGGCAAAAATCTGGACTACATCCAAATTTGTTCAGCTTATTTCTTATCAGGTAGGGAATTGTTGATAGCAGCAGTTCTTAACATATTTTCTAGTTTGATGATAATTCATATAAAGCTTTTGACTTGTATTACAGGTAAAAGGCCTGAACTTTACCAAAAGGATGACCCAGATTGGTTGCCATCTGTTGGAATGACAGGTCAGCAAAGAAACATGTACATCACGCAACAAACGTCTTTTGAATAGAACCCATCAGAGACTGAAAGATGAAGCTGCTGCTGCTGTTCCTGCTGCTGGGACTAACGATAACCCTTTGACAAGTGATTACATCAGCAGTAATTTGTGCAACATAGGGACTCAAACTGATATCACTGGTGATCAGGGCTGGACTGGGACAAAAAAATCAGCCCGGGCATTTTGACTAGAGACCGGCCCACCAGGTATTATAGGAAAAACCATAAAGCCTTTGAATGAAAACAAATGCTGTTGTCACAGTGATGTACACTGTCTTGTTGGTATATAAGTATCAGTCTAATAAACTTAAACCTTCACCATCCTCCCTATTCTGGTATTCTAAACAGTACCTGAAAGTAGACTGCTTGGTCGAGTTAACCTCCTGAACTATCTACAACACATGGTGAAAACCTGAAAGTAAGACAGAGAAGACTAGAGGTGAGACATGATCATTACTGATTACTGATGACAGATTTAGATATATTTTCACAAACTATTCATTTGCCACATCAATAAACAGCATGGCAGGGCAAAATATTTTTTCTAACATGGCAACCTTTAAAACGTGAAAGGAGACAGAGAGACAAATGAGAAAGAAAAACTTAATTGACTTTTTGATGGCATTTTACACACAGTACTGGTACAGAATCTAGAAAATGTGGGAAAATGTTGGCATCATAAACAGTACTTAGCTACTTCTGAAGAAATTATGATGGGACCCTAAAAAAAATACTATGTACAATAATGGATTTCTATACATTTTACATCAGATGAAAACGTTTGTTGTAAGATTCAGAGTGATAAACACACAAGAGAGAAAAGTCGATCAGCTGATCACTGATCAGTTTCATGATTGAAGTAGAAACAGGAGAGGGAGGGGGAGAGACTGAGAAAGGAAGAGGCAGCTGTGCAACAAACACAGAATAACTGCAGCTTTGTGTCTTTTTCATTGTACCTGAAGTACGGGACAAACTGTGTTCCTTTTCACCTCAATACGAAACGCGCAATATTTTCTCTGTATACAAGACGATTCTGTTTTTTACGGGATGGTTTGAAACTCTAATAACTAACCTTATAAATATGATAAAACAAGTTCAACATCAATAATATCATAGCACCCGCCCAGCAGTATAGAAACGAGTTATTGTAACTGACTGTAAAAAGTCAGCATAACGAAAATAAACTCCACCTAAACTTGGTTTATATCTGACCCAGATAGACTGCAGGTCATAACTTCTTACCTGAAGTTCAGTTCACCGCCTCGGGTCTCTGCTCCTCCTGCCTTTTTGTCATCCACCTGCCAGCGCGTTGCATCTGCTGGCCTCCACCACTTGCTAATGTTACTGAATCTGTAGAAGGTCCGCAATAGCCACCACCAAACAACTGAGTTATTTTTACACATCTTCCTTCATCTGGCCAATCCACCACCTTTCAGTGTTTATACCGTTACGGAAAAAACGAAGAAAACAAACCCATTGGCCCATAAAAATGAAAAATCACCATCGGCCTACCGGGCAAATGCCCGGTATGCCCGATGACCAGTCCAGCTATGTTGGTGATCAATGTTCCCTCTAAGCTGCGCAATTGCGCACTGCTGGCACGGTCTCTGCTCAGAAAAAATCTGCGTTGCGCACAAAAAAGAAAATTCTAACCCTAATTGAAATTAAAGTACTTTAACAATTCTGCGTTCCAGTGTTAGTCAGTAAGTGACTGGCTGCTCCCATATGGGATTAGAACGATGCCACCATATCCCATATTCCACCCAAGGATGCGATTCACATTCGTATATACGCAGCTAATCAATGTCATTGACAGGCTATGACAGCGTCCTTATGTGCCGACACCGGGGTTTCAGCTAGCAAAGCGGCGTGGCTGATGTGGAGTGAAGCCACATTAATGACAATTTGGACAACCATTGGAGATGTGACCAGGACAGACGGAACAATTGACGGAAAAAGTGTGGACCTTATACCAGTTTTTAAATTGTGTTGATAGGTCACGTAAAACCAGAGTTATGGTTAAAAAAAAAAAAAAAAAAAAATGCAATGTTTGGTTTTCTTCCTGAATACGTTTATATTTACTGCGGGAAGAAATGGAACGCCGTTTTATAACGAAAATGCTCGAAAGCGCTCTCCACCTGTGAGCAAAACAAAACCAAAGCACCCCCACCCTTTCCTATTGGTCAAAAAATGTACCATGTCGTCCAATCAAAAAAATGATGTGGCAACATCGCACTTAGTTATTTATGAAGGGGGAAGCAAGGAGTGACGGTTCTGATCTTTCTGAGTTAACTTCAATAATTAATTCCTCCAAACCATCAACGTGTCTTTTAGACCCCATTCCTACAAAACTGCTCTAAGAAGTCCTGCCATTAATTAATGCTTCGATCTTAAATATGATCAACCTATCTCTAATACTTGGTTATGTACCACAGGCCTTCAAGGTGGCTGTAGTTAAACCTTTACTTAAAAAGCCATCTCTAGACCCAGCTGTCTTAGCTAATTATAGGCCAATCTCCAACCTTCCTTTCATATCAAAAATCCTTGAAAGAGTAGTTGTCAAACAGCTAACAGATCATCTGCAGAGGAATGGCTTATTTGAAGCGTTTCAGTCAGGTTTCAGAGCTCATCACAGCACAGAAACAGCTTTAGTGAAGGTTACAAATGATCTTCTTATGATCTCTGTGCTTGTCCTGCTAGACCTCAGTGCAGCGTTCGATACTGTTGACCATAATATCCTATTAGAGCGATTAGAACATGCTGTAGGTATTACAAGTACTGCACTGCAGTGGTTTGTATCATATCTATCTAATAGACTCCAATTTGTTCAAGTAAATGGAGAGTCCTCTTCACACACTAAGGTCAATTATGGTGTTCCACAGGGTTCAGTGCTAGGACCAATTCTATTTACATTATACATGTTTCCCCTAGGCAGCATCATTAGAAGACATAGCATAAATTTTCACTGCTATGCAGATGACACGCAGCTCTATCTATCCATGAAGCCAGGTAACACACACCAATTAGTTAAACTGCAGGAATGTCTTAAAGACATAAAGACCTGGATGGCCGCTAACTTTCTGTTTCTTAATTCAGATAAAACTGAGGTTATTGTACTCGGCCCTAAAAATCTTAGAAATATGGTATCCAAGCAGATTCTTACTCTGGATGGCATTACCTTGGCCTCCAGTAATGCTGTGAGGAACCTTGGAGTCATTTTTGACCAGGACATGTCCTTCAATGCACATATTAAACAAATATGTAAGACTGCTTTCTTCCATTTGCGCAACATCTCTAAAATTAGAAATATCCTGTCTCAGAGTGATGCTGAAAAACTAGTTCATGCATTTATTACTTCCAGGCTGGACTACTGTAATTCTTTATTATCAGGATGTCCGAAAAACTTGCTGAAAAGCCTTCAGCTGATCCAAAATGCTGCAGCAAGAGTACTGACAGGGACTAGAAAGAGAGAGCATATTTCTCCTGTTTTGGCTGCCCTTCATTGGCTTCCTGTTAAATCCAGAATTGAATTCAAAATCCTGCTCCTCACATACAAGGTCTTAAATAATCAGGCCCCATCTTATCTTAATGACCTTGTAGTGCCATATCACCCTATTAGAGCACTTCGCTCTCGCACTGCAGGCTTACTTGTTGTTCCTAGAGTATTTAAAAGCAGAATGGGAGGCAGAGCCTTCAGTTTTCAGGCCCCTCTTCTGTGGAACCAGCTTCCAGTTTGGATTCGGGAGACAGACACTATCTCTACTTTCAAAATTAGGCTTCAAACTTTCCTTTTTGCTAAAGCATATAGTTAGGGCTGGACCAGGTGACCCTGAATCCTCCCTTAGTTATGCTGCAATAGACGTAGGCTGCCGGGGATTCCCATGATGCATTGAGTTTTTCCTTTCCACTCACCTTTCTCACTCACTTTGTGTTAATAGACCTCTCTGCATCGAATCATATCTGTTATTAATCTCTGTCTCTCTTCCACAGCATGTCTTTATCCTGTTTTCCTTCTTTCACCCCAACCGGTCGCAGCAGATGGCCGCCCCTCCCTGAGCCTGGTTCTGCCGGAGGTTTCTTCCTGTTAAAAGGGAGTTTTTCCTTCCCACTCTCGCCAAAGTGCTTGCTCATAGGGGGTCATATGATTGTTGGGTTTTTCTCTGTATTTATTATTGTGCGATCTACTGTACAATATAAAGCGCCTTGAGGCGACTTTTGTTGTGATTTGGCGCTATATAAATAAAATTGAATTGAATTGAATTGAATTGGTGTTTTGAGTTGTGAGAGATTTGCAGAATCTTGTGTAGTTAGTGTGTAGTTAGTGTGTAGTGTAGTCAATAGTTTTGTTGCGTGTGTCAGAACAATGAGGCAAGTGGTAAATGGCCTGTATTTGTATAGCGCTTTACTATTCCCCAAGGACCCCAAAGCGCTTTACACATCCAGTCATCCACCCATTCTCACACACACACACGCGACTACTGAATGTTACAGGTGTGATACATCTCCTGTTGTCAGGCCTGCAGGTATCAGGCTGTTGTTCTCCTTTATCTCATAGTGGACAGAAATTATTTTTTGTAGTGGCACAAATAATTTGTGTGGCATCAAATTTGATGCAGAACACCTGATTGTTCTGTAAGTATTTTGAAATGTTTGTTAAAAAAAAAAAAAAAAAAAAAAAAAAAAAAGAAAACACGGCTGCATTTTTAGGTAAACAGCAGCAGACAATGTTGATTTTTTTTTGCAAAACTCAGTAACTTTTTTTGAAGACCTATATAATTAATTGCCCAGCATTGGTCTTTATATACTGTATTTTGCCAAACCATCTAACTTGGATTGATTTGATGCTGGCGTGACCACAATGTACACATCTGCTGTTGCTCACAGTGTACCAAGGGACCGCTCAGGGAGTTTGCGTGTTTGCTCAGACACATGAAAAATTATTGCTGGTGATTTCATTGAGGCTAAGTGAACTCTAAAGTCTTAGAACTGAGAAGATTCATTTGCAAATTTACTTACAAATACATAACCGAAAAATGTGGCTTTTTGGACAATGTAGTTCCTGGTGATCTTGTTC